>NC_012879.2:42784025-43405223 GCF_000003195.3 Sorghum bicolor | reverse complement strand
TGGCAGCTAAGCAGCAAGCGGGCGAATTTAAGCCTCAAAGGGAGAAAGATGGCCTTACTGTTGCTCTGGGTAACCCAGAGCATCCTGGTCGTGTACGAGGCATCTCATCAAAAGAAGGATGGAAAGAAGGATTCGGACCAGAGTGGGAAGCAATGTATAGGAAACGGGATCGCTACAAGGCAGAAATGTCTAATTATTTTAAGGAGGAGGCTAAGAGAGAAGTCGAAGAGGTGATGTCTAAAATCCTCTCCAATCCTCCTCCTGAGTTGATGCAGCGATTGGCAACCGCAATGTCTAGCCAATTAAGTGGCCAGCAGCCTCCTCAAATGCAGCTAGTCGTCGCCCCGACAACAACAGAACAAGCTCCAGCCGTCCCAAGTAGTATTGCCTCTACCGGAGACAAGGTCCGCTATCCAGTTGATGAGATTGATAGTCCTGTTGCTTGCTCCCTAGTCATAAGGTATGGTTTTAACAATAACCGTACAAGGCAAGTAGCAACAGGACTTGCGATCTCGGGGCATCAATTCCATGGTAGTGAGATCCCTGAGGACTACTACAGGGTGGAAGTGTTGACAGTTGTCCAAGGATATGAGGACGACATGCTAGACATTCCCAGTCTCGAGGGCATTGAGAAACTGGGACAAGCTATCAAGAATTTTATTCATCGGCCTCGACGGGACGTCCTGCTGTCTCAGCTACCAGAACCATCACCCCTCGAAGTGTCGCAGACTCAGGAGTCGTCCCATCCCACATCTCTTCCCACTCCACCAACCTCTCCAATCTTGCATCCACAATCCCCAACACCACCATCACCAATAATGCCTCAACCACCATCCCCACCACCATCAAAACCCACTCCCCCACCATCACCTAAACCCCAGGCTTCACCACCATCACCTAAACCCCATGCTTCAACATCCGCAATCTTCCACACCACCAGCACCCAAAAATGATGATAAGATACCACCGCAACCAAAGAAAACAAAATTCTCGGTCCCCAAATTGGTTTCCCCGTACGAGCCAAAGAAGAAGGCCGCTGGTACGGCCCTATTTTTGTCCGGAATTACAAGGAGCCGCACTTCAAAACTCGTTGACTTAGCAGAGCATGAGAAGGAGGGGTTAAAAAGCTGCGAAACACGTATTGTCAATATCAGGCCACCAACGAAGGATGATTACAAATTTGTCCCTACTAAATATGAGGCAGGCAGACCACTACTTAGTTGGGACAAACTCAAAAAGATCCCAGCTGGTATAAAAAGGATGCATGACTGGTATATGAGAGCAGCTTCTGTAGGCATTGACACGATCAATGTGATTATACCACCAACAGCATTCAACAGTGAGCGTACAAAGGCAATCATTACCTTCAAGGACATGTGGCTAATGATGAACCTGCAGAGACTAGACGTGTAGCTGGTAACCATGTTTGCATTGTAAGTGTCACTCGTACTATCTTGTGTTATAATTCATGAGTTGCATCAATTTTCAACATCTAACATACAAGTGCTCATTGCAGAATGAATTTTGAACAACAAGAGATGCGGTACGGTTCAGATCCGGATAGGTCTGCCAGTAAAAGGGTTGCGTATCTGAGCCCGATGAAGATATGTGAGGAGCAGCACAACTTCAGAATCGGAGACAAACACGACTCCTTAGAAGGTTTGGATCCCGCTGAGCGTAAGAAGATAATAGATGAAATTCGACTAGATTATGAATGTAAATACGACCTCTACATAGCCTTGGCACTGCTCAAGTATCAAGATCGAGAATGTGTTGTTGCCCCATACAACTTTGGTAAGTGTCAATTTGTATTCATCGTCGTATTAGTAATTTCAATGGGCACTTGCATCATAAATTCGATTCTCTCAGGGACCACTGGATCTGCCTCCTCATTAATCCTAGTCTAGGACGTGTGCTAGTCCTAGACTCTGCAGACTATGATCCTTCAAGTTATACAAAATTCATTACACACTTGGAACGGTAAGCTGAGTACATTAAATATTCATACCTACTTTTATAAGAGTTTCAGACTAACTTGAGGATTGTGTATTCGATACTATAATATCAGAGGTGTAAGGTGTGATTCATCAGAACCGGGGCAGCCATTGAGATTATTTTATAAATGGCCGATACGTACCAAAATATCACAAGCTATCTTTTATAAATATAATATACATATGATGATGTTGCAACTAATAAATATCCACTTTTTCGTCATACATCAGTGCCATAAGCAACCAGTCAGATCGGTCCACTGTGGATTCTATGTCTGCGAGTTCATGAGAGAGACCGGAAGATTTGTAACTAACCCTTCTAAGGTATTGCTCTAATAGTCGTTTATATAATTGTGTCATTTTTTGTTGCTAAGCCTGTGTTATATTAACTATAAATTTATGATGTTTCTAACTTCCTCTGCAGCAACATGAGTTGGAAAAGGCAAAGAGCGTGACTCAAGGTGTTCTATACAACATATGTGAGGACCTCTGCACTTTTCTCTTGAGAGAAGCCATTCCCATCGAAGGGAAATATCACGACCCGACCAGTGCTAAGAGATATTAGTAGGCTAAAGCTATCTCGATCGGGTTATTAGAGCAGAGGTTTCAGATGTGAAACCTCATATGTCTGTAAACAAAAAACTTTGATGTGTGATGTTTGTAATTAATATAATTTTATGTAAAAAGTAATGGTATATATAAATATATTGCATGTTGCATTGATTGAATCTTCTAGCCTAACATAGTTTCAATATTAATGTATATAATATATATATAATATTAAAAATAGGGTTTGCTAGAAAATAGAGTTAAATTGGAAAATCTTACCACAGGCGGTTCTGTTATGAGAACCGTCTGTAGAAATTCTTTTCCATAGGTGGATCTCATAACTGAACCGCCTGTAGAAATTGGTTTCTAAAACAGGCGGTTCTCAGTTAACCGCCTGTGGAAACTTTTATTTCCACAGGCCTGTAGCCACTGGCGGTTCGACAATCCGCCTGTACAAAGGGGTTGTGAACCGCCTGTATAGTATCTCTCTGTACTAGTGTTCGGTTCCTAATTTTCAGGAACCGAATTTACAAAGATAAATTCGGTACTATACCTCAGAGAACCGAATTTACTGAAATGTGCTGAGTTTGAGTGTAGTTATATTGTTAATAGCACTATTTTAGTCTATTATATTTTATACATGTGGTACTTTACTCATATAATTTTGTAGACTTATATATGTATGTATTTGACACTAATATTTTTAAGAATGATTTCCAAATTATATCAAAATTAGCTTTTGAACTTGCTATTATATGTTTATGTGATCAGTTCAGTATTTTTTTAGTAAATACTGAAACCGAACCGAAAGTACCGAAACCGAATTTCTTCGGTACCAATTTTTGGAGGGACTGATCGGCACCTATTTTTTAAGGAATCAAATTTTTCTATAAAAACCGAAGTACCGATCCGAAGTACAGAATGCAGGATGATCGCGAACCATGCGTCGCACAGCAGCCGCCTCCTTGCGTCCTTCAGTCCTTGGTGGATGACTCATCCCTCCGCCTCAGGCCACCGTGCATCTATAGCTCGCGGGCCGCCAGATCTCAAAGTCACGCGCCGCTACGAGGCATTATAGCAACGCCGCACGCTCCTCCCTCGCAGCCTGGTGCGGGGCCAAGAAACATCCTGCACAATCCAGCCATGCAGCGGCGTCGATGAAAAACAGACCGAGTTGCACCACCATCCGCTTCCACTCTTGCGACCAACGAGGCCAGCTCAAAATCAACTCAGACTCAGAGTCGCAACCAGAGGTAGGGATGAAAACGGTACAGATATTTTCCGACCGTATTCGAGACCGAATTCGTTTAGATAGGTTCAGATGTGTCCCTATCCGAGTCTAAATGTTTAACATCCAATACCGTATCCGTATCCGAATAATTAAATCGTATATTTATGATGTCGACATCCAATCATATCTTATCCGACATGATTGACATTATCTGTATTCGTATCCGAATCCGACCAGAAATATGAAAACAAATATGATATCGGTGATATCCGTCCGTATCCGATCCGTTTTCATCCCTAACAAGAGGAATAGACCACCAAGTGCTCAACCAGTATTCCGTCATCTAGTGGCAGAGCTAAGATTTTAAACTTAGGTATTCTCACTTCCACAAAATCAAACTCATAGACTTAATTAAAATATATCCAATCGTATTGCAAGTCAGTAACTTTAAACTAATATTTGCTTTCTAGAATATAGACTTCTAATTAAAATACCAGTATTTTTACATATTTTAAGCTCAAATGTGTGAAAAATACTATATATATTATATTATACGTTTATATATATATAAATATATACACATATTCACATAAAAGTGTACCAAAATAGTTGGGTATTTTTTTAATACCATATAGTATATGCTGTTATCACCTTCCCTTGAGATCACGCCCACGGTGATCTCTGCTTTCCTTCAAACTTTGGCATGGTAAACACGAACCAAATCCCTCTTATATTTAGCTCTTTCAACTCGGGGGCTATATTTAATACTTCATATATATGCCCCAAGATTTGATGTGATGGAGAATCTGAAAATTTTGCAAAATATTTTGGAAACTATACAAGGCATTGGTGAAATTTTTGGGTTTTGACTACTCTAGCATTTTCGTTTATATTTGACAATTATTGTCCAATCATTTATTAACTAGGCTCAAAAGATTTGTCTCGTAAATTACATGCGAACTATGCAATTAGTTATTTTTAAACTATATTTAATGCTTCATACATATGCCACAAGATTCGATGTGATGAGAAATCTTAAAAAAAATTATAACTAAATAACCCGTCGTTGTGCATCCCTTTGAGTGCTTTTTAGGTGGATCGCAGGTATGCTCCTTTCTTCCCTCTCTAACATTTTCTGCTACGGCTAGAAGATGGACAGTAGAGCTGGGGGCACATTCTCGTTCCTGTCCATTGCATAGCCGCCGCCAATCTCCGCAAACCTCTGCTCCCGCCTCGTTTTCCCTTAGACAGCATCCACAGCCGCATTGTGTTTCCTCCATTGCTGCAACCAAAAGCCGCACTTGCCACCAAAATAGAGTAGCCCAAGCCCTCCGCCTCAGCAAAGGCCAGCGAGATGGAGTATGTTGTGTAGTCATCGTGGTTTCTGATGCCATGACTGAGGATAATGACCTCCTGAGGCTCCACGCGGTCATCATTTCCACACTGCCGGAGGGTACCGTCCGACCACCATAGAGCTGTCCTACGCTCTAAGCCAGCAGCTGCATGTTCCACGGTACAACAGCCGTGTCTCCCGACGACTAAAGGCTGGGGTCTTCCTGGCCGATTTCAATATTTGCCCGGAGTGTGACCATGCGCTCTGCAAAGCAGTTCATAGAAATTAGGGGCACCATCCTTTCCATCTGCCCATGGCACTCGACTGGTGGCAGTACTGAGTGCACATGGTGGTACCGCATCAAGGTCATCATGGAGAACATCCCCTAGAGACCTAGAACGAGGACGGTGTGAAGGCCATCCTAGTCCTAGGTGATGCCTGCATCATCGACAGACTTGACAGCATATCGGTGGACCATGAGCAAGTCCTCTAAGTTCCTTACTTGTTGGATTTGGATGGAGGATCCGGATGACCTCCCGAGGTTAGTAGAGTACTCCATCTTCACGATGGATGCGGGGAAGGCGCTCGACATCAATAGCCTCACTTTTCCTTTGCGCATCGCGTCGACTCCACCCAAGGGGAAGGACGATGAGTGGGCGATCCTGGTGCACCTCGCTCGATACGAGGACTAGAGGCCAAAAAGTCTCTGAGGGGATGACCTCAGGTACCTCCTCAGAGGTGGGCAACTCGTCACCAACAATCATCCCGTTTGACTAGATGCGGGGCGTGATCGATGGGCGGTCGACTGGGGGGAGCAGGCTGAGGCCCCAAAACTGTCGTGCACCGCCTGCCCCCTAGCCACGACATGATCGGGACCGTGACGATGACAACTTTGGACAAAAGCCACGTGACATGGGGCACATAACTCTAGGGTTCAACAGCTCTTCCATGGGTGCTCGTCGGATCATTAGTCCATGTGTGCACCCGTTCACCCCCATCCTACCGTTAGGCTAGGGCAAACGAGCAAGTATCAGTGGACTGCTGGGCAGGGGAGGAGCTCTAGGATCGCGGGCATTTGTGGTCGCAGTCATCTTCCCAGTTTGGGAGAGGCAGGGAGCTTCTTCAACATGCCTCTGAGGATTGGGAATGTCATCGCTCCTGCTCCTCTGCCCGACGCAACACACGCCACGCAATGCCACCGTCGATGAGTCTAGACCCCATGATCCAGGAGTCCCTCTTCCACCAGGGGGCACCTTAGCCCTGTTTCTCGCCGGCCAATAGTGGGGAGGTGATTGGCTCGCCTACATATGAGTCGGTCCTTGAGCTGTGGAAGGCATGTCACCCGTATTAGGCCTAACTCCGCGATGAGGGGTAGGAGATACGCTTTGGCCCGGGAATTCAGCTTCCAAGGCCCAAGTTCTGGGCCCCTTTTGAGCACAGGACGGGCCGAATCACCTAGGAGGCCGAGCACGTAGCCTCGGCCCGCTCGTCGGATGACGGCCAGGTTGACGACATCTCAGATCGAGTCACCCGCATGGACATCGACTCAACGGCGCTGCCTACTGCATCGACTCCAGTGACTGCCCCTGCTCCGACTATTGGCAGCAGAGATGAAAATGGTACGGATATTTTTCGACCGTATTCGAGACCGAATTCGTTTAGAGGGGTTCAGATCTGTCCATATTTGTAACACCCTAAAATTTACTCCTTTCGAAATAGAGTTAAAACAATTTGATTATATATTTTTGTGCCCATGAAAATATAGGAAAAATAATATTTTTCATTAAATTAAATTTATCGTAAGGCTTAGCAATATTGTTGTGCATACATGCTGGTGCATAAGATTTGATGTAATGTTTGCTTGTTACTCCTTTGTGTGTTGAGAGTGAGCAAAGTTTTTGAAATGCGTTTAGTAGATCAATCTTCCTTGATCTATCTTTATCTACAACCAAATTCCTTATTTCTCAACTTAAGTTTTTATTAGGAGCTTCCTAAAATTTTTTTGTCATCCAACTCACTCATTTCAGTTCCTCGTTCATCAAACAATATCTACAATCTTATTGGGAATTTTTCTGACATTTGTTTCCTCTTGTCTGTGAGCATAATCTAATTTTTAGATGTTCTCATTTATCTCATCACGAGCTCCAAATACTTTATTTGGGTTCCTCATATTCTATAATGTCTCTGAGAATTTTCCTCGAATTTTTAGAGCTTTCGGAGTATTTTTCGTGGCTTAAATAATAATTCTAGATTTTCCTAGAATTATTTTATCCATGAAATTAATTAATTTCGAAAATAATATATATATATATATATATATACGAACTCTTCTTAGACAAAGCACACCAAAGACTACCATATGGAAGCCTATAATTTGAGAATTCCTAAGGTAATAAAATAAAATTATATTTTCTTCTCTACAACGTGATCGCCCTCAGTCCAGTGTCGATCCGCCGTCGCCCTGCTTTCCATCTCCGCTTCGTACCTATCTGCGAAATCTCTATTGGTGAGTTTGTTTTTCCCGCATCAAATCGTGGCCGTAGGCTTAAGTTTCATGCTCGCCGGCTAGGAGCTCGCTGCTGCCAATGGCTGGCCGCCAGGCGTGTGCTTTGCTCCAATTAGTTTACCTTCGTTTCTAAATCAAAATACGTTTTAGTAATTACAAAATTGCAACCAGATTTGTTTAGCTCATAAAATCTTCATTTTAACTCCGATTTGATCCATTCAAATTGCGTTAGATTCGTAATCACAAGATCTACATGTTAATCTCACTGTTTTACAAGTTTACAACTTTTTATTTTCGTGATCCTATTTAATTAATTATTTTATTAAAGAAAATCTTAGAAAATTCATATCTTTTTCGTTATATCTCCGATTTTCGTGATCTTTACGTCTGTGTGATCGTAGTGTGATATAGATTCATTTTATAAACTTTTCATCTTTATTTTCTACTATTGGTGTATTGTTCTAATTATAGGTTTGTTTGCTTTGTATGATTGCCTCTAGATGATTGTTGTTGATGTGATGACTGAGCTTAGTCGGTGAGCTTTTACGTGGAGATCAAGAAGCAGTTTGTGGAAGGTTTGGAACTAAAAGAAGGATCTGAGTTTTAAGGCAAGTATAGCTTAGGATCACCCTTGTTTTCTAATAACTTTAATCACACAATTCATATTGCATGTGTCTCCTTGATAAGGATTTCCTAGTATTGATCTTGTACCTTGTCACCTATGGTTTTGCATTGGGTAGCTTATGCTAGTGCTCCACTAAACCATGATCTTGTAATTTGATTAGTGGAATATGCAATAAACATTAAAAGAGGACTTTTTAGCAACTTTGGTAAAGAGGGCTGGAGCATTGGGCTATCTTATGGTGTTCTAGTTTCTCTCCATAAGGACTTATCTGTATCTGACCATCCGGGACATACAGTACAACTGTGAGGGCTACATGGATCTGGCTTTAGCTCAGTATGAGGACCTTTTCTAGCTTGTTAGTGGTTACCCTTGTGGCGCAAATAGGGGATAGCAGACTGTGGATTCCTGTGGGTGAGTCACACGGACTGACTAACGGCTTCATAGTGAACCCTGCCGGTCTTCCTTGAGAGTGGGCTAAGGGGCTGATCACCTCGGGCGAAAGGGTAAATCACGACTCACAGTGAAAGTGTACAACCTCTGCAGAGTGTAAAACAGATATATCAGCCGTGCTCACGGTCACGAGCGGCCTTGGACCAATACAGAATAAATGATCACTAATGGCAAATCATTAAAGTTATTGTTGTTAATATGTTGTTTATGCTATTCTTTATTCACTTTACTTGATCATGAGTTTACTATGGGACTTGACAACTTGATGCTACTCATATGCTAAAATTGTGACAACTAAAAGCTACATGCAGTTTAACCAGTGTCTAGCCTTTGAGCCTCATGAACCTCATGTTATTCTTGCTGAGTACGAGATGTACTTACGCTTGCCTTTACATTTTATTTGGATAAAAATCCCGGATGGGTATCAGATTGCTAGTTTGGAGAAGAGTTTAGGCTTGTGCTCAACCAGTCAGTTGTCCCTGTGGATTTGGAGCTTTCGCATGAAGAACAGAGTGTTATTCCGCTGTTTGTTGTCTAAGGTTATATCTCTAAGTATGTTATATAATAAGCATTGACTATTGATATTACCTTTATTTGTGGCTATATGTGAGATTTGACTTCCTGGGCTCACATATGGTGTGTATCTGGTTTTGTTCTTAAAACCGGGTGCTACAATATTCGAGTCTGAATATTCAACGTCCGATAACGTATCCGTATCCGAGTACTTAAATTGTATATTTATAATGTCGACATTTAATCCTATCTTATCCGATATGGTTGAAAATTATCCGTATTCGAATCCGAATCCAACCAAAAATATGAAAACAAATATGATATTGGTGATATCCGTCCGTATCTGGAGCAGGCAATCAAGGCGATATGATTGGCCACACGTCAGCGAGGGGGGATATTTACATTTTTACCATTATAACGGATGTCACTTACTCGAATCTCACTCTTAATCTGGCTCTTACAAAAATACCAGGCGTGTGCAAGTTTGAGTTTCATTTTTGCCACTTTAGCTGATGTGGCACGCCACGACACGTTGACACGTTGGCACACAGTCAACAGGGCTAGGTAAAAAGACTCTGTTGCCCCTGTCTATTTGCCCACATATAATAATTTTGAACATAAACTGATATAAACTAAAAATAATGGAACTGAAATAAACTGGAAATAAACTGCTTGTATAGATGACAGGGGCATTATTTCAGTTCCATTATTTTTTCAGTTCCATTATTTTTAGTTTATGTTAGTTTATGTTCAGAATTATTATGTGTGGACAAATAGATAGGGGTAGCAGAGTCTTTTTACCTAGACCTGCTGACTGTGTGCCAGCGCGTCAACGTGTCGTGGCGTGCCACATCAGCTAAAGTGGCAAAATTGAAACTCCAATTTGTACGCTCTGTAAACTCACCTTTTACACCTCATATCCCACCTTTTTATAAAATAAATTGGTGGTATCTCATTTTGCTTTTCGCCTCTAAGCACTTGACTGATATGACGACATGGGATGCCATAGGACTCATAAAATTTGCAAGAGCACATACCAAACAAGTTTGATTTGTTCATCTGAACTATTCGCTCTTTACCAGATTGGCTGCTAATAGTGACAATTTTTTTATCATCATTCTCTGAAATTCCTTGAATAATGCAATGGTCTCTTGCAACCATTAGTTGTTCCTGAAACTTGTTGAAAATTTCATGAGTATATACAACACTACACTGCTTCTCCATGAACCAGGGTGTCGTCAATTTACGCTTGGAGTGAATACTTTTATTGTCAGCTATCAACTCCTCTTGGCGCTGGCACTCCAAAGCTGTAGAAAACCTTAGCCAAAACTCAACAAAGGACAATTTCCGATGAATGAAACGGTTAAAGAAAGAATTGGCACTCTCCGATCGTGATGTAGTCCTAAGGAGTCCTGCTAAAGGTATGTCCATAAAGTATGCTGGGATCCATGATTCTCGCATGGCGAACTTTGTGGAAAACCACTCAATTTCAGTGAGAGTATACTTGATCATGATAGAATTCCATTGAGACTCAAACTCATCTGAATTCTCGGAGCCCCAAACACACTCATTTAATAATTTCCAGAACTCCTCATCATTTTTTAGGTCGGGCCCAATCTTCTCAGGTACCTTATCCATGATATGCCACATACAGAGTCTATGAGTTGTGTTTGGTAGAACCTGAGCAATAGCAGCCTTCATGCTCGCATCTTCATCTGTGATGATTAGATGAGGTGCTACTCCACCAGTAGCCTTCAGAAAGGTCTGAAACAACCATACAAACGAGTCGATCTTTTCATCAGCCAGAAACGCTGCCCCAAGGAAAACACTTTGCCAGTGATGGTTGACCCCAGTGAATGGCACAAACTTCATATCATATTGGTTGGTAGTATATGTAGAGTCTACCGAAAGCACATCACCAAAAACACTACAATTTTTTCTACATGTGGCATCTGCCCAAAAGACACACACAAGTCGTCCTTCTTCATCCACCATAAACTCATAAAAGAAGGCAGAATTTGCTTCCTTCTTTCTCTCAAGTTGATGCACAAACATTTGTGCATCAGCATCTTTGATTTTGGTCCTCAAGTCACGATAATAGTTCTTGAAATCTCTCAGCGTGCAACCAACATGCTGAAATCCACCATCAGTGACTTGGAGAAGTCGAAATGCCTGTGATGTGCCAATACTAGCCTTATGACAGTTGAACAAAGTACTCTTTGCCCTCTCACTAACTCGACGGTTGGATCTTAGCAGGTGTCTCTTATCTGGCGACACGAACCCATGATTGTGCTCCTCAACAAATGACAATATTTCATACTTCTTCTCACTGTCAAGCTTCACAACAATACGTGCCGCACAACCACATCGGGTGTCCATCACATTAGATGTCTTCCTTTTTTTCCCGGACTGTTCAGTAACTTCCTGTACGCTCTGCTTCCTATACCCTTCCCTTGAGCACAAAAACCGCTGGTAAATTATAATCTCATTTTCCTTCTTATGTGCACCAACACGAACAGAGAAACCAGCATCATGTGCATACGCTTTGTAAAAATTCTCCGCATCATCAAGTGTATCAAACGTCATTCCCACCACAGGCTTTTTATTTGCTTTGCACTTATCTGCTATATTAGGAGAAGATGTTGTTCGTGGTGTGCTTGGTTCCTCAACATGGGCTACAACTCCAGCATCGACATCCATGATGGACAGGACTGCATGTTAAGGACGACATTACCAATGAGTGTAGTCAATGTGATAGTAAAGATGAAAGTTTTGTAGAAAAAACAAACCTGCATCGGGGCCGTGTGTTCCTGTGATCATAGGCAGCATTGCGGCGGCGTTCGTGGCAAACGACGTAGGCGACCCCGTGCTCAGCATTAGGGCGGAGTTCGTGAGCACCATCGGAGTGGAGTTTGTGGGCATCGTGACGGCCATCGGACGGGGTCCTTCGTCTCCACGGTGGACGCTGCCGGATGAGGCTCCATGTATGACCTGCAAGTTTTCATCATATGCACTGTGAGGAAATAGTTTACGGCTGCGGCGCGAGTTTCTCCAGACAGAGGGCAGAGAAAGGAGAGATGGAGGGGCTGACTAAATCGGAGATGGAGGGTCTCACGTCCAGCAAGATCGCCGGCTTCGTGGTGGATGCCCCTGCTGCTCCAGCGACGATGTTGCAGGCCTCGTGGTGGCTTCTCGATCACGTCCAACGACGATCCGCGGCGGTGGAGCAGTGCGAGGTCCGCGCCGGGGCGATCGCCGTCGTCGCGCTCAGGGTCCGCGGCTGCGGCCGGTTCGGCGCGTGCTGCTCGCGGAGGCCCGTTCGGCGTGTTCGGATCGCGATCGTGACGGAGGCGACCGTGACGGAGGCGATCGTGACTCCAGGCGATCGTGAGGAGGGGTTCCCGTGAAAAAAAACAACGAAACGGTGGGATGCTGCGGGCGTTTAAGTGTAAATATTTCCCACCTCTCTCAGCAGCCATCAGATCACGATCCTAGAGTCCACGTCCTAGTTTACATGTTTACATGGGAACCTTGGTTTGCACACGATCCGTTATATATATATATATAAATGTATAATGCTATAATCTATAGTATTTTCGCACATTTAAGCTCAAAACATGTAAAAAACTGGCATTTCAATTAAAAGTCTATATTCTAGAAAGTAAATATTAGTTTAAAGTTGCTGACTTGCAGTATGATTGGCTATATTTTAAGCCTATAAATTCAACTTCGTGAAAGTAGGAATAGCCGAGTTTGAAATTCTGCTCCGCCACTGGCTGGCCCTCGTTGCAACGGTGGCCGTCCTTTCCTCCTCCACGGCCCCCTCGCGGCCGGCTGTGTGCTGCACACTGCCGTGGCGATGGTGCCCCATTGTGCGGTGCAGCGGCGCGAGCGGCCACCGCGGGGCGCTGGTGGACGTCCTCTGCCGCGGCGCGTCAATGGCGCGAGGAGCAGCGGCGGCGTCACGGCGCGGGCGGCAGCGTCGTGGTTGGGACGCCGAGGTATTCCCCTAGCCCCTCCCTAGAACCCTCCTCTTCCTTCTTCTATTGTGTTGCATCGCATCTGAATCCGATGGATTCTGCGGTGGTGTTGTCATACGGATCTCTTCCATGGACGAGCTCCATTCTCTAGGTTTCATTTTTGCTACCTGAGCAGACTGAAATTGAGTGTGCTGATGTGCTCGAATTATTATTTTTTGTTCAGTCAAATTTGATTGGGTTTTGGATCAACTGTATTTGGGGCTAACCAAGATTTGCCGACAGGTGCCCTCTCCTTCTCTCTCTCCTTCCCTACACTCCCTCACCTCACTGATTCCACTTCCCTGTGATCGAACGTAACTTACCTCTATTCAGTTAATGAAAGTGGTGGATTCCAACATGTCTGGATGAAGAATATATTGATACTGTGTGGTCTGCTAATACAACTCACGTGTACTTTATGCATGGTATTTACAGGCTGCATATGCATTTATTTATTTATTTATTGAATATATGTGTGTGCTCAGGAGCCACTGCTATTGATTTTCATGTCACTATGAGGAAGGGGTCATTAAATGCTGCTTGCTCGGTTTTGAAGCTATTGTTGCCCTCTCTTCCATGCATATGCCGTGGTAGCACCTTGCCAATGTAAGTTATCTTCATCTTGCATATAACCGTTTAGGCGTTTACTTTTGGTATTTATAGGATATATATTTCCCACTCAGATAACCTAAAGATGCGATGAGCTATAGTCTATCTCTAGGTCCATGTGATTTGAAACATGGCTTTTATTGTAGTGAGATGTGCGAATTTACTTGCGACTGCTGAAACAAAAATTGAGGCAGTGCGTTAAACAACTTCAAAGTGTATAGTTCATATGGAGTGTACATGATGGTCTATCTATTCTGGAATTTTTTTTGGGGTGCTGTGTAGATCTCATGATAGATTTTTTACATGGTCACAATGGCCATTGCTAGATTATCAATTTAGGGTTACCATTAATATACAGGTGATCGTACACTATTTTAACATGTTCGATAGATCCTAATAAAGATTTTTTTCTCCTCATTGGATCACTGCGCACCATATCTTATAGGAGTTGCTTAGCCAGTGCAGGCCATCTCCTTGTTGCTGGCTAAGCTGGTAAGACACTCAGCACCATATCCTGTTGTATATGCTGGTCCTTAAGTAATTAACATATCAACATTCTAGATATATGCTTGTCTCTAAGAATAGCTCTTTGCATGCAGTGCCCTGCAGCTTATATGGTGGTTGGTTTGTCATACAGTTATTCATGTCCATCTATCTTTGAAACATATGGTTCCTATCTGATGGCTGCACGGAAACACAGACAATTTAGTATGGGGTAGGTACATTCATTTTTTTAGAATTGGAGGCCTTTTATTTTCTTGCATACCTCATGATTTTTGTTTACTATCCAAAAATGATGAACAGTTTCTTTTGTGAGCCAATTCACATTCTGCAGGCTTCTTTCCTTGTCTCAGGAATGCACTGATTCTGGTAAGTTCAGATAGGTGCAGTACATGCATCGGGAATTTGGTTTCAACATCTTTGGAACTTAGCTTTTCAAAATCTTTGCAGACCGTAATTTGGTTTTGTCATCTGCTATTTTTATTGTTTTTCCACCCTCGTTCAGCCTATGACGAAAATTTTGAACCCATTGCTAAACAATATGATCTGATATTTATTCGCATATGAGGTACTGGGCTTATATCATACAATTTTTGAGTGTAACTCCGCTGCCGTCATGCTTAAAAGTTCAGAGTTAATAAATAAATGATGATTCATATGTTTCTGAGGCTTAAAAAGCTTATTTTTAATGAAAAAATAATAACTTTTTTGGTAAGGCGACAAAATGTCGTCTGTCATTTTTTTATTCTCTCTTTCCTTATTCAGCCTATGATGAAAAATTTTTACCCATTGCTAAAGGATATGATCTGATGTCCATTCGCTTGTGAGGTACTGGGCATGCCTTTCACTTATTTACTCTTACAAACCTAAGGTTACTCATGCACAGGGGAGATGTACACGTCGCCCCTAAATCTCCCATTGGTCCACCTCAGCGCAACCTCCTCCTCCTTCCTCCTTCCTCTCGGGGTGGCGGTGTGGTGGGTGGCAGCAGCATTTACCTCTACAAGCCAGAATCTCACCGCCACAGGCGAAGCTATACACGTCACCCCAAAATATTCCATTGGTCCACCTCAGTGCTGCCTCACCTCCTCCCCCTCCCATTGGTCCACCTCAGCCAGCATGCCTTTAAGCTCCAAGTTGGTAGACAAATGATGAGTGGTATGTTTTTGAGGCTTCAAAAAAATCCTATCTTCAATGAAAATAAAAAGGATAGCTTTTTCATTACGGTACTAGAATTTTTTTCAATGTCGTCAGCTAATTGTACCATATGAGGGAAACTAATTGTACCATATGAGGGAAACTGATGAGGCCAACTTTGAAATACATGGCAGTTTGGAGATCACTCCAAACGGCTATACTTATTGTATTTAATGCACAATACTGCATTGATACTGCACCTATATGGACAAGTTCGTTGATTATGTGTTGTACACTTTCATTATTGTTTCCCTTCAAGTTCTGGAGCTTATTGTCGTGTATATGTTAGCAAATCTTGCTGGTTTCATGCCATCGAATGACATTTGCTCGATGAATTTGGGAAGGGAGGCCTTATCAAGAAACCATATTTTTTATTTCATCGGTGTATACTTTATTTTATTTTTTGTATCTACATCAACACTTGATCTGGGTAGTAGATTATTCTAATAAAGTAATAAAAGACCTGGTGAGTTAGCCATAGTATCATATATCTCAATGTTTGGTCACAGTTGTTTATGTGTTGCTGAGTGATGCAAGCTGTCATCTACCTCTTCCATCAGATTGCCTGCAGATTGTACTGCAGGTACCTTTGTTTAGGAAATAGCTGAACCAAAGTATCTGCTTGTGTTCTAAAATATAAGAGCGGATGTTGATTAGCCTAATTTATTTAACAGTCCCTCTGAGGCCTTATGCTTATTTTCCAAAATATCACGCTATCTGCACAATGGATCCTTCAAAGTTTAATATCCTATAGATTAGTTACTTTCATTTATTCATGCAGTATTGATTTGGATTCGTTGTTGCTTAAGTCATTGTTGTGGTTATCTTTTGCGATAGTTATAAAGAGATCAAGGGCAGCCAGTACTTCTATGGAGATGGCAACCTTTAAAGAAACTTAATATCAGTTTCGCCGTGTATATATGACATATAAAGGAAAGTTAAAAACATGTAGTATTAGCAGCCTGTATGTGCACAGCTATATTCATGCTGCCTATGTCCATGTGCTCCTTCTACTTGCATAGATCTGTGCCTGCGGATATGTTATTTTCATTAAATCCACTATTTCTATCTCAAATATTTTTTGTTTTCTTTTTTCCTTTCCCTTCAGAAACACGCGAAACTTCGGTTCTCTGCATTTTTTCCTGCCTTAATTTGCTTTTACTCCCTATGACACTAACCCTTTTCTTCATACCACAACAGATTTGACATGTACCTTGCATACTCCCTAGGCTGCTAACCCTTTTCCTACTGCTATAGAATGGAGCAGCAAGATCGGTCCTGCATTTGCAACATGAACATGGTCATACTCAGTGCATAGAACAACTCGCGGTTCACCTTGATAGGTTCAACCTGTGTATATGACAATGCCTTCTGAACTAGACATGGCAGCCCGCTTATAAAATTTCAAATGCTATTGTCCCAGTGTATATTATGTGAAGCACCTATACTCAGCTATGTATACCTACATTTTGCACATGTGCCATGTATAGGAACTGCTATAGGTCCTTCCATAGTGAGCTAAAATCATATATGTTAACTTCTTTTGTAACCAGAGTTTATCCAGTATTATATAATATACTACTTACTGTTTTGATCCCCAATCGGCACGCAGGGCGTGCCATTCCTACTAGTTCCTAACCATTTTCATCCAACTAGGGTCCTCAGACCTTGCTACCGCACACCACGACGAAATCCACGAGCAGTACTATGCTTACGCAGGTAACGAAACACAATTTCGGACCAAAACGCATACAACTAGTGCTATATTACATACTAACACAATTCTGTTAGTCAACAGGTTACAACGACGAGGCGACTTCGCAGCCATGAGGTATGCCATCTATAAAGTCCATTTAAATAGCCACCATATTGCAATAAAATATAGACCCCAAAGTTATAGAACATGTTTTGGTCTGCCCAAATATTGATACAGATTCATCGCTGGACTTTGTATGATGTTACTGCATCTATATCCAATTCCGAAAGAGCCCGTAGCCCACTTACTACTGACTTTGTATGATATTTCTAGCAAACACTTTGTGATGTTTTTGTATAGTTGGTTTGAGAGAGGCCACAGTCTGCTCCCTACTAATCTTGTATGATGTTACTGCCCAATGCTTTGCCGCTTTTATATAAACAGCGAACCTTACCATCTACGAAGCTTGGTAACCACCAAGACTCTAGATCATATGTAATATTTTGTATGGGTACCTACGCTTGCTACACTGTACTTCAGCATGTCAAAAAATTTATATTTCCCACATTCACAACTATCATGTATTCCAGGTCTCTTACCACTCGCGCGCAGGGGCGCGCGTTTGCCACTAGTAGCTATTTATTGGTTGGTCCTTTTTTAATCAAGGGTGCTCATGATTGTTTTGGTGAGAACCTGTATCCTCTTGTTGAACAGCTGGAGCGTGAGCAGGCTGCCAAGGTGACTGTTGTGCTTCTGGAGATGGACCAGATGGAGGTTCTCCACCTGCTGGAGTTGCCAGATGCTCTCAGGCAATGGTTGCTGAAGCCATGGAGGTCCTACGTTCTGCCCAGCATCTCCAGCAGAGCAATGCCCCACCCCCCCCCCCCCCCCCCACCCCACCTCCAGCTGAATTTGATGATTTGCAAACTGCTGGCAACTTTTGCTTGATACCTGTCCTTAACTAGAGTGTGATGACTTTGTTTACTTGGTCAGTTGGAGTTTTAGCTGCTTTATAATTAGCTTACCTCTGGTCAGAAACAGAAACTACTTCTCTTAAGACATGATTGCCTAACATTATGTTTGATTCTGCATGGCAAAACTTCTTGGTGGGGGTTGATTCTCTGAATAGCTATGTTACACGGATACTCCAAGGGAGGTGACGTATCCGTATCCGATACTCGTCGGATACGCGGATACGGATACTCGGATACACCATTTTAGTGGATTTTCTTTTGAGAAAGTGTGTATCCGCGTATCCGATACGTATTGTATCGGATACTCGTATCCGTACTCGTGTAACGTAGCTGAATAGTATGTTCCCAAATTTCCAATGCCTGATGGATATTTATGGGTAGCCATGGAACTACACAAATATAGGTTCATATGGCCTGCATTTTTACCTCTCTGCATGAAACATTGGGCATGAGTTGAAAAAAAAATAAAACTTGCAAGTTTTGATTCCAATTTGAAGAGACATGTACTTTATGATTTGAAGAGGCATATATGTAGAAACTATAGAGCTAGCTGAGGTCATTTCAGGTTTTAAGGCATTCAAATGTGTTAGATTTCTTAAAGAATACATTTTACACCCCCTGTTTAGTATATTATTTGTAGATTTCAATGAAATCCTATTTCCTGCTAGAACTACAGAGATCATTATTTTTTCTGCTATAACACTATTTTTTATGGGTCAACAATAAGAACTATGCTCGAGTGTAAGCCAAAACGTTTTATAATTTGGAATGGACAGCGAGCTGAGGTACACGATATAAACTGACTCAAATACTCTATCGATAAGGCAAAGCTTTGACTTTATATAGAAATGACACAACAGTGACAAATGGAAAATGACTAAAATGTATCTCAATGCGAGTAATTAATGTAAGCAAGTGTCAGATCTTGCTTATTGAACAAACTGTTATTATACTTTTGAGCTTATTCTCAGACAAGCATGTGGCAAACAAGACATCATTAACCCATTTCAAACGTGAAAAGATTCATTGGTCGATTTGCTCCAGCATGCGGCACACAGGGTGGGCAACACAGCAACATCTTTAGATGGACTCATCAGTCATCAAACGCGAGCCAAGCTCCAAACGCGACAAGGTAATTTCAGCTCCTCTCCTATCCTCTGTTTTTGCCTATCTGAAATTAGTGCTCTCTGAAATTGGGTGTTCTGTCACTTCAGTAATGTTTCTGGTAGAAACTATGTGGTAGCTGATGTCAAAGTAGTGTGATACATGTCTGTATTTTGAAAGCTACCTCTGTGGCCAAAAATAGAACCTCATGAGCACGCAGGGGTATTTAAGCTGTGACAAGGATAACTCTGGTTATCTTGTTTTTGCATTTCATAGAACATACACATTTTTATGCTGCTGTATCCTGGTGAATAGTTGCAGGCATATAATTTTGTCAAATTACAATTACAGTGTATCCCTATTCATTATATAACTAGCGTTTTTATTAAATTGTTTCTATCGGTGTGGGCCTTGTTTAGTTCCTAAAAAATTTTGCAAATAGTTTCAAATTCCCCGTCACATCGAATCTTGCGGCACATGCATGGAGTATTAAATATAAATAAAAATAATAACTAATTGCATAGTTTATCTATAATTTGCGAGACGAATCTTTTGAGCCTAGTTATTAGTACATGATTGGACAATATTTGTCAAATACAAACGAAAGTGCTACTATTCCTATTTTGCAAAATTTTTTGGAAGTAAACAAGGCCGTGGTATCTAAAAGTACAGCTTTTGAAATATGGCTTTTTTCATCTTAAAATGAGGAAAGTTCAGTTATGTGTCAATCACCATATTTTTCCTCATGCCATTGGACTGTCATATGCATGTTACCAATAATATATTTCAGTTGAATCATTTGTGTTTCCACATCAGATATATGTTGATCTTATAGTGGCACAAAAGATTAACGTGAATTATTTCTAGGTTGGACCATTAGTGTTCTTATTGTGTTATGTCTGGGATGATGTTTGTCTGTTATTTAACTAAATTAATGTTTAAAGCTATTTTTTGTTAATACAGCATGCTCTTATTTAGATTATTCTTGTGTCCTCAGCTTAGCATACCACATTTTCCCCCCTCATGTAGGCATTCTTTATTTGAGACATATCCTGTTAGCCTATGATGAACTGGCATGTGTCCTAGTGATAATAGGTGGTGGTCAAATTTTTTTGAAAAAGAGATGGTTGCAGTTGAATTCTATACATGCTGGAGCATAGGAGAGGGGAGTAGTAGAGGGGTAGTAGGAGAGCATAGGAGAGGAGAGTAGGGGAGGAGAGGAGACGTGTCACAAAAAAAAGCAACTGGTGCTTGCCAAAAAAATTTGAGCAGCTGCTGCCAAACATAGAGTAGAGGAAAGCAAGGAGCATTTAGCAGTTACTATAGCAGTAACTATATGTGATACTTCTTGTGATAACTCTTACCATTCTGTGTTTGTTTGCATATATATATATATATATATATATATATATATATATATATATATATATGAGCAAGCTAAAAATGTCCTCTCTGAGGCACTGGAACACGTCATTGCTAAACCCATCCACAAGAACCTCAGCAATTTGGGTTCCAGACTCGACGGCTTTGGTGAGCAGCTCGGTGACGTGGTGAAGAAGCTGGACAAGGTGATGCAGAAGCTGGACAGCATGGCTCCAAAGCCTAACTGATAGCTAACTAGCTATGGCAGCAAGGACTTCTGGTGATATAGCTAACGCAGGGGATGACTTTTGGATGTTGTGGCTTTTGGGGACTCTATGGCAGCAGGGACAATTCAAACTAGTGGTGATGTGTGCATCTGGTGATGATGATGGGTATTATGGACACCAAACTATGCCAGTGATGATGTTGTGATGTATATATTATGATATGTATGGAAACCTAGCTAAATGCATGGTTGTGGCTATATGCATCTATCTTTATGATATCTCTTTTAGTGTTTGTATGAGTCGTGTATTATTGTATGTTGTGGTGATCGGCGAGGTATGGTCTCTGAGGGGGTACGGACATGTGGGCCACAGATTAGGGGGTGGTTGGGACTGCTTCACAAACTCTGCTCCAGAAACTCTACTGTGGAGCAGCTCTACCAAAAACTAGAGTTTGTGGAGTACCTCTTTAGGTGCTCTCACAACTCCACCCTTTTTCCTCGAACTGAGTGCGTGGAGCTGAAACCGTTTGGCTAAAAAACATGGAGCAGAGCTGAAAAACGTGGAGCACGTGGAGCAGAGTAGTCTTAAACACCCTCTTAGTTTGTAGGAGCCCCTAGTCATTGAGCTGTACTTACAAATAAAATTACTAGAGGCAATTGGTGATTGAGCCGGTCCTACTACAAATCGAGCTATTTGTAGGGGTGACTCGTCGCACCAGACGCCCTCACTGTAGGGGGCCGGTCCAGTCGCCTCTAAAAAAAATTAGAGTGCCTGAGTCTAGGAACTCTGTTGGCTGGCCACATATGTGGATCCGCCCCTATAAAATCAATTACTATTTGATACTGCACTGTATTATACTCTATTTTCGATTGAATTGAAACAATGTGCATTCAATTAGTAACTAAAATAAAAGTCCACCTTTTTAAAAATTTTAAAAAAGGTGTCCAGCTCATGGCTACTTAAGTGTGCGCATTTAACTTTAAGCGAGATGGACGCAGTGATCTTATTTACTGCCGAAAAAATAAAATATAATTTAGTAGTCAAAATAAAGTTCAAGATGTAAGTGCACTCTGATTATTACATGCATACTTATAAGCAAGTACCGTGGGGGTCAATTAACATCCCTTACATGCTTATGCTAGCTCCAAATAAACAGACAAGAGTCTAAATATATTTGATACAACGCAGCCACTTATATCAACTTTTTTCAAATAATCCCCATATCCAGCATGGCGTGTATGGGAAATAGGTTCTGACGCCCACTGGTATATTTATACGTGAGCCTAACTGTTGAAACTTTGAGGTATTCAAATTATAAGATATTGTCCCATATCGTAAGGAGAAGAAGACAATCTCTTTAAGGATGAAATCCGACAAAATCAACAGGGTAGTGCCCGTCTGCTTCAGTGAGCTTATTATCTTTGGCTTCATCGAGGACAATGTCAGCATTGTCAAAGTCCCATTCATCATCGTCGCCATGTGCATCAGCAGGTGGTACTTCCTCATTGTTATTATAGTTGCGGATGACCCTCCATACATCATTATCATCAGCAAAGTCGTTGTGATTGTGAAGAAGATGACGTGTATTTGCAAACAGCGGTGGAAGGCTGATGGTAGTCTTCAACACCCACTCCATGTGAATCATGTGACCATTTTCTTCTTGTTCCTTAAGAATCCAGACTCGAAACTGGGGGCAGCGACCGCAGTTGATCCAATACAGTAGCGCAAAGCACACCCCTTTCTCTGATTTTCCCAAATAAAAGGTAGCATTCTCACCAAGTTTGCCGCCTGTTGCCGGAGGTTTGATCATTTGGTAATTGTCTTTGGACAAGGCTATCCTGCAATTAATTAAGGGTACAAAAAGCATGCACTACAGGAGGCAGCTGCTTTGCCGAGTGCCTGCGGCACTCGGCAAAGGCACTATTGCACTCGGCAAAGGCTTTGCAGAGTGCCGCACTCGGCAAAGGCCCCTCGCCAAAATTTGCGTCGGTAAAGAGCTCTTTGCCGAGTGTCATTTGTCGAGCACTCGGCAAAGGCTTTGCCGAGTACTCTCGCGGCTCTCGGCAAAGAAAAGGCACCGTCACGGCAGTTCCACCGCTAACGGTGGCTTTGCCGAGTGTCTTCCATCAAGACACTCGGCAAAGAAAACAATTTTTTTAAAAAAAATTCTTTACCTAGTGTCTTTCTATAAAACACTCGGCAAAGAAATGATTTTTTTTAAAACAATCTTTGCCGAGTGCCTCCTATAGGGCACTCGGCAAAGAAATTTTCTTTTTTTAAAAAAAAGGGCTTTGCCAAGTGCATGATCTTTAGCACTCAGCAAAGCTGGAAATTTTTTCAAAAAAAATTTGTGTGAGTGCAAGCGTTGTAGCATTCATATCATATTGAAGACCACCCTAACACAAGCGGAGGACTGATTTCATCAGAAGCTGGCTGGGCTCAATATCTTAGGCTGCACAAAAACAAAAAAACAAGACACCAATATCTTACTACAGCAATTAAACTCCTTTTCTCGACACTTGAACAATTTAACTAAGACATTTAAGCTTCCACCGTTTCAGTAGGAGCCTTGATCAAAAGACCCTTTGTCGGCTTAGCCAAAAGGTCGGTGGACTCCAGGAACGGGGTCTTCATATACTTAGTCTCAGTGCAGAACTCAGGAGTAAGGAAGCCATAGGTCTTCATCAGACAATCAAACGTTGTCTGCAATTCACAAAGATGTGAGCGTGACAATAAGCTATTGAGTTTCTCACACTAACAAAAATGAAATAGACAGTCTACATCCATAGATTCACTAGAGCTATACTCAAATAGGGATCAAGTGATTAGCTATACAGTACATTTAGGGATCAACTGATCAAATAATCGTAAACAACCTAGAGTTCATTGGAAAAGTTAGGTAGCTTCTTACAAACAGAAATTACATTCGCCAGACATGGAACAAAATATGGAATGGCTGGATAAAGTACAAAATTTGTGTATGAATATAACAGGGCAGGTTTTCCATTGGCCAGACATGGAAGAAATCTGTGCACAATTCAATATACAGATTGCACAGAACAAGAAACATAAGCACAAGAAACACAACTCTGTATCAGTCATTTACTGCTTTCAACACCATATGCCATAAGTAGTGTTATGTTAAGCAATAAATAACAACTGCAAGAGTGCAGGACTGGGCAGATCGAGCCAGCCCTGTTCCATGATGTCACTGGACAGAAATGATTTTCAGTGTTGTAAATTGATGTTCATATATGTGAAGGTGAGGCACGCGTAGCAGATGTACAATTAATGGAATTTGTGCTGAATCACCTTATTACGGTTCTATTTAACAAACCATAGGAAAGAAAGTTATAAATAACACAGAGCCCAAATAGTAACAACCAAAATTAGTTTGAACAGAAGACTAATCTAGGTGAACTACACTAGTTAACTTCACAGTTACAAGATGTGCAAATCACCTAACTTTCAACGCCCAGTATACAGAGCAACAAAGCCATCAATGAGCAAGCAATACAGGATTAGGCAAAGATCTAAGCTGGTATACCTTGACGAAGTTACCCAGTGTCTTGGTGAAGCCACGGGACGAGGTGAAGACGTCCTCAATTCCAGCGAACTGGAGGACCTTCTTGGGGACACAGGCGGCGACGATCCCAGACCCCGTGGGCACCGGCACCATGCGCACGGTGACGGAGCCGCACTTGACGGTGACCTTGCAGGGCACGGTGTGGGGCTGTCCGATTTGTTCCCCCAGTACCTCCTCCTGACGGGCACCCTGAGAGGCACGACCGAGAGCTTGGCGAGGATGATGGCGCCACGGATGGCCGTAGCGACCTCCTCGGCGCACTTGACGCCGAGCCCGACGTGTCCATCGCCTCGCCGACGACGTCGAACGCCTTGAACCGGGTGCGCTGCACGGGCGTGATCTTCGTCACCTCATCCTTGAGCCCCGGGACGAGCTGCTCCACGATCTGGTGCTCCTTGACGGGGAGCAAGTGCAGGTGTGGCGCGTTGGGAGCGGTGTGCTGGGGAGCGGCGGCGGCGCGAAGGGTTTGGGAGGGCGGAGGCGTGGAAGCTGGCGGCGGATTATATACAACCTGAGAAGATGGGGTTAGGGTTTGAGGAATGAGGAGTTGGGCTGGGCCGTGAGATTGTGTGGATGGGCTCTTTGCCGAGTGTCTTGATCTGACACTCGGCAAAGATATTTTTTAATTTCTTTGCCAAGTGCCAGATCCAGGGCACTCGGCAAAGATTTTTTTAATTTTTTAAAAATAATTTTTAAAAATTATTCTAAAAATACTTTGATTTAAACAAAATTTAGAAAAAATGGCATATTTTTTAATCTTTTTTATATTTATTTAACTTATTTCATTTAATTGTATTTTTCTAACAAATTCAATGGAATGAAATTATTTAAGAAATATAGCAAAAATTTATAAAAGTGTATCAAATTGAATATGTAGTTGCAGGTACTATAGTAGAGTTACAGAAAAAAAATTTGAGCACAAAAATAAAAAAAAATTAAAACTTTGCCGAGTGTAAGATAAGGAGCACTCGGCAAAGAAAATTTAAAAAAATAAAAAAAATCTTTGCCGAGTGCTGGAGAGTGGGCACTCGGCAAAGAAATTATGTAGAAAAAAAGAAAAATATTTGCCGAGTGCCGCACCCTCTAGCTCTCGGCAAAGCCAATTTTTAATTTTTTTAATTTTTCTTTGTTTTATTAAAAATAACAAACTTTATTCTTTGCCGAGTGCCTTGCAGCATGGCACTCAGTAAAGGCACTATGCATACTTGTTTGCTAAGGGCCTACCCAAGGCACTCGACAAAGTTTTTTTTGCCTCAAGACTTTTTGTGTTGACTTTGCACATTATTTTAAAGTGTATGTTAAAATTTTGCACAATTCTCGATATTATATATATATATTAAATTTATTTTGATTAAATGTATTTCTCCCAAAAATACAATATTGAACTACAGGTGCTTCCAATCATAGAATTTGATGATTGAAAAAATGATATTCACAATACTTATTATAGTTTGAGACCATTTCCAGAAGCACGCCTAAAATTTCAAACGTCTTATACACGAAATATGGCGATAAAGTTGCGAGAGAAATGTATTTTAATTATATAAATTATAAATGAAGTCCGAAAATCTTAAAACCTGGCGACACATCTCGACATCACATGAGGAGGCTATGATAAAAAATTAAGAACATTTCGCAAAAGTTGTCACATACGATAGTTATAAACCTACACCTCTCACTTCATCTCATATGTGATCACATGGGTGTAGATTTATAACTAACTTATGTGACAATTTTTGTGAAACGTTCCCCAATTTTTATCATAGAATCTACATGTGATGTAAAGACATGTCGCCAAGTTTTATGTTTTTCGAACTTCATTTGTAATTTATATAATTAAAATGCATTTCTTCCGCAACTTTGTCGCCATATTTCATGTACAAGACGTTCGAAATTTCAGGCATGCTCCTCGAAATGGTCTCAAACTATAATAAGTATTGTGAATATCATTTTTCCAATCAACTAATTCCACTACTAGAAATGTGTTCATCAATGACGAATCACTAATGACGCTTACTATTTTTGTCACAGATTTAGGTCATTCGATGATGAAATTAGTAGCTTCGTCATGGTTGACAAGTGGCGGAGCTTTGGCACGAAGAACAGTGACGAAAATGAAAACAACGTCATTGATCATCAAAACTAAATCGTCATAGATTGTTGGCAATAGTGGGTCCCACGGGCATGACGTGGCACCATGGTGGCACCTGTTGGTCCCACGTCGTGACGTGGCATCGTGGTCGCCCGAGTGGGTCCCCACCGGCGGGTCCCACCGTCATGACGTGGCGTTGTGGTCCCACCGATGGGTCCCACCCTGTTGACTGCTGCCTGGAGTTCTCCTCTGGTTTTTATTTTATTTGGCAAAAAAACAAGCTCCATGGGAGCTTGAATCCCACGACCTATTGCTGCAAGCACAGGTGAGTTACCACCAGACCACTCACTCAGTTGTGCTATAGTCTTGTATGTTGCTTTATTTGTTTATTTATTAAACCGAACTCCCTCTTTTATTTCCCAAAAAAATTAAAAATCCTCCACAAGAAGGTTTGAACCTACAACCTGTTCATTTAGAGGGTGGTACCTTTACCACCAGACCAATGAAGTTTTTTTTGTTTCTATAACACATGTTTGTTTATTTATGCACAGATTTTTTTAATCCATCCGACTTAATGGGCTCTATACCCATGATCTGTCGTCACTTTTACGTATACACGAGGTGCAGAGAAACCATCGCGCAAGTTCGTTCTTGGCGGCTACGTGCCAGGTGATCACCGTCGACGTGTGCATCCCTAGCAGGTGATCCTCAAGCATCCTCACATGCGTCCCTAGGTGATCGTCACGTGCGTCCCATCTGATCGTCGTTGTGCGTTCCCAGGTGATCGACATCGTGCGGCCTAGCTTTGAATCCTCACCATGCGTCCTCAGGTATTCTTCTTGTATATGTCGATCACCTGGGAACGCACAACGACGATCAGATGGGACGCACGTGACGATCACCTAGGGACGCACGTGTGTGTGTATATATATATATATATATATATATATATATATATATATATATATATATATATATATATTTGGTTTGAATTTTTTTGCATATATACATATATGTAACGGCAGGCGTGCGTGGGAGTTGCTGCAGCAGCAAGCGTGAGGTGGACATAGCAGCACGTGTAGAGGTGCATCGGGTAGCCGCAGCACGCGTGTGATAGAGGTGTGGTGACGCGACTTATGCGGCGTTGAAGGTTCGATTGTGGTGGACGGTGGTTTTGTCTCTTTTTTTATTGAATCCTTAAAAAATCATAGTAAATAGAAAAATTATAAAAGTAGAAAATCTAATTTTGTTGAACTCCACATGAGTAGATCTATATAGTGAACATATAATATGGTATAGTTTAATACAAACTTTTTGTTGTAGTTTTAGGTCTATGATTTTTTATAATTAATTTGAATAATTCATATCAACAGCTTTTATGATCCAAATGTGATGAAATTATTATAGTGAGCTAATTATTGCATGCTTAAATTATAGTAAAAATTCATATTTATTGGATCATGTATAACTTAATTTCAATATTGACAGCCTCTAGCTTTTTTTCTAAATATAAAAAAGAAAAATGAAAATTTGGATACTAGCAGTGCTGGTTTTTTTCTGAATATAAAAAAGAAAAATGAAAATTTGGATACTAGCATTGCTGGCAGTGGCACAGGTCACTTCGCAAAACCTTGCACGCTAGCAGGCCGCCAGCCCGCAGCCCACACCAACCCCACCTCCTAATTAAACCCTACCTGCCTCCGGGAAGCATCTCCTAAACCACCCACCCTCTGCTCTTCCCAACCGCCCCGAACCCTAGCCTCCCTTCCGCGCCGCCGCAACCCCGCGCCGCCGGTCCGGATCTCTTGGGCTCGCGTGCGGCGGGGATCCGTCCAGGCTTGGATTGATTTCTCCTCTGCGCGGTAAATAATCCTAATCCCATTTTTTTACTCGGTTAAATCGCTGTTGTTGGTCCACTGGATCGTTCGCTCCGATGCTGCCGCTCAAATCCGATTGTTTGTTTCTCTGGATTCCGTAGAGTTCGTCGGGTATTTGCTTGCTTGCTTGCTGTGTGAAATCTCATAAGCCATTGCAATATCAAACGAAACAACATCTTTCAATGTCCGCCTAAATATCTGGGTCTAGCTAAAATCTCTCTCTCTCTAATGTTTCAAGAATATGGTAATATCACCATCTAAGAATACTGTACTTCCCTTCGATGTTGAGTTTCAGTAGAGGTTCTGCTTAAAGTCAATTTTCTTTTAGCACTGGCGTGTCTATAACTGTCCAAACCAGTGTACTTGCCCCCATTTTTTCACTTCTGCATATAATGATATGCAGTATTCCTGCGTGCTCGAGAAAAAAAAGAATAATCTGCTTACAAAATATGCAAATATCATTTACATTGTCACATATAGTATAGTTTTTTAGTGCTATGTTCAAATTGGTCTTCGTGTGTACAAGGAGCATGTAGTAAGTAGGGAAGATCATACATTGACCAAGAGAGCATGGGATAGATAAGAGTCTGGGATAGCTAAGCTTGAAGCTGCGTACAATCTTCTTTTTGGGGATTTGTTTGTTTAGATCTAGGACAACTTGGACAGCCTGATCTCAATCTCACACCAAACAAAGCCCCCTTTCCAAAGAGGTTTATGTGATAGAACTCGAGAAAGCTGATAATGCACTGGGAACCACAAAATTTAACAGCTTGGCTTCACTATGAATGCTTAATTTTTTTTATTGGTTGGCCAATTATATATAAATTCATTGCTATCTGAAGTACCGGTCAGACTAGGGATTATCCAACCTTTGGCATGTTTCAGATCAGCATGCAGGACAACTTTGCACTGGATGATTTTGGTCACCGGATGGTTTTCTTATTAGGGGATTTGTTAGTGGATCCTTTAAAACTTGTAATCAACCTGTAATATGTGTTTTCAGCACCTTTTTCTTTCTTAATTAGTTGAAAGGCAGGGCTCCTGCCATCTCTCTCTCATCCCCCCACCCCAAAAAAAACTTCGTATTCAGTCTCCTGACTCAAGTCATGCTTCCTGAAACTTGATGATTATTTGGTTGTAGTAATGTGCTATTTTTCATGGTTACAGGAGGCTCCAGCCTTCGATCTACTGCCTCAAAAAGAGTAGGGAGATAAGACAATGTTGCAGTGCAAACGGTATATTGTTAAACACACATTATACTTCATTTGTGCTACATCAATTGTAATCTGGAAACTATATCAGTTAGTTGAAATGTGCAGTATCTTGCTTACATATGCAGACTGCATCAGCTCCTGGACCGACAAAGGCAAAATGCAGCCGCTCATTAACCAAAATACTAACAGAGCAGCATCAAGCCATTAGCAGCTAGGCAGTTAATATAGACTACCAAGTATATAAAGCACCTGGCAGCGCATATAATATATGTGCCTATATACCATCTTGAATGTGTAATATACACATTCTGAATATATATGTGTACGTTATTACTCATACTACAATCTACATATTCAATATATTTTCTCTATGTTCAAAATTTTTCATGTGCCTCCCTATGCGCGCGATGGCGCGCGCCCTGCACTAGTATGTTAAAACTCTAGTCATCTCTGTGGGGTGATGTACCTTTGTTATCTGTTGGTCGATATAATTTAGTTTGCATTGGATGCTGATGATGTTAGTGCAGTGACTTGTTCATCCTATAATATATTTATTTGCAATTTGAGTGTACAATATTTACACTGTTGCTTTTCTTTATGTTTTTTTCTTCTGGAACATGCAAGAGAGCTATGTTTCATTATATTAAGAAGGAATATTTATGGCTTCTTTGAGTATGTTCTTTAGCTTTGAATGGTCGCACAGATACATTGGTTGATTTAGGGCTTGTTTGAATGAGTTTCAGATTCTTAAAAACCAGTTTTGCCTCTAGTTTCTAAAATCTAGATCCTGAGCAAAAACTGGTGGGGGTATTTGGATCCCCTAGTTGAATCTAGCTTCATTTATTGCTTAAAAGGTCACAAGAAACTGGCAAAAGCTGGGTATCAACAGCTTCTTGGTTTTTAAGAATCTAGCAAAAATTGACACAAGAAACTGGGCAAAAACTAGCCTGTTTGGATCCTACCCAGTTTTCAAAAACCAGATTTTTAAAAACTGGAGGGATCCAAACCGGACCTTAGCTGTTTAGTGATAATCTTGGATTGCTGATAAGGCTAAGCAAATATTATGGATATATGTGCTTTAATGTGGATAAAAAATTTGCATACAGTGCCTTTGTTGAATGAGTTGTTTGTCTAATATCTGTGCTGTGAACAATGTTGTTTTGAATGCAAAAGCTTTAAGCTACGCTCAACTGTCTGTGTGACTGACCTTTAATAATATGCACTGCTGATGTATTATGTTGCTTATTGATTTTCTGTGATTCCTTGCTAACTGAAAATCTGTTATTTTTTTTATGCAGGATACAACCATGGATATCACTCAGGTTCTACTAGCTGCTCAATCTCTAGATGCTAACCTTCGAACAGTAGCAGAAAGCAACCTCACATAGTTCCAGGAGGAGAAGCTTTAAGCTACGCTCAACTGTCTATGTGACTCACATTTGATGTAAACCTTGTTATAAAAAAAGACATGTTGTAATTTATTCATTTCAAATCAATGTTTGTTCCAATCTATGTGTACTATCACTATTGATTATACTTTTATTCTGTACAGGTACTACTTTCTCAACTTGGGTAGTAGCAACAATAAGGTCATAAGGTCTGAAGCTTTCTCTACAAGTACCTGCACATGATTTTGTTGTGATCTTAGTGGCAAATTGCTGTGATCTTCACTAAATAGAAATGACAGTGATGTTGCTGGTGGTTGCCTGTGGCCCTAGTTTAGTAGTGTTGTTGTGAATTTGGTTGAGTTGTGAGTCAAGTACTGATGTCCCTAGTTATCATGCTACTGATGTCAAGTTAGTTGTGAGTCAAGTACTGATGTAAGTGAGTTATGCAATAACTTATGTTGCCACTTTGTGGAATCTTTTAGTCATTTCAATGTTATTAAAAAAATGCATGTTTCATTCCTATGATGAAGAGTTCACTTCTGTGATGATTTTATTTTATGTTCTGTGACGATCGCATAATATGATCTGTGACGAAAACGAGAACAAATCACAGGATGCCACGTGGACCCATTTAAAAATGATATGTGGCAGCCAACAAAGTCGACACGTGTCACACGCCACGTCAGCAAGTAGCCATGTCAGCACGACACGTGTCGTTTGCCACGTCAGCATGACTCGTGTCAGGTGCCACGTCAGCGTGACACGTGTCGGGCTCCACGTCAGCACAACACGTGTCATGCCACGTCAGCAGACATGTCAGCTGACAGCGTGGCAAACGCCGTCTGTTAAGCTAACGGGACATCATGTTATGACGAAAGGAACGTACATCTATGACAAAAATATTTTGTCATAGAATGGATTCACTTCTATGACGGTACATATTTCGTCATAGATTGCATGCACATCTATGACGAAATTATGCATTTCGTCACGGTAGTCAATCTATGACGCTCATTCCATGACGAACGACTTTTCGTCACAAATTCGTCATAGATGAAGTTTAGTGACGATTTTGGGGTTTTCTGTGACGAAAGTGGAACGTCATTTATGAGCAGATGCCTAGTAGTGTTCTATGATTGGATGCACCTGTAGTTCAATACTGTATTTTTGGAAGAAATACGTTTAAGCGAAATAAATTAAATATATATAGGAAATATATCGAGAATTGTGCCAAATTTTAATATATACTTCAAAATAAAGTGCAAAGTACGTACAAAAAGTTTAGAGACAAAAACATAAAAAATAAAAAAAATCTTTGCCGAGCGCCAAATTTGACACTCGGCAAAGAGCCTCTTTGCCGAGTGTCTTCAAGTGACACTCGGCAAAGCCTGACGGTGTGTACCACCGTTAGCCTTTGCCGAGTGACATGCTTTGCCGAGTGCAGCTCTCGGCAAAGAGCCTCTTTGCCGAGTGCCCGAGTTTTGGCACTCGGCAAAGCATATGACACTCGGCAAAGTTCGGATTTCCTGTAGTGATGAATATATATGCATATGCCTAATTAGTGATTGAGCAAATATATTTGCATGCATACATGTAGTTGTACAATAATGATGATGATGATAGATGAAACGACTAGTAGCTAGCTAGTACGTCATGACAGAATCATTTTGACAGTGCACATAGAGAGCTCCCCGAAAATAGACGACCTTGCGGCAATCCCAGCAATCGGATTGCAGCATATCGGCCATGGTCCCGGCAGGCTCCCCTGGCGGACCTAGGACCTCTCCTCCCACCTCCATCTCCTCGACGAGAATACATGGGTTCTGAATGTAGATGGCGGCCATTCTTGCTCCTCAATGTCGATGGTGATGCTTTCCCGATTGGCCAGACCATGGGCAAGTGAGGGGATAAGAAATACCTCAAAGTGCTGCGCCGACTCCACCATAGGATCGTACACAAGGTAAAAGCTTGAATCCAACAAGTGGTGGTTGTCCTTCTCCTGATCCTGATCCGTCGCGGTCCCGGCCCAGACCCTGAGCCCACCAAGCATGTCGTCAATGGATGGTTCCGGAGAGGTAGGCAAGTTGGCCCATTGGCGTGTGGCAGGGTTCACCACCATGTCATACAGCAAGAGTAGACCATTGCAGTGATCCTCCACTTCGAGAATCATGTAATGTTCCAAGAAGTCAAGGCAGCCGCCGGGGATTCGACGCGCTGCCGAAGCAGGGCGTGCGAAGAGATAGGTCAGCTGCTCGAAGCAGTCGAGGCAGGTGCAGTAGAAGGCGTCGAGGCGGAGAGGGAGGAGGTCAACACGCAGCAGGCGGCGGGCGTCGATGATGGAGCACCAGTGCTTGCGGACGCAGCGTGATGCCGCCAGGCTGCTGGGCGGGAGGCGGCCCAAGACATCGGCGAGCATGTCGTCGGGTAGCTGCTCCATATATAATCTTATAATAATTAGCTTACTGTATGATGAATCGGCGGCGCGGATCGGATCAGATCGGATCAGATGCAGGAGATTCGGATGGTGGTGGTGGACCGGACCGGCCGTGGAGCTGGACGTACGGGAGGTACGACGACGGTGGCGACAGGTCAGAGTATATGCATATGATGGTGATGTGGTGGTGGAATCGAAATCGATCATACAATGAATAGATTGGAGTCGGAGTCGGAGTCGGAGTCGGAGTCGGATGGATTATTAGTAGGTGAAGCGGGGCGGGAGGAGGAGGGTATGGTGGTGGTGGTGATCGATGATGGCCGATGGGTGCGATGCAGCCGGAAACTGATGATGACTGGTCGTATCGGATGGGAGGGTAATAAGGCTAGTTGTGTCGATCTGCATGCTTGTGCGGCTGCATGTCTTCATCGTTTTCTCGATGAATGATGATGATGCATGCAAATACGGAACGACCTGCTCCTAAGTGTGTCCGGACGCACCTCCGACAAACCTCCCGATACCGATTCGATCTCCATCAATTCAAACTCGACCTCAGTCGCTTGCGCCCGCGAGTCCTTCCGCCGCGCTCGTGGACGGCAGGTCCTTCCGCCGCACCGCCCGTCCTACAGAGCCGCCGCGCTCCCGTCCTACAGATCCACCGCCGCGTTTGTTTCAGCAGCGGCCACAGCAGCCACCGCGTGGTGTGCCCAGATCCGCTCCCCTCTGACATCGTGCCCACATGTCTCGTCTCCAATCGATCATGGAGTTCCCTGCGGGGTGTTGACACCGTGTTTTGACACGAGTCAGGAACGTTAATGAAGCTTGGATCGGCAGATGGAAAAGTAATGACTGGCTAATAGAAAAGTTGTCGATGGCCTATGATATCGATGATAAGGCCTCGGGAGGGAGATATGATTAAATCTGGGAACAGTGGTTGATCGGAACCGATAGTCGATGTTGACGATTGCCGATGGAGGATGAAGATGCCGATGATGGTGCACGGAGACGTGGGAGTCGTCAGCAGGAATAATGGTGGTGTGCCGATCGTCCAAGATAGATAAATTATTGTTTTCTATAATTATTAGAGTTTATTTTATGTACGAGTTCTATTTAATTTGGAATTAGAATCCTAGTCGTATCTGGTTGTAACTCTTTAAGACAGAGTATAAATATAGGCCTAGTAGCGATGTAAGAGGACAATCCAATCAATCATACACAAAGTTCTTATATCTATTTTCGCATCTACTTTCGACGACTTCGTCAGCTCGCATATTTTCTTTTACTTACGAGTTTTTAAGAATTATTCGAGTCATACTCAACGAGTTCTCGAGTTCCGCGTGAACATATACATGTGAAGGGTTCGGTTCGACCCGCTTGCGAAGCCGATCCGCACCTGAAATTAGCTTGTGGACCGATTCGGGTCGACCCGAAGCAGAATAGGAGCAAAAGGGTCGTGACCCTATCGACCCCCGGTGAACCTCGGGTCGACCCTTCGACTCGCCTCCTCCTCCTCTGGTAACCCCTTCCACCGCCTCCTCCTCCTCCTCCTCCACTTCCCTTACCCTACCTTAGATTTCGCGCACGAGTACAAGATCTGCCACTAAACGCTGCACCGAGAGGCTCATCTGGCGATTTGGACGGGCTCGCCTCGGCCGCTCCGCGCTTGTGCGGTAGGTGGAGTGCGGGTGCAGGAAGCCTCGCCAAACCTAGCGCTGCCGACTGCCGAGCTGGGTTGGGGCGTGAGGAGTCGACGGGAAGACAAGGGTGAGGCTCCTTCCTCGCTCACCTTGCCCTGATTGAATTGCTATGATTTTTTGTTCATTTGTGATTTGCTTCCAGGGTGATTTTCCTCTGGCCACTAGCGACTAGATGATGGATCCCTACTCGCTAGTAAGTTGAATCTGGCCTACATCTGCTCTGCATCCAAACCAAATCTGGATTGTACTCTGCACTGTAATTTGGCTTTTTTTTAAGTAAGATTAATTTGGCTTTACTTAGGTCCAGTTCACCTTTTTCTGTGCAAAGAGTGAAAACGATGTGCCAATAGTCCAAGAAGATCTGTTCACTGTTAGTAACTTCCCCCCTTCTACTGAAAGTCTGAAAAGAGAAGGAAACAAAATGGTAGAGAAAAACAAAGTTGGTGAATTCATTCATTCAGATGAAGCCTGGTTAGCTATTCTCTTTGTTTCAGAAAAAAAGAAATAAAATGAAATGGTGGTTGAAATATAGTTTTAGAAAGCAGAGGTGAGCAAAACCAAGATTTCTACTGCCTAATAAAACTGTGAAGAGATCACGGTTTTAGCAATGGCATGGCCATGATGTTCAGAACTAGTGCAGACGTGAGGTGCACACTTGACAATGCATCATATGATTGATTTGCTGAAGCACCATCTTGTGCAACAGAAATTGATACCAGTGCAGGGAGAGCTGCTTCACCATCGATGTGCTGGACATGTCATAAATCTTATTGTGAAAGATGGGCTCAAGTTTGTTGAACCGATTGTTGACAACATCCGTGAAAGCATCAAGTACCTTCGCTCTTCAACTTCTAGAAAACAAATGTTCAGAGAAATAATTGCACGAGAAGGCATTACATGTAAGAAAAAGCCATCACTAGATGTGATCACACGTTGGAACTCAACATATTTGATGCTTAAAACAGCCCTTAAATTTAGGAAAGCATTTGAGGTGCTAGAATCAGAGGACCAAAAGTACACATATTTACCCTCCCCTGAAGAATGGAAAAGTGTTGCTGTACTTTGTAACCTGCTAAAGGTGTTCAAGAAGGCAACTAAAGTTATTTCAGGCACTAACTACCCTACCACAAATCTCTATTTTCATCACATGTGGAAGATCAAGATGGATTTGGAAGAAGAGTTAAAAACTGCTGAGCTTGAGTTACAAACTACTGAGCAAGAAGATAATTATAGCTCTGAAGTTCCTATGCCAGATCAAGCCAAGTTAAGCTTCCTAAAGGAGATGATCAAGGTACTAAAGGAGATGAAGAAGAAGTTCAGCAAATATTGGAACAAGTCACACATAATACTATGTGTTCCTGTGGTTTTTGACCCAAGGTTCAAACTGAAATTTGTTGACTTTGTTTTCAGCAAGGCCTTTCCTAAGACAGGAAAGGAAAAGATTGATAGACTACAAAAACTAGTCCATGGGCTGTTTTCAGCATACACCTCTCAACAAGAAACCCCAAGTGCAGCATCTACACAACAAATACCCAGAGTTTGTTCAGTGAATAATGACCCATGGGCGGAATGGTATAAAAAAGTCAGAGATGATCTTCGAACTCAGAGAAGCACGGAGCTTGATAGGTATTTGGATGAGGACCCAATTCAAGCTGAAGAGTTTGACATAATAAATTGGTGGATGGGTAATGCGACAAAGTATCCGACCCTTTCTTGTATAGCCCGAGATTTGTTTGCTGTTCCAGCCACGTCTGTACCTTCAAAATCAGCTTTTAGCATGGCAAGAAGATCCATAAATGATTTTCGAAGTAGCCTAACCCTGAGACAGTAGAAGCACTTATATGCACCCAAGACTGGTATAGGGCAGAAGGTAAAACCTCTTTTCGGTGATATACATAGTTTCAACACATTTTTAATTAATCCTTCATCTACTGCAACTTAAACTTTGCAAATTGGTATATAGGTTCGGCACAATTTTCTACCGCAGCAGTTGATGGTTTCATTATGGAAGAGAATGAACCATGAAATTCACAGGTAATATGCTTGTATTCTACTCATTTCATTGACAACTTTGTAATTATTTGAAACTGAGCATAATAGTATAGTAAATTATTTTGATAGCAAGAACAGTTTGGATTCTGTCAGTTGCTGATTGGAATCTTGGATGGGAGTAGTAAGAGTCTGATTTGCTATTGGACTCCATGTGAAGAAAGGATTCTGTCAGTTTTAATCTTGGATGGGAGTAGTAAGAGTCTGATTTGTTAAGTGCAGCGCAGTGCTGTTTACTCTCTAGCTAGTAGGGTGTCAATACTTAAGTCATGCATGTAGCAGCAAAATCAGTCATCCTCTTTGTATGCTTCCCAATCAACAGCGATACTGCCACTTCCTATTGTGTCTACCTATTGTCAGAGAACATATCTCTAGTATTATTTTCAACATAAATATATACTTTGGATCTAGACAGATTTTTAGTTATATATATGATAAATTAATAATAATATAAGAGCTGATGCTAAAAAGGAGAATCCACAAGTGCTACTGATTGTTTGTTGGTCTTCTTGTAACTTAATTTTAGACAGCAGGCAAAACCATAAATGTTTGTTGCTTATTGATCTTTCTGTAACTTAATTTTTATGATGTTCTTTGCAGGTGTTACCGATTAGAGTGATTTCTAGTTGCAGTCGATGATTTGGTTATGGAAGAGGATCAAGCATGAAGTTCATAGCTCCTATGACAAATTGGCCACAATTGCAGTTCATTTACTTTTCCTGTATGGTTGCTGAATTTTGGAAACTTGTTATGTTGCTTCTTTATTGTGCATATACAGGTGAAATTGAGCATTTTCAGTTTCACATACAACTAATTTTTGGTTGATGGCTTGGTACTAATTTTTGCTTCTTTATTATGATACTTAGTTAGTACCATAATAATTATTATGGTACTAACTAAGTATCATTAGATTCCTTCTTAATTATATTTTTATAGTATACTCATTTTACGTTACAAATCTTAGTATTTTTCTCTATAATTTTGGTCAAACGTGAAAATGTTTTGACTCTCCAAAATTCTTGGAATGGCTTATAATTTGGGATTGGGGGAGTATTAGTTTGACAAGATTTTGTATTCTGTATTTTTTTTCTTCCAAAAAGTATGGATCACGCGCTTGTACGTGAGCAACAGCGACACATACATATGTGGGCTGGCCGTGGACTGTGATTTGGTATATACGTTGGCTGCGTGGACTGTGATTCGATATATACATGGGCTGGCCGTGTGATACATGGGTTGACCGTGGATAACCGCGGTTCATGCGGGGCAGGCACTTCGCGGTTCAGGTTCGATCCGTGAACCTTCTTTGTGTTAGATGGAGCAGAGGGTCATGGATAGGAGCGCTCCGAACCGGCCCCTTTGCAGGTATAAACACCTCTTGGCCGTGACATCCAGCGCATCGCTGTTGTCGGGACCAAAGTGTTCGAGTTATCACCTTTGTCGATTGCAAGGTCAAATCGGCTGGCACGCCTTAACGTTGAATTGGGTATTAGCCCTTTGTGTTTGCAGATCTACTTTTGCACCAACACATCTTTTGGCACGCCTAGTGGGACCAATCTATCATCAAGATCAAGATGTCTACTACTGAGTTCGACACAGAAAACATCATTGCTGTAACCGAGGCTGATCTCAGGGATGAGCAGAAGCAGGCTATGGCAAGAGCTATGGAAGAATACAAGCAGCTCTGCTTGAAATCCTTCAGTGTCAATAGGAGCGGTGAAGTAATCCAGAAGCAAGACCTGCCGATGCCTCGGCAGATCACTTTTGAAGCCAATCCTGGTAAATTGCAAGATATGGTTGATAACGCTATTAATCGTGCTTTGATCAACCAATCCAGTGTGCTGTCCAATACTGTTTTCAACGCTGTGGCTAGAACTTTCAAAGAAGGACAGGCACCACCGTTATACATGGGCCCGGCCTATCATCAGCCACGGTTGTCATCGGTTACTGCTACATCGGCTCCTCCGGCCGTTGTGGGTACGGAAGCTACTTCTCCACCAAGCACATTAGGGATGACTAATGGGCAATCTACACCGATGAGAACTAATCCAGCAACATCAGAGGGGCGGGTTCAACTCAACACAGATCTATCGGCAATGGCAATGTTAGGATCTGTATTCTAGAATTGCCAAGTTCCTCCCAATTGATGGGGATATGGTATGCCCCTAGAATTTTTCGCAAATAGTTGTAGAACATCTCAGGTGGCTGACTTGACAGGAAAAGCTCCTATGACATCGGCACATCCAGTTTCGCCGATGACTCAAAATCCTTAGTTTTCAACTACTACTACTGCGAGGCCTATTACAGGGAACTTTCAGATGCCAACGTTCTAGATGCCTAATGCATCGACGGATCCACTGCCGGCGCACGAGAGGTTTATGACTCAGACAGGGTATGTCAACCCAATGATGACACCCAATTATCAGCCATCGGCAGGACCTGCGCCGATAAATGCCAACAATGGGTGGACAGGGCAGTTTATCTTTCCATAAATGACACAACAGAATCATCAGGCTACAGGATTCCAGCAGGGGCAGATGTAGGTTGGATTTTAGAATCAAGGACTAGCCAATCAGCCGATGAATCTTGCTCAGCAGATTGGTGGCCCGCAACCTATCGCCAACGCCATGTTCCCTGGAGATCGTGCACCTCAGAGACATGTGGAGGTTTATCAGCAGGTGCCGGAACCTCAACCCCCACATCGGTAGGATGCCGATGCCTATTGGGCCGATAAGATAGCTGAAGTAATGAGGGATCAGTTTGGGATAAAGCCCAAGGTCAATACTTATTCTTATCGGACACCATATCCTCCTGCATACGATTTGATTCCGCTTCCAAATCGGTACAATGTGCCAGATTTCACTAAATTCTCTGAACAGGATGACACATCGACTATGGAACATGTCAATCGATTCATCATCTAGTGTGGAGAGGCTGCTAACAGAGATGAATTAAGAGTTTGTTTGTTTTCATCATCTTTGTTAGGGTCGGCATTTATTTGGTTTATTTCACTACCTCCAAACTCAGTGATTACTTTGGCTGATCTCGAGAAGCAGTTCCACAAGTACTTCTTTTCTAGAGTCCATGAGAAGAAGATTACCAATTTAGTAAGGCTGAGGCAACGCAATGATGAATCGGTTGAAAGTTTTGTACAAAGGTTGCGGGATGTCAAGAACAAATGTTACAGTCTGATTCTAGATGATCGGCAGCTAGCCGATTTGGCTTTCCAGGGATTGTTGCCACACATCAAAGACAAATATGCCTCTCAAGAGTTTGAAAGTGTAAGTCATCTAGTGCAGAGGATTTCTGATCAAGATATCAAGACTTTTGAACCTAGGAAGGCTTGGAATAAGAAAGTGTCATTTGTCGATGAGGCAACAAGTTCAGATTCTGATGAAGAACCAGTCATCGGCTTGGCAGAATGGGTGAAGAACAAAAAGCCGATGTCTTGTCCCTTTGCCAGAAAGAACCAGAGAAGTTCACTTTTGATACTACTAAGGCCGATAGGATATTTGATTTTCTACTTCAGGAGGGGCAGATTAAATTGTCACCAAATCATGTGATCCCATCGGTAGAAGAATTGAAGAAGATCAAGTATTGCAAGTGGCATAATGCAATATCTCACAGTACAAATGAGTGTAAGGTGTTCAGGCAACAATTGCAATCGGCTATTGAATCTGGGAGGATTAAGTTTGATAATTCCAAAGCTCAGAAGCCGATGAAGATTGATCAACATCCTTTCCCTGCAAACATGCTGGATGCCAAAGGCAAGACTAAAATACTAACATTAGAAGCAGTTGAGGAAAACGCATCGGTGGATCCCCAACACCAGGTAACTACCGATGACGCCAAAGGCAAAGGCTTGATCCAGGAAGGAAGCAGCTCTAGGAAGCCTCCACAATCTGGTATTGTTATCACCCATAGGCGGCATTGGGAGACATGGCAACAACGTGAAGATCAGTATCACCGTCAGCAAGAGGATCAAGGTCGAGAAGAAGAAAGACGCCGACAAGAGTGGAATCAGCATAAAGATCACTGGAATTGCCCGTTCTTTATTCACTGTTGGGAGCAAAATATCAAGTTACCGACTGTCGGAGACTGCCCTGAGTGCAATGGTTATAATCGGCATGATCGGTCAAATCGACGATTCCAGAACAATGATCGACGCTTTAATGAGCCAATCAGGGGGAGGATGTTAGTTCACGATCGGCTAGGGGGGCAGGCTTAGCGTGCATGACATGCTTGGTGGACGTGTTGGGCATTTTCCAAGGAACCAAGAGGAGCTCGAAGAAATGGCAAATGCACGGGTGCCCGATGAATTTATTTTCTGCAGGGATGCTAACACTCATCGGGTGGAATCAAGGGAGGTTCGCTATCAACCAGTGCGAAAGACACAGCTTCCCCAATGGTGTCTGGAAGGGTTAACCAGGACACAAAAAAGGAGGATGCAGTAGGAGAGGCAAGAAGAATTAAGTATCGAAGAAAGTTCTTCTAAGTCAGAGAATTGGAAGCAATCAAATCTCAAGGGAAAAGGACCATCGGCAGATGTTAACATGGTGTTTATGTTACCGATGGAGTTTCTTGCACCTTTCAGTGATGATGAGGGGGTAGATTTCCCTGACCAAATAGCTCAATTGGCTCTTGATCCAATGACGGCTATCTTTGAGAAACCTTTTTATGATGAAAGACAACATCTTAAGGCTCTGTTTGTCAATGGTAGGGTTGATGGGCAGCCGATTTCCAAGATACTCATTGATGGAGGGGCTGTAGTCAACATTATGCCATATGTGGTATATCGGAAACTTGGCAAAGGAGATCAAGATTTCACCAAGACCGATATGATGTTGAAGGATTTTGAAGGGAATGTGTCTCCGGTTAAGGGGGCCATATGTGTTGAACTGACCATCGGCAGCAAGACTTTGCCGATGACTTTCTTTGTCATCAGTGGGAAAGGTGCATATAATTTGCTACTGGAGAGAGATTGGATTCATGCCAATTGCTGTATTCCTTCTACAATGCACCAGTGCCTTGTTCAATGGGTAGGTGACAAAATTGAGATTGTCCCTGGAGATTCTTCATATGTCATTGCATCGGCAGAATCATATACTTATGAGAGGACCAGATGCATTTCACGGGAAGTTTGGGAGAAATATTTTTTCAAAGTTGCCGATTATGAAATTCCACCGATCCAAGCAGTCAGTTCTGATGAAGAGTTTTAATGGATAGGTTAGTCGATGATGGAAAGTTAGGACAGGGTTTTACATCAGCTGATGATCTAGTAGAAGTAGATATAGGTAATGGTGATAGACCAAGGCCTACTTTCATTAGTGCTAAGTTAGATTCTAAATGTAAGCAGCAATTGACTGATTTGTTAAAGGAATATAAAGATTGCTTTGCTTGGGATTATATAGAGATGCCTGGTTTAGACTGATCAATTATTGAACATCGGTTGCCTATTAAGTCAGGATTTCGGCCGCATCAGCAACCAACACGCCGATGCAATCCTAATATTCTTTCTGATATTAAGGCCGAAATAACCAAACTTATTGAAGCTAAGTTTATTCGGTAGTGTTGGTACGCCGAATGGATTTCTAGTGTTGTCCCTATTTATAAAAAGAATGGGAAGCTTCGTGTTTTCATGGACTTTAGGAATCTTAATAAAGCTACGCCGATGGATGGTTATCCGATGCCAGTGCCGATCTATTGGTTGATGCTACGGCTGGACATCAAATTACTAGTTTTATATGATGGTAATGCGGGATACAATCAAATATTCATGGCTGAAGAGGATATTTCCAGTACTGCATTTAGATGCCCTGGTCATGTTGGATTGTTCGAATGGATAGTCATGACTTTTGGTTTGAAAAATACTGGTGCTACTTATCAGAGGGCCATGTATTTTATTTTTCACGAGTTCATCGGCAAATTGGTGGAAATCTATATTGATGATGTGGTGGTTAAGTCTGAGGATTTCGTAAAGCATCTAGCCGATCTGCGAAAAGTGCTGGAATGCACAAGGAAGCATGGTTTAAAGATGAACCTTAATAAATGTGCATTCGGTGTATCGGCAGGGCAGTTTCTTGGTTTTATGGTGCATCAAAGAGGAATTGAAACTAATAGAAGATCTATTGATGCCATTAACAAAATAGTTGCTCCCAGCAATAAAACTGAACTTCAATTATTGATCGGCAAGATTAATTTTATCAGACGATTTATATCTAATTTGTCAGGTAAGATTCGTGCTTTCAGCCCTTTGCTTAAGTTAAAAGCTGATCAAGAGTTTGTATGAGGAAAGGAGCAACAATTAACCTTGGATGAAATCAAGAATTATTTGGCAAATCCTCCAGTTTTGGTTCCACCTCAACAAGGAAAGGCCTTCAGATTATATTTGTCTATCGATGATATGGTCATCGGTTCAGCTCTCATTCAAGAATTTGAGGGAAAAGAGCGTGTAATTTATTATCTAAGTAGAAGATTGGTGGATGCTGAGACAATGTATTCGGCAATTGAAAAATTATGCTTATGTTTATACTTTTCTTGTGTCAAATTGAGACATTACTTGCTATCGGCTGAGTGCACCGTTGTATGCAAAGATGATGTAGTCCGGTACATGTTATCAATGTCGATTATGAGTGGTAGAATCGGCAAGTGGATATTAGCATTGTCGGAATTTGATCTGCGCTATGAATCGGCTAGAGCGATTAAAGGGCAGATTATGGCCGATTTTGTAACTCAGCATTATGCTATGGTGGATGCTTTGGAAATTGTTCCTTGGACGCTCTTCTTTGCTGGATCTACATGTGATAGGGGGGCAGGTATCGGCATAGTGTTAATTTCTCCTCGGGGGAAGAAATATGAATTTTCTTTGCTGATTGTTGCCACGTTGACAAATAATCAAGCTGAGTACCAAGCCTTAATCAAAGGATTAGAATTATTAAAAGAAGTTCATGCTGAGGCTGTTGAGATTTTCGGCGATTCTATGCTCGTTATAAATCAATTGGCTGGGAGTTATGAATGCCGAAGTGAAGTTTTGATAGCATATTACGAAAGATGTGTACAATTGTTGAAGGAATTCAGAGATTTTTGGTTAGAACACATCCCTCGGTTGCATAACGAAGAAGCTAACCGATTGGCTCAACATGCCTCGGGATATCAACCTATCTTGGAAATCTTATCGGCAGATAGTGCCGATGATTAGAGAAAAGAAATTATTGATTATTTAAAGATCCATCCAAGAAAGTTGAGAGGCGTGTTAGGTTTCAAGCTACAAAGTATGTACTCCTCAAGGAAGAATTGTATTATCATACGATAGATGAGGTTTTGCTTAAATGTTTAAGTGGTGATGAGTCCAAAAGCTTGATGGGTGAAGTTCATGAGGGAGTGTTTGGAGCACATCAATCGGCTTTTAAGATGAAATGGATGATTCAGAGGAATGGGTATTATTGGCCGACAATACTTGAGGATTGATTTAAGTATTTCAGAGGATGCCAAGGATGTGAGAAGTTTCGCAACATTCAAAGGGCGCCCGCATCGGCTATGAATCCTATTATTAAACCTTGACCGTTTAGGGGTTGGGATATTGATCTCATCGGTCAAATTTATCCACCATCAAGCAAGGGGCATAAGTTTATCCTGGTTGCCACCGATTATTTCACCAAGTGGGTTGAGGCTATTCCCTTGAAGAAAGTAACATCGGCTAATATGATTGATTTTGTAAATGAGCATATTGTTTACCGATTTGGTATTCCCCAAACAATTACTACCGATCAGGGCACTATGTTTACATCAGGGGAGTTTGATGAGTTTGCAATTGGTATGGGGATTAAGGTGTTGAATTCTTCTCCTTACTATGCTCAAGCTAATGGGCAGGCCGAGGCTTCTAACAAAGGGATTATTAAGCTCATTAAGCGGAAAATTGAAGAAAATCATAGGAGATGGCATACATTGTTAAATGAAGCCTTATGGTTGTATCGGATGGCGTGTCATGGTTTAATCAAAGTATCACCCTATCAATTGGTGTATGGACATGACGCGGTATTGCCATGGGAAAATAAAACTGGTTCGAGGCGCGTCTTTTCTCAGGATCAACTAACTACTGATGACTATGCTACTTTGATGAAAGATGAGCTGGATGATTTAGCAGGGCATCGGTTGAGAGCTCTAATTAGCATAGAGGAGAATAAAAAGAGAGTTGCTAAATGGTATGATAAGAAAGTAAAGGCCAAGGAGTTTGCCGATGGAGATTTGGTATGGAAGCTGATCCTACCGATTGAGACTAAAAGCTCAAAGTTTGGAAAGTGGTCTCCTAATTGGGAGGGTCCTTATCGGATAAATCGATCTGCTCCTGGCAATGCTTATATTTTAGAAACTCTTGAAGGAGTTGAATTCCCTAGAGCTTTAAATGGAAAATATTTGAAGAAATACTAAGCGAGTATCTGGATTGATGCATGAAAGTTTAAATGCCGATAACAGTCCTATCGGCTGGACAAACTGTTAAGTGTATCTGGAGCCATCTATGGAGTTTTAGTGCCGATAACAACCCTATCGGCTGGACCAAAATGATTGAAGTTTGAAGACAAAACTAAATAAGTTGCCGATGAAAAGTTCACAGATTCAGCAAAGCCTGGATGGACGATATTGCGCACAGACGAATCTGATTGGCCTCTTCTATTTCTCGAGTGTCTTCGTCGGTAGAGCCCTCCACTGGCTTCAACTTCTTCTTCATATACAACGCTTTGCGGGCTTGGACATCTCTTTCTTGCTGAAGAGTCTTGAGTGCATCGGGCAGCTGGCTTTCTTCCTGTTGAGCTTGAGTCAGGGCCTCTTCCACTTGCTTAAGTTCAGCTAGCAGAGCTTCTCTTTTTGCCGATAGATTGGAGATCTTTTGTTTCAGCTCATCCCCTGAGGACTGCAAAACACCGATGCTCTTGTGTTTCTCGTCGGCAACATGCTTTACTTGCAACATCTCCTCTTTGAGCCGGGCATGAGCAGCACTATCGGCAAGGCGCTGGGTAGCCTTCTGATACTGGAGTTGGTGACTCTCTAGGTGGGCAGCTTGGAAGAGGATTTCTTCTGCATCGGCTGGAATTTGGCCACGGAGGGTCTTGATTATGACTTTGGCCAGATCGGAATCGTCCACTAGTTGGGCCGTGTCTTGGTGCAACAGAGCTAATAAGTCTTCCAACTTGGCCTTAATCTCTGCCGATGTGATTCCAACTGCCTGAGAGGAGCTTGCTTCTTCGCCTTCATCATCAGAGATGTCGATAGCAAAGGAGAATAGGCTATCTGGGGAGTCTTGCTCCTAGAAAAGGAAGAAGATAAGTTACTCAAGATTAAGTGTTGATAGTCTGGAAAATTGGATAACTTACTTGCTTCAGGGCGATTTCCTATCTCTGACGTGGAGATGCAGCTGGTACTATAGTTTGATCGGCTGGAGTTGTCGATGGAATGACTTCAGCTGAAAAGTTACAAGGATGATTATAGCTTATAAATAAATTCATCAGTAATAATTCTGTGATCAGTACTTTACCTTGAGGAGGTATGGTAATTGTCTGCTCTAGAGGGACGACCGATGATGTGCCCAGATCAACGGATCGGCAATCCGTTCAGATACATCAGCTGGAGCTTCTTGCGGCTGGGGTACTGATCGAGGGGGAGAAGGTACTTCTTGCGTCTATGGCTCCGATTGAGAAGGAGAGGATGCTATTTGGATCGGGCATACTGGACGAGGTGGAGAGGATGGCGTTGTCTTCTGACGCTTTGGCTGGGTCTTGGTGCTTTTCGGACCCTTTCTCTTGGCTGGGGCTTGACTGGGCTGGGGGCATCGGCACCTGATGTTTGGGCGCTCTTGGTCTTTGCTGGTTTGCCAGTTTGCTGTTACAACAACTAAAATTTCATGAGTTAAAATACAAAAGGGTACTGATAAAGTTTTGCTAAAGAATAAACGTTACCGATGAAGTTCCCATCGCAACCGACGTACCCTGAAAAGATAATGTGAGTATGGGATGGAATCGGTATAAACAAAGAAAATTAAGAGTACCTTAAAAGCCTATGCCAGAGTGGCAGCAACGACCGATGGAGATGTTTTCGACCATTTGGTGGTCGTCTTTTTGAAGCACACGTTGCGATGCATCAGAGCCGCTAGACTTGGCGCATTGCGTCCGATCAGAGAAATTGGGTCTGATTGAAGAAGTTCGATCGGCCTCCCACTTCTGCTAATTGTCGGCACTGGGTCATCGACCTGTTGAAATGAAAATAAATAAGTTGCCAATAAGGTTAAAGATAACGAAGGAACTGAGGTTTCGGTAAAGGACTTACAATGTTATCGGGAACTTTGTAGTCAGAGTCAATCATGTCATGGTATGTATGAGCCGATACACTGAACAGATGCTCCTTCCATTCTTCCCACCAGTGTTTATACAACTGAGTAATGAAGAGAGCCGAAACCCAGGCCGATAGATCGATGTCTATCGTATCGGTGTCTGGCTAGAGTTGAGCAATCCTAATCCACTCAAGTCCCCCTAGTTATTGTCTCTCTTGGTTTTACCACATCGGCATAACAAAGTCTGATCGGCAGTTGACCAAACGCCAGTTGGCGAGCTAGTGCCGATGGGTTGTAAAACTCATATGTGGTATTAATGTTTTTCCTGCTGCCAAAGCTATTCACTGGAATTGCTCTCGGAGTGATGATTGCCATAATCAAATCATTATCTTTGTTGAGAGCGTTGTCAAAAGGGTGGAAAGTGAGCGGAAACCTGGTTTCTGGGTCTTCATAAGGCATCCATGCCCGCTGATCTTTGGAGAGGCCATCATACAAGGTTTGGAAGAATCGGCCGATCTAGTTTTCATTGGAGGCGGTGCCAGGGAGAACTATAAAAGCTTCACCATAATTGAGGGGTGAGCAAGTTGCCGATTCATCATCTGCCAGTTCATAATCTTCGGGGATACCTCTGGGAAATTGCTGTGCAAAGAAATCAAACCGTAAGCGTTTGTGCATGTGAACATTGAGCCACATGTTGATGAACCACCAAGGGCCTCCTAGATTGCCGATAGGTTCACCTAGCAGGAGTTTCTCAGTTACTTGATGGAGGAGATGATAGACGGAGCCTAGCAAGTATCGACCCAGAGGGAATCGGCCACCATCGGCTAATCTTTCTGCTGCCGATAAGTAGACAGAGGTTGGTCCTACCGATCGGCCGCAGAAGATGAATTTATCTAGCCACATATTCAGGAAAGTGGCGTGTTCCCGCTGACCAACCGGTCCCGTTTTCTGATACTTCTGAATGTATCCTGGCCAACCACCAATGTTGCGGGTCTCTACTTTGCGTTTGGCTCTGCGGCTGAATAGCTGGCCGTCAGCGGCGGTTGCGATATCCAAGCCAGTGAGCATGAATACATCGGCAAGCGTGGGAGAAGCTGAGCCATGACCAAAAATAAAGGCGTTGAACGTGTCTGACCAGAAATATGAAGCAGCTATCAGCATTGATTCATTTCTTTCCATATCGGCAATGGACAGCCTGATGCACTGGTCTATTTTGCATTCACCCCAATATACTTCATTTGTGTTGCTAACCCTCAAAAACCAATCCTTCCATCCTTTGGTGGGGTTTGGCCAGGATCGGAAGGTATCGTTCCATAGATCTAAAGAAAAATTTTCGGCCCTAAAAGGTATCCTATTGGTTTCCGCATTGATCGAATCGGTAGGATCTAGGTCACCTAGTGGACCGAGGCATTGAAGGTGGGGTTGTTCGGTAGGAATAACAATTAACTCACTCAGTTCCTAAAATTCAAAGATTGAAAGAACAGAGAGAAAGAAGGAAGGAGAAAAATGTTAAGTAAGTAGATTTGCGAAAAGTAAAGGGTTGCAGTAAAGAAAGAAAAGGATGGGAATAGATTAACCTCGGGGATGACGAAGTAGACGACCATTTCTTCCTGAGGAAGAGAAGATTGAAGACTTGAAAGATCGTTGGAGGAGATTTTGCTGGTGTTCTTGAGCTTTTCGTCAGTACCGCCGCCAGAGAGATGAGTTTGGGGGGATGAAGGATGGAAAGATGGAGGAGGGCTGAGGAAAGAGGTATTTATAGGATAAAGTGAGCAGGGGTATTTTTGACTTATCTCTTTGCCGTATCCATGGAAATCGAGAGTGTTCAGGTGGATATGGTAATTGTTCGCATGGTAATCAAGGGATTGTGCAGGTGATTTAACAGCAAGTAATCATGATTTTAAGAGATATTTCACTGTACGAGATCTCTTGGTCGGCTCATCGGCAGTCAACTCTAACAGAACGGTTGTCGATGAGCGAGTGTTTAGGAGATTTGGTTTGGGTGGTTGAGAAATTCGAGGAGCATGCTGGAAACCCGAATTAAGGTTGTTTGGATTTGGTAATTAATTGCTATCAGAAAGGGAATAATTGTAAAAAAGCATCATTATCAGGAGAGAATTTCGGAGCATTAAATGATTTTATACTCCAAAATTGGGGGGCATGTGTTGACATCGTGTTTTGACACGAGTTAGGAAGGTTAATGAAGCTTGGATCGGTAGATGGAGAAGTAATGGCTGGCTAATAGAAAAGTTGTCGATGGCCTATGATATCGATGATATGGCCTAGGGAGGGAGGTATGATTAAGTCTGGGAACAGTGGTTGATCGGTACCGATAGTCGATGTTGACAATTGCCGATGGAGGATGAAGATGCCGATGACGGTGCAAGGAGACGTGGGAGTCATCAGCAGGAATAATGGTGGTGTGCCGATCGTCCAAGATAGATAAATTATTGTTTTCTATAATTGTTAGAGTTTATTTTATATACGAGTTCTATTTGATTTGGAATTAGAATCCTAGTCGTATCTGGTTGTAAATCTTTGAGACAGAGTATAAATATAGGCCTAGTAGCGATGTAAGAGGACAATCCAATCAATCATACACAAAGTTCTTACATCTATTTTCGCATCAACTTTCGACGACTTCGTCAGCTCGCATATTTTCTTTTACTTACGAGTTCTTAAGAATTCTTCGAGTCATACTCGACGAGTTCTCGAGTTCCGTATGAACACCTCTTGGCCATGGCATTGGGCGCATCGTTGTTGTCGGCACCAAAGTGTTTGAGTTATCACCTTTGTCGATTGTAAGGTCAAATCGGCTGGCACGCCTTAACGTTGAATCGGGTATTAGCCCTTTGTGTTTGCAGATCTACTTTTGCACCAACACGGGGCATCGTCGCCCACCGATTGTTGAGGGCAGCGAGGCAGATCTATGGTTAGAGGGGCGCAAAGTGGGCTCAAGCTTCGTCTATGGCGCATTAGAGTCTCGTGTTGTGATTTCCAGTGGCAATGAGGTGGTGGAGACGAACCCTTCTTCTTCAAGACAACATTTACGTTGTGTTGCAAATCTTGTGTTGCAATTATACTTATACTGACTAGATGCTCTGTTTTGGGTCCCTATGTACATAGCATGGCTAGATTCTGAAACTTGTGTTACTATACTCCTGAAACACTAAACCACTTTGATCTACAACAAGAATTTTGGGTGCTTGCCTGTTCTATGATACCCTGTTCTGTACTTTTTTTTGTTTTGATAATCGATAATGTAAATCACATCTATAAAAGAATTGGAACTAAACCAAATTTCCAATGCCTTGAAAATATGCAGGACAACATGATACATGGGAAAAGAAACATCAATGTAAACCATCAGATTGATCCCACTTCAAGTGGATATCATCAGATTGCTGCAACTTCAAGTGGACATCATCAGATTGTTACAAATTCAAGCGCTAACATGGCTGATGTTGTTTCAGAAGTGTGTTTCTAGGCACACTTTAAATTTGGATGTTTCCTTCTTAATAATTAGTTGGTGTTGACTGAATGCATAGTCTGACAACACATTTGCAATGCAGGGTTCCATAGGCCCTAATCTTGATCAGAATCTTTCTCATGGGGCAAAAGTTGAGCCATTTGAGGATGTTGAGGTGGAAATAAGTGTTCAAAATGAGGTGGTGTATGAAGAATAAGAGGACGTTGTAAGCTCCCAGCCAGTTGCTCCATTTGTTGGAATGGAATTTGATACAATAGATGAAGCCTTCAGGGTGTAAAATAACTATGCATTCAAGATGGGATTCACTGTCAGAGTAGGATCATCGAGAAAAAGTCTTGTGACTAAGGAGTTGATACGGAAGGAGTACGAATGTTCGCATGCAAGAATTACACCCACTGAAAATGAAGACAACACATCAAGTAATGCATCATCAGCAGCAATGGAAGGATCCAAGAAGAAAAGAGTTGGTGCTGTGATGACTACTGCAACAAGGAAGTGGAGTACGTTGATGAAGGCCGATTGCAAAGCACACATGGCAGTGGGTCTGTGTGAGGGAGGTGGAGGGTCGTGGTGTTTCGAGAAGAACACACACACCCTATGGTGAAGATAAAGGGCAGGGTAAGGCAGCTGCGGTCTCACAGACGGATATCATGGGCTGATTATGAGTTGTTGAAGACACTACACCATCGAAACATATCCACATCATGTCAGTACTAGGAGACTTCCATGGAGGCATGGGAAACCTCACGTTCAACAGTAAGGACATCTCCAACTTGAGGACACACTTGAGGGTGGGTGTACGGTATAGAGACATGGATGTTGTCCTCGAGTACTTCCAGAAATTGCAAGCTGAGAGCCCCAACTTCTTCTATGCTGTCAAGCTAGATGCTGAGAATGCTGTGAGAGGGTTGTTTTGGGTTGATGGCAGATCAGGGGAGTTGTACAAGTGCTTCAGGGATTGCATATTCCTTGACACGACGTTCTACACTAACCGGTACAACATGCCCTTTGCACCAATTGATGGGATCAACAATCATGCCCAAAGCATCCTACTAGGTTGTGCTCTGCTTCCGGATGAGACTACTAAAACATTTCTGTGGGTGCTTCAAACGCTCAAGGATGCAATGGGTGAAATAGCACCAACCAACATCATGACTGACCAGGATAGGGCCATGAAAGCTGCAATAGCACAGGTATTCCTTTCTACAACACACAGGTGCTGCAAGTTTCATGTGGTCAGCAAAGCTTGTGAGAAGTTTGGTTGGTTAATTAGAAACAACCCAGAATTTGCAGAGGAGTTTGACTATTGCATCAACTTCACCGAGTCTCCAAAGGAGTTCGAGACGTTGTGGCATAACATAGGGGTGAAGTATGATATGCATAGCAATGATCACTTTCAGAACATGTCTTCAACCAAGTCTTTGTGGGCACCTGCATATTTCAAGAAATGCTTCTTTCCCTTCACAAGCACAACAGGAAGATCTGAGAGTATGAATGCATTATTCAAGACAATGATGCACCCACAGGACTCAGTGTTGCAGTTCCTTACCCAATATGAGTACATAATGGAAACAAGGTGTTGATGCAAAAACTGATCTGCAAACACAAAGGGCTAATACCCGATTCAAACGTTAAGGCGTGCCAGCCGATTTGACCTTGCTATCGGCAAAGGTGATAACTCGAATACTTTAGTCCTGACAACAGCGATGCGCCCGGATGTCACGGCTAAGAGGTACTCACGCGGAACTTGAGAACACGTCGAGCTTAAGTCGACGAATTCCTAAGAACTCGTAACAAAAGGAAAAAGTATGACGAAGTCGTCGAAAAGTAAATGCTGGAATATGAGTAAAAACGTGTGTTTGATTGATTGATTTCTTCATTCGATTACAAGGCCCTAGGGTCTATATTTATACCCTGCTCAAAGAGCTACAACCAGACACGATTAGAATTCGAATTCCAAATTATACGGAATCCGTATACAAAACGATGCAAATAATTAAGGAAATAACAAAACTATCCCTCGTGACAAACCAAAACTCCTCCACATAACGACCGGCAGCTTCCAGACTCCTCCTTTGCATCATCGGCAGATCCTTTGCCATAGTCATCGGCAGACTTTCTTATCTAGCCATCGGCACCATATTACTGCCTGTCACATTCAACTTCTCCCTCATCGGCAACCCGCATCGTACTGCCACCTTATCCTGCCATCCTAGACACGTGTCCAAAAACGGTGTCAACACATGCCCCCCAGTTTCAGAGTATAAAACTATTAATGCTCCGAAATTCTCTGCAGTAATGATGTCTTCTCCCGCAATTAATGCTCCTAATCTGGTAACCGACAACCTCAATCTAGACAACTCTGATCCTAATCCTCCGCAGATTCCTCGAAATCCCCAACTTCCTAAACGGGCATTTTTCTTGGTCGTACATCGGCAACAATACCGTTACAAAGATCTGCCGATGCTCTGACCAGGATATTCGCAAAAACGGTTACCTCCCCTCTATCCGCCCATCGGCAAGATGACCGTTATAGAATATCGCCGATGGACCGACCAGGAGATCTCGCACAGTAAAATATCTTCAGATAATGACCGCTTCCCGTCAAATCACCTGCACAATCCCTGGATTACCGTGCGAACAGTTACCATATCCACCTGAGTACCCTCGGGTTTCTCGGATGCGGCAAAGAGATAAGTCGGATTTGCCCTTGCCCATCTTGTCCTATAAATAGTTCCTTCTTGGGTACTCCTTCCTCATCACACCATTCTATTACCCAACTTTACTTTTCCAGCGGCGGCGCCATTTACAACCTTCAAGACCTCCGACAAGCACTCCTCTTCATCAACTCCGGTGCCCTCCAACGTCCTCTTCACGACAAGATGGCCATTGGCTTCGTCGTCCCTGAGGTCAGATCTCCATCTCATCTTCTGTATTTTTTATTCCTATTCATCCGCGATTCATCTTACTGAATATTCTCCTTTTCCTTTTTCTTTGTATTTTTATTCCCCCAAAATCACTAGGAGTTGTCCAATAAAATTGTCATCCCCACCGATCAACCACACCTTCAATGTCTCGGCCCTCTAGGGGATTCAGATCCAACCAACCTTATCAACGCAGAAACCAATAGGATCCCCTTCAGAGCTGAAAACTTTTCTTTAGATGTGTGGAAAGACTCTTTTCGCTCTTGGCCCAGCCCTACCGTAGGGTGGAAAGACTGGTTCTTGAGGGTCAGCAATTCTTATGAAGTCCAGTGGGGCGAAAGGAAGCTAGCCCAATGCATTAGGCTATCCATTGCCGATATGCACAGGAATGAGTCACTGCTGATAGCTGCGTCCTACTTTTGGTCAGACACCCTCAATGCTTTTGTTTTTGGCCACGGCCCTGCTTCTCCTACCCTTGCCGATGTAGCCATGCTCATTGGTCTAGATATATCTTCTGCCGATAGCACCCACTTTTTTGATACTGCCCCCAGTGCCAAAGTGGAGACTCGCGCTATCGGCGGTTGGTCAGGGTACATTCAGAAGTACCGCGGGAGAGGGCCTGTCACCATAAAGGAGCAAACCACCTTTCTGAACATGTGGCTGGACAAGTTTGTATTCTGTGGTCGATCGGCAGGACCGACTTCCGTCTATCTATCGGCAGCAGAGAGACTGGCTAACGGTGGCCAATTTCCTCTTGGCCGATACTTGCTTGGCGCTGTTTACCACCTTCTCCATCAGGTAGCCCAGAAACTCCTGCTTGGCCAATCCATCGGCAACTTGGGAGGCCCTTGGTGGTTTATCAATATGTGGCTCAATCTGCACCTGCATAAGCGCCTTGATTTCAACTTGTTCTCACAGCACTTCCCAAGAGATATAGCCGAAAATCATGTGTTGGGTGAAGAGGAATCGGCAACGCGTGCCCCCTTGAACTTTGGCGAAGCCGTCATAGTCCTACCTGGTTCAGGGAGTAATCCGGATCAGATCGGCCGATTCTTCGAGACTCTGTATGAGGGTTTGGCCAGAGATGAACGACCATGGTTGGCTTATGATGACCCAGATAGCATGCTCCCTCTGACCTTCAATCCATTTGATGAAGCTCTCGACAGGGATAATGAGGCGATGATGGCAATTGTGACTCCCAGAGCCATTCCAGTGAATTTCTTCGGTAGCACAAAAACTTCTCCCTAGACTTATGAATTTTACAATCCATCGACATTAGCTCGCCAGTTAGCTTTCGGCCAGTTGCCAATCGCACTTCCTTATGCCGATGTGATAAAACCCAGAGAAACTATCAATAACTTTCTTGAGTGGAGTCGAGTAGCCCAATTACCACCAAACGCTGATACAGATGTAGATCTATCAGAATGGGTTCCGGCTGCTTTTATCACTCAGGCATACAAGTTATGGTGGGTAGAATGGAAAGAGCATCTATTCTGCAGATCGGCCCTTTCATACCGCGGCATGATCGACTCCAAATACGAAATTCCCGATGACACTGTAAGTATCTCCAACCGATGTTTCATTTTTTCAACATTATTTCCATCAGTAGCTTATCCTTGTATTCCTTTTGCAGGTTGATAACATCCCCTCATCGGTTAGTAGGAGTGGCAAGCCGATCGACTTATTTCCATCAGGCCCGATTTCCTCAATCGGCCACAATGCTCCCACTCTGGCTTCCATCGTGCATCGGGGTGCACGCCTCAGGAAAGTTACGACCAGGAGAACCCAGACATCACCAACGGTAGCTGCTCCCACTCTGGCGCGGGCTTTCAAGGCAATTTGTCAAATCTTTATGTTTTATGTTGACTATCTTTATATCGGCTATATTTATGCTTATAAACTCTTGTTCATTATTGCAGCAAACCGGCGCATCGGCGAAAGCTAGGTGTGAGAGTACCGATGCCCCCCAGTCTACCAACCCAAGAGAAAGGGCACCACGGGTGCTAAGACTGGAACAAAGCGCCAGAAGATAGCAACTCCCCCTCTTCCTCCGGTATCTCCAATTCCGGTGGAGTCTTCTCCTTCCTCTCCAGAAGCCTAGCCACAGCAAGCACCATCTCCCCCACCTATGCAGGAAGCACCACAGATAGAAGAACCCCAACAGGAAGGGTCTCAATCAGCTGACACGGGTGAACAAACAACTGGCCCGGTGGGTCCAGTTATACCATCGGCAGTTCTCCCGATTCAGACAACCGTCGTCCCTCCTCCAGGTAACATACTTTAACAATATCGCTACCGATGAACTTATTCTTATTTAGTCTCACAACTCCTTTTGTCTTCTTTCAGTTGACACTGTTCCATCGGCAATCTCAGCCGATCAACCTATAGCTCCATCGGCATCTTTGGCCGATCAGCCTGCAGCTCCGTCAGCCCTTCTCAGTCAAAGACAAGAGATCGCCTTGAAGCAAGTGAGTCACCGTTTACCGTTAGCACTATTTGCCGATTCTCTAAGTATGAGCTAATTTTGCTTTCCCTCCCAGGAACAAGATTCTCCCGATAGCCTGTTCTCCTTCGCCATCAATTTCTCTGAAGAAGAGGGTGAAGAAGCAAGCACTTCTCGGACGGTTGGCATCACATCGGCAGATGTTAGGGTCAGGCTGGAAGAATTATCAGCTCTCCTTCACCAGGACACAGCGCAATTGGTTGATGATTCCGACCCTACCAAGACCCTGTTCAGAACTCTCAGAGGCCAAATCCCAGCCGATGTCGAAGAAATCCTGTTCCAAGCCGCTCATCTGGAGAGTCGCCAGCTGCAGTACCAAAGAGCTTCTCGGCGGCTTGCCGATAGAGCCGCTCAAACTCAACTCTCCGATGAGATGAGGAAAGAGAAGCTTTTGACCGATGAGAAGCACAAGAACATCGGTATCCTGAGATCTTCTGGAGACGCGCTGAAGCAGAAGATATCCGATCTATCGGCAAGAAAAGAGTCCCTGTTGGCGGAGCTCAAGGAAGTAGAGAACACTCTGTCCCAAGCCCAACAGGAAGAGAGCCAATTGCCAGAGACCATCAGGCTTCTTGAGCGCGAACGAAATGCTCATGGTCGCAACGCGCTCCAACTGAAGAAGAAGCTGAAGCCGATAGAAGGTTCTGCCGATGATGACATCAAGGAGATAGAAGCAGCCAACCAAATTTGGCTACGTGCTATATCGGCTATCCAGACGCTGCTTAACACATAGAGTTTCCATCGGCATTGTATCTGCGCTTTCCTGCTTCCTCAGCTTTTAGTCTAGCCGATAGGACTGTTATCGGCGCCTAAACTTTTGAAACACCAAGTCTTGTCCCCAATCATTTGGATCCAGCCGATAGGAGTGTTATCGGCACCTAAACTTTTATGCATCGACCCATATACTGGGGTAATACTTCTTTAAATATTTGCCGTTTAATGCTCTGGGAAATTCAATTCCTTCGAGGGTTTCTAGAATGTAGGCATTACCGGGAGCCGATCGACTTATCCGATAAGGACCCTCCCAATTCGGAGACCACTTCCCAAACTTCGAGCTTTTGGTCCCAACTGGTAAAATTAATTTCCATACCAAATCCCCATCGGCAAACTCTTTAGCCTTCACTTTCTTATCATACCATCTAGCAACTCTTTTCTTATTTTCTTCTATACTCATTAAAGCTTTTAACCGATGCCCTGCTAGATCATCCAATTCATCGGTCATCAAAGTGGCATAATTGTCGGAAGTTAATTGATCTTGAAAAGATAATCGCCTAGATCTAGCCTTAATTTCCCAAGGCAACACTGCATCATGTCCATACACCAATTGATAGGGTGATACCTTGGTCGATCCATGACAAGCCATCCGATAAGACCACAATGCTTCATTTAATAATGTATGCCACCGCCTAGGATTTTCTTCAATCTTTCGTTTAATAAGCTTGATAATTCCTTTGTTAGACGCTTCGGCCTGCCCATTGGCTTGAGCATAATAAGGAGAAGAATTCAACACTTTAATTCCCATATCGATTGCGAATTCATCGAACTCCCCCGACGTGAACATGGTGCCCTGATCGGTAGTAATCGTTTGGGGAATCCCAAATCGGTAAATAATATGCTCCTTCACAAAATCAATCATATTGGCCGATGTGACTTTCTTCAAAGGAATAGCTTCAACCCACTTAGTGAAATAGTCAGTGGCAACTAGAATGAACTTATGCCCTTTGCTAGATGGTGGATAAATCTGGCCGATCAGATCGATGGCCCATCCCCGGAACGGCCAAGGTTTTATTATAAGATTCATAGCCGATGCGGGTGCTCTCTGGATATTACCAAACTTTTGACAACCTTGACATCCCTTGAAATATTTAAAACAATCTTCAAGTATGGTTGGCCAAAAATATCCATTCCTTCGAATCATCCACTTCATCTTAAAAGCTGACTGATGCGCTCCACACACTCCTTCATGGATTTCCCCCATCAAACTTCTGGCTTCATCATCACCCAAGCATCGGAGAAGAATCCCGTCGATAGTTCGATAATACAATTCATTTTCAAGGAGCACATACTTGGTTGCTTGAAATCGAACCCGTCTTTCAACTTTTTTGGATGGATCTTTCAGATAATCAATAATTTCTTTCCTCCAATCACCGGCACCGACTGCCGATGTCGCATTAATCATTGGCTGATATCCTGAGGCATGCTGAGCTAACCGATTAGCGTCTTCATTATGCAATCGGGGAACATGCTCCAATCGGAAATCCTTGAATTCCTTTAACAGTTGCATACTTCTCTCGAAATAAGTTATGAGAACTTCACTTCGGCATTCATAGCTTCCGGCCAATTGATTTATAACCAACATAGAATCCCCGAATATTTCAACAGCATCAGCACGAACTTCTCTTAACAACTCCAATCCCTTGATCAGAGCTTGATACTCAGCCTGATTATTTGTTGATGTAGCAACAATCGGCAGGGAAAACTCATACTTCCTCCCCTTAGGGGAAACTAATACAATGCCGATTCCTGCCCCCCGGTCACAGGTAGACCCATCAAAGAAGAGCGTCCAGGGTACTATTTCCAAGGTTTCCACTAGACCGCAATGCTGAGTCACAAAATCGGCCATAATCTGCCCTTTGACTGCCTTAGCCGATTTGTAACGCAAATCGAACTCCGACAGCGCTAAAATCCATTTACCGATCCTACCACTCATAATCGGCATAGATAGCATGTACCGGACCACGCCATCTTTGCAAACAACAGTGCATTCGGCCAATAACAGGTAATGTCTCAGCTTGATACATGAAAAATATAAGCATAAGCATAGTTTCTCAATGGCCGAATACCTGGTTTCAGCATCAATCAACCTCCTACTCAAATAATAAATTACCCTTTCTTTCCCTTCAAACTCTTGAACTAAAGCTGAACCGATAACCGATCCATCGGTAGATAAATACAATCTGAAGGGCTTCCCTTGTTGAGGTGGAACTAGAACTGGAGGATTTACTAGATACTTCTTGATTTCATCCAGAGCCAACTGCTGTTCTTCTCCCCAAATAAACTCTTGATCGGCTTTCAATTTAAGAAGAGGACTGAAAGCACGAATCCTACCAGACAAATTCGATATAAATCTCCTGATAAAATTTACCTTGCCGATCAAGGATTGGAGCTCGGTTTTGTTGGTAGGGGCCACTATTTTATTGATGGTATCAATAGATCTTCGACTAATTTCAATACCCCTCTGATGTACCATGAAACCAAGAAACTGCCCTGCCGATACGCCAAATGCACACTTGTTGGGATTCATCTTCAATCCATGCTTCCTTGTGCACTCTAACACTTTTTGTAAATCGGCAAGATGCTTTGAGAAATCTCCAGACTTAACCACCACATCATCAATATAAATCTCTACGAGCTTGCCGATGAACTCATGAAATATAAAATTCATAGCCCTTTGATAAGTAGCACCAGCATTCTTTAACCCAAAAGTCATGACTATCCATTCAAATAGTCCAACATGACCAGGACACCTGAATGCGGTTTTTGGAATATCCTCCTCTGCCATGAATATTTGATTGTAACCTGCATTACCATCCATGAAGCTGATGACCCGATGACCAGCCGCAGCATCAACCAGTAGATCGGCGACAGGCATTGGGTATCCATCCATCGGCGTAGCTTTATTGAGATTCCTGAAATCAATGCACACCCGAAGCTTCCCGTTCTTCTTGTAAACCGGAACAACATTGGAAATCCATTCGGCATACCGACACTGCCGAATAAACTTAGCTTCAATAAGTTTAGTGATTTCGGCCTTAATATCAGGTAGAATGTTAGGATTACATCGGCGGGCTGGTTGCTGATGTGGCCGAAATCCAGACTTGATGGGTAACCGATGTTCAACAATTGATCGGTCTAAACCAGGCATCTCTGTATAATCCCAAGCAAAGCAATCTTTATATTCCTTTAACAAACTAGTCAATTGTCGCTTACACTCAGGATCTAATTTAGCACTAATAAAAGTAGGCCTAGGCTTATCACCACTACCTATATCTACTTCTACCAAATCATCGGCCGATGTGAATCCCTGGCCTAATTTTCCATCATCGGCGAATCTATCCATTAAAAACCGTCGTCAGAACCGACTGCTTGGATCGGTGGAATCTCATAATCGGCAACTTTGAGAAAATCTTTCTCCCAAACTTCCCCTGAAATGCACCTGGTCCTTTCGTAAGTATCCGCTTCTGCCGATGCGATAACATAAGAAGAATCTCCTGGGACAATCTCAATCTTGTCACCTACCCACTGAACCAAGCACTGATGCATTGTAGATGGGACACAACAATTGGCATGAATCCAATCTCTCCCCAATAATAAGTTGTAAGCACCTTTTCCGCTAATCACGAAAAAAGTTGTCGGCAAGGTTTTGCTGCCGATGGTCAACTCTGCACATATCGCCCCCTTGACTGGAGACACGTTTCCTTCAAAGTCTTTGAGCATCATATCGGTCTTGGTCAAATCTTGATCCCCTTTCCCAAGCTTCCGATATACCGCATACGGCATAATATTAATAGCAGCTCCACCATCAACTAGGATCTTGGTCATTGGCTGCCCATCAACCCTTCCTTTGAGGAACAGAGCTTTAAGATGCTGCCTCTCGTCATCGGCAGGTTTCTCAAAGATAGCCGTCATCGGATCCAGAGCCAACTGAGCTATCTGGTCAGAAAATTCCACCTCATCATCACTGGCTGGTGCAAGAAACTCCATCGGCAACATGAAGACCATGTTGACGTCTGCCGATGGACCTTCCCTCTTAGTGTCTGACGGCTGCCGGCTTCCAGAGTTCTCTCCCTTGTTTAGCTCTTCTTGCCTCTCACGTTGCAATCTCCTTTTCTGTGTCTTGGTTAATCCTCCAGGGCACCATGGAGGAAGTGGCCTTTGCCTTGCCGTCGGGCGTCGGTTCTCCCTTGACTCCATACGATGCGTGTTAGCATCCCTGCAAAATATGAATTCATCGGGAACCCGCGCATCAGCCATTTCCTCGAGCTCTTCTTGGTTCCTGGGAAAATACTGGACATGTTCACTAAGTCTGTTGTGCCCACTAAATCTGCCCCCCAGCCGGTCATGAACTGACACCCTTCCTCTGATCGGCCCATTAAATCGCCGTTCATCATTATGATAATGCCGATCGGTCCTATCGTACCGATCATAACCGTTGCACTCAGGGCAGTCTCTGACAGTAGGAAGCTTGATATTTTCCTCCCAACAATGGATGAAGAATGGACAATTCCAATGATCCCTGTGCCGATTCCACTCCTGTCGGCGTCTTTCTTCTTCCCGTCGATAATCTTCCTGCTGGCGCCGATACCGATCTTCCCGTTGTTGCCATTTTTCTCGAGGCCTTCTATGAGTTATGACGATACCAGATCGAGGAAGCCTTCCTGAGCTAGTTCCTTCCTGGACCAAGCCCTTACTTCTTGCATCGGCAGTAGTAACTTGATGCTGAGGATCTACCGATGCACTCTTCTCAGCTGTCTCCGATGTTAAGACCTTAGCCTTCCCCTTAGCATCCAACATGTTTGTCGGGAAAGGATGTTGGTCTATCTTCATCGGCTTCTGGGCTTTGGAACTGTCAAATTTGATTCTCCCTGACTCTATAGCCGATTGCAGCTGCTGTCTGAATACTTTGCACTCGTTGGTGTCATGGGAAGTTGCATTATGCCACTTGCAATATCTCATCCTCTTCAACTCTTCTGCCGATGGGATCACATGGTTAGGTGACAGTTTGATCTGACCTTCCTGAAGTAGAAAGTCAAATATCCTATCGGCCTTGGCGGTGTCAAAGGCAAACTTCTCTGGTTCCTTCTGCCCAAAAGGACAAGACATCGGCTTCTTGTTTTTTACCCACTCTGCCAAACCGATTACTGGTTCTTCATCAGAATCTGAGCTTGTTGCTTCATCAACAAATGACACTTTCTTATTCCATGCTCTCTTAGGCTCGAAAGGCTTGATGTCTTGATCAGAAATCCTCTGCACCAAATGACTTAAACTTTCAAACTCCTGAGAGGCATACTTATCCCTGATATGTGGCAACAAACCCTGGAAAGCCAAATCGGCTAGCTGCCGATCATCCAGAACCAGGCTATAGCATTTATTCTTGACCTCTCGTATCCTCTGCACAAATCCCTCAACCGACTCATCATTACGTTGCTTCAACTTGACCAAGTCGGTGATCTTCTTCTCATGAACCCCCGAGAAGAAGTATTTGTGGAATTGCTTCTCTAGATCGGCCCAAGTAATTATTGAGTTGGGAGGTAATGATATGAACCAAGTAAAGGCCGATCCAGACAATGATGATGAAAATAGACGAACCCTCAATTCGTCCCTGTTACCAGCCTCTCCACATTGAATAATGAACCTGTTGACATGCTCCATGGTTGACGTATCGTCCTGTCCGGAAAACTTTGTAAAATCCGGTACCTTGTACCGATGTGGAAGCGGGATCAAATCATACGCGGGAGGATACGGTGTCCGATAAGAATAAGTGTTGACTTTGGGTTTTATCCCAAATTGTTCCCTCATTACTTCAGCAATCTTATCGGCCCAATATGCATCGACATCTTGCCGATGAGGCGGCTGCGGATCTGGCACTTGGTGGCGAACCTCCACGTGTCTGTTCGGGACGTGATCTGCACGGAACATCGTATTGATCACCTGTCCTCCAATCTGCGGACCACCAAACTGCTGTCCACCGACTGGCTGTCCTCCGAGTTGCTGTCCAAAATTCATTGGCTGGTTGGGAATCCCCTGACCTTGGAACCCGGGATAGACCTGCCCTTGCTGGAACCCTGTAGTCGGGTAACTCTGCTGGGGTGATTGTGGAAAGGCTTGCTGTCCAAGCCATCCATTATTAGCGTTCATCGGCATAGGTGCTGCCGATGATTGGTAATTGGGTACCGTCGTTGAATTGACATACCCCGACTGGGCCATAGGCCTCTGTTGCATCAGCATTGACTCTGCCGATGCGTTGGGCATCTAGAACATTGAATCTTGAGGATTCCCAGTGTGAGGCCTTGCAGTAGTAGTTGTGGTATACCGAGGACTCTGGTTCACCGGCGCATTGGGAGGTGCCGATGTCATAGGAGTTTTGCCCCTCATGTCAGTTATTTGTGATGTTCCCGGCGTCAACTCTGGAGGCATACCGTAACCCCACCAGTTGGGAGGAAGAGTCAACCCTGACATTGCCGATGCCAACATATCTATTGTCGTTTATGCTGCCCAACTGAAATTTGTGGGTTGGTTGCCATCGACATAGATAGTGCACCAGTAGTCCCCAATGTACTTGGAGGGACGGCAGACTGTGCACTTGCATTCGTCAAGGCAGCCGATGGAGCCGTGACCTCTGGTGCCGTTGGCTGATGATGGGAGGGACCCACATAATCTGGTGGGATTTGTCCTTCCTTGAAAGTTCTTGCCACGGCATTGAAAACCGTATTAGACAGTACACCAGCTTGGTTAATCAACGCTCGATTGATGGCATTGTCAACCATATCTTGAAGCTTGCCAGGATTGGCGTCAAAGGTAACCTGCTGTGGTGCCGGCAGTGCATCTTTCTGGACCACTTCGCCGCTCCTGTTTATGCTGAAAGACCTCAGGCATTGCTGCTTGAACTCTTCCATGGCTTGGGCAATAGCTTGCTTCTGCTCATCCTTGAGGTTGGCCTCCGTCACGGGGATGACGTTCTCTTGATCGAGGTCAGAGATCGACATGTTGATCTTGAATCCTGTCCCACTGGGCGTGCCAAAAGATGTGTTGATGCAAAAACTGATCTGCAAACACAAAGGGCTAATACCCGATTCAAACGTTAAGGCGTGCCAGCCGATTTGACCTTGCTATCGGCAAAGGTGATAACTCGAATACTTTAGTCCTGACAACAGCGATGCGCCCGGATGTCACGGCTAAGAGGTACTCACGCGGAACTTGAGAACACGTCGAGCTTAAGTCGACGAATTCCTAAGAACTCGTAACAAAAGGAAAAAGTATGACGAAGTCGTCGAAAAGTAAATGCTGGAATATGAGTAAAAACGTGTGTTTGATTGATTGATTTCTTCATTCGATTACAAGGCCCTAGGGTCTATATTTATACCCTGCTCAAAGAGCTACAACCAGACACGATTAGAATTCGAATTCCAAATTATACGGAATCCGTATACAAAACGATGCAAATAATTAAGGAAATAACAAAACTATCCCTCGTGACAAACCAAAACTCCTCCACATAACGACCGGCAGCTTCCAGACTCCTCCTTTGCATCATCGGCAGATCCTTTGCCATAGTCATCGGCAGACTTTCTTATCTAGCCATCGGCACCATATTACTGCCTGTCACATTCAACTTCTCCCTCATCGGCAACCATCCTCATCGGCAACCCGCATCGTACTGCCACCTTATCCTGCCATCCTAGACACGTGTCCAAAAACGGTGTCAACACAAGGATTGAGAAGGAGTATCGAGAAGTACCAAAAGGTGAAACGACAAATCCACCGCTGTGGGGGAGGTCTCAAATTGAAAAGCAAGTATCTAAGTTCTACACTAGAAGTATTTTCTTCAAGTTTCAAGAGTTGCTGTGTGATTCCAGGGCATTAACTATAGATTTGATTGCTAAAGAGGGAAGCCAAATGACAGTGCAGGTAAGGTGTACATACAGACTGCACATCTCTGTTGCAGCATACATAGATGTTTTGTTTTAGAAATACTGAAACATGCTATTCATTACTACTAAAACAAAATCTAGAGTCCATTGAAACAATAATTCTGGGTGACTTTGTAAATTGATGGTACCCCTATTTTGTATTTATGTTGTAGGTGTTGAAACGAGTATACAAGGAAGGTGAGGTGACATTGAAAGCATACAATGTTGCTGCGTATCAGGGGTCTGAAACATACACTTGCTCTTGCAACATGTTTGACCAAGATGGTCTCTTGTGTCCTCACATCCTGAAAGTCTTTACTACACTTGATGTGCAACATGTACCACAGAAGTATCTGCTGCACAGGTGGTCTGAAGAAGCTACGTTGAAAGTTCCTCAACATTTGTCAGGTCCTGAACCAGTGTTTGGTGTTCCAATGACAAATAAGCTGAGGTACAATGCATTGTGTAGGAAAATGACATAGCTGGCTGCTGATGCTTGTGTGGGTCCAGAAGAGTACATGGTGGGTTCACAAGGGATCGATCATTTAAGGGAAAAGGTGAAGGCAACCACGAAAGCATTGATTTCAAGACAAAATGATCCCCCAAATGCAGTTGAGCGTGCAAAGGAGGTGGAGAGAGGGGTGAAACAAACAAACTTCAAGAACCCTGCAGCAAAAGAACCATAAGGGAGGCCTAGGAACAAGGTTGATCGTAAGAAGACAATTGTACAACAAGTGAAAGAAAAAGCAATAAAGAAGAACAACTCCAAGGCTAAGAAAGACAAAGCCAAAGAGTCGGTGTGCTTGGTATGCCATGAAGAAGGCCATGGTGTGGAGACGTGGTAGCAATGCACCTAAGGGACACAGAGTTAAAGCTGTAGATTTATATTGCTTGAACAAAAATAAGTGTATATATGAGGCACTCATTGATTTATAAATTATAGACCAATTGAAAGCCTAAGTTTGGTTTTGGTAATTAATGACACCAAGTTGCTAATGCCTTTTGTTTAAGTGACTTGAGTTAGGCATAGCAACACATGTGATGAAGGAGCATGGTGGCATGGAAAGGTGGCCACACGATCACAAAGGGATGAAGCATGAAGTGGAGATCATGATGATAGACGAGGAGCAAAGTTATCAAGGCAAAGGTATAAACATAGGGTTTTACTTTTGCCGGTCTAAGATGAGTAGAGAAGTGATTGACCGGGTTTAGGATAGATAGCCGACTATCAAGAGGGGAAATCACGGTCATCTCTCGAATCAAGTGCTACTAGGTCCATATCTTGAGCATATGCATTAGGATCTAGTAAAGTGCTAACTTAACTCCTTTGGGGAAAATGTTTGTGAAAAGCTAACACACTTGCACTTTGGTGGTGGACACTTGTTGGTGTTAGCTCATTTACAAAGGAGGTGGAGTTCCTAGGGTTGAGAGGGGTGTGGGTTCCTCTCTCCCTCCCGCCTCGCAAGCTCGGCAGGATTCGGCGCTTTTGAGAAAAATTAAGTGTATATTTTCTATTGCGCCGGTGGGAATTTTGGAGAAGTCACGGGAGTGTTTCTCGCTGAGAAACACTCACCGAACGCTGGTCCAGAGCGTCCGGTGTGGTGTCTGTGGCGCAGGTGTGCACCGGACGCACCGGAGTGAGTCCGGTGCTCAGCGTCCAGTGTGAAGGCATTTTGCAACCCTCTCTGCGCACGAGTCCGGTGAGCACCGGACCGTCCGGTGCCCAGCGTCCGGTGAGGTCGCGAGTTTGACACCCTCTCTGCGCACGAGTCCGGTGAGCACCGGACCGTCCGGTGTGGACTTGCAGAGCGTCCGGTGTGTTGCAGGTAGCCGTTAGGATCTGACACGCGAGATTCAAAGAGGACACGTGGCCAACTCCAGTGCACCGGACGCAGGGAGTCGAGCGTCCGGTGCTCACTTAGTAGCGTCCGGTGCCCCCGTTTTCAGCCTAGTGAAAACAGCTAACGGCTAGTTTCTTTGAGGGGCTTATAAATAGTTGGTGGCCGGCTTTGGGAGGTTCTCTCTTGCACATTTGATTACTTGAGACATACATTGAGCTAGAGAACACTCCCTCCACTCATCTCCTTGCTTGATTGCTCATCCTAGTGAGATTGAGTGAGATTCAAGTGCATTGCTTTGAGAGTTGCATTTAGTGGCACTTGATTCTTGAGTTTGCTGCGAATTTCTTGTTACTCTTGGGTGTTTCCCGACACCCTAGACGGCTTGGAGCAGCGGTGGTGTTGAGCTCGTGATTGGAGATTGTTTCGAGCTTCACCAAGTGATTTGTGAGGGGTTCTTGAGCCTTCCCCGCGGGAGATCGCAATTGGCTACTCTAGTGGATTGCTCGTGGCTTGGAGGATCCCCATCTTGTGAGTGGATGTGCGGCACCCGCTGAGGGTTTGGCTTTGGATTGCCAATTAGCTCGTGATCCATCAAGTGGGTGTATCGCCACAACGAGGACTAGCTTGCCGGGAAGCAAGTGAACCTCGGTAAAAATTCTTGTGTCATCTCTTGCCGAGGATTCTCTTATTGTTGTGATTGATTGATTGGCTATATTTCTACTCTACAACGTCGGTATAACAATCACTCACCTCTCCTTTACTTTTGTGCATACCTTGCTAGTTGTGTGGCTTATTTAGCTTAGTTCTCTTGTTGTTGTGCTTTAGTGTTTAGCCTTGTACTAGTTTGTATAGGTGGCTTGCATAGCTTAGTTGAGCTAGTGCTAGAATTGCTTCGCTATTTGTTTTACTAACTCACTTGCTTAGTGAAGTTTGTAGAAATTGTAAATAGGCTATTCACCCCCCCTCTAGCCATTTGGACCTTTCAAGTGGTATCAGAGCCGAGGCAACGTTTATTTGAGGCTTAACAACCTACGGTGAAGAAATGGCTCTTAGTTTGCATATCAACAACACAAAGAAGGCACCTTACTTTGATGGCACCAATTATGCATATTGGAAGTCCAAGATGACCGCTCATCTCAAGTCAATCAATAGAGAGGTTTGGAAGGTGACCGAAACAAAGTTTGAAGTTGCAAATGAAAATGCACCAACACCGGTCGAAGAGAAGAAGCTACAATGCAATGATATTGCCATTAGTGCTCTTCATGAAGCTCTTGATGACAAGACCTTTGAGCAAATTAAGAACATTGAGATTGCTCATGATGCATGGGCAAAATTAGAAGAAACATTTGAGGGCACCAAGGGAACCAAGACCGCCAAAGGATATATCCTCCAAGAAAAGTTCTCAAGCTTCAAGATGCAAGAAGATGAAAGTGTGCCGGAGATGTTTTACCGGTTGCAAGTCATTGTGAATGAGCTCAAGGCACTTGGGGAAGAAGTGAAAGACAGTCAATTCTCTATGAAATTCTTGAGAAGCTTGCCCAAGAGATTTGGCACATTGATCACCGTGCTAGTCAAGACAACACTTAGTGAATCAACTCCCCAACAAGTGTTCCAAGAAGTGATGACCGATGATGCTTATAGAGATGATGATGAGAAGGATGAGTTGGTCAAGAAAAGGAAGAAGGAAGGTGAAAAGAGGGATGATGAGAAGAAGAAGAGTGTGGCATTCAAGGCCTCCACATCCAAGGGCAAAGCTAAGCAAGAATCATCAAGTGAAGAAGAAGCTAGCTCTTGTGATAGTGATGATGAGGAGGAGATGGCTCTTCTTGTCAAAAGATTTGGCAAGTTCATGAAGAAGAAGGGCTATCGGGCAAGAAGAAAGAAGAACTCCTCTAAGAAGAATGATTACTCCATGAGGTGCTTTAGATGCCATAGCAAGGATCATCTCATCGCCAAGTGTCCTTATGATAGTGATGATGAAGATGCTATCAAGAAGGAAAGAAAGAAGCAAAAGAAGAAGCAAGAAAAGAAGGAAGGATCCAACAAGAAGAAGGCGCATGCTAGCATTGCCATTCAAGGAAAGAGCTCCATCTTCGACACTCCATCATGCTTCATGGCTAAGGCCACTAAGGTATCATCCGATGATGAGAGTGACCATGATAGTGATAGTGATAGTGATGATGATGAACCAACTAAAGATGAACTAATCACTATGCTAGAAGATTGCACTCATCACTATAAAGAAACTAGAAAGGAGTGCAAGGCCTTGCTTAAGGATAAGAAAATCCTTGAGCAAGAACTTGATGAGCTTAGAGCATCTTATGAGAGCCTAAAGGAAGACCATAAGAAGCTTCAAAAGGCTCACACTAAGCTTGAAGAAGCTCATTCCTCTCTAGTTGACAAATGTGAAAATGAGCCAACTAAAATTGAAAAAGCTCAAACTTGCAACATAGGCATAACTTGTGATATCTTAAGCAACCCTATTGCTATTGCTTCTACTAACTCTTCATGTAGCTCATCTACATCATCCTCATCTAGTAGTGATGGTTTCACATGTGACACCACACTAAAAGTTGAGAATGAAATTCTCAAGAAGGAGGTGAAGGAGCTCAATCACACCTTAGCCAAGGCTTATGGTGGTGAGGACCGCTTGCTTATGTGCTTGGGTAGCCAAAGAGCTTCTCTCTACAAAGAGGGATTGGGCTATAACCCCAATAAAGGCAAAGCCGCCTTTGCTCCTCATAAGACTAGTTTTGTGAAGAACAATGGCCGGTATTGCAAAGCTTGCAAGCAAGTTGGTCACCTAGAGCAACAATGCATGAACAAGAAACCCAAAGCTCATGTATCCTCAGTTAAGCTTAATTCTTTCTATGTACTTACCAAGGATACAAAAGGTGTTCATGCTAAGTTCATTGGTGCACCATGGATGGGCTCAAAGAAGAAAGCCATTTGGGTACCAAAGAGCTTAGTTGCTAACCTTGGAGGACCCAATCAAGTTTGGGTACCTAAAAGGAATTGATCTTGTCTTATAGGTCAATTACAAAGCCAGAGGAAGGCATTGGGTGCTTGATAGTGGGTGCACTCAACATATGACCGGGGAGTCTTGTATGTTCAAATCAATTGATACTAGTCAAAATGGTGGCTTTGATTCTATCACCTTCGGCAACAACAAGAAAGGCAAGGTCAAAGGGCTTGGTAAAATTGCTATCTCAAATGACATGAGCATATCAAATGTGTTGCTAGTTGAGAGCCTTGATTTCAATCTCTTGTCAATTGCACAACTTTGCGACCTTGGTTTCAAGTGCATCTTTGGTAGTGATGATGTTGAGGTGGTTAGTGTTGATGGATCAAACTTGATATTCAAAGGATTTAGGCATGGTAGCTTATACTTGGTTGATTTCAATGATAGTGACACTCAATTGACATCATGTCTAATTAGCAAATCAAGTTTGGGTTGGTTGTGGCATAGAAGGCTTGGTCATGTTGGAATGAAACAATTGAACAAACTATTGAGGCGTGACTTAGTTAGAGGCTTGAAGGATGTCACCTTTGAGAAGGATAAACCATGTAGTGCTTGTCAAGCCGGAAAGCAAGTTGGAAATGCACATCCTAAGAAAAGTGAAATGAGCACATCAAAGGCATTTGAGCTATTGCACATGGATTTATTTGGGCCAACAACATACACTAGCATTGGTGGCAACAAGTATGGATTTGTGATAGTTGATGACTACACTAGATATACTTGGGTGTTCTTTCTCTATGACAAGAGTGATGTTTGTGATCTATTCAAGTCTTTTGTCAAGAGGGTGCAAAATGAGTTTGAAACCACTATCAAGAAGATTAGAAGTGACAATGGTAGTGAATTCAAGAACACAAGAATTGAGGAATTGTGTGATGATCTTGGCATTGGACATCAATTCTCTCCAACATACACTCCTCAATCCAATGGTGTAGTTGAAAGGAAGAATAGAACCTTGATTGATATGGCAAGATCAATGCTTAGTGAATACAATGTTAGCCATTCATTTTGGAGTGAAGCTATCAACACGGCTTGCTATTGTTGTAACCGTCTCTATTGCCATGGGAAGCTTGGGAAGACACCATATGAGCTATTGAATGGAAGAAAGCCCAACATTGCATACTTTAGAGTGTTTGGTTGCAAATGCTACATTCTCAAGAAAGGCACTAGATTGAGCAAATTTGAGAAGAAATGTGATGAAGGGTTCTTACTTGGTTATTCCACTACAAGCAAGGCATATAGAGTTTGGAACTTAGCAAATGGCACATTAGAAGAAGTCCATGATGTTGAGTTTGATGAAACCGAGGGATCTCAAAGTGAAGCTCAAAATCTTGATGATGTGAGAGGAGATCAATTGGCAAATGCAATGAAGACAATGGATGTTGGTGACATAAGGCCAATGCAAGTTGATGATGATAATGACATTCACATGATCAATCAAGAAGTGCAAATTGATACAAATCAAGCTAGTACTAGTGGCTCTCATGATGATGATCAAGATCAAAATCAAGCTAGTGGAAGCAATCAACTCCCAATACTCCAACATACTAGCATAGCAAGGGATCATCCATTGGATCAAGTCATTGGAGGAATTCAAAGTGATGTACAAACAAGATCAAGGCTAGCATCCTTTTGTGAGCACTATTCATTTGTCTCATTTGAAGAACCAAAGAGAATAGAAGATGCATTGAGAGATTCCGATTGGGTAAATGCCATGCATGAAGAATTGAACAACTTCACAAGAAACCAAGTGTGGGAGCTTGTTGAGAGGCCAAAGAACTACAATGTGATTGGTACCAAGTGGGTCTTTAGAAACAAGCAAGATCAAGATGGTGTAGTTGTGAGAAACAAAGCAAGATTAGTAGCACAAGGTTATACTCAAGTTGAAGGTCTTGACTTTGGAGAAACATATGCACCGGTTGCAAGATTGGAGGCAATTAGAATATTATTAGCCTATGCATGTGCCCACAACATCAAGCTCTATCAAATGGATGTGAAGAGTGCATTTCTCAATGGATTCATAAATGAGTTGGTTTATGTTGAACAACCTCCCAGTTTTGAAGATGACAAGAAACCCAACCGTGTTTACAAGCTCAAGAAGGCATTGTATGGTTTGAAGCAAGCACCTAGAGCATGGTATGAGAGATTGAGAGATTTTCTTCTCTCTAAAGGGTTCAAGATGGGAAAGGTTGACACTACCCTCTTCACCAAGAAGCTAGGCAATGACTTGTTTGTGTTGCAAATCTATGTTGATGATATCATCTTTGGATCAACCAATCAAGACTTTTGTGAAGAGTTTGGAAAAATGATGGCAAATGAGTTTGAGATGTCCATGATAGGAGAGCTTAGTTACTTCCTTGGACTTCAAATCAAGCAAATGAAGGATGGCACTTTTGTGAGTCAAGGAAAGTACATCAAGGACATGATCAAGAAGTTTGGGTTGCAAGAAGCTAAACCAATGAGCACACCTATGGGCACAAATGATCAATTAGGTAGTGATGCTAGTGGCAACATGGTAGACCAAAAGCTATATCGGTCCATGATTGGAAGTTTACTCTATGTCACCGCATCAAGGCCGGATGTGATGTTTAGTGTGTGCAAGTGTGCAAGATACCAAGCTTCACCTAGAGAAAGTCACTTTAAGGCAACAAAAAGAATATTAAGATATCTCAAGGGCACTCATGATGTTGGATTATGGTATCCCAAGGGGTCTAACTTTCAGTTGATTGGATATTCGGACTCCGACTATGGTGGATGCAAGATTGATAGAATGAGCACAAGTGGCACTTGTCAATTGCTAGGAAGGTCTCTAGTTTCATGGTCATCAAAGAAACAAAATAGTGTTGCATTATCAACCGCCGAGGCCGAATACATTAGTGCCGGTAGTTGTTGTGCACAATTGCTTTGGATGAAAGCTACCTTGAATGACTTTGGAATCAAATTCAAGAATGTGCCTTTGCTATGTGACAATGAGAGTGCAATCAAGATGACACAAAATCCGGTTCAACATTCAAGAACCAAGCACATTGACATAAGGCACCATTTCATAAGAGACCATCAACAAAAGGGTGATATTAGCATTGAAAGCATTGGCACCGAAGATCAACTAGCCGATATATTCACAAAGCCACTTGATGAGAAGAGATTTTGCAAGTTGAGAAATGAATTGAACATACTTGATTTCTCCAACAAAGCAAGGTAAAGTTGATTGACATAGCATTCATACTTTGCTAAGGACATGATTAGAACATATAGACATGTTTGCATGACAAATAGGCTCATTCATAAAAATCAAAAGATTTTGATGTATGTATGGTACCACTATTGCCTCCTTGTTTGATTGATCTAGTGGTAGCATATGACATGTTTGTGAGCTTGTAAGCCTAGTGTTGGATCTAGAATATGAGCTTAAGATGTGTAATTCAACATGGTCAAGATAACCCTTATACTTTATGAGGTGTGAAGAAGCTTGTCCTTGGATCAAACCGAATTACATGTTCTAGGCAAGTGATCTAGATTGAACCATAATTTGACCCTCCCATTGATTGACTTAATTCTCACTAAAATTTGGACCTTTGTGGTCATTGATGACAAAGGGGGAGAGAAACAAAGATAAAGTCAAAAAGAGGGAAGAGAAACAAAGATAGGGAGAGAAAACACCTTTAAACTTGAGCACACAAATAGGGGGAGCAAGCTCATGAACCATTTGTTGCATTTGTATGTGCACTAACATAATGAGTTGTTGCATTGCAAATTTAAATTCACGACTCTTGTTTAATTGGTGCTTGCTGGAAATAGAACTTGAATGATGTTTTGAATTCTAGCATAGAGTTTTATTTTCTTGTGGTATCTAGACATATAATGTGATCTCACAAGGTATCTTGAGTTTTTGATGTATGTCTAGCTACATTGGTGCTAAGGATGGTATATTGGCAACTCTGATTGGTATCACGCTTCAAAGGTCCATTCTATATACCTTAGCATCATTTTGGTAGTAATAAATCTCCCAAAACTCTAATTTATGCATATGTGCAAACTTGAACCAAACTCATGGAAGCACATATGTAGGGGGAGCTAGTACTACCAAAACTAAAATTGAAATGTTTGTCCAACCTTGTCTCATGATTAAAATGCTTTGGACAAGCAATTCAAGTTCATTATGATTTCATTTCATATCTTTGTGATGGTTGTCATCAATTACCAAAAAGGGGGAGATTGAAAGCCTAAGTTTGGTTTTGGTAATTAATGACACCAAGTTGCTAATGACTTTTGATTAAGTGACTTGAGTTAGGCATAGCAACACATGTGATGAAGGAGCATGGTGGCATGGAAAGGTGGCCACACGATCACAAAGGGATGAAGCATGAAGTGGAGATCATGGTGATAGACGAGGAGCAAAGTTATCAAGGCAAAGGTATAAACATAGGGTTTTACTTTTGCCGGTCTAAGATGAGTAGAGAAGTGATTGACCGGGTTTAGGATAGATAGCCGACTATCAAGAGGGGAAATCACGGTCATCTCTCGAATCAAGTGCTACTAGGTCCATATCTTGAGCATATGCATTAGGATCTAGTAAAGTGCTAACTTAACTCCTTTGGGGAAAATGTTTGTGAAAAGCTAACACACTTGCACTTTGGTGGTGGACACTTGTTGGTGTTAGCTCATTTACAAAGGAGGTGGAGTTCCTAGGGTTGAGAGGGGTGTGGGTTCCTCTCTCCCTCCCACCTCGCAAGCTCGGCGGGATTCGGCGCTTTTGAGAAAAATTAAGTGTATATTTTCTATTGCGCCGGTGGGAATTTTGGAGAAGTCACGGGAGTGTTTCTCGCTGAGAAACACTCACCGAACGCTGGTCCAAAGCGTCCGGTGTGGTGTCTGTGGCGCAGGTGTGCACCGGACGCACCGGAGTGAGTCCGGTGCTCAGCGTCCGGTGTGAAGGCATTTTGCAACCCTCTCTGCGCACGAGTCCGGTGAGCACCGGACCGTCCGGTGCCTAGCGTCCGGTGAGGTCGCGAGTTTGACACCCTCTCTGCGCACGAGTCCGGTGAGCACCGGACCGTCCGGTGTGGACTTGCAGAGCGTCCGGTGTGTTGCAGGTAGCCGTTAGGATCTGACACGCGAGATTCAAAGAGGACACGTGGCCAACTCCAGTCCACCGGACGCAGGGAGTCGAGCGTCCGGTGCTCACTTAGTAGCGTCCGGTGTCCCCGTTTTCAGCCCAGTGAAAACAGCCAACGGCTAGTTTCTTTGAGGGGCTTATAAATAGTTGGTGGCCGGCTTTGGGAGGTTCTCTCTTGCACATTTGATTACTTGAGACATACATTGAGCTAGAGAACACTCCCTCCACTCATCTCCTTGCTTGATTGCTCATCCTAGTGAGATTGAGTGAGATTCAAGTGCATTGCTTTGAGAGTTGCATTTAGTGGCACTTGATTCTTGAGTTTGCTGCGAATTTCTTGTTACTCTTGGGTGTTTCCCGACACCCTAGACGGCTTGGAGCAGCGGTGGTGTTGAGCTCGTGATTGGAGATTGTTTCGAGCTTCACCAAGTGATTTGTGAGGGGTTCTTGAGCCTTCCCCGCGGGAGATCGCAATTGGCTACTCTAGTGGATTGCTCGTGGCTTGGAGGATCCCCATCTTGTGAGTGGATGTGCGGCACCCGCTGAGGGTTTGGCTTTGGATTGCCAATTAGCTCGTGATCCATCAAGTGGGTGTATCGCCACAACGAGGACTAGCTTGCCGGGAAGCAAGTGAACCTCGGTAAAAATTCTTGTGTCATCTCTTGCCGAGGATTCTCTTATTGTTGTGATTGATTGATTGGCTATATTTCTACTCTACAACGTCGGTATAACAATCACTCACCTCTCCTTTACTTTTGTGCATACCTTGCTAGTTGTGTGGCTTATTTAGCTTAGTTCTCTTGTTGTTGTGCTTTAGTGTTTAGCCTTGTACTAGTTTGTATAGGTGGCTTTTATAGCTTAGTTGAGCTAGTGCTAGAATTGCTTCGCTATTTGTTTTACTAACTCACTTGCTTAGTGAAGTTTGTAGAAATTGTAAATAGGCTATTCACCCCCCCCTCTAGCCATTTGGACCTTTCACCAATTTAGTTTTATATATGAACTGAAGCTTCTTTTGGTGTAGCACTTCGCTCATCTTTCTTGTAGTAAGTTTTGATTATATCTCCTTTCCTTTTTCTACAAGGCCACCTTTCATTGAGATTGATCACTTTCACATTACGTATGATGAGTTCTATGATTCCTTCAAGGCAAGGGAATTGGTTGGTAACAATGTAATGGCTTTGTGGAGTTATGAGTTCAATCTTGACCAGCTTCAAATGTTTAAAGAGAATAAAATAAGAGATATTAAATTTGCTTTCCCACAGTTGGCCACGGTATACAATACTTGTGACTTTATATTTCTAAATGAATTCCTCAAACTCATCTTTTATTTAGCTTTTTTCATTTTCTTATTTTTCCAACCTTTTTTGTGTGTGTGCTGCACAGTCATTCTTGAGTGTAGATCCAGCTTCTTTCAGTAATGATGGGACTCTCAAGAAAATTTGCACCAAGATAAATGAAACATGGACTATCGCCAAGATGGATCTGGTACGTGAGGTGTATGTACATTGTTTCGTTCCAATGAGAAAGGCCATCAACGAAGCAAGGGCACTCATTTCAAATGGACAGTACTACTGTTACATCTGAGTTACTCTACTGAAACTGCAAAGTTTCAATACTGTTACATATGAAAATATCCTAATGAAACAGTTGTATCTACTGTGTACATTCTAAAATTTTGGTTATGCAACAGCAAAGGTTCTATACTGTTACATCTGTAATCTTCTATTGCAACAACATAGTAGCACTATTGTTACATCTGAATTACTCTACTGAAACAACAAAGGTTCAATATTGTTACATCTGTAATCTTCTATTGCAACATCATAGTAGCACTATTGTTACATCTGAATTACTCTACTGAAAGAGCAAAGGTTCAATACTATTACATCTGTAATCTTCTATTGCAACAACATAGTAGCACTATTGTTAGATCTGAATTACTCTACTGAAACAGCAAAGGTTCAATACTGTTACATCTGTAATCTTCTATTGCAACAACATAGTAGCACTATTGTTACATCTGAATTACTCTAGTGAAATAGCAAAGGTTCAATACTGTTACATACGAAATTCTCCAATGAAACGGTTATCAACTTGTGTTACATCTCAAATTGCGGCAAAACTGAACAAACATTAACAAGCATGGACCGATAGATAAAGAATGTTGCAAAACAAGTTAAAAAACTAAGCAACTTTTTTAGAAAAGGAAGATGTTCACAGTGCATAACATTCTCATATATTGCCACGTAGCGTATCATGAATCCACTCCATATTACAAGAAATATGATGTTTCATTGCACATCACTCTCCTGACACCTGCTATCTACATAGCGTCAACTTCATCAGGTCTTCCTGGCATTGTACATCTTCACAAATTCATCTAGCTTAACCACATTGTGTTCTGATCGAAGGAGTAGTGCAGCAGCATGCTTCCTGAACTCTAGCACCGAATCCTAGGCAAAGACATAATGAAAAAAAAGAAAGAAAAGCAAGACTGAGCAAGCATATTTAGAGACAAAATAGGAGTTATAAAAATAAGAATATTTTAGAATCAAAACACATACTTTCACAAGTGATGGATCCACAATCTTCTTGCCATCCCATGCATCCATATAAACCATTGTAAACACCCCGCAGTCAAACCTTTTAAGAAAAAGGAAAATAAAACATGTGAACATACAAATCATTAGGCAATGATGACTAGGAAGGACATGCTAAAAGTGGAACATACACATTCTTTTGTTTAGGATATCCCTCAGGGTAGATCCACTCAAAACGAGACACATCAGTTTTGAGTACCCCATGTTTCAGTGTTGTGGCTAAAAAATTCTGAATCTGAAAATAAATGAAACAATTTAGGAATACAAATGCAATAGAGAATCAAGAGCTACTTCAACATCTAAAGAATGAATGATGCAACAAGTAATCGAGAGCAATTTTAACAAAAGTGGAATGAACAACAAGGAATCCACTTACCAAGTTCTGGGCACACTTCAAACATGAGCTCTCCTTAGAGGCACTTAAAGAGTCAAAGAAGGCAATTTGCTTCATGAACATACTAACACAAAGAAGCACCCAGTGGTCTTGAAATATTATCGGAAAGAACATCTGCATAGTATGCCAATGTAAAAATGTAGATAAATTAATGTGGCACCTTTCACAACATTTGAAATGAGTGTAATTTTCTTCGTTGATGGCCTTTCTCATTGGAACGCAATAATGTATATACACCTCACGTACCAGATCCATCTTGGCGATAGTCCATGTTTCATTTATCTTGGTGTAAATTTTCTTGAGAGTCCCATCATTACTGAAAGAAGCTGGATCCACACTCAAGAATGACTGTGCAGCACACACACAAAAAAGGTTGGAAAAATAAACAAATGAAAAAAGCTAAATAAAAGATGAGTTTGAGGAATTCATTTAGAAATAGAAAGTCACAGGTATTGTATCATTACCATGGCCAACTTGGGGAAAGCAAATTTAATATCTCTTGTTTTATTCTCTTTAAACATTTGAAGCTGGTCAAGATTGAACTCGTAACTCCACAAAGCCATTACATTGTTACCAACCAATCCACTTGCCTTAAAGGAATCATAGAACTCATCGTACGTAATGTGAAAGTGATCAATCTCAATGAAAGGTGGCCTTGTAGGAAAAGGAAAGAAGATATAATCAAAACTTACTACAAGAAAGATGAGCGAAGTGCTACACCAAAAGAAGCTTGTTTCAAGAAGTATGAATGAAGTATAGAAACAAAAAAATAGCTAATTTCAACACATGCATACTACATTCACAAGAAGTAAACAAGCCTGGTGCAACAAAATATGGGTAGCACAATAAACAGGGCACAAAGTGTAGGACAAGTCAAAGTGGGAAAGATAGGAGTGGGGAGTGGGTAAACTCACGGTTGGTATTCACCCTCTAACTTGAATCCCTGATCGAAGGCTCTTTTAGCCAAAAAGTTGTTCGAAATTTCTTTGGTATCAGCATCATCACACTTCGGTCTTGTTTGCTTCGGCCCAAGCCCAACATCAATGCTTTTCCTCTTCTTTCTATTCCTTTTATCAATTGTGCTTGAGCCTGTTTGATTGTCCTTGGAAGCATCAATGGTTGTGTATGCTGGACAAAAAGTATGGGATGGAGTATATGGAAACATGTGTACTAAAACATATATAGATAGATACTGCAACACATGTGGTAGTACCGGTGAAACCTATATGGATGATTGTTGCATCACATAAGCCAGTACTAATGAAACAATATGAAATCAAGGCTGCAGTATTTGGAAAATATAACTACTAAAACATAGAGATATATATTGCAACGCATGTGGTAGTATCACAAAAACCTATATGAATGGTTGTTGCAACACATAAGCCAGTACTAATGAAAACAATATGAAATCAAGGCTGGAGTATTTGGAAAATATAACTACTAAAACATATAGATAGATACTGCAACACATGTGGTAGTACCAGTGAAACCTATATGAATGGTTGTTGCAACACATAAGCCAATACTAATGAAACAATTTGAAATCAAGGCTGCAGTATTTGGAAAATATAACTACTAAAACATATATATATACTGCAACACATGAGGTGGTACAAATGAAATAGATTAGGAAAGTTATTGCAATGGGTATAGCAAAAAGGGAAAAAGAAGCCACATTTGAACACATATACAGATTAGGAGTGTTTACCGATAGGCGTAGGGCTTCTTGATCTTTCTCCATAGACATCTTTGTACTCTGGGTCATCAGGTTGGAATAGGTCAAATGAAGGGATATCATCTATATATGAAGGGCTTGATGGCTTGCAAGGAACTGGATCTTTTGTGATATCCTTTGGTGGGATTGGTAGAGGGGAAGGAATTGGACCTTTAGTACTCTCATCTGGTAGGATTAGTGGAGGGGAAGGAACTGCATATTTTGTGCTATCCTCTGGTGGGATTGGTGGAGGTGAAGGAACTGGACCTTTTGTACTCACATCCGGTGCAATTGGTGGAGGGGAAGGAAATTGACCTTTTCTACTCTCCTCTGGTGCGATTGGTGCACTAGAAGTACTTGCATGTGCTGTACTCTCTAGTGGGTTAGATGGTTTTTTGGGTGACACAGTAGGTGAACCTATTGGATCTGGTGGAGGATGCATGTTGGCATTGTCATTGGTAGGTTTCTTTAGGTGGCTCATCTTATTTAACATATCAGCAACATCATTCAGACGTTTGTTCAAATGAATAAACTTAGAAGCCAACTCAGCACCACGCTTTGCCATGATTGCCTTTCCTTGCTCTTTCATTGCATGTGCAAGCTCATCAAAATCTTTCTCCAACAAAGAATTATGCTGCGCCAATAGAACTTGGTATTGTTCAGGAAGAGACTGCAATAAAATATTGTATACAATGTCAAACATAGAAAGTTGCAACATATATGTGCATATATAAATTTGCACAAAATAAAAAAGAGTCATTGACACATGTAGCAAATGACAATGCAATATATGAAGTGGAGAGAATGAAACATTGGGAAAAGTATAGTGCAACATATGAATGCACATTGTGCAACATGTATGGAATTGACAAGTTGGTTTTGACAAAATCACTTCAATGGAAACCGCATGAGTACCATCTGGATGGCGGCAGGAAGTGCCTTGGGAATCCAGCCAGTCATTAAGGCTTGGCTGCACTAGCTCTTCATCTTGTTCATACAATGGAGACGGAGTAGTTGGAATGTAACCAGTCATGGGAACTGGGATAGGATAGGGGCTGATCTTTCGGAACTAATAGTGAATGAAGATATATTATAACAAAGAAATAAATAATGCAATGGCTAAAAGGAATGACTAAAGATGAATGAAGATGGAAAAAAACATCAAACTCACAGGTTGCTGCCCATATGCATTAAGCTGAAGCCTACTCCTATCAACATTTGAAATGAATTCAAAGTCTTTCTTGGTGACATGGCAAATGTGTGGGACAGAATAGTTGATTTTGTGATTAGCCCGGTCAGTAGGTATATCAAGATGGTCCATGTATGCAATCTACATTATAGAAAAAGTGGTACAAAAATCATGAAGGACCAACTTTAGGAAATCGCGGCTGCAGTATGTGGAAACAGATGTAATCAAACATGTATAGATAGCTAATACAACATATAAGCTAGTACCACTGAAACAGATCAGCAAAGTCATTGCAATGGAAATACGGATGGGTACAACATAGAAGGGATAATGAACATACCGCAAAAACCGCAAGACAAGAGCCAAGGTAGGGACATTCGGTAGCACCTTCATCTTGAGAAGAAAAGGATTGGTACTTTCAGACTTCATTCATCAAGCTATCAAGAATGTGCCTAGCCCAGTCAAATGATCTGATTATAGACACATCCTTGAAGTTGTGCAAGTACCGTGGAGTGATTGCATTGTCTGTGCCTAGGCAGAGTACAGACCCCTAGGCAAGCAACATGAATGCCCTGAGAAAAGTGGTCTTGTCATTAGCTGTTTTCAACACATCAATGCATTGGGACAATTTTCCTCGCACTCCAACCATAAAAGGCTCACCAATCTTCAGGAATGCTTCATATTCATCCGCATTACAAGTAAGCTTAACATGCTCATCTCCACTTGGCACACCAAGAATGTTGCAAATAAGCTGCTTGTCAAATACGATAACTTTATCTTTGCGCCTAAACTCTCTCAAATCAGGGTCAATATGCTTCATGATCCATGCAACAAGATTTACAGGGACAGAAAAGTCAGACATGCCAAGTAAAGCACCTAAACCAGCCTCATTTATCCACCCTATTTGTCCCTGACTGAACTTGCAATCACGGATCCTGTGCAACGAACATCGGGTTTTGAAGGCATCGCCATTGCTTTTGCATTTGGTTTTGGAAACATTAATTACTGTGTAAAAAAAGAGAGAGAAAAACAACATATTAAAATTAAATCCAAAAATTGGGGTATATAGTTTGTAACACATAAAAAATACACACAAGGTGATACATGTATCAAACACACAGGTGGACAACATACATGCTCTGAACACATCACATTGTAAAAAATGAAACATGCCAATATATAGATGCCATCTTGTTGATTGTTGCAAAATATATATGTATAAAAAAGCATGAAACACTGGTAATGTCATGGTGAAACAAAGAAATATAGGTTAATGAAACATGTTCAAAAGTTGTTTATCGTGTAGAAATTATATAGAGCATGGGTGAATATAAAGATAATATCACTTATCCCAAATCCAAAAATTACACAATAATCATACCTTGCTGCTTGTTGACCTTCTTCATTGGAGATTTTTTCACAGAGAGGTTGGATCGTGCATTGCTCGAAGATGCTTGACCTGCCTTGTTGGCGATGTTGCCCTTGCCTCTGCCCACTACAACAGTCACTCGAGCCCTGCTCACTGCAATAGCCGCTCGGGCCCTGGTGTTGGAAATCTTTCTCACTGCCTGATGCTAGCGACCACGTCCCCGCCCAACATCTGCCTCATCGTCGGTGCTGCTAGGCGAATCGATCCTGCCGGGTGAAGCATTTAGGCCTGATCTGTTATGCATCGCTAAAAAAACAACAATGGTTACCGATGAGAAGCCGATGACAAGGAGAAATACATAACAAGTATGGATTAGAAGCAGTGGCGAAGCTAGGATTAGGATGAAGAGGGGGCTAATTTCATCATAATCTTGAACAACATCTAATTCAAGCGCTATGTAATGTTAGCACAAATTAACTCTATGAAAAATATCTCATAACTAATACAAAAGTCAATCAAATATGTGAAGGTCTCAACAAAAACAAAAATCTGTAATAATTTGTATATGACATGCATACCTTTGAGTGAATATAGCTAACTCAGAGAGAAGTGCTGCAAGATGAGACATGCATGCATGCAGTAAAGCGTGAGTAGTAGCTAATTTTTACGGAATTTCTCCCAGAGCAAGGGGGCCATGGCACACTTTCGCCTCCATCTAGCTTCCGCCAGTGATTAGAAGGAGCACTGAGTGACAGCCTAGGGAACCGGCCTCATACCTGCGCTGCTAGGGTTGGGCGAGACGAGTAACCGTCGCAATCCGTGTGAAGCGCGGGCCGCGCGAATGCGATTCCTCATGGTGGCGAGGATGCGATGGTCGACGCCGAGCGGATCAGAGTGGAGCGGCATGTAGAAGTCACCGATGAGGGCGTACGATGATGGGGAAATGCAGGCAGCCCAATGGAGAAGGACGCCACGCTAGAGGCTGGCATCGCGCTGGAGGGCGGACGGGGCTGTGGAGGTAGGCAAGGTGGAGGCGGGGGCCAGCGCAGATGGCGGATGGCGCTATGGAGGCACGACACGCCACGGTGGTTCCTTCCGCCGCCGCTCCGAAGAAAACGCGGCCGCGACCGCGGCCGGAAGAGGAGGCTGCAAGGAGAGCGCGACCGCGGTCAGAAGAGGAGAGCCGAGCCCCTCGCAGCGGCCGGATGGCGCAGGTGGAGGTTGCCGAGTCCGGGTGGCGCGTGGTGGTTGCTTCGGCCGCCGCTGCAAGCGGAACAACCCCGGTCGGGAGGGAGCCGGATTTGGAAACTGGCCGAGTGGGGAAAACGGATCTAGGAATGTCGTTGCGCGTGGGGATGATCGGGCCGCCCGTTCGAAAGCCCGCCAGGGGAGACCGCAGGCCCACCGAGGAGCCGTCCTGATGCTTCGCTCGGCCGGACGTGGTAGCTCAAGCATTACCGATGCAAATTTGTAGTTTCACGTGAATTGCAAATTAAAGCCAAGGTGTGCATACATGCGTTGAGTCTCCGATGATCCCAATAAACAAGGAACAACGCTGAAGAAAAGGAGACCGCCCCCGCGTCCGCGTCGTCCTATCCGTGGGCGACACGGGCGGTGCCCCCAGCCAATCCCGCCGCCGGTCCCCTCTCGCCCAGCTCCTCCCTCCCTGCTGCTGCCTGAGCCTGCCGGTAGGTGGCCGTGCAAGGCCATGAAGGCAGCAGGGCTCTACACCCGTGCTCTCCTAGTTTTCTCCTTTCTTCAACCATGGTTGCCGACGAGCGCCAGCAGCCCGCGGCCGCTGCTCCTATCCTATGTGCGTGCGGTTGCCGATCACCGCGACGGCCTAGCTGCTCATGCCTGTAGCCATCCGTCTTCCCAATGCGACAAGCTGCCTGCGGCGGACAGAGTGTGCTTGCTGGCGGCTGATGCCAACGGCTGCTCCCCTGGTGCTTCATCCTCGTCGTGGCAGCCCAGTTTCACGCAGTGGCCGGGCAGATCCGGGTCAGAGGCCGCGCTGCTGTGGCCGGGGCTAGTCAACTGCGTGGCGGCTGGGTAGCTCCAGCGCCTCGCTCGCTGCGGCCTTGCACTTCTACGGCGTCCACAGCTACGACGCAACGAGAGGCAGATCCCGACACACCTGGGCCGGACCTGGCTTCTCCTATGTCGGACATGTGGCGAGCGGGTGACGCTTGGGGGACGCGCGAATGCTTGGGTAGGGTGGCGGCGCGAGGTCAGGGCGCCACGGCCACCCTTGGCCTGCTCGTAGCGGACGCGGAAGAGAAGGCTTGGATGTGGTGAGGCAACGGGCACTGCCGTTGCGCGCCTCCCGTCATCACGGGCGAGTCTGAATGGCTCCGCGACTGGCGTTGTCGGTGCGCACCTCCCATCGTCGCGGGCAAGTCCGAACGGCTCCATGACGTGTGGCGGCGACTGGTACTGTCGGTGCGTGCCTTCCATCGTCGTGGGCGAGTCCGAATGGCTCCGTGACGTGTGGCGGTGACTGGCACTACCGGTGCGCGTCTCCCATCATCATGGGCGAGTCCAAACGGCTCCGTGACGTGTGGCAGCGAACTGGCACTGCCGGTGCGCGCCTCCCATCATTGCGGGGGAGTTTGAATGGCTCCATGACGTGCGGTGGCGACTGGCACTGCTGGTGTGCGCCTCCCATCATCACGGGTGAGTCCGAATGGCTTCAAGACATCTAGGCGTGGGCGATTGCCAGGCACTCCTCCCACTTTTGCGGGCGAGTCCAAGAACGGCTCCGCGCGGTGTGCCGTCGACCGGTACCCCCTCCTTGTCATGTGTACATCTGGTAGGTTTATGGGGTTTTAGGGTGGGTCAGCCTGCTTGATTTGGTTAATTGTGGCTTCCAGAGTTGTTTCACTTAAATTATTTACTGGCTTTCTCAGTACTGTTGGTATGAGCAGCTTGAGGTGTTGTAGATTTGGTGCTTACTTCAGTTTCTGAATTTTGAAATTTGTGTGCTATGCTAATGGTCTATGTGCTCCCTCATGTTTCGTAGAGTATGACACCTTGCACGGCCACTGGAAGCGAGCATTGCAAAGTTGGAGTCAAAAAAGTGTTGGATATATCAGCACTCAACTTGGTCTGCCAAGAGAAATTATTCACCAACTCGAGATTTCTCAGGACACCCGACAGCTTTTAGAAGGGGAGCTCTAGCTGCTGCATTCGTTGAAGAAACATTCTCTTGCATTGAGTTCTCTCTAGAGAACAGTTGCTCAGGTCAGGTCGAGGATTAGTTGGTTAAAGGATGGTGATGCTAACACAGCTCTCTTCCACTCTCATGCCTGCCATCGAAAGAGGAAGAATTTCATATCAAAAATAGTTTCAGGGGAGCAGGTGCTTACGAATCATGAAGACAGGGCTGCTGCAATCTTTGAGTTCTATAATCAGCTGCTAGGTACTAGTGCCCATCGAGACTTAACCATCAATTTGAATGAGTTAGATTTGAGCCAACATGAGTATTGTATGGTTTGTCACATTGTTCTTGAATGCATTCAGAAAAATGCTATCGATGTAGAAATCGTGTTAGGGCAGCATGCTAGGAAGATGGTCATCCTACCTTGGATCACATTGATGTGCCCCTTTGACAATGAGATATTCCTTTTTTGGTTCAAAAGGAAACAATTTCCTGTTAGTTTTAGCCAGCTTTGCCATTTTAATTGTTTTGTGTGATTTGTGCTAACACATTTCAGATATTTGTCTTTGTGTTTGTATTGAAAAAAAATCTTTTTCTGTTATCTGTGATTTGTGCCAGCACACATCCCATTTTTGTCTTTGTCCTTTCATAGAAAAAATTATTTTTTGTGATTTATGATTTGCGCTAGCACAGTACCTCAACTTAATTTATTTTTGTTGGTTTGTGCCTAGGACCTTGTTTTATGTTTGTCAGTATATTGCTGAATTTTATTTGCTTATTGTTCCTCTGCATAGTAGTTGTATTGCTTTGTTCCTATTAATCTTTGGTGTTCATGAAAACTAAACAAATAAAAGTTCAGTTACATAATTGCAGTCAACAATAATGTAAATTGTAAGTATTCGACCGTGCAATTTTAGTTTTGTGTATATGCAATATGCTTGTCATCGTTTTGACTTTTTCTGCTAGATGATCTAAGTGGCTGCTGGTTTTGCATTTTCTGCAGTCGGTCCCTCCTGCGTATATATTTGCAGCCATACATGTTAGTTAGGACACATACATGCCATTCAGAATAACTTTAGTTATATTGTTGCTTCCTGCCACTTGATGATGACTTTCACAACAAACTTATTTGTTAAAACTTTGGATGACTTCAATAGTTAAGTTATTTGCCAATGGCCCATATGTATGACAATAACAATGCAGCCTTTTAGTCCCTAGTAAGTCGTGGTAGGCTACTGTTTATTTGGGTTGAGGAGTATCCAACAACAAACCCCGTCTTCTGACGAATTGTGTCCTGTTACCAGCTAAATGAGTATCTAGTTGGAGCCTGCAACCTCAAATTATCTTTCCACGATCTATCGAATAACTCGTTATGTGGTCTACCAGCTGAACTCATTCGTTCTATTCTGCACTATGTTGTTGTTTGTTTGCTTTGTTTGGAATAATTATGCATTGGTCTGCTTGTTTGCCTAGGCATTTGTTATGCATTCCTCTCTGTCTGTTTTTATTATCTGAATTCTTGCATTAGTGATAAGTGTATCCTTTCATAGAAAAAAATTATCTTGTGATTTGTGCTAACACACCTTTGCCTCTATATATTATGATTTGTTTCTGCCCATACCAAGTTTTTGTCCTTATATTTTCATAGGAAAAAATTGTCCCTTGTAATTTATGCTAGCTCACCTTATCCTCTGTTTCTTGTGAATTGTGCCTGTCAAACCAGTTTTCGTGCTTGTCCTGTGATCCTACAGATAATTTTCCCATACAGGCTATCTCAAAATGTGATTTGTGCCAACATATTTGAGATATTTGTCTTGTGTTTGTATAGGATAAATTGTAGTTTGTTAATTGTGATTTGTGCCAGCACACACCACATTTTTATGATTCTGTTATATTGTGATTTGTTCCAATAGAGACCCCACAATCTAAGATCCTCGTTGCTGCTAGCCTCTATGACAAGTTTGTCATGGCACCATAGAACATATAGATGGTGTTTGACTATGCACCAGTGGGCTTTTCTAGTTGAGGTTTTTCTATTTGCAGTAACATAAATGTGCATTTTTCTATTGTCCGGTGTGGAGTGTCTGTTGAGTGCGTTGAGAGATGTTTGTCTTGTTTGATTTGTCAAGCCTAGAGATTCCAGGTATTGTTTGTTTTCCTTTTTCTTGTCGTCCTGTGTTTAGCTCATATTGATCCAGTGATATTTGTGCACTTTTGCTCTAGAAAATACAGCTATTGCTTCTATTTCTGTCAGTTTGACCCTTTGTGCTCTTCAGTCAAAGACAATGTAAAATTAGGTGCGGTAAAGAATGTTCAAACTGCTTCTAGTCCTTATTTGCATGTTTCATAGCCAAAAACCATTTCCTGTCATTCAGAAGAAAATCAATTGGCTCAAAATGCAACTCCTGCTTTGGATCGTACTAGGTAGTATCTACTTGTAAATTTCATATTTATTAGCAGTGAATTGCACATTTGAATTACTACAATTATGGGATTTGACATGTGCAATATCCATTTTTTGGGTCACCGTGAACCATCCGTTACTCCCTATCTTAATAGGACCCACTACCATAGCAACAGATGGGTGAGTTATCCATTTTTTTCATCACAAAGCACACTTGGTGTTTTTGAATGGAACAAATCAGTTATTCTTGTATCCTCTGAATTATCTGTTGAAACCTTTTTGATCATTAACATCTCTGCTAGACACCCATGTTGTCTACTTTTCTAATAAGTAAAATAACTTCTTTTGATAAACTTACTTTGATACAACATGAAAAAGGTATTGTATTGTTAGCCCCTACAATCCAAGCTCACGTAAGCTGCTAAGCTTTCCTCACTCACACCAGCAGCTAGAGGTAGAAGAAAACACCCTGGAGCTTAGCGCACACACAGTTTCAGCATTGGCTGAAATTGAAACTCTGAATGTGGCAAACTAAACTACCTTTTCCTTTACATTGAGGTAGTATATATACAACTACATGTACCTCTACCAGGTACATTGAAAGGTATGGTGAGTACACCAACTACCTACTCCTAGTACTTCCACTCAAGTATTAGATCAGCCCACTACAATGGCTGATGTACTTCTACCAACTATAGTACTTAAGTGGCCTATTGCCTTACTTGCTACAGCACAAGAGACTTAAGTGGCCTATTGCCTTACTTGCTACAGCACAAGAGATGGACAGCACATGCTGACCCAAAAGTCTTTGCTGCAACAGAGAGAGAGAGAGAGAGAGAGAGAGAGAGAGGGCAGCAGCAGATTACAGCTTACAATTCTTCCCCTAATCCTGCTCATGCCGATCATCTTCCTCAACTCCAAGAACCTGAGGCGCCCGAGGGACTTGGTGAGAATATCAGCGAGCTGCCTGCCGGTCTCGATGAACTCGATGACAACCTGTCCTCCATCGACACAGTCCTCGAGGAAGTGGAATTTGATGTCGATGTGCTTGCTCTGGTCATGGAGGACAAGATTTTTGGCGAGGGCAATTACTGGCTTGTTGTCCACCAGCAACATAGGTGGGCTAATCTCCTTGCCAGTCAATTCCCCTAGCAGCCGGCATAGCCACACACCTTGGCATGCCGCTGTGGCTGCCGCAACGTACTCTACTTTGCACGTTGACAACGCCACCATCTTTAGCTTTAGTGATTGCCAGGCGATTAGCGCAGACCCAAGGAAAATGAGCACAACGAAGGTGCTCTTCTGCCCATCAACGTCACCCACCATGTCCGCATCGTTGAAAGCTATGAGCCCTTGCTCACTTTCACTAGATTTGGGTGGAGCTTCACTGAACACGGTCAGCTGCAGCCTGATGCTCTTGGCGAAGATGACCGCCTGATCAAGCGATCCCTTGATATAGCGCAGCAGCTGCTTCACAGTCACCCAGTGATCTTCCCGGGCATCCTCTAGGAAGCGGCTCATGTACCCAACTACAAACATGATGTCCGGTCGAGTGTGAGCGAGCCACCTCAGCCCACCAATGATACTTCGGTAGCAAGTCACATCCACCTTCGTCGCTGTGCTTTGCTTTGAGAGCTTGAGCTTTCCTCCATTGGAGTCGCAGACGGCTTGCAGTCCGCCATGCCTCCATGCTCTAGCAGCTTCTCCGCATATGCACGTGGGCCCAGCAGGATGGCATCCTTCCCTTGCTTTTATCTCGATGCTGAGGTAATAGGAGAGCGGGCCGAGATCCCTCATTTTGAATTGAGCCGCCATCTCATGCTTGAAGGCGTTGATGTCCTGCGCCCGTGCCCCCATGATGATTAGATCGTCAACACACACATCGACGATGAGATCTTCCTTCCCCCGTCATCGTGTGTACAGGGCATGTTCCGTGGCACAGTGTGTGAACCCAAGCTCACCCAAGGTGATGTCGAGCTTGGTGTTCCATGCCCTGGGCGCCTGCCTGAGCCCATAGAGAGCCTTGTGCGGCCTAAGCACCTTGTGCTCTACCCCCTTCATGATGAAGCCTGGCGCTTGCTTGACGAAGACGGTCTCCATGAGCTTTCCATTGAGGAAGGCTGATTTCACATCGAGGTGATGAACTCACCAGTCCTTCGCTGCCACCAATGCTAGCACGAGTCAAACAGACTCCATCCGTGCCACCGGGGAGAACACCGCAAATCAATCCCCTCCCATTGAACGAATCCATGGGCGACGAGCCATGCCTTGTGCTTGACAATGGCGCCGTGTTCGTCCCTTTTCGCCTTGTAGACCCATTTGAGGCCTATTGGCCAGCATCTAGCTAGCGGATCGATGAGATCCCAGTGTGATTCTCCTCGACCGACTGCATCTCCTCTAGCATCGCCTTCCACCAGCTTGGGTCCTTCTCAACTGCCACGAAATTGGTTCCTCTATGCTCATGAGCAGCAGTGTTGGATCCTTGAGTAGACAGCTCGCCAGACCTGGTGCCTTGGCTTCTCCAACAATGTTGTCCATGCGGCAAAATCGCACCTCCTCGCCATCATGGAAGGCATCAACAAAGTCGTTGATGTTGCTTGGTGGTGACGCGAACTCAATTGTTGTGGCCATCGATGGAGTCCCTTGCCCTACCAATGCGAAGGCAGGGGTCAATTGTGGTGGTGTCAATTACGCAGGGGAATGTTCCGCCGTTGGTGGAGAATACCCCCCACATCCTATTGCGGCTGGGCTTGGTGGCTCTGCTTCCTCTGCTACGGGTGAGCCTGGCACTCCTGCCCCTAGATCCACCCTAACATTTTTGGCGCCATGGTGAAAGGTCCTAATATGGCTAGAGGCGTGAATAGCCTATTAAAGTTCTACAAACATATTAGAGCAAGATGTTAGTAAATAATAAAGCAAAGCTTTTTGCTCTAGCTCTAATGGGGTGTTTGCAAGCCACCTAACAAACAATTCTAGTTGCTATAATCACTAGGCACACAACAACTAAGTCTCTACTTATTTTAGAGAGCTACCTAAAGTTTCTCTACAAGTAAGCAAGCTACTCTAGTTTGCGGAAAATTAAATGAGAGGATTTGATCTTTATACCGCCACGTAAAGGATATGAACCAATCACAATAATATGAAGTAAATCACCAAGAGAAATCCAATGAATCAGTTACAATGAAGACACACGATTTTTCTCCCAAGGTTCACATGCTTGCCGACACGCTACGTCCCCGTTGTGTCGACCAACACTTGGTGGTTCAGTGTCTAAGAGGTGTAGCACGAACCTCGTCCTCACTAGGACACTGCAAGAACCTGCCCACATGTAAGGTAGCTTAGTGACATGCAATCCACTACAGTTTCCTTTGGCGCTCCACGAGAGAAGGCACACGACCCCTCACAATCACTGAGAGATGGCCACGAACAATCACTAACTCGTGTCAATGCTCCTCCACTGCTCCAAGTCGTCTAGGTGGCGGCAACCACTAAGAGTAATAAGAAAACCACAGCCAAATCGATCCTCAAGTGCCACTAGATGCAATCACTCAAGCAAATGCACTTGAAATCACTCCCAATCCCACAAAGGTGGTTAATCTATGAAGAAGATGAGTGGGAGGTGTTTGCTTAGGCTCACAAAGATATCAAGTATGCTAGAACATCAAGAGAGTGAGCCCCAAGCCGGCCAACACATATTTATAGACACCTCAAAAAAATAGAGCCATTAGGCTCCTCAGGCTTGCCCTATCGGGGGTGTCGGATGCTCTGACACAGAGCATCGGACGCGCCATCAGTGTCCGACACTACCATGACAGGCGCGCTAGATTGTTGTCATGTGTCCTCAATCAAATGTAACCCGTTCATCACAAAGCTCATTAACTCTTGTATTATTGAATTCACTCCTATTGTCACTTCTCACTTTCTTGATGGTTGTTTCAAACTCATTGTGAATTCACTTGACAAATGATTTGAAGGTTGCAAAAGCATCACTCTTGTCACTAAGAAAGAATACCCAAGTATATCTTGTGAATTATCCACTATCACAAATCCATATTTGTTTCCACTAATGTTTGTGTATATGGTTGGTCCAAATAAATCCATATGCAATAACTCAAATGCCTTGCATGTACTCATGATGCTTTTCTTTAGATGAGTGTTGCCAACTTGCTTTCTGGCTTGACATACACTACAAAGATTATCCTTGTTAAACGTGACATCTTTCAAGCTTATAACTACATCATGTTTGACTAACTTGTTCAATTACTTCATTCCAACATGACCAAGCCTATGCCATAACCAACCCATGCTAGATTTAGTGAGAAAACATATTGATAATTGAGCTTCACTAGCATTGAAATCAACTAAGTATAGATTCTTATATCTAAAGCCTTTGAATATTAAGTTTGAGCCATCTACACTTATGATCTCTACATCATCAACTCCAAATATGCATTTAAAACCAAGATCACAAAGTTGAGCTATGGATAGCAAGTTGAAGTTCAAGCTCTCTACTAGTAGCACATTGGAAATGCTCAAATCATTGGATATAGCAATTTTACCGAGCCCTTTGACCTTGCCTTTGCCATTATCACCAAATGTGACAGTATCAACACCATTGTCATCATTTGGATTGATTGAATTAAACATTCTTATATCACCGATCATGTTTTGTGTACACCCACTATCAAGCACCCAATGCCTTCTTCCTATTTTATAGTTTACCTATAAAACAAATCAATGTTTCTTAGGTACCCATACTTGTTTGGGTCCTTGGAGGTTAGTGAATAAGCTCTTTGGTACTCAAATGGCCTTCTTCTTTAGACCCACAATTGGTGTCCGAACAAAATTAGTATGCACACCCTTCTCACCCTTGGTAAGCACATAACAAGAATCAAAAGAAGTGTAAGGTGCATTAGCAATTTTCTTGTTCTTTTTCATTTTATTGAATTATGCTCTTGGTGCCCTACTTGCTTGCATCTACTATAAAACTGATATTGCTCTTCACAAAGCTAGGCTTGTGAGTTGCAAAGGCTGCCTTGCCTTTCTTGGGGGTATAGCCCAATCCTTCTTTGTTGAGAGAAAATCGTTGGCTACCCAAGCACTTTAGCAAGCAAGCCTCACCACCATAGGCCTTACCTAGGGTGTGAGTGAGCTCATCCACCTCTCTCTTAAGAGTCTTATTCTCAACCTTTAGTGAGGCATCACAAGTGAAACCGTCATTACAAGTGGAGGTAGAGTTTGTTGTGGTGGATGAAGACCTACAAGAAGAGTTAGTGGCAACAACAATAGATGGGTTGGGTGATTCTTTAATTAAGTCACATATTGTGCCCACATCACATGATACAATAACCTTTTCCTTGTTCTCTTCTAATAACAAGGAATGAGCTTTTTCAAGCTTGGACTGAGCTTTGCCAAGCTTTTCGTGGGTATCCACTAACCTCTCATGAGTAGCATTGAGCTCATCAAAGGATTGCTCAAGAGCTTTTAACTTCTTTGTCAATTCTTTGCACTTCTTGTTTTTAGAGTGAATAAGTGAATTGGCTTGTTCTAGCATGTCCATGAGTTGTTCATTAGTGAATTCATTTTCATCATCACTACCATTATCATGTTCCTTTTCATTTTCACTTTCGCTCTGATCATATTGTACCTTGTGTCCCTTGGCTATGAAGCATGAAGGAGTGTCCAATAGTGATGGCTTGTTGTTGAGAGCAATGCTTGCAAGAGCTTTCTTCTTGGTGCCTTGTCATCATCACTAGAATCATCATCCGAAGAAGCATCACTATCCCATGTCACAACATAGGATCTGCCCTTCTTCTTCTTCTTCTTCTTGAAGACCATCTTCTTGTCTTTCTTCTCCTTCTTCTCTTGTTCTTCTTTTCATGCTCATCATTATCATTATTGTAGGGACACTTCGCTACAACATGATCGGGGCTTTTGCATTTGTAGCATAGCCTCACATACTCCTTGTTCTTGGAGTGATCTCTTCTCTTCCTTGTGTGATATCCCTTCTTCTTCATAATTTTACCAAACTTGCAGACAAAGAGTGCTAGTCCTTCATCATCACTATCATCATTGGAGCACTCATCACTTGATTCCTCTTTCTTGGCTCTACCCTTGTTCTTGCTCCTGGATGAAGAGCTAGCTTTGAATGCTACACTCTTCTTCTTGTCATCATCATCGTTCTTCACAACCTCATTATCATAATTGTCATTGTATTGATCCTCAGTCATGACATCTCCAAGTATCTCATTGGGAGATACATCCTTCAATCCTCCTCTAAAGATGATTGTTCTCAATGTCTTGAACCTCTTCGACAAGCACATCAAGAACTTGTGAATGAAGTCCTCATCTTTCACCTTCTCATCAAGGCCCTTGAGATCATTGATGATGACTTGGAGCCTATAGAACATCTCGGGGATTGACTCATCATCCTTCATCTTGAAGTTTGATAGCTTGTCTTTGACCATATAGAGATTGGCACTTTTTACCGTTGTACTTCCCTCATATGTTTCTTCTAGTCTTTTCCACACTTCACTAGCCTTCTCAAGATCTTTGACTTGTTCAAACACCTTGGAATCAATACCATTGTAAATTGTGTTTAGAGCCATTGTATTGCACTGCTTGTTTGCTCTCTCATTGTTGGTGGGATTAGTCGGATCAAGAATCACAAAAGTCATTTTTCATGACTTCCCACACTCTATCAATTATTGATCCAAGGTACATTTTCATCTTTCTCTTCCAATAGTCAAAAGAACTTGTGCCATCAAAAAATGGTGGTTTGCCCCCAACAGGTTGAACACTATTTGAGCCACAATTTGTGCACCAAGGTTGTTAAGCCTTCACAAAACGGTGACCATGGCTCTAATACCACTTCAAAGGTCCAAATATGGCTAGAGGGGGTGAATAGCCTATTAAAAATTCTACAAACTCACTAGAGCAAGAGGTTAGTAAATAACAAGGCGAAGCTTTTTACTCTAGCTCTAATGGGGTATTTGCAAGCCACCTAACTGTTGATATTTGGTAACGCAATTAGGAAATGATCCGCAAACGCACGGATATCGGTGAGCACTTCACACGGGAGATTATCTAGAGTATCGTATTTATATTTTACCACTAGGAGAAAGCGTGCATCTGACTAACCAAATCTATTACTACTAACCTTTAGGCTACAACCACTATGATTTGATGTGAGTGATGTATAGAGAAGACTACAACTGTACCCTCGTTCTAACCTTGGTAAGGATGATCTACTCCTCTATTGGGGAGGCTTACGGAATCTAGACACCATAAAGGATATTTGACCCGCACCTATAAACCCTATCGATCCTGCTAATGGGATTATGGGCTACAAAGGTAGCTATGGAAATGTCACGTTCCTCGCTACTACCACGGTCTGGCTAGACAAGGGATATCTATGAGTATCCTAGCCCAAACATCACGTTTACGCTAGCGATGATTACTCTAAACTCTATGCGAAGAGATTAAAGTAAACTCATAAACCAAAGAACAATAAAACAAAGAACTTACTAGAATCTAGAAGTCAAAATACTAAAGAATCCTAGGAGCAAGCCTCGGGTTAGGAGACTTGATCCTGCAGGTACAACCTTCGAGTAGACACCGACAGGCCGGGCTTCCTCCGATCTACACCTCCACTCTATCTCTCTCGATCTAGAAGAACTAAGTCTAATCTCACATTGGATGCTAAGCCCTATGAGGTTGGAACCCTAAGGAACCTCTCTCTGAATCCTCTCTGGAAAATATGCTAATGAATAATGGGGATTGCCCTCCTCCAGGGGCTAGGGGTCCTGCTTATATAGCTCCCTCAAGTAAATCTAGGCCGTCGGATCAAACCGACCTTAATTGAACGGTTTTCCTTAATCCTTAGAGGCGGTGCAGCATAATCCGCGTGATGGAGCCTGATTGGCTGCCTGGCCAGGGCGGGCGCCCAGGGGGGTAGGGTGGGCACCTTGCGTGTGGGCCCGCTCAGCCTCCCGCTCGCTCGTGTTGCTTCTGGACTCTTCTAGACCGAGCAAAATTGGCGCATAAGTTAATATCTCTATGTAAACCCGACGTGTGGGCCTTTCCTCCATATTTCCTAATAACCCCCTGTAGAAATAGATAAACAGCAAAACTCGTGGAATTCTATCAGATCAAACCCTAATTCTAGGTGTTGCTTGCATATAGGTCCTTTTCCTTATTTATTTGATGATTAAAATTGATACTTAAGAACTGTCAACAAACACCCCCATACTTAGGCTTTTACTCGTCCTCGAGAAAAGGATGGTTCAAAAAAAAATCTGGGGTTAAAACATTGTAAAGCATTCTTTTCATACCTGCAGGGTGTAGTAAAAATGTCAACTGTGTACTGTAGTCAGGGAAATATATGGTCAAAGTAGAGATCCTTCCTTCTTCTCAACCCTGTCACTTGGAGTTTTTGTATATTTTTGAAAAAGAAACTTAGCATACCTTTATTCTCATAGGTGCTCTCAGATCACTCATTATCTTTTATATATCTCACTAAGGCTATTTTAATTTGTAGAAAATCTTAAGAATACTTACCCTGTATTTATTGCTTGGTCAAAACGGGATCCGAGGAGAGGAATGTCATACACTTAGATCAAAGACTTTGAAAATTAAAAACTTGTCAACTCTTACTGGTATATTGCTTATTAGAGGGACCATGGGCTATCATTTTCTTTTTATCATATTTTTATCATCTCATCATTCTTTTCAAGTGGATACCGGAGTACCCCTAATTCTACTGCCGGACCCTTGTCCATTTTTTTCTGCGAGGTTGTCGAGCACTTGCTCCTTTTTATTTCCTCGAAATTCATATTTTTGCATAGCCCATGCCTCTAATGCAATAATACTTCGGAAGAGTGAATCTTTCTGAATAAAAATGTCTTGATCTTAGGAGCATGATAAATCCCTCAACAAGGGTCTAACTCGTTTTGAACAAACTCAATACAAAGCAGATAGCTTTTATTAATATTTTCGGGTTTAGCAGGCATATAAAATACTGAGGATGGTAGCTATATTTTTGAAGTTTTTTTTAAAATCAATTCTCCAAGTGATAAAGATATTAAGAATAAGGTACTCATACTCTACCATCTCACATTCCACAGTGACTAGAGTAACACAGGGTTTTAGAAATGATTTTTTCTATAATTACAGGTTTTCAGGAAATATCACAGAGTGAGATTAATCAAGATTAGAAATATTTTTATCTTTTTAATTTATCATGTTAGAGACAATATTCTGCACGGACCAAGATATGTGTGTATGTGTGTAAATAAAGCGTGCAGAGTATGTACCTGAATTGTGGAGTGGTGCGGTCGAAGTTCGTTTGGTATGTCGGGGGATCTCCCCCATACTTGTTTCCTACTTTCTTGCATAAAAATAAAGTGGAGACATACGAGGCATAATAATAATCTTTGTTTATCTTGAGGCATTTATTACAGCCGACTAATGAATAATGAAGTGAATCTAATAATATATCTAAACCGAATCTAATCGAATCTAATGAATAACAAAGATACACTGCCTCAAGGTCTAATCTAGATAACTCAGCGGCGCTTTAACTCCCTAATCCTATTAGTAGCACTAGAAAGGTCACGTCTAAGACCGAGCACAATGGTGTTCAGGTTAGAGAGCTGCCTATTAAGGGAGTTAACCGAGGACTAAAGCTCCATGATAAGCTTGTCTATCCTACGGACTTCCTCATCTACATCTGCTACAGTCTTGCGGCGCTTAGGAGGTGTCTCGAAGGAGTTGAGGTTGTGCTTCGGGGCTTCCTTCGGAGGGATGAAGCGAACTTTTGGTGCTCTGACCCCTTCGAAGTAGGCCTCTCCTCCTCCGTGGTGTAACGGACGCTACTGATCTCGCCGCTCCGGTTGGTCTTGACTCCTATGACCCGCTCATTGGGTCTAGACAGCAGGATCCTCGTGCCGGCTGGCACCTTTATGATGCCCTCCTGCTTGGCTGACGGCCCCTTAAGAAGTAGGGGCTGCGGCGGCGCAGCGAGAACTGGTTGGGCATAGAAGGATTGGGTGGAGCTGCACTGGCGAGATGGCATGGCTGCTAGTTGTCGCTCTGTGTTGGCCGGGACGAGAGCATAGGCATCGGGGTCTTCCTTGGGCTTCTTGTTGAGGTCGTAGGGAACGACTTCCCAATCGTCCTAGAACTTGTCTGCCATTGGAGCAGCGAGGGACTAAGCAAGCTCAATTGAGGAAGGAAAGAATGATTGAATGAATTGGTGTTGAAAGCTGACGTCAGGGGTCTGTTTATATAGGGGCCAAAAAGTGCCTCTAGGGTTTTCCACGGGTTACTCCCGCCGCCATGCGTCCGTAACAACCCATCCGTAGAGTTTTTGGATAGAGATGGGCGAGATCGTCGCAACAGAAGAGACCAGGGCCGAGGGGACACAGGGGCAGGGCGCCCGCCCTCATCTACTGGGCGCCCACCCTGGCTCTAGCCCCTCTGTGGGCCCGCTTGCTCTAGCGTGTTTCTAGATGCATATTTATCCCGAAAAATATATACATGGCCCAAAAATGTCAGATTAAAAAGGTCGGGATCTAATTCTCCATCGGAAGGTAAAAATGGATCACGTCTATTTCTTCTAATTCTTTATTGGGTTCTAAAAATAATTTAAGACGTTGACCATTTACCTTGAATAACGTACCTTCGTCATTTTGGAGTGTGATAGCTCCGTGGGAGGATGAATTGATTACCTTGTATGGTCCTTCCCATTTACTCTAGAGTTTTCAATGCCCGAAAAGCTTCACCCTGGAATTAAAAAGTAATACCTTATCTCCGGGTGAGAACTCCTTCTTCTTGATCCTCTTGTCATGCCATCTTTTGACTCTCTCTTTGTAGATCTTTGAATTGTGATATTGTGGGGGTATAAACCCCTATACCCTTACGGCTAGACTTGGGCCAGGAGACTTGGCCCATTACGAGACAAGCTCAAAGCTTGATCCGACAGCTTGGAGTTTCGCGCAAGGGAACAAGCCGTGAAGATCAAGCAGGATTCTAGTCGGTTAGAATAGGAATTGATATCGAACTATCTATGGCAATTGTAACCGACTAGGATTAGTTTCCAGATCTGTAACCTTGCCCTCCGGACTATATAAGGAGGGGCAAGGGACCCCCCTAGGATACGATTATTTGCTCAACACAAATCAATACAATCAGATGCAGGATGTAGGTATTACACCAACTTGGCGGCCGAACCTAGATAAAAAGCTTGTCTGTGTCTTGCGTCACCATCGAGTTCGTAGTTTGCACACCGTCTACCGTTAAACTACTACCGTGGGTATACCCCAAGGTAGACTGCCGACCAGCTTTCGTCGACAGATATGCTTTCTCTCGCCATTCCTCCAATTTTGATAATTGCATTCTTCTATGATCTCCAGTAACATCTAGGTCCATATTCCATCTCCTTATGGCCCAGTGTGCTTTGAACTCTAGTTTAACAGGTAGGTGGCAAGTCTTCCTGTACCAATTGGTATGGAGACATTCCAATTGGGGTCTTGTATGTTGTCTGGTACGCCCAGAGTGCATCGGGTAACTTGTCCTTCCATGCTGTTCCCATCTCATTTATTGTCTTCTGAAGAAATGTTCTTGATTTGCTTGTTGGAAGTCTCTGCTTGGCCACTTGTCTGAGGATGATAGGGGGTAGCGACGTTGTGACGAATTCCATGTCTTGATAGATAGTGCTCGAAGCGTTTGTCGATGAAATGTGTTCCTCCATCACTTATCACTACTCTATGGACTCCAAATCTTGGAAATATGATTTCTTCAAACATTCTCTTTGAACTGATGTTGTCAGCGTGCTTGCAAGGTAGTGCCTCTACCCACTTGGAGACGTAGTCAACTGCCACTAAGATGAACTCACACTTCTTTGATGGGGGAAATGGACCCATGTAGTCTATTCCCCAGACATCAAAGAGCTCTATCTAAAGGTTGTTGGTGAGTGGCATGGCATCTCTTGTATTTATGTTTCCGTGCCTTTGACATGGCCCACATCTTCTAATATATTGCTTCGTGTCTTCATACATTGTAGGCCAGTAGAATCCACACAGCCAGATCTTTGAATGTGTACGGAATGCTCCATAATGACCTCCGCATGGTGATGAATGACATCTGTCGATGATCTTCCATCCTTCCTCCGTGGTCACATATCTCCTGAGCAATCCATTAGAGCATACTTGGAAGAGATATGGCTCATCCCATATGTGTGAACGACTTTCTTGAATTAGCTTCTTCTTGTTCGCTCCTGGTGGTACATACCCTGAAACCATAAAATTAACAATATCTGCATATCAGGGGTCAGACCTGTTGATTCCGTAGAGCATGTCGTCCCGGAGTGAATCATTGATGGGTGTTTCCTGTGGATTCTTAAAGTGCATTCTAGACAAGTGATCAGCAACAGAATTTTCTACTCCCTTTTTATCTTTTATTTCTAGGTCAAATTCTTAGAGTAGTAGGATCCATCTAATTAGGCAAGGTTTAGCATCTTTTTTAGTGATCAGATATTTAAGTGCAGCATGATCAGTGTAAACAATTATTTTAGCTCCAACTAAATAAGATCTAAATTTATCAATGGCAAAGACAACAGCCAAAAGCTCTTTTTTAGTGGTTGCATAATTAAGTTGAGCTCTTGTCAAAGTTTTACTGGCGTAAGCAATTGCATGATGCTTCTTATCTTTAGTTTGTCCCAAAACTGCCCCCACAGCATAATCACTAGCATCACACATAATTTCAAAAGGCAACAACCAATCAGGGGGTTGAATGATTGTTGCAGAGATGAGTGCATTCTTTAATAATTCAAAAGCTGTTAAACATGCCTCATCAAATTCGAAAGGAGCATCCTTGGCTAGCAAAAGAGTAAGTGGTCTAGCAATGAATGAAAAATCTTTTATGAATCTATGATAAAAACCAGCATGGCCAAGAAAGCTTCGAATCCCTTTTACATTCACAGGTGGAGGTAGTTGTTCAATTACTTCAATTTTAGCTTTGTCTACCTCAATACCTCTTTCACACACTAGGTGTCCCAGCACTATTCCTTCCCTAACCATAAAATGATATTTTTCCCAATTAAGGACTAAGTGCTTTTCTTCACATCTTTGCAAAACCTTGTCTAAGTTTTCAAGACAACTATCAAAAGTTTTTCCATATACAGCGAAATCATCCATGAAAACTTCCATAATCTCTTCAATCATATCAGAAAATATAGACATCATGCATCTTTGAAAAAAAGCTGGTGCATTACATAACCCAAAAGACATTCTACGGTAAGCATAAGTTCCGTAAGGGCATGTAAAAGTGGTTTTACTTTGATCATCGGGATGGATCAAGATCTGATGGTACCCTAAATATCCATCTAAGAAACAGAAGAACGAATGGTTCGCTAACCGCTCTAGCATCTCATCTATAAAAGGTAAAGGAAAATGATCATTTTTCGTGGCTTTGTTCAGCTTTCTATAGTCTATGCACATCCGCCACCCTATGACGGTGCGTTGCGGAATTAGCTCGTTCTTTTCATTCGTAACAACAATCATGCCTCCCTTCTTAGGCACAACTTGAACAGGGCTCACCCACTCACTATGTGGCATAGGATATATAATCCCTACATCCAACAACTTTATAACTTCCTTTTTAACTACCTCTCTTATCACGTTGTTAAGTCTACATTGGGGCTCTCGAGAAGGTGAAACAGAAGGATCTGTCGGAATATGATGGGTACAAATCATACGACTGATTCCTGTAAGATCTTGGAGTGAGTAGCCCAAGACTGAGTGATGTTTTTCTAGAACAGTCATTAATCGCAGAGTTTGCTCCTAAGTGAGTTTATCACTAATGATCACAGGAAAATCTGGATTATTATTCAGGAAAGCATAGGCAAGACCGGGTGGTAAAGTTTTAAGCTCTATGGGAGGTCTAGGTGTTTCTGCAAACTCATCTAAGGGTTCGGGTTCAGAAGGTTCAGCCTCTTCTTCTATGAAGAACCGGGCTTCTTCCTCCAAGTCTGGTTCATTTAAAAGCTCTAGAGACGCAGCCTTTACCTCTTCCATAGGATCAGGCAGAAGATATGACTCGGTCTTATGATTCAAGGAATGGGAAATCATTATTGGAAATTTAAAATCTTTTCCAAAAGAAATATGTAGCTTTCCAGTTTGACCTTCATAAAGGAGTCTTCTAAAAGGTTGTCCTATCAACAGGTCGAAGTCCCATGTATCAAAGATATAAAAGTTCAAATGAACCATGGAGCCTTCTCCCATAAATGGTAGGACATTTATAATTCCAAGACTGGGGACTAATCGTCCCGAAGATTCCTTTATGAACTTTGTTGTGGGGGCTAAAACTAATTTTCCAAATAATTTATGTGCAAAAGCTTCAGACATGATATTGATCCCTACAACAGAATTATAGAGAGCATCAAATTGATCGGAATCATAAGCACAGTGTATAGATATAGGAGGTGTATCCAAACGGATCACTTCAGAGGAAAGCTCTGACTCCTCTAACCATTCGCTACTCATGACTGAAATAAGCTCTCTCAATTGATATTCATTTGGTAAACAAATGCTAGAATGGCCGCTTTGGGGTTTGTTTATAGAATGGTAGTTTAAAATGTTTCCAAAATCGGCAAAAAGATTAGATTCTATATCCAACATGAAATCAGGTGGTTGAATTTCTTCCTTTTGTGGTTTAGAACTTGGGATAGCTGAAGCAGATGAAAAATTGGGCAGAGTGTCTACTTCGGCTTCATAGATTTCATCATGGAGGGTATTATCTATCTCAGCTTCTAGGATTCTATCTAAGATCGCTTTAGCTTCATCAGTCAAGATACGAAAGAAAGAACCTCTAGACATTGTATGTAGCATTTGTTTATGATCTTTATCAAAACCTCAAAAGAAGTGAAAAAGAAGAACAGGGTCTTCAAGATTAAGTTTTGGACCAGATTCTAAAAGATGAGAAAAACGTTTCCAGGATTTTCCCAAAGTTTCATTTTCTTATTGTTTAAAAGATAGAACTTCGAGTCTAAGGTCGCCGATACGGTCGAGGGAATAAAAATCATGGCAAAAGTTGGCTCGTAAAACTCCCCATTCACCTCATTGTTGACTCACCTTCTAACTATACCATCGTCTAGCTTCTCCCCTTAAAGAAAAGGAAAAAGCTTCCAACGTAAAGTTTTATCAGAAATGCCTTCAATGCGAAGACAATCGCATGTTTGCTCAAAATATCTAATATGAAGGTAAGGGTTTTCGTCTTCCTTTCCCAAAAAAGATAGGTTTTGAATCATGGCAATCAACCTCGAACTTAACCTATAGTGGGATGTTTGGATAGGGTGTGATGACTCCCATGGTAAAAGGTTAGTTTCTAAAGGTGTTGCAAATTGATAGATCGATTTAAAATCTTGGTTTTCCACAAGGTAAGAGTAAAGAAAATAAAGAATATAAAAAGATAAGAAAAGATAAAAGTATAGATACAAGCTAGTAGCAAGACTCAAGGTTATCTCAGCAAACCGTATTTCTCCCTGGCAACGGCGCCACAAATGTTTGTTGATATTTGGTAACGCAATTAGGAAATGATCCGCAAGCGCATGGATATCGGTGAGCACTTCACCCGGGAGGTTATCCAGAGTACCGTATTTATATTTTACCACTAGCAGAAAGCATGCATCTGACTAACCAAATCTATTACTACTAACCTTTAGGCTACAACCACTATGATTTGATGTGAGCGATGTATTGAGAAGACTACAACTGTACCCTCGTTCTAACATTGGTAAGGATGATCTACTCCTCTATTGGGGAGGCTTACGAAATCTAGACACCATAAAGGATGTTTGACCCGCACCTATAAACCCTATCGATCCTGCTAATGGGATTATGGGCTACAAAGGTAGCTATGGAAATGTCACGTTCCTCGCTACTACCACGGTCTGGCTAGACAAGAGATATCTATGAGTATCCTAGCCCAAACATCACGTTTACGCTAGCGATGATTACTCTAAACTCTATGCGAAGAGATTAAAGTAAACTCATAAACCAAAGAACAATAAAACAAAGAACTTACTAGAATCTAGAAGTCAAAATACTAAAGAATCCTAGGAGCAAACCTCGGGTTAGGAGACTTTATCCTGCAGGTACAACCTTCGAGTAGACACCGACAGGCCGGGCTTCCTCCGATCTACAACTCCACTCTATCTCTCTCGATCTAGAAGAACTAAGTCTAATCTCACATTGGATGCTAAGCCCTATGAGGTTGGAACCCTAAGGAACCTCTCTCTGAATCCTCTCTAGAAAATATGCTAATGAATAATGGTGATTGCCCTCCTCTAAGGGCCAGGGGTCCTGCTTATATAGCCCCCTCAAGTGAATCTGGGCCGTCGGATCAAACCAACCTTAACTGAACGGTTTCCTTAATCCTTAGAGGCGGTGGAGCATATGGAGCCTGATTGGCTGCCTGGCCAGGGTGGGCGCCCAGTGGTGTAGGGCGGGCACCCTGCCTGTGGGCCCGCTCAGCCTCCTGCTCGCTCGTGTTGCTTCTGGACTCTTCTAGACCGAGGAAAATTGGCGCATAAGTTAATATCTCTATGTAAACCCGACATGTGGGCCTTTCCTCCATATTTCCTAATAACCCCCTGTAGAAATAGATAAACAGCAAAACTCATGGAATTCTGTCAGATCAAACCCTAATTCTAGGTGTTGCTTGCATATAGGTCCTTTTCCTTATTTATTTGATGATTAAAATTGATACTTAAGAACTGTCAACACTAACCAACAATTCTAGTTGCTATAATCACTAGGCACACAAGAACTAAGTCTCTACTTACACTATAGAGCTACCTAAAGTTTTTATACAAGTAACTAAGCTACTCTAGTTTGTAGAAAAGTAAATGAGAGGACTTGATCTTTATACCGCCGTGTAGAGGGATGAACCAATCACAATGAAGACACATGATTTTTCTCCCAAGATTCACGTGTTTGTTGGCATGCTATGTCCCCGTTGTGTCACCAACACTTGATGGTTCAGCAACAAAGTGGTGTATCATGAACCTCGTCCTTACTAGGACACTTCAAGAACCTACCCACAACTGAGGTAGCTCAATGACACGCGCAATCCACTAGAGTTACCTATGGTGCTCCATCGGGGAAGCCACAAGACCCCTCATAATCATCGGGAGATGGCCACGAACAATCACCAACTCGTGCCCATGCTCCAAGCCGTCTAGGTGGTGGCAAACACCAAGAGTAACAAGAAAACCACAACCAAATCAATCACTAAGTGCCACTAGATGCAATCACTCACACAAATGCACTTAGAGTCACTTCCAATCTCACAAAGGTGATTAATCTATGAAGGAGATGAGTGGGAGGTGTTTGCTTAGGCTCACAAATATGTCAAGTATGCTAGAATTCCAAGAGAGTGAGCCTCAAGCCGGCCAACACGTATTTATAGACACCCCAAACAAATAGAGTCGTTAGGCTCCTGGGACTTGCCCTGTCGGGGGGCGTCGGACACTTCGACGCAGGGCATCGGACGCACCATCAGCGTCCGACGCTGGCCTGACAGGCATGCTGGATTGCTACCACATGTCCTCAGTCAAATGTGACCCATTGATCTCTGATGTTCACTTAAACATTCGAGTTCATAGGTTCAACACGTCGAATGCATCAGGTGCAACACATCGGATGCGCCTCTCAACACCGGACGCTACTCATAGAGCATTGCAAGTGTGCAGAGTCGTCGGATGCATCCGACGCACCATCACCAGACGCTCCCTGGCGTTCAACGCTCACTATTAGAAAAGTTCACTTGCATGCTTGCTGATGTCACACTTTACTGGAAGTGGGAACAGTGCACAGGCTGCGTCCGACTCTCCCTGTTAGACCCTCCGACGCACACTTCTCTCTTGCGCCGCTCAGCCAGAGAATACCGGACGCTGCACCAGCATCCGATGCTACCGAGTCCAGTGTGAAAAACACTCCTGTGACTTCTCCAAAGTTTCTACCGACGCAATAAAAATATGCATTTCATTTTCTCAAAAAGTGTTGAATCCCGCCGAGCAAACTCGACGGGAGGGAGAGAGATGCTCAACTCCTCTTCACCACTTCAACCCTTGCTCAAACATGCTAAACACCAAGTGTTCCACCTTGTGCATGTGTGTTAGCATTTTTTACAAACATTTTCAAGGGTTAAGTTAGCACACTAGGTTCTAAATGTATGCACATGAATAATGCCTAGTGGCACTCGATAACCGCTTAGCCGAAGAATTCCCCTCTTTATAGTATGGCTATCTATCCTAAATGTGGCCACACCCTTTATAGTGTCTTGATCACTAAAACCAAAACCTTAAGCAATTCCTTTGCCTTGATCTCCAAATAGTTTTGTTTTTCTCTTCTTCTTTTCCAAGTTGAACGCTTGATCATCTTGTGGCTATCACCATCATCACCATGATCATCTCTAGCTCTATCACTTGGCATGTACCAACCTTATCTAACTCACCCACTTAGCATAAAGGAGTACTTGGGTTTCATCAATTATCCAAAACCAAACTTGGGCTTTCACATGGATCACCAGATGCTTGACGGTGAAGATGTCGCTGATGTCATGCTCTTCCCCAATTGCTGGATCTTTCCACTCCTAGGCCAACGCCTCATCATACACCACGTCCTGTAACACCACCACCTTGCCTCCTTTTGGGTCGTAGAGTCGGTAGGCCTTGCTTCCATCCTCTAGCCTAGGAACACCATGAGAGTGTTCCTCTCAGCTAGCTTGCCGAGGAATGGCTTGGTGTTCTTCATGTGGCCGAAGCACCCAAACGTCCGTAGGAATGCGACATTTGGCATGCGCCCGTACCAAGCTTCATATGGTGTCCTCTCTTCTAGGGCCTTGGTGGGCGACCAGTTTAGGCTGAACACATCCGTGCTCACTGCCTCACCCCAGAATTCTGTCGACATGCGCTTCGCCTTCATCATCAAGCGAGCCATGCCGACAAGTATCTGATTCCACCGTTCCACCACACCATTTTGCTGCGGAGAGTACGGCGCAGTCTGGTGGCACACCACCCCCTCCTCTGCATAGTAAGAGGAAAATTCCACCGAGGTGAATTTGCAAGCGCAATCCATCCTGAGAACATGCAACCTTTTGCCAAACTCTTCTTTTGCTCATGCCTTGAAGCACTTGATCAGCTCTGTTGCCTGATCCTTGCTTGTCAAGAGTTGTAGCCACATGTACCGGTTGTGGTCATCGACAAGGAGGATGAAGTAGCGCCTTCCCCCATGTGTCGCCGGTGTAATTGGCCCGCAAAGGTCCCCATGGACCACCTCGAGCATCTCCACCGCATGATACTGTTGGACATTATTAACGTCACTACCAAAAGTAGACTTAGTTTTTTAGTTTTGATAACGACGCCAAAAATATCAAACCTATCCCTCATGCCACTTAAGCCAAGTTGTCATCCCTAGCATGACATGAGAGACGCGGTATTGAAATATGCAATTGCTCTTCTGAATAAATAATAAATGAGATCTGCAAGCACACAGATTAATACCGATGTAGCAATTTAAATCGGGAAGTATTCCTGTAACACCCGAAAATTTTATTTATTTAAAATAGATGAATTGAATTTAATGAATTATTTTATGAGCATAAAAAATATAGGAAAATAAATAAACTTTGGGAAATTAAAATTTAATAGGAAATTAGAAACACGTTGATGCATTCATGCTGCAGCACTTAATTTTTGTGATGTGTGAATTTATGCAAAAGAAAATTTTGTTCAAAATTCAAATTTGTAAATGCTTTTGAAAACAAGTTGGAAAAAAATAAAAAAAAAGGAAATCCATCTCTCTCCCTTCCCCCTCATTTTCGGCCTGCTTGGCCCAATTCCAGCAGCCCACCAGCACCCTAACTCCCTTTCTCTCTTCCACTGACGAGTAGGGCCCACTTGTCAGCTCTATCCTCCTCCTCCAACCGTTCCCTCCTGTTCTCACGCACAGGAAGCTGGAACCGGCGCCCGCTCCCACGATCCACCCACGCCCCGCGTCTCGGCTGCATTTGAGGAACAGCAAAACCAGAGCCGAGCCGCCCTACTGCTCTCATTCGCTCCCTCTTTCACTCCCGCTCTCGCAGCGCTCGCAGTCGCAGAAACCGCCGTTGGTGACCTCCGCGACTATCGCACGCCGTCCCGCCGATTCAAGCCTTCTCCGCCTTCGTTCTTCGCGCTGGTGAGCTCCCCTCCTCTCCCGCTTTCTCTCCGTCTACTTTTTTCGCGAAACGGGGCACTCCTCCATACTGTCCGCGGAGCTCCGGCGAGCTCCGTGGCCGCCGGCCATAGCGCGTGCCGCGTAGGACCTTCCACAGCCGCACCAAGTGTTCTAGCGAGTTCGCCTTACCTCCCTCTTCCTCCCTGTGTGCTCGGTTTGGTCAATCGTGGCCCGGAGTCCGAGTTCCACGAGCTCCGACGGGGATGTTCATGGCACCGCCGTGAACCTTCTCGGAAACCGCCTCCTCGACCGCGTTTATGGGGTGGAATGGACTCGCATCGCTCTCCTCTTTCTCCCAGTTCAAACGGAATCGAAAACCGTGCACCGTAGCACCTCCTCCGCTCAACTCCGGCGAGCTTCAGGGCGTCGGCCATGGTGGCCACTGTGTTCTGGCCGGAGCTGGGCCTGTGCGCCGTCCCCTTTCTCTCTCTCTTTTTTTTATTTTTTTCTTTTAATCCAGCGCGTTCATCTGTGATCCAACGGCCTACAATGCCCCGTACCCCTTCGAGGGCATTTTTGTTAAAGAGTCCCCCAGGAATCCCATTTTTGTGCGCGCAGTCCTCGGCCAGAGGAATTTCCAGGATTTAATTTATTTATTTAAATTCGTTTAGAATCTGCTTTATTTACAGATTTGCCACCGCTTTGTTTTAGCTATAAAATCGTCGTTTGAACTCAGAATCGATCCATTCAAGTTGCGTTAGTTTCGTAATTTCGTAGCTTCGTGTAGGTACCACTGTTGTTTAGGTTTACCACTGTTAGATTTCCTAGTTAATTACAAGTCCATAGATTGTTGTTGAAATCCCGTTAAAAGCGTAACTTTCGCGTCGTAAGTCCGTTTTTCGTGAATTTCGCGTTGACGTGATCGTAGCAGCACGTAGATGATTTTGGACAACTTTTATTTAATTTATTTACTGCTGGTGTACTGTTCTAACTTTAGGAATTGTTCTCTTGCATGTTTGTCTTGTTATGCGTGATGATTGTGATGTATTGATCGAGCCCAGACGGTGAGGAGTATTTCGGGAGTCCGGAGCTCTTTGGGGACCAGCAGGACCAGCAAGACCAGCAGGAGTACGTGAACCAAGGCAAGTATAGCATGGGCCTACCTTGTTGTCCTACTCATTTTTAAGCATTTCACCCTGCATGTGTACAATATTGCAAACTATAAGGACATCCTAGCTGTTGATGACAATTACCTTGTTCCCAAGGGTTTTTATTGCATATGGGTAGAAGTGCTAGTGCTCTAACTCCAATTATATATGATCTGAAAACAGTGATGGAATCATGGTTAATTGATTAAACATGATTATGATAAATGGAACATAGGGCTATGGTACAAATGACTGTTGGTCATGTTGTCCTAGACCCTCCGTAAGGACTTATCTGTCGGCAAAAGATGGGACTTACAGTGCAACCGGGAGAGTCACATGGCTCTGACTTTAGCTCAGTAATAGGATCTTTTCTAACTCGTTAGAGGTTACCCGAAAGGGCGCAAGAGGCGCTTGCCACTTTGGGTGTAGGGCTGCCCCTGTTTCTATGAGTATAGCCGCGATGGAAATGTGCCATAAAAAAGGGGGTTTTCTACATCTGCCTGCCGAGGAAACCTCGCGGCCCTAACTGGTTAGAATAGGCCTATGGAAGGCTTCACAGTGTACCCTGCCCGCTCACCTTGGTAGTGTTTGGGGGTCGACGGACCCCGGGCATATGGGCAACACGACTCACGGTGAAAGTGCACAACCTCTGCAGAGTGTATAACTGTTATAACAGCCGTGCTCACGGTCACGAGCGGCCCGGAAAACTCACAGAATAACTGGTTACTGATGGCTATATGGTACATGATGATGTATAATTATGCTTTAATGTGACTTATTGACTTACTATGGTTCTAATAACTGATCATATAGGATATTTGGGAGCTTAAGCATAAACTAAAATAATTAATGATAAAACACTGACCTACTAAAAAGCTGATGCAGTAAACCTAGTCTAGCCTGTTTGAGCCTCATAAATCCTCATGCTATGCTTGTGGAGTACGAGATGTACTCACGCTTGTATATTTCTTTTCTTTGGATAAAAATCCTGGATGGGTAACAGATGGTGGTAGCTATAAGGACTACCCGGGGGACTATTAGGCTTGTGCTTCACCAGTCGACCTTTCCTGTGTGAGGGCCATGAGATACTTATCTTAGATTATCTTATTTATATTTCCGCTGTCGTGCCAGACTTTGTGATGTAATAACTACGTTCGTTGTAAACACTGCGATGATGGTATTTAATTTGTGACTTATGTGTGTGATTGATCTCTGGGCGCACATAAGTTTATGCATTCAATTTCTTCCTTGAAATTGGGTGTGACAAATTGGTATCAAAGCCAGGTTGACTGTAGGACGCAAACCTAGGTAGCAATGGTCGATATAGTGTCTTTGTTTTATTTATTTAATGCTTTCTACCTTACTTTTTGTTATTTTATAAAATTTATTATGCTTATATCACTTATTCTATTGCCAAAATATTGATCTAATTTTAAAATAAAATTTATAGATGCCGCCTATCACGAGCTCTCGCCGTGCCAGCACCAGGAGCTACATCTCTCAGTTCACACCCCAGTCGTCCCAGCCAGTGGTGGACATCTCCGACAACGAGACTGTCCCCATGGATGAAGAGGACCCAGCGATGGTGACAGAGGTGGATGATGATGATGAGAACTGGATGGACTCCCCTGTAGTAGCTGCACCTGTTCCACCCACTGCACCTGCGCCACCAGCTGTTCCAGTGGCACCTGCTGCACCTGCACCACCAGCTCCACCAGTTGCACCTGCTGCCCCCGCTGTACCAGAGGTGGTGCCTCTAGGTGGTCCTGAGGAAGAAAACCCAGGATGGACCACCACCTGTGGGGGTATAAACCCCTATACCCTCATGGGCCTATATGGGCCGCACCATCAGAGGTGGCTCGGCCCACAAGATGAAGACGTGCGGCGCACGACTGGTCGGCGTGCACCGCAAGGCTACAAGATTTTGTACCAAATAGGATACTTTGCTTGTAACTCTGTCCCTTCAGGATATATAAGGAGGGGCAGGGGTCCCCTAGAGGACAAGTCATACATCATATTCTCTCAACACAAATCAATACAACCAGACGCAGGACGTAGGTATTACGCCAACTCGGCGGCCGAACCTGGATAAAAAGCTTGTCCGTGTCTTGCGTCACCATCGAGTTCGTAGTTTGCGCACCGTCTACCGATAAACTACTACCGTGGGTATACCCCAAGGTAGACTGCCGACCAGCTTTCGTCGACAGTGGCGCGCCAGGTAGGGGGTGTGCGTACAGCTCTCCCGACGAACAAGATGGCCATCATCCCCGACTTCGCGGCCATGGCGGGCGACTTCACGTTCACCGTCAGCTTCAACAACTTCACCGCCATGACCACGGAGGAGGTGTAGATCCGATCTGCGCCAACCACTTCTTCATCGACGTCGGCGGCGGCTTCAACCACGCTGGCTACGACCCCGACTACTCCAGCAACGTCTCCGACCACGCCGACAACGCGTCACCCGCTTCCCTGCTACAAAGGGAGGCAGATCGACAACACCGACCTGCTCGGGCCATCGACCAAATTGTTTGGCCTACTTGCTCTGACCACGAGTCGCAATAATAATCGCCGCGAAGAACGACGCTACGACAACAGCGACCACCATCATGACAAGTCGAAAAGCTCGAAGGCCGGACAATCTTATCATCACCGACTAGACTTTCATCCAAAGATAAGTACACTTCTAATATCTTATTTATTTTTGGCATAATATTTTTTATTATCCTTCAAAAACAACTTTTTGTTTAGCCACACTAGTTTTTTCTCCTACACGAGCTTTCCAGAGCCGGTACTGTCTCCGACTCCTCCCTACACGTGCACGAGATCCGCCCTCTGCGTTCCGGGTGGTCGGCAGTACTCTCTGACGTGGCTGACAATCCTACGCATGCCTAGGTTCCGCACCTCATGCTGATTGTTGGCTAGACCAGAGCTGGTACAAGCTCTAGGATGAATTAACTACTTGTGCTAATTTTATAACAAAAAATCTAAAACTTATCTCAGTACTGATTTTTATCTAAAGTTTATTTATACATCATGTACTACCTATTCTTTATATTTATTTTTCAGGGGTTTGGCCCAGTCGACAAGCTACGCTCGGGGACTCGTCGACTATTCCCTACGCTGTGCCCGGGGACTGCTCCGACCACCGAGCACGTTTACGTTCCCAACCACGCTCGGGGACTTGTCGACTACTCTCTATGCTATGCTCGAAGACTGTGCCGACCACCGAGCACGTTTACGTTCCCAACCACGCTCGGGGACTTGTCCACCGATCCCTACGCCGTGCTCGGGGACTGTGCCGACCACCGAGCACTATACGCTCGGGGACTGGTCGACCAGCTCACCAATTTAAGAGCTTGGGGACTGCACCGACCACCGAGCACTATACGCTCGGGGACTGGTCGACCAGCCCACCAATTTGAGAATTCGGGGACTGTACCGACCACCGAGCGTTCTATGCTCGGGGACTGGTCGATTAGTCTATTCAATTGCATACGAGCATGATATGCTCGGGGACTGGTAAATTCAATTTTTTAGACCTTGCTACAAGGCTCATACTTCGCCTTCCAGCAAGCTCGGGGACAACATCGGTACGATGCATCTGGCGATGCATCTCAGTTTCAGAATTTCTTTGAGGACTTTTCTTTTGACCCTGGCACCACGTGCCTACGTCACCTACTACCAGGCTCGGGGACTAAGTGGGCACACTTCACCTTGCGGTGAATGTGCTTGCTTTTTGAAAGACTATACTTTTCAGAAAAGTAAAGTGGGCACACTTCACCAGGAAAGAAATCTTTTTTAATTTGGAGCACCATGCATTCTTCGAACAACCTGCTTCTTTGATGTCAATGTTGATCAACTGTCTTTTGAGTTGGTCAAAATACCGTTGCAACTGTTTGGGCGACTTTCCTGTTTATTGAAGACGTCAAGCCTCGCTGATCGAAGAAGCTCAAGACGGCGTGTTACATCACAATACATGGTGCTCGGGGACTAGCTGTGGGGGTATAAACCCCTATACCCTCATGGGCCTATATGGGCCGCACCATCAGAGGTGGCTCGGCCCACAAGATGAAGACGTGCGGCGCACGACTGGTCGGCGTGCACCGCAAGGCTACAAGATTTTGTACCAAATAGGATACTTTGCTTGTAACTCTGTCCCTTCAGGATATATAAGGAGGGGCAGGGGTCCCCTAGAGGACAAGTCATACATCATATTCTCTCAACACAAATCAATACAACCAGACGCAGGACGTAGGTATTACGCCAACTCGGCGGCCGAACCTAGATAAAAAGCTTGTCCGTGTCTTGCGTCACCATCGAGTTCGTAGTTTGCGCACCGTCTACCGATAAACTACTACCGTGGGTATACCCCAAGGTAGACTGCCGACCAGCTTTCGTCGACACCACCATCCACTACAAGTATCCTTCAATGACAGCCTACTTCCACAACTTGCTCAGGGAGATGCTGGATACTTACTATGCTGATAAGAAGATTGGCATTAGGTACTGCTGTGCAGAGTACACACACCCCTATGAGGCCACATACTGGAGGTCGGATGTTACCATCGCAGTGGGGAATGACGCACATGACAGCTATATGGTAGAGAGCATCCATGGTCACGTTGTCAGGCGAGCTGAGGCACAGGACAGCATGGAGGACGCCGCCCAGATGGCTTACACTCACTACCATGGCCTTCGCTATGAGGCCATGAGAGCAGACCAGTACAAGTTCCTCCCTCGCCATGATTCTACTATTGGTACTTGGTCTATTGAGAACCCGCAGGAGGTTGACACGCCATTGGATGCAACTGTTAGGCATATGCATATCCTGCAGATGGCCAATGATGACCTACAGGAGGAGCTACGTGATCAGCAGGATTCCATAGATCGCTTCCAGGAGATGGTGGACAGCCTTAGAAAGCAGCTTGAGTTGCCACCGCTCTACAAGAAGAAGACCGCACCTCCTAGCATCTCTGGCGATGCACCATAGGCCTAGGATGCCATAGTTGTTTTATTTCGTAGTCCCGTTGTAACAGTTGAGTTTGGAGTGCTTGTGAACAATTGATGTGTCCGTTGAATTTGTTTGTGTATTTGCATGATTCGAATCTTTGTAATGACTGCTGGAAGTTTGTGGATTTATCTACAAACTTCTGTTACCATAAGTTTAATTATCGAATGCTTAGTTGGGTTGGTATATTCTGCTGTTGCTGTGCTGTTTTTCTGGAGCAGCCTGTGATGTTTAATTTTTATCTCTGAAGTGGTACGTCCAAAAATTTTGAAATTTTTGTGGAGGAAACTAGACTGATGTATCACTCATTTGCAACTGGAACCACGTCAAAACCTGCTCGGATCTGGGAGATATCCTTGTTACAATTTGGGACTATTGCGCAGACTAGAACCCAGAACAGATTCGCTTTACCCCTGTTTTTGATCAAGATAATGTCAAAATCTGTAAAAGTGGTCTGAACAAAAGTTGTAAAAAATTTTATAATCTTTCCAAACATGTATGGCACGACTCTGTTGGATCTCAGAAACTCGAGTTATGAGTTAAATACTGCACTGATGATTTTGCATCCTGTCCAGAAAAATTTCAGCAAAGTCTATTTGATATTATAATCAGTTATTAATTATGGAAAGACCTCTAAAAGCTTATTCCTTTGTTGGAAACAGATGGCTGATGAAGGAGGAAGAGGCCATGGTCGAGGTCGAGGCCGTGGCCGTGGCGCACCGGTGGACCCACCGCCACCACCACAGCCTGTGACAATGGAGCAGCTCATGTTGATGCAAACTCAATTGATGCAAACTATGATGGATCGTCTGGATCACCAGCCTGCCGTCGTACCACCACCGGTCCAGGTTTGAGATAAGAGGGGAGAGTTCATGAAGGGACGTCCCCCTATTTTTACACATGATAGTGACCCTTTAGAAGCTGATGATTGGTTAAGAGCTGTGGAGAAGCAGCTGAACATTGCTCAGTGCAATGACATGGAGAAGGTGTTGTATGCCTCCGGACAACTGCAAGAGGCTGCACAGGAGTGGTGGGAGTCCTACCAATATAGACGCCCAGACAACGCACCGCCTGTCACTTGGAGGGAATTCACCGAGAGTTTCCGGTCTTACCACATTCCAGAGGGGCTCATCGAGCTCAAACAAGAGGAGTTTCGTGCTCTCAAGCAAGGCTCCATGACTGTCGCTGAGTACCGTGACAAGTTCGCTCAATTGTCACGTTACGCTCCGGGTGAAGTAGCCAAGGATTCTGACAAGCAACGTCGTTTCCTGAAAGGACTGTATGATGGCCTGCAACTGCAGTTGATGTCCAATGTTTACCCCAGCTTCCAGGAACTTGTGAACCGCACTATTGTGATTGACAATAAACGCAAAGAGATGGATGCTAAGAAGAGGAAGATTCAGGGGCAGGCATCTAGCAGCAACACTCGTCCGCGCGTGTTTCCTCAGCAGGGCTTTCCTCCCAGGAACCAGAGGCCCCCTAGTCAGTGGAATCAGGGCCAGTACCCTCCGCGCAACCAAAACCAGAACCAGCAGCGTCCCCAGTACCAGCAGCAGTTTGGTAATCAACGCCCTCAACAGCAAGCTAACCCCCAGGCACCACGTCCAGGTGTGCCCAACAATGCTCCAGTGAAGACAGCAGTGGCAAACAACCCCAATGCTTGCTACGGTTGTGGTGAAGTGGGTCACTATGCCCATCAGTGCCCGAAGAAGAAGAACCCCTCAGCTCCACAGAATCAGAACAACAATCAGAGGCCCAATGCTCGACCACCCCACACTGGAAGTGTGAACCATGTGTCTACTGAATCAGCTCAGGAGGCACCCGAGGTCATGCTGGGTACGTTCAGTATCAACTCCATCCCTGCTACTGTACTTTTTGATTCCAGAGCTCCGCATTCTTTCATCTCGCAAGCTTTTGTTAGAGTACATAGCATAGCTTTATGTGCCATGAAAAACTCAATGCTAGTGAATTCACCGGGGGGTACTATGCCAGTGAACTATTGGAGTCCCTCCACTAGTGTTTCTCTAAGGGGGGTAGAGTTCAAAGTAAACCCCATTGTGCTAAGAACTTCGGGTATTGACCTTATCCTGGGGATGGATTGGATGAAGCAACATCGGGCAGTGATTCAATGCCAGGAGAAGTCTATGGTAGTAACATCACCTAAAGGGGATAGAATTTGTGTAGAAGTGGCAGTGCAAGCACCTCCAACTGCTACCGTGAACCAGTTGACTGATGAGGTCAATGAGGAGAACCAAGTGGTGGATGACTTCCCTGATGTGTTCCCTGATGAATTGCCAGGTATGCCACCTGACCGAGACATCGAATTCCTTATTGAACTTTTACCTGGAACTGCACCTATAGCTAAAAGACCTTATAGAATGGGAGTGAATGAACTAGAGAAACTTAAGAAACAAATTAAGGAGTTGTTAGAGAAGGGTTTTATTCGTCCTAGTTCATCACCTTGTGGAGCACCCGTTATCTTTGTCGATAAGAAAGATGGTACCAGGAGGATGTGTGTGGATTACCGGTCACTAAATGAAGTAACCATCAAAAACAAGTACCCTTTGCCTAGAATTGATGACCTGTTTGATCAGTTAAAAGGTGCTTGTGTGTTCTCAAAAATAGACCTTCGATCCGGTTATCACCACCTGAAAATCCGTGCCTCGGATGTACCTAAGACAACATTCACTACTAGGTATGGCCTGTATGAGTACACAGTTATGTCTTTTGGGCTAACCAATGCACCCGCATATTTCATGTATCTCATGAACAAGGTGTTCATGGAGTTCTTGGATAAGTTTGTAGTGGTGTTCAGTGATGACATACTCATCTTTTCCAAGACTAAAGAGGAACATGCAGAGCATCTGAGGCTAGTCTTACAAAAGCTTAGAGAACATAAGCTATATGCCAAAAGAAGAAAGTGTGAGTTTTGGCTAAAGGAGGTCTCCTTTCTGGGACACGTGGTCTCTAATGGAGGGATAGCCGTGGACCCCAGAAAGGTGAAAGATGTGTTGAATTGGAAACCCCCGACCAATGTGAGTGAAATCCGTAGCTTTCTGGGATTGGCCGGATATTATAGGAGATTCATTGAAGGATTCTCTAAACTTGCTAAGCCCATGACGACCTTATTAGAGAAGAGTGCTAAGTTTGTTTGGTCAGACAAATCCCAGGCTAACTTTGAGGAATTAAAGAAGAGGTTGACCACAGCTCCAGTGTTGACCTTACCTGACTTAAGCAAGAGCTTCTCCATCTATTGTGATGCTTCTCGCTTAGGTTTAGGTTGTGTTCTCATGCAAGAAGGAAGAGTAGTGGCCTATGCATCTAGGAAGTTGAGAAAACATGAGTTGAATTACCCTACTCATGATCTGGAACTAGCCGCAGTGGTCCATGCTTTAAAAATTTGGAGGCATTACTTGATTGGTCACAAGTGTGATATTTACACAGACCATAAGAGCCTAAAGTATATCTTCACCCAGTCAGACCTGAATCTGAGGCAACGTCGTTGATTAGAGTTGATCAAGGATTATGACCTGGAAGTGCATTATCACCCTGGGAAAGCAAATGTAGTTGCAGATGCACTTAGTAGGAAAAGCTATGTCAACAGACTTCAGCTGACATTTATTCCAGCTGAGTTGCGAGCCGAAATAGAGCACCTTAACATAGGCTTTGTGAATCATACCATGGGTCTAGAGGTAGAGCTAACATTGGAACAAGAGATACGTAAGAGTCAGTTGGAGGATGAGAAATTAAAAGAGATAGCAGATAATGTAGTGCTTGGAAAGGCACCAGGCTTCAGGATAGATGAGAATGGTACCCTATGGTTTGGGAAAAGGATATGTGTGCCTGAAGTGAAGGTTATCCGAGAGACAATTCTGCGTGAGGCGCATGACTCTGCTTATTCAATACACCCTGGGAGTACCAAGATGTATTTGGACCTAAAGGAGAGATATTGGTGGTATGGATTGAAAAGGGATGTAGCAGAGTATGTTGCTTTGTGTGACACCTGTCAGAGGGTGAAAGCTGAGCACCAACGACCTGTAGGGTTGTTGCAACCAATGCAGATACCCGAATGGAAATGGGAAGAAGTCGGTATGGACTTTATTACCGGGTTGCCACGTACTCAACGTGGGTATGACTCGATTTGGGTAATAGTAGACCGACTCACTAAGGTTGCACATTTCTTACCAGTCAAAACCAACTACAAAGGGGCAAGGTTAGCCGAGCTGTACATGGAAAGGATTGTGTGCTTACACGGAGTTCCAAAGAAGATCGTGTTCGACCGAGGAACTCAGTTTACATCGCACTTTTGGCATAAAGTACATAGATCCTTGGGAACTAAGCTGAACTTCAGTTCTGCTTATCATCCCCAGACTGATGGACAGACAGAGAGGATTAATCAAATCTTGGAGGATATGCTTAGAGCTTGTGCTCTGCAATATGGTACTAGTTGGGACAAAAGTCTGCCGTATGCGAGTTTTCCTATAACAACAGCTACCAGAAGAGTCTCAAGATGGCACCATTTGAAGCTTTGTATGGTCGCAAGTGTAGGACACCTTTATTCTAGAATCAAACTGGTGAGACACAGGTGTTTGGACCAGACGTCCTAAGAAGTGCTGAAGAACAAGTGAGGATGATTAGGGACAATCTAAGAGTGGCACAGTCGAGGCAGAAAAGTTATGCTGACACCCGAAGAAGGGACTTGAGCTTCAAAGAGGGTGATTTTGTATATCTGAAGGTATCTCCAATGAGGAGTGTGAAGAGATTCAATGTGAAGGGTAAGCTAGCACCGAGATACGTCGGACCTTTCAGGATTCTTGCAAGACGTGGAGAAGTAGCCTATCAGTTAGAACTTCCTGAGAGCTTGTCAGGTGTACATGATGTATTCCATGTTTCTCAGTTGAAGAAGTGTTTGCGGGTACCTAAAGAGCAGATTCCTATAGAAGAGTTGACCGTTAAAGAAGATCTCTCATATGAAGAGTACCCGATAAAGATCTTGGAAACTACAGACAGAGTTACAAGAAGCAGAACTATAAAGATGTGTAAAGTACAATGGAACCGTTATACCGAAGATGAAGCCACCTGGGAAAGAGAAGAGGATTTGAGAAAGTCGTATCCACAACTGTTTGAGTAACCATCACCCAATCTCGAGGACGAGATTATTTTTAAGGGGGTAGAATTGTAACACCCAAAAATTTTATTTATTTAAAATAGATGAATTGAATTTAATGAATTATTTTGTGAGCATAAAAAAATATAGGAAAATAAATAAACTTTGGGAAATTAAAATTTAATAGGAAATTAGAAACACGTTGATGCATTCATGCTGCAGCACTTAATTTTTGTGATGTGTGAATTTATGCAAAAGAAAATTTTGTTTAAAATTCAAATTTGTAAATGCTTTTGAAAACAAGTTGAAAAAAAATAAAAAAAAAAGAAATCCATCTCTCTCCCTTCCCCCTCATTTTCGGCCTGCATGGCCCAATTCCAGCAGCCCGCCAGCACCCTAACTCCCTTTCTCTCTTCCACTGACGAGTAGGGCCCACTTGTCAGCTCTATCCTCCTCCCCCAACCGTTCCCTCCTGTTCTCACGCACAGGAAGCTGGAACCGGCGCCCGCTCCCACGATCCACCCACGCCCCGCGTCTCGGCTGCATTTGAGGAATAGCAAAACTAGAGCCGAGCCGCCCTACTGCTCTCATTCGCTCCCTCTTTCACTCCCGCTCTCGCAGCGCTCGCAGTCGCAGAAACCGCCGTTGGTGACCTCCGCGACTGTCGCACGCCGTCCCGCCGATTCAAGCCTTCTCCGCCTCCGTTCTTCACGCTGGTGAGCTCCCCTCCTCTCCCGTTTTCTCCCCGTCTACTTTTTTCGCGAAACGGGGCACTCCTCCATACTGTCCGCGGAGCTCCGGCGAGCTCCATGGCCGCCGGCCATGGCGCGTGCCGCGCAGGACCTTCCACAGCCGCACCAAGTGTTCTAGCGAGTTCGCCTTACCTCCCTCTTCCTCCCTGTGTGCTCGGTTTGGTCAATCGTGACCCGGAGTCCGAGTTCCACGAGCTCCGACGGGGATGTTCATGGCACCGCCGTGAACCTTCTCGGAAACCGCCTCCTCGACCGTGTTTATGGGGTGGAATGGACTCGCATCGCTCTCCTCTTTCTCCCAGTTCAAACGGAATCGAAAACCGTGCACCGTAGCACCTCCTCCGCTCAACTCTGGCGAGCTTCAGGCGCCGGCCATGGTGGCCACCGTGTTCTGGCCAGAGCTGGGCCTGTGCGCCGTCCCCTTCCTCTCTCTCTTTTTTATTTTTTTCTTTTAATCCAGCGCGTTCATTTGTGATCCAACGGCCTACAATGCCCCGTACCCCTTCGAGGGCATTTTTGTTAAAGAGTCCCCCAGGAATCCTATTTTTGCGCGCGCAGTCCTCGGCCAGAGGAATTTCCAGGATTTAATTTATTTATTTAAATTCGTTTAGACTCTGCTTTATTTACAGATTTGCCACCGCTTTGTTTTAGCTATAAAATCGTCGTTTGAACTTCGAATCGATCCGTTCAAGTTGCGTTAGTTTCATAATTTTGTAAGCTTCGCGTAGGTACCACTGTTGTTTAGGTTTACCACTGTTAGATTTCCTAGTTAATTACAAGTCCATAGATTGTTGTTGAAATCCCGTTAAAAGCGTAACTTTCGCGTCGTAAGTCCATTTTTCGTGAATTTCGCGTTGACGTGATCGTAGCAGCACGTAGATGATTTTGGACAACTTTTATTTAATTTATTTACTGCTGGTGTACTGTTCTAACTTTAGGAATTGTTCTCTTGCATGTTTGTCTTGTTATGCGTGATGATTGTGATGTATTGATCGAGCCCAGACGGTGAGGAGTATTTCGGGAGTCCGGAGCTCTTTGGGGACCAGCAGGACCAGGAAGACCAGCAGGAGTACATGAACCAAGGCAAGTATAGCATGGGCCTACCTTGTTGTCTTACTCATTTTTAAGCATTTCACCCTGCATGTGTACAATATTGCAAACTATAAGGACATCCTAGCTGTTGATGACAATTACCTTGTTCCCAAGGGTTTTTATTGCATATGGGTAGAAGTGCTAGTGCTCTAACTCCAATTATATATGATCTGAAAATAGTGATGGAACCATGGTTAATTGATTAAACATGATTATGATAAATGGAACATAGGGCTATGGTACAAATGACTGTTGGTCATGTTGTCCTAGACCCTCCGTAAGGACTTATCTGTCGGCAAAAGCTGGGAGAGTCACATGGCTCTGACTTTAGCTCGGTAATAGGATCTTTTCTAACTCGTTAGAGGTTACCCGAAAGGGCGCAAGAGGCGCTTGCCACTTTGGGTGTAGGGCTGCCCCTGTTTCTATGAGTATAGCCGCGATGGAAATGTGCCATAGAAAAGGGGGGTTTTCTACATCTGCCTGCCGAGGAAACCTCACGGCCCTAACTGGTTAGAATAGGCCAATGGAAGGCTTCATAGTGTACCCTGCCCGCTCACCTTGGTAGTGTTTGGGGGTCGACGGACCCCGGGCATATGGGCAACACGACTCACGGTGAAAGTGCACAACCTCTGCAGAGTGTATAACTGTTATAACAGCCGTGCTCACGGTCACGAGCGGCTCGGAAAACTCACAGAATAACTGGTTACTGATGGCTATATGGTACATGATGATGTATAATTATGCTTTAATGTGACTTATTGACTTACTATGGTTCTGATAACTGATCATATGGGATATTTGGGAGCTTAATCATAAACTAAAATAATTAATGATAAAACACTGACCTACTAAAAAGCTGATGCAGTAAACCTAGTCTAGTCTATTTGAGCCTCATAAATCCTCATGCTATGCTTGTGGAGTACGAGATGTACTCACCCTTGTATATTTCTTTTCTTTGGATAAAAATCCCAGATGGGTAACAGGTGGTGGTAGCTATGAGGACTACCCGGAGGACTATTAGGCTTGTGCTTCACCAGTCGACCTTTCCTGTGTGAGGGCCATGAGATAGTTATCTTAGATTATCTTATTTATATTTCCGCTGTCGTGCCAGACTTTGTGATGTAATAACTACGTTCGTTGTAAACACTGCGATGATGGTATTTAATTTGTGACTTATGTGTGTGATTGATCTCTGGGCGCACATAAGTTTATGCATTCAATTTCTTCCTTGAAATTTGGTGTGACAATTCCACGTATCGTTATTTATATTTTTACCACTAGAAAGGGATTTCTAATCATCAATGTTGATTATAGAATGGAATATAGAATTGAGTATCTATGATTGCATGTATAATTGAGAGCATTTATCTATCTCTTTCATACAGGGATAAGTGTCACATAAGATATAGACAAAGTATAAATAGTGACAAAGATAATTAATCTGATCAGCACAACTAGCCACATATAAATATGATAAGCACCTCAACAGATATTCTAGCAAGTCATTAGCATGGAATTATGATGAACTACAAGAATATTTCCTAAGTTATTCTTAACTATAAAGTCTAGCATATCATAGTTAGTGCAATTATACTTGGCAATCATTGCGAGATAGGACTACGCCCATGCATAGTGATATTATCAAGGAAGATGAGAAACATAGCAATCACTCCCCTATAATAATGTTGCTCTGCCAGCCCTATACACGAGAGGGGGACTATATAAGAATCAATGGAGCTGTCACCACCACGAACTACCCTGCGATCCGGCATATAGGGTACAATCGTAGATAAATACGGTATAGGCACCACGCCTACACAATACTTATCATTTACCCACTGTACACATGGATAAACGCTATACGATCCTAAACATGTATATAATTCTAATCTAACTAAGCCAAGCATATAACTATGATAAACTAAGAACAATATAATTGCAAAGATAAACAAGTAGAGCAAAGTCATAATCAATATATTGAAGTAGAACAAAGTCATATTCATAATATTGAAGAACAATGATGAACAATTGAAGAACAGTAGAGGAATTACCAAGAATCCTCTTGACAGATCCGGAAACCAATCGAAGATTGACTCCTTCTAGTTCTAATCCTATATAGCTATGCTAAACTAGAGATCTATTGATGTGGTGGCTCTAGGACTTGATCAGAGGCTTCTTCTTCCGAGATGAATAATGAATTAGGGTTTAGATGTGCTCTCCTCCAAGGGCCAGGGGGTCTGCTTATATAGTCCTTCTAAATGAATATGGGTCGTCAGATCAAACCGACATTAATCGCATGGTTTTCCTTGATCCTTTAGGTCGGTGGAGCATGATCTGCGAAGTAGAACGTGATTGGTCCTTAGACTAGGGCTGGCGCGCAAGGGGGGAGGGCGGGCGCCCTGCCCCTGGGCCCGTTCGGTCTCCTGTTCCTTCTGGACTCTTCTAGATGTTGGATAATTGCGGTGCACGTTAATATCTCTATGTAAACCCGACGTGTGGGCCTTTCTTCCATAATTCCTGGTAACCCCTGCAGAAATAGACAAACACCAAAACTCATGGAATTCTGTCAGATAAAACCCTAAGTCTGGATGTCGATTGCATTTGGATCCTTTTCTTTGTTTATTTGATGATTAAATTTGATACTTAAGGACCATCAATAGATACCTTGCCGCCTTGGGGAACGATGACCTTCTCTGCTTTCCTACCAAGCAACTATCGCAGAGCTCACTCGTGTGCTTGATATGTGGTAGACCGCACACATTCTTCTCAAATCGCCAGAGTGCGTCGAAGTTGAGGTGCTCGAACCAGGCATTCCATAGCCATGGCTCCTCCATGTGTTGTGCTGCTAAGCACACTGGAGCTGAACTTGACCGAGCTGGTGACACCGTCGTCAAGCTTGGAGAATGCCCCTTGGAGCCAGTCATGTGGTTGCTAGCTCCAAAGTCTAGGTACCACCTCCATTCACTGAACCGAGGCAGACTTGAGCCTATGGCTCATCGAGGTCGACGGTTGTTGAAGCGCTCCTCTACTCTGCCTTCCCTCCTCCTCTATATTTCTACCCGCCTTGAGGAGCGTGTGCTCATCATCGTCGTCCGCCCGAGCCAAGTGTGCCTCCTCCTTCTCTGGCTTCCTAGTCGGGCACTCTTTGGCCCAGTGCTCGATCTTCCTGCACCAACAACAGGTGTTCGGGTCAACCTTCTTCTTCTTCTCCTGCGGCGCCTTGTCATGCCGCTTGTCACCGCCTTTGTAGCCTGAGGTGGAGCTTTCCCTAGACCACCACTCCTTCATCCATGTGATCCACTCCTCAGTCAGCAACAGCTTGCCACCATCCTTCTCCTTCTCTGCCGCTGTCGGCTCGATGCGCTCATCGACCGCCTGCAGTCACCTCGTGAGATCCTCGATCGTGAGGGTCTCCAAATCTAGCATTGTCTCAATCGAGAGAGCAATCTAGGTATACTTGGGCGGAACGACGCGCAGAAACTAGGAGACGACCTCCTCCTCCTCCGTGACCTTGCCGAACACCGTGAAAAGGTATGGTGAGTACATCAACTTCCTACTCCTTGTACTTCCACTCAAGTATTAGATCAACCCAATACCATGGCTGATGCACTTCTACCAACTATAGTACTTAAGTGGCCTATTGCCTTACTTGCTACAGCACAAGAGATGGACAACACATGCTGACCAAAAGTCTTTGCTGCAGAGAGAGAGGGCAGCAGCAGATTACAGCTTACATGTATCATGATTAGGCATTTTTGCTATAATTGCGACTTAATTCTTTTAAGATTTTAAAATGGATATCATATTCTAGTCAGGATGGCAATGCTAAGAAAATCATTGAATATTTTTAGAAAACATTGTTTATGGAATCGTCACCAGATCTTATCTGTTAATCATTTGCTTTATCTTCTGTTTATCTGATGACAATATTCTTTACTCTGAGTATTCTTTTGGCCTTGTTTACTTTCAAATTTTTTTGCAAAATAGGAATAGTAGCACTTTCGTTTGTATTTGATAAATATTGTCCAATTATAGATTAACTAGGCTCAAAAGATTCGTCTCGTCAATTCCGACTAAACTGTACAATTAGTTTTTATTTTCATATATATTTAATACTCCATGCATACGTCTAAAGATTCGATGTGACGGCGAATTTGAAAAATTTTGCAAAATTTTTGGGGAACTAAACAAGGCACAAGCCAGACCTAAATGCATGGATATATATGAATGATGTGACCTTTACTTTTGTTCGCTTGATGACATAGAATGAACAGCCTCCTCCGTTATATGTTGCTGCTGATTTCTGCAGTCATCTTTATTCCTTATGTTATTTATAGGAAGAAACATGAGATAATTGTACATATATATAGTACAATTGCATTCCAAAAAAGTATTAGTTGCAGTAATAAAAATGTGTAATTTTTCTTATGTATGCTCTTAATTTTTCAACATTGTATAGATGGTGCATTGTTTACTACTCAGTACAAATGAGTATGCCTTCATTACTATGCAATTCGTGATATGTCTTCTGTCTAAATTTGAATGTGTCCTCAATAAATCATCATCAAGGTTCAAGGTGATGAAAATTAAGAAACTGGTGCTTCACTGACTACAGATTCAGCTTTCCATCATTACAAAACAAAGGACATGGAGAAGAATTCAAGAGAAGGCCAAATTCTACATATAAATACCTTTGGTTTCTGGTAGCAGGGGTTTGCTTGGGGTATACATAGATATACGCAGTTCTATGTGCTGTTGGGTCAATATCTAAAGCCCCATTCAATGTGAATAACAAAATACCTAAGAGGCTTTTATATGTATGCCACTATAAAAGTGGTTAATTACCTACAAGCCATTAAAAAAGTTGAGCTCATCTAGGTACCACTGCTCTAAACTTTTTTGCCCTTCATGTCATTTCTGTCAGATTTGGCTCCAACGGTGTCAAACCACGAGTGTGAAAAGTCAAAAATACCCTCAAGGCTAAATATATAATTAATTTTTTTGAGCATCTTAATGACCTCAAATGAAAAAACTCAGAACTACAAAGTTGTAGATCTCGACAATATCAATAAGTTTTGTATAAAAATTATTTTCATTGAATTTCATAAAAAATATATGATTTGATATGATTAATATATCTTAGAAAAAAATATTTTTTATACAAAATCAAATAAAAATATTTTTATATAAATATTGTGGATCTCGACGAGATCTACGACTTTCTAGTTTTGAATTTTTTTATTTGAGATAATTAAGATGCTCAAAAAATTAATTGGATATTTAGACATGATGGTATTTTTGACTTTTCATACCTGCAGTTTAACACCATTAGAGTCAAATCTGACAGAAGTGGCATAGAGGGTAAAAGAGTTCAGAGCAGTGGTACCTATGAAGGCTCAACTTTTTTAATGGCTTGTAGGTAATTACCAACTTTTATAATGGCATACATGTAAAAGCCTCAATACTTAATGGGATAAACTCCAAATATACCTAACGGGTTTTGTTGCAATACTGTCAACAAACAGATTTGTGTACTGGGATTTTTTTGCAGACCCACTTTGGTACAGAAACGCTCCAAAATGCTTAACGGGTTTTTATTGTGAGTCCGTGAAGTAACATATCTCTGAATCGGTTTTTTTGGACCCGTTAAGCCTGCTTCATTACAGAAACGCTCAACTCATACTGTTACCGTTGGATGTGAATGTTAGGGTTGACAACTGTCGCCTGAAACGGACCCAACCTACTTCATACCCGTATCTAGGGTTTCTCTGTCCTCTGGCGGCGACGTCGGAGTCCACCTAGGAAGTGCGGAGATTGCGTGATCTCTCCACCCAACAACAACGATTGTGCTTGCGGGTAGCTTGGGCGCAGATCGCTGAGGTCTGATGGCGGATCAATCCAAGGATAAAGCGAAAGGTATTGCGATGGAGGAGGATGGCGAGCCGAGTCTGGAGGAACATCTAGAGGGCATGACGCTACAAGGGGAGGAGGAGGAGGAATTGGATTTGTCTGGTGAATTTGAAGAGCTTGTGAAGGAAGTCCGATGGCTAGCCCTTTTTAGGGTTCACACCACAAAACCTTTTAGCCACGCTGCTTTGTTTGGCGCCCTGAGGAACGCATGGCCAGCAGCAAAGGAGGTGACGTTCAAGGTTCTGGAACCTAACTTGTTTCTGGTTCAGCTCCATTGTCTTGGTGATTGCTCGAGGGTGATGGATGGCAGTCCATGGCTCTTTAGAGGTGCAGCCATAGTGATGGAAGAATATGATGGTTTCTCGAATGTGTTGTCCTATAAGTTAGATAAAATCCCAGTTTGGGCGAGAATCCAGGGAGTACCTGAGGGCCTTATGAAGAAGAAGGAGTTGGCAGATAGGGTTGCAAAGAAAGTTGGAGATCCGATTATGGTGGTAGTGAATGAAGCGAAGATCAATCCTACACCATACTTGCGGGCTAGGGTCTGGCTCGATCTGAAAAAGCCCCTAGTGCGTGTGGTGCCGATTACACTAAAAGAAAAAATGAAGTATTTGGTACAGTATGAAAAACTACCAAGTTTCTGCTTTTTCTGTGGATGTATGGGACATGAAGTGATGGAGTGTGGTGATGGAGTTAACCCAAAGGAGAGTTGTGCTTGGGGTGACTGGCTGCGAGTTCCCTTTCAGCCGCCCATTGCTGGGAGGGACGACCGGGGTAGCAGAGGTAGAGGTAGACGGAGAGGGCATGGCAGAGAGGGAAGTCGTGGAGAGATGATGGATGAGGACCCTATTGGGATGGACATCACTGCTGGTGATGAGGAGTTGCCAGAAGGAAAGCGTGGAGGATTGAATGATACTGCAGGGAGGGTTGCAATGCAAGTAAACCTTCTGGAGAACCCTTCACAGAAAGAGGATTCTATATCTCCTTTAAAAGAACAGGAGAAGAAGAGGCCGTGAAGAAATGGGGACAGAATAGTGGATGAGATGACAAACTCTAATGCAAAATCGACGCTCTCCTTCGAGGAGAGTGACCGGGCACAATGAAACTCTTAGCTTGGAACTGCCGGGGGCTCGTGAGTTCTCGCGCAGTTCGAGCGCTTCTAGAGATCCAGAAGCGTGAAAAACCGGATGTGCTTTTTCTGTGTGAGACACATCTGGGGAAGGCTAGGGCAGAAAAGTTGAAGAGTAAACTGGGCTGTGATAAATTCATCATCCATGAGAGTGATAGTCGCAGTGGGGGATTGTTGATGTTATGGAAGAAGGAGGTCGTCATAAAGCTTCTGAATGTTTCGCAATACTACATTGACGTAGTTGTCGGACAGGAGGAAACGTGGAGGCTTACTGGGGTGTTTGGAGAACCAAGCTAGGATCATAAAGATCGGACTTGGGAAGCATTGCGATTTTTGAAGAATAATGCAAGTATCTCTCTGCCCTGGTTGGCGATTGGGGACTTCAATGAGATTTTATACCACTATGAAAAAGAGGGCGGTAGGGCAAGATCACAAAGGCAATTGCAGGATTTTCATGATGCACTGGATGACTGTGCACTTGCGGATATTGGTTTTTCTGGTGACATGTTTACGTGGCAGAGAGGAAAGATACGTGAGCGACTGGATAGGGGGGCTGCTAATATTCAATGGACCAATATGTTTCCAGAAGCAGTGTTGGTGAATGGAGAAACCTTGAAGTCTGATCACCGTGCTCTAAGTGTTGAGACTGAAAACACCAGCGCCCAACTTCCTCAATCGAAGAGAAGGCCAAAACATTTTGAAGCTAGATGGTTGAAGGAGGATACAGTGCAGGAAGTTGTTCAAACAGCATGGGCACGGGCTTCGGCCTAGGGGATGGGCTCCCCTCTCATGGCAAGAGTCAACCAAGTGCACTCGGATTTGCATATATGGGACAGGGATGTTCTGAAAAAACCTGTCCATCGCATTAAAAAGTTAAAGAAGGAGCTAGAGAAGTTGAGGTCTGGGCCAATGACAGATGAGTCAATAGCTGGCCAGAAGGAGATTTTATTACAGTTGGAACTATTGCTGGAATAGGAAGAAATCTATTGGGTGCAAAGGGCAAGAGCAAATTGGCTTAAGCATGGGGATAGGAACACTAATTTCTTCCACCATTTTGATTCCAGCCAAAAGAAGAGAAATATGGTGAAAGGATTGGTGGATGATCAGGGAATACGGCATGAAGATATAGAGACAATGTGTGGAATGGTGAAGGAATATTTTGGGAATTTATTTACAAGGGAGGTGCAGGCGGTTGATGATTTGGTACTGAATGATGTGGACAAAAGGGTATCGGCTGATATGAACCAACTTCTGTTGGCGCCTTTCAGTCGAGAGGAGGTTAAAAAAGCTCTATTCAGTATAGGGGACTTAAAGGCCCCTGGGCCGGATGGTCTCCATGCAGTGTTCTTCAAACGATTTTGGGGAATGCTGGAGGATGATCTAATTGATGAGGTGCTGGTTGCGATACAGAATGCAACGATACCGACTGGATGGAATGATACTACCATTGTTATGATTCCAAAGGTTGATAATCCTGACAAGGTAACACAATTCCGTCCTATATCTCTTTGCAATGTGGTATATAAAATCATCTCCAAGATGCTCTCACATAGGCTCAAGTAATTCTGCCAGAAATTGTTAGTGATCATCAGAGTGCATTTGTACCAGGAAGATTGATCACGGACAATATATTGCTGGCTTATGAATGCATACATACAATGAAAAAAAGAAGGGGAAGAAGGGTTTGTGTGCAATCAAGCTAGATATGCATAAGGCTTATGATAATGGTGCTTTTTGGAAAAGATTATGGATAAATTAGGGTTTGACCAACGATGGATTAAATTGATAATGGCATGTGTTAGCTCAGTCAGGTACAGGGTTCGTTTTAATAACACTGAGACTGAAATTATCAATCCCACTAGAGGACTGAGGCAAGGAGATCCATTATCCCCATATTTATTTCTGATGGTAGCTGAGGGATTATCATGCATGATCAGGAAAGCTGAGGAGAGGGGAGACTTGGAAGGAATAAAAGTATGTAGACAAGCTCCTACAGTTTCTCATCTCCTTTTTGTGGATGACTCATTAATTTTAATGAAAGCGGATAAGGAAAATGCTGAATGTCTGGCGAGTATTTTGAGTACGTACTGTGCAAATTCAGGGCAAAAGATAAGTGAAGCAAAGTCCAGTATTTATTTCTCAAAAAATACAGAGGTTGAAGTAAAAACAGAAGTCTGCCAAATGCTGAATATTATGACAGAATCTTTAACTGATAAATACTTGGGTCTTCCAGCTTTGGTAGGAACAGATCAAAGTGATTGTTTTCGCCATTTGATTGATAGGGTGGTGAACCGAATAAGTGGATGGAGGGAGAAGACACTAAGTTTGGGAGGGAAGGAAACTCTTATAAAGTCTATTACTCAGGCCGTCCCAGTATATGCGATGATGGTGTTTCGTATTCCAAAAAACATTTGCAAGGGAATCACAAGTGCCATCTCACAGTACTAGTGGGGGGATGATGAAGACCATAAGGGAATATACTGGCAAGAGTGGTGGAAGATGTGCCTACCCAAAGCTATGGGTGGGATGGGGTTCAGAGATTTACAGTCTTTTAATTTGGCTATGCTCGCAAAACAGGTTTGGAGACTTCTCAGTGACCCAGACTCTTTGTGCTAGAGTTTTGAGGGCTCGGTATCACCCTGATGGAAGATTGCTAAATGCAAGATTAAAGAGTGGGAGTTCATACACTTGGCAAAGTATCCTAGCTGGAAGGGATTGTTTTAAACATGGATATATTTGGAGGGTTGGCGATGGAACACAGATCAAAATCTGGGAAGACTCTTGGATACGGACAAGTCACAATCTGAAAATCCAACGACCAGAGGAAATAATATAGTGTCGACGGTTGATGAACTAATCAATCCAATTACCTTAACATGAGATGTGGACGTGCTGAAAGCTATCTTCTGGCCGATAGACATTTTTCGGATTCTGCAGATACCGATTACCTCTGGTAGGGAGGATGTAGTAGCTTGGCACTATAACAGGAACGGTCTGTTCTCAGTCCGATCAGCCTATCATTGCCAATGGAAAAACAAATTTGGGCCGAGATGTAACCAAGAACAAGCCGAAACTGTGACAAGAGTAAATCTGTGGAAGAATCTATGGAAGCTGAATCTACCAGGGAAGGTTAAGATATTTGGATGGAGGGCACTGAAGGGGCTATTGCCATGCAAAGCGATACTTGCTAACAGGCATGTTGGACAAGGAGGATGCCCGGTCTGTCACAATGCAGCTGAAGACATCAAGCACATGATTTTCACATGCAACCGAGTCAAACGAATTTGGGCTTCACTGGATGTATGGGACAGGATCCAACAACTCCTGGAAACTGATCGATCAGGCTCGGTGATCCTGGATGAGATTGTTAGAAGGAATGAGCAGATTCAAGTGCTTGAGGTTGGCTTTGCGGAATTAATCCTTACTGCCGGCTGGAGAAACTGTCCAACACCCTTCAAGGTCAGCCATGTCAATCTTGGCGCTAACGAAGAATTATAAAGAAGCTGGAAAAAAGGGATCGAAAATGAAACAAGGATGGAAGAAACCTCCGGAAGGAAAGGTGATGGTTAACGTTGATGCTGCTTTCAATGAAGAGAATGGTTGTGGCAGAGTAGGTGCTATCATTAGTGACTGCTCGGGTGGGGCACTAGCAGCTGCTCACAGCTTTGTGCCTCATCTAATAGATGCACCGATGGCAGAGGCATATGCTCTAAAAGAAGGTTTGATGCTGGCACAATATATTGGGTGTAATCGATTGATCGTGCAATCAGATTGTATGGAGGTGGTACAAACGATGGAGAATGGAGGCTTCTCAGCAACTTCGGCAGCTACATTGTATGATGAAAGTAAGATTATTTGGAATGGATTTCAGGATATAAGCATTGAGCATTGCAGTAGGGAGGTGAACCAGGTAGCGCATAATTTAGCAAAAAGAGCTATGCAACTAAAGCAGACTTGTACCTGGGTCGATGAACCCCCTAGCTTTATTCTACAATTTTTGGCAAATGATGTAATGTTACTGAATGAATAAAGCCTGCGAGTTGATTTCAAAAAAAAAACTATCGCCTGAAAAAATGTTAGATTTCAGACAAAATATAGTGTATTTGGTTGTCTCCAAACCTAGTTTGCCTGGCCAACCCCTAGAGCCAGGCTCCATCTGGCCTGTCGTACATTGGTGTTTTTTTTGGAGCTAGGCTCCGATCAGCTCCGCAATTCATTCCCGTCACCTCTTGGTCTTTACTATCGTTCTCTTTCGCTCCTAGTCCTCTCTGTCGGGTCGCCGAGGAGCTCACAGATGGAGCTCGCTCATGCTGCTTGGCTATCGCGCCATGGCTTGGGCCAGTGAGAGCCTAGGCGCACACCGTGCTCGCTTTGCACACCGTGGTGGTCGTCATCCCGACCTGTCTGTTGTGGTGCCCGTCGTGACGGCTCACTCTGCTTGCCATGTCGCCCTGCTCGCTCTGCCCGCCGTGGTGGCGTTCAATGAAATGTGTGAGAGCGATAACCATACTAGAATAGAGAAGTTAATTCTATGCAAAATAAGGTAGACAACCAAGCACACCCAATGCTACCAGGCTTGCAATGCACACAACCAAACAACTATAAATTGACCTAGTTGGAGCAACCTAAAGCTAGTCTGGCTTAGTTTTGCTAGCCAAACTTATATAGAAAACGAACCAAACACACCTATAGTTTTCTAAAAAAATTCACTCAAGTTTCTGCCGTCTGCACATGTGAAATTTTTTTTGGACTTTGCTACTGTAGCACTTTCGTTTGTTTGTGGCAATATTGTCCAATCATAGACTAACTAGGGTCAAAATATTTATCTCACGATTTACAAGCAAACTGTATAATTAGTTTTTGTTTTCGTCTATATTTAGTGATTGATGCATATGCCACAAGATTCGATGTGACGGAGAATCTTGAAAACTTTTTAGATTTGGTGGGAACTAAACAAGGCATAAGCATAGCGGATTAGGGCACTCACAATGCAGATTCTATCGTAGAGTCCAAAGTTATTTATTACCTCAAACAATGTGGACTTAGAGTCTAAATAAGACTTAAAGTCTTATTTTTCTATCTCTTTTTTCAATAAATATGCTGCCACATCAGCAAAATACTATAAGAATCTTGCATTGTGAGTGACTTAGGGCACTCACAATGCAAGACTCTATCACAGAGTCCAAGACAATTGATTACATATTATTTATGGTATTTTGCTAATGTGGCAACATATTTATTAAAGAAAGAGGTAGAAAAAATAAGACTCCAAGTCTTATTTAGACTCTAAGTCTACATTGTTCGAGGTAATAAATAACTTTAGACTCTATAATAGAGTTTGCATTGAGCAACTCCAGCCCACCTCCTAAACAAGTCCCTATTCTAAATCTAGGGACTTGATAAAAAAATTAACTCCAACCCATCTTCTACTTGGGCTCTCATTTTCTATGCCCTCCCAAATTATAGTTTCAGCCCCTCACATCTAGAACCCCAATGGATCCCATCTACTTTCCTCTCCCCACCCATAAATTAAAACAAGAATATGTGAGATAAGGACTTGGTCTATTTTTATCTATTTGAATTGGGTCTTAATTTGAGCCCCTACTTTTTTTATCATAGCTTGTAAATAAAAGTTTAAGGGTTTAATTTAGGTACTCCCTCCGTTCCAAATTATAAGTCATTCTAAAAATCTTGGAGAGTAAAAGTTTTTCAAGTTTGACCAAATTTATATAGCAAAATAATAACATTTTTGGTTAAATTCTTTGTTAGTTATATTTTCATAGTGTACCTATTTTATAACATAAATCTTTATATTTTTCTCTATATTTTTTGTCAAACTTGAAAATGTTTTAACTCTCCAAAATTCTTAAAATGATTTATAATTTAGAACGGATGGAGTACTTGATTGGAGTTGCTCTAAGTGCCTTACAAAAGATTCCCTTCTCCGGTTCTCCCAAGTCCCATCCCAACTACTTTGTGCCACCGAGACAGAGAGCACTGGGGCTAAACGCCTGAACCACTCCCGCTGCCAGCCTGGCCCCAGATGGCATTTGGCCAGCGCGTGCTACTTGTACTGGCATTGAACGGCCATCCCAGTTCCCAAAGCATTTTCCCCCAACCGACCAACTCTCGGTTTCGTTTCGCCAGCACAGCACACAATCCCACACTGCGATGGCAGCGCCGCCGGCGCCGGGGGAGGGGGAGCTGACGGAGGTGCTCATCGGCGAGATCATCCACCGCTTCCCGCCGAACAATCCGGCATGCCTCTTCCGCGCTTCAGCCGTTTCCCGGGCGTGGCGTGCCTTCGTCACCTCCGACGATGTCCTCCGCCGCTACCGCGAGTTCCACGGGGCACCGCCGGTTCTGGGCCTCCTGCAGAACCGCGATCCTGCCGACGAACCAGAGCCTCCTGCACAAGTGCAGCCTCGCTTCTATGCCACCGCTACCCCTCCCCCGCCGATCAACCTGCCCAACATCCAGGGCGACTACTCGCTCCTTCTCGACTGCCGCCACGGTCGCGTGCTGGTCCATACCATATTTCCCCACGGCCTCATCGTCTGTAACCCCATCACCGGCGAGCAGCAGGTCCTGCCCGACTATCATGTGTTTCCCTTCAGTTGCTTCGGCGGAGCGGTGCTCTGCGCCGTCGACGACTGCGACCACCTCGACTGCCATGGGGGCGCCTTCCGCGTGGTCTTCACGGGCACCATCAACACCGACGCTGAAGCGGACGAACACATCGACGAGGTCTTCACATCGGCGATCCTCTACTCTTCGGATACCGGATTCTGGACCGCGCCGACGACAGTCCACCCCGGCCCCCTCATGAACTCCAACGACGTGATGGGCCCAAGCCTGCTCGCCGGCGACGCGGTGTACTTCACCCTGGACCTCCAGAACAGCCGCACTGTTCTCAGGTACGATTTGGGCGGGGCGGCCCTGTCTGTGATGAACGCGCCACCGTCGGTCAGGACTAGGAGGGACACGTTCCTGGTGACGGGGGAGGACGAAGGGCTGGGGTTTGCCGCCGTGGAGGACTACCGCCTCCGCCTGTGGTCGTGGAGCGAGGCTGTATGGGCGCCGTGGAGGGACATCAGCCTGGAGACGATGATACCCTTGACCATCGGAGACCCCACCACCGAGCTCAAGGTGATCGGCTTCGCAGAGATGTCTGGTGTCATCTTTGTCATGGCAAATGGCATCGTTTCCGCTCTCGAGTTGATGTCTGGCGAAATCAGCGAGGTCAGAGAGACGCTCAACTCCAGCACTATCTTTCCCTTCGAGAGCTTCTATACTCCAGGTTCGAGACTACTCTGTGCTTCACTCATCACATAATAATGCTGTGTTGTGCATCATAAGTTAGTGCTGTTCAATTAATTACCTGTTTGCGGCAACTTGATTTCTCTTGTGATTGCTGGTAGGCAACTTTTAGTTGATGCCATCATCATCAGTTCCTCACAGAAACTTAAGTGTATTTGTGATTTTCCTCAGTAACTGAACAGTCATAGTAATATTGTGCATAATAATGTCGATAATTTCATCAGTTCCATTCCTCAGTAATGTTGTGCAAATGTACATGTGACAATTTAACTGCCATAGTTGCGGCCACTTTATTTCTCATTTGATTGCTGAAAAGCAATTTTAGTTTACGCCATCATCAATTTTTCTTACCAATATTTGTGTTTTTCTGCAGGAATGGGGGGTGCATAAGGATCTCACTTTCCAGTTCGAGGGTCTTCTTCAGTGTTATACATCTACCCTGGTAGCATTGCAGGAAGATAGCGTTCTTGGCCTTTCTGCAAGAGGGTAACTGCACTAGAATTGTAGTACTCTCTTTGTGCTTGGGAACTGAACTGATGGTAACTGCAGTAGAATTGTAGTACTACTCTCTTTGTGCTTGGGAACTGAACTGATGGTAACTGCAGCAGAATTGCACTGTAGTTCGCAATCAGACAAGGAGAATCATACGATTCCTCATGTTACCTTGATGAATTTTTGGTAACTTCATGATTACGCGAAGGTCTGTTATGCTTATTTTAGACTTCAATTGTAGTTAATGTTCTTCTTGTGTTCAGCGGGCTGATTGGATTTTTGAACTGATGCGAGACTCTGCTTCTCTGTTTCTGATGAAAGAATCTGTGTGGATCTTTTTCGTTTCAGTATAATGTCTTGAAAATGGAATGCATATGTGTTAAGCAAGAGAGGTACGTGTCTGGAGTTTGAGCTTGCTTTCTACTCACTCCGTCCTAAATTATAAGTCATTCCAAGAATATTAGAAAGTTAAAATATTTTAAGTTTGACCAAAATTATAGAAATAATTATAATAAATAGTTATATTATAAAAATATAATTAATTAAAAATCTAATGGTATTTAGTTGGTATTATAAATGTTATTATTTTATCATATAAATTTGGTCAAACTTGAGCTGACTCTCCAAGATTCTTAGAATGACTTATAATTTGGGATGAAGAGAGTATTTGTTATTAATAATTTCGTCAAGCGTGAATGTTCACTGGTGGGAGCTTGTGGTGTTAGGTTATTCTATCTGGGATTGCAAACTACCCAACCGTCTATTCCATAAATCTCGGTGGCTATAGAAACCTAGCGAGCGCAGGACTAGGGATAAAAACGGTACGGATATTTTTCGACCATATTCGAGATTGAATTCGTTTAGAGAGATTTAGATTTGTCCGTATTCGAGTCCGAATATTCAACATCCGATATCGTATTCGTATCCGAATACTTAAATCGTATATTTGTGATGTCGACATCCAATCATATCTTATCCGATATGGTTGATATTATCCGTATTCGAATCCGAATCCGACCAAAAATATGAAAACAAATATGATATCAGTAATATCCGTCCGTATCCGATCCGTTTTCATCTGTAGGCAGGACACAGGACGAGCGACCTCATCCCGGGCACCTTTAGTGCTGATTAGATGTCCTTCAGTGCTAATGCGATGCCCTCCGACCATTCCCAGTCCCAGACAGTGCATCGTGCCTGAGCGCCGAACCGCCGGCCAATGCAGAAGCAAAGCGCAGCCCGGTTTAGACGGCCTGTTGGAGATCTCTAAAATTTTGAGAGGTTTTCTATTTTAGATATTAGGCATGTCAGCAAAACTGTACTTTTTACATGAAACGAATAGAAGAGAGAAGGAAATAGTTTCACCATAGTAAAACCCCGCGGGCGTTGTTTCCCACGCGGTGAAACTGGATGAAATCCCCACTGAGGGTTAAATCGTTTTACCATCTTGCATGTGATCCAATCATTTTGCAGCAATTAAATGCTTTGCTTAGCTTTGGAAACAACAAAGTGAAATGCTTCATTAATGGGGTTATTTTATAGATGGTTTCATTTCAATCTTGATGACGTGTTGGTATGTGAAACCGTATAGTGACACTATCCATTTAGACTGACCTTAGCTAAACCATGAAATTTAGACTTTAATTCTAGATGGATTCTTGGAGTTGCTCTTAAGTCGAAAAGCTATTTGGTTATGGAAAATCAAGTAGAGTAATTAATAACCAAAATCTCTCATAACTATATATAGACAAGAAAATATCCATAAGAGAATGGTGTCAAATATAAACAATGAGAGGCAGCAGTGTTAAGCAATCATAGTTAACATTCATGTCCATATAATACTTGCATTCATCAATGAATTTCTAACATTTATGTCTTATGGTACTTCCATTTATCATTGAATTTATAACAATCATATCTTATAATATGCTCCAATGAGAAAGAGCATAGGTTGATGCACCAGCACCGGAGTTAATTAACGACACGCCCACGTAACATCACCATGCATAGAGCAGGGAACATGGACAGGTAACTCCTTCGAGAAACAAAGACATTACAATTTACATCATTTGAGGACAACACTTGAAGCTTTCAAGGCAAACTTCTGAAATAAACAAATGCCCATTGCCTGTCTTAATTCAACAGAATTCATTGTATAGGAAATAACTCAAGCAGGGAACATGAGACAGTCAACTCCTTAGAGACAAAAACAATTCAATTTACAACATTTAAAGACAACTAAATTTCAAGCTTTGGAGTGGAACTTCTGAAATAAAAATGATGAATTAAATAGATAGAACTCAATAACTCATTGACAAGATCACAGTTGGTATTTAGTACGACTAAACTGAAAGGAGCAACAGAATACAAAGAACATTAAGAACATATCATAAGTGTTCAAACAGTTCACACATGCATTGACAGTAGCACAACTCTAGTCTTGTACTCAAATAGAACAAGAAACATACACATCTCAAAGATTATTCTTACATTTCCAAGCAACAACTTTAATATCACACTTAAGTGCTAATATATATTACAGTACTTTCCCTGGTTATTTATCACACAAGATACCTAAAACTACAACAAAACACGCAAGTCCCCTATAAAACATAAACGCTATGTTATCAACATGCCTGACTCCTAGATACAGAATGGAAAGAACCGAAGGTTATTTTCAGTTGACATAAGCAAAGCCAATTGAACAGGATTGGTGTTTTACATGCTACAGCCAATTGCCAGTAGAAGTGCTTGCATCCATATTGCAGCTTAATTGCTTTCCAATATTCATCCCAGTAGAAAGCATAACCATAATATTACCACCACGTACCCTCCCCTCTGGAGCAGAGATTAGTGTGTGACCAAGAGCCTCAGCAGGATGCGCAACATTGCTGGTACCTTCACCAAAATTGGAAGAATCGAATGCCCCACTCTCCATGGTTCCAGTGCTGTTCATAACAGATCCTGATGAACCCATAGCACCAAGTGTCTCACCGCCACGTACCCGGCTGTCTTCCACCAGAGCATTATGTGCAACACACAGTCCATTCTTACCCCTTGAAAAGCGCTCGCAAGGAGAACTGCCTGCACCAAGGTCAGAGCCTAGTTGGCCCCATAAGCAACGCTTGCCTCCCCCATGAGCCTTGCAAAAATCAGTGCTCCCCTGTGCACTCTTGCTGCAGCCAGCAAATTGACATCTTTTGCCCCCACCATGACGAACACAGCAGTCTGTTCGTCCTCTAGCACTCTTGGTGCATCCTGGTACCACACATCGCTTTCCACCTCCATGGGCAACACAGAACTCAGTGCCACCGTGGACACTCTTTGGGCAGCCTTCAGCTGCACAGCGTTTCCCTCCTCCATGGCCCTTGCAGAAGAGCGTACTGCCCTCAGCACCCTTGCTGCAATTTGGATATGTGCATCTCTTACCACCACCATGGGATTTGCAGAAACTAGTGCTGCCCTGAGCACCTTTTGTGCAACCTTCATGTTTGCAGCGCCTCCCACCTCCATGAGCAATGCAAAAGCCAGACTGTCCCTCCGCACTCTTTGTGCAGTTCTCTTTTTGGCATCTCTTTCCCCCACCATGTTTAATACAAAGGCCAGATTTTCCTCTTGCAGCCTTTTTGCACCCTTCATTGCTGCAGCGGCGGCCACCTCCATGAGCTATGCAGAAATCAGTGCGACCCTCGGCACTCTTTGTGCATCCAAGATGCTCACAGCGCCTACCACCTCCATGAGCTTTACAGAAGATAGTTTTTCCCTCAGCCCCTCTCTTGCAACCCTCTCTCTGGCATCTTCTACCACCGCCATGTGAAATGCAGCGCCCGGATGAACCGCGAGCACCTTTAAAGCATCCTGGTTCTGAACAAGTTTTTGTGCTACTACAGCGCTGTTGTGGGCCGACAACTCCTGAAGAACAAGCTACTGGACTTTTTGGCAGTTGTATCGTCGGTTGCAGTGGAATAGGACTGTGGAATTGATTGGAACCAACTGGTAACAGGTAAGGAAGTAGCTTACCACCAGATTTCCTGCGTGCAGATGTTGATCCTTCATCAACAGATGGAACTGAAGCCACATTGCATGATTGTAGCAATACTGTGTTATCTTGGGTGGCCATATTAAGGTCCACATCAGTAACAACAGATTCAGAAGGTCCGACTGTCAAAGATAACTTAAGGTCCATCACAGGCTGCTTCTCCAAAGCTCTCCTAGCATTAAAAGCATTCGTGCCCAATTTTGATGTGCCTTCATTACACAGACTGAACTGAAAATTTAGGTCCAAGTCAATAGATGATCCATCATCCTTATCCTTTGCAGCAGAAGACAAGGTGCAGCATGTACCCATGCTCTGCTTGCTGGAGTCAGAGGAACTTGAGGAGTTACCTAGGCCAAGTGACAAGTCAACCCACTTCCGCTTGATCCCTTTTGATATAATATAAGTGCTGTCTTGAGAAAGCACATCAACTTGTGTAGGACAACCTCTTGGTTCCATGACTACTGGTCTAAGAGTGGTCCAGGTTCCTAGGGTGTCTGAATTCGAAGATTTTCTGGTATACCCTAAGTGTTCAAGCGTATGATCCATTGCTGCTAGTAGCAGAGAATACCACCAAATTAGACTGATCTTTTTCGGGAAAGTACAGTCAGCATCACTTCTAGGTTACATAATGCAATGAAATAGTTAGAAATATATGCTTGTTAGCAGCCCCTTCGTGTCCTTGCATCCTCCACTAACAAACCCAGAAGTATCATGGCGATCCATTTGTTAGCACTCTATGAAGAGAATCTATTTATTTAACAAAGCCAGAACACTCAGAAGCAACTCATATTTCTTCTAAATTACCAGAGCTTGCAGGTCTGCACAGTTGAACAAAATAATGATAATGTCAATATTCATGAATCCAAAAGGACTACTGTACATACAACAAATGTACAGGTGGTTGAAACAAACTGCATTCAAAATCTGCTAATGAACTTTATGCGTGAATACAGGTGGTGTTGAACTGATCACAGAACATCATATTAATTGAAATAACAAGCAAAATATTAGCTACAACACAATGTATATTTGCAGTGTCCTTTTGCAGAGTACAGATGAGTTCATCTAAGCTACTCACTGCCTCAGAAAACATAGATTTGAAAATGATAAATCAAATCTTAAAAGAACAGAACCAGATGCTTTTTCATTCCTGGGAAGTGGTGCAGTTGACTATTTAAACAAGGCAAAATTGGCCACCAGACACTGGAAGTAGCCTCTCTTTGCTAGCGGACATGCAAAATGGAGCAGTTTGCTAGTGGGCACCAACGTTGTTGTCAAATTTGCATGTCCGCTAGCAAAGAGAGGCCACTTTCAGTGTCCGGTGGCCAATTTTGCCTTGAAATAAATGTCCACGTAGATTTCAAATAACACCTAAAGTTGAAAAATAAAATGTTATATGATCTAATGGTCATCATCAGGCATAACCAATTTATGAGAAACAGGAGTCCAGGTTCATAATTTAGCAGCATATTGAATGAATGCATACTCATGTTATCTATCGGCAAGACAGATATATGTAGAAAGCTGAGTGAAGAAACAGATAAAGGTTTGTGATTATTACCAGTGAGTGAAGAAACAGCAATAGCTTTTCAATACTGTGAAAATGGCAGTGCTGTTGGTATAGAAATTCAACAAGACCACTCTGAAAACTGAACAATAAAAACATGAGTTAGAAAGCAAAGACTATATGACAAGCTTTGAACTTCAACTAAATCTGTGATAAGTGCTAACAGCTAGACAAACCATCCAAACAAACCAAACCAAAGTGAAGCAAGTGATATGGACATCAGCAAGAAACCAAAAGATTAAAAGAACCACTGATGAAGCAAGAAGCATGTACCACACAAGTTTAATCTGTAAATAAATAACTAGAATATTTATATGCACGACACGCAAGTCATACACAAAGAAGTGGCACTGGACTCTAAATAGGTTCACCACTGTACATCTAGAGGCACGATGTACACACCATAATGAACTTTGTGGAAGCACTGCAACTCCACAATGAATGTGTGTTCAATGGGACTATCCCAAGAGTTCAACTTGTTCTTGGACAGATTTTGGAGGCACACCTCTGGTGCCTTGCAGGCACTAGAGGTTTTGGTTCCAGATATTGGCTGGCCCATTTGGTGTTTGGTCGAGTTGCTTGTTTATTCTTTTGAAGGCGCACATGTATTCTGCCGCTTGCTGTGGGGTGGTGTGTGTGTGTGTATGGTGCGTGAGTGCGGTGTGTTTATATTATTTTCCTTCTTAATGTAATGATACACAGCTCTCCTGCGTATTAGGGGAAAAAAGGATAATGGAATTTTGTCTTATAAGATTTTTCAATTATCAAAATTTCCATAGTAGTAATTCACCTGGATCAACAGTACTTAGTCTTAAAGATAACAATGGAAGATGGAATCTAATAAGCAACTAGATGAGGGGAAAGGACAACACCTTTCGTATGGCATGTTCACAATGAACAAATGAAAGCATCCAAAGAGCTCAGCACTCTAGATAAGTAGCACAGTCAGACACTTTACACCTTAGGAGGAATAATGTCAACATCACAAAAAAATTCTGAATCTGTCAGCACCACCAGGCAAAATAGATTTTCACCTTAAGACTGAACAAACCAGCCATAAGAGCAGTGGGTCTGCTGAATAAAAGATATCAATCTTCAAGAAGCATCTTTTTGCTGGTTTCAAAAGAAAAAAAGAAGAATCTTTGTGCATTGCACTGGAACTTAGCACTATAAGGGACAGAAAAAGATCCCTTGCATGATAAACTCAATACATAGAACAGATCAAAACCATTTAATTTTAGTGGAACTTCACTCTGGTAGGTTTCGCAGTCAGCCACTTTACATCTTAGGAGGAATATGTCAACATAAAAGAATATTCTACATTCAGATCAGCACCAACGCATGGAATGGAATTTTATCAGAAGATTCAACAAAAAGAACTCTAAGATGAAATATTCGACTGAAGCAAAAGTAAATAATCCATTAATCTTCATTCTCACAGGAAGCTGTGTGCCATCAAGGAGTGAAATGTATTGACTACAAGGAGGGGTAAAAAGAAAGAATATATTTCCTGTAACACACTTGATACATGGAACAAATCAAAACCATCTAAAGTAGCCACAGCGCACTCTAGCTAGGATCCACAGTCAGCCACTTCACAACTTTTAGGTGTCATGACAAGAATATTCTGTTTTTGGGTCAGCAACAACAGGCACCACAGAATTTTTTCTGAAGCTAACTATATAAAATTTGCATATAAGACCAGTAATCTACTGAATCAGTAGTAATTAGGGAAATCTACCAACAGAATCTATTGAGCGCTGTGAAAACTTGAAAGAACATGTTTCACAATTTCTAGGGATGCAAGTTCTAATTAACGTTGGGTCATTGGGTCAACCCAAAAATTGCCCAAACGAACTAAAATGGCAATTCGCGTAATTTAATTGAAGGGGAGAAATTAACTAGAATAGCATATGACTGTAATCAGTTAGCTGACCCCAAAAAATCAACATTGGGTATCAACTTCATCCTTAGCAATATCACAAAAGGCCAAGAACAGCACACATAATTGGGCATCTCACTGAGTTAGAAGAAGAGGAGTACATGATTTACTGCAAAATATATAAGAACGAGCCCAGCCAATGATGCAGTTGTATAGCCGTACCCGGGGACCGCAAGCGCGGGGAAGCTGGCCACCAATCTCAAAAGCTGATGAAACCGTGATATCACGGAGACCCCAGAACATAAGGATCCGTGCTCCTCACGACCGCTCAATAACATCTACAGCAGGTCAGGAGGCCAGGAAACAAGGGAAAGGCAAGATGCCAGCACCAAGAACATCGCAGCAGGAAGCAGCCGGTCGCGATTCTAGACGCATTTAAAAGCTCCCGCAGGGGCCGCGCCTGGCCAAGGAGTCCCGGACAACGCCAGGGTCCGCGAGGCGGCAATCAGCCAGGGGACGGGACTAACAAGCGGGGGAAACAAACAAGAACGTGTGGCGTCGAGACGGGGAGGCGGAGACCGACCTGGGAGGGACGGGACGAGCGGGGGGGCGGAGGTGCCGAGGCGTCCGTTGCGGAGGCGCGCGAGAGTTTCTCGGAGACGAGGAGGGAGGGGAAAGCGAGCGGCGGGCGTGGAGTCGGAGGTGGAGGAGGACAGAGACAAGTGGAGGAGGCGAGTCGGGAGGGGGACGACGCGATCTGGTGGAGTGGAGGGTCTCATGGTCGACGTGGCCACGTGACAATCCTGGGGGCACCACTCAACTTTTTTTTTTTTTGAGACAATTGCGCGTATCTGGCCTAGCTAGGCACCACCAATGCTGCCTGCAAGCGTATCAAATTGGATGCGCAATTTCTCGGACCAGCGGCATGAGTTAGGCTCGGTTTGTCAGGCCTTGTAGCAGTTTCAGCAGTTGTTTGTCAAGCCTTCTATAGCAGTTTTAGAATTGTTCTCTATCAAATAAAATAAAATGAAATGATTCTATCGATAGAGCCCGTAAGGCCTTCATAGTGTGAGTGATGTCTGGTACTAGTGGCGGAGCTCGGTCGAAAATTTAGGTGAGGCGAATTATGGACGTAATCTTTTGATGACATCATTCAAACTATAACAGTTCTTTTTTGACAACAATATATATGACAAATTTAAAGATTGGCCGAAGAATGATCTCTCGTATTAGTGGTTTACATTTATCAACCAAAAGTAATCCAGCAACCCAACAAATGTCACGGCGCCGTTCGAGACTGAACGCCGCTGCTCTAACCATGCCACTTGCCTGCCGTCTTAAGGAAGAAGAGAGTAGTAGTAAGGCTGTCTCCAATAAGAGACTCATTTGGGAACCCAAACCTAAAATAGATCTCCAACACAATACATATAGCCTCCAACAGAGTACTCATGCAGAAGACCCATTTTAGGTATCAGGAGAGACATAACCCAAATTTGGGTATCCTCTTTCCTTGAGACCTATTTGCAGAAAGTGTTGTATTTTAGGTCTTGTTGTTGGAAAAGACTTAAAATATGTATTGAACTTTTTACCTGTAGCGCTACCTAAAGGACAAATAGGTATTATATTTTAGGTATCAATTGTTGGAGATAGTATTTTGGGTAACAATTGTTGGAGATAATCTAAGGGCTCCAGTGCGGCAGTAGGTGGGGCAGTTGCCCCACCCTGCCGTATGGAGAGCTCCGCCTCTGTCTGGTACTGCTCACGTATGCTAGTTTATAGTGATATTTGATTGGGTTTAGGACTGCAGCGTGTAAGGCCTTGTTTAAATCAAAAACTTTTTGAATTTTGACACTGTAGCACTTTCGTTTTTATTTGACAAACATTGTCCAATGATGGAGTAACTAGGCTTAAAAGATTTATATCGTGATTTACATGTAAACTGTGCAATTAGTTATCTTTTTTATCTATATTTAATGTTCTATGCAAGTGCCGCAAGATTCGATGTGAAGGAGAATCTTGTAAAGTTTTGGGTTTTTGGGTGCATCTAAACAAGGCCTAAGTGATGCCAAAAAAAAGTAGCGCTCATTCTATTTTTATCAACAGTCGGAGCAAAGTGTTGGGTGCAGTCTTACAACAACAATATAACATTGATTCTTTATTATTTGGAGCAGTGGCGCAACTACATTCTCCGCTCCTAATTTTTTTGGCAGGGCTTCAAATTGGCACCGCCTGCAACAGCGTATGAAATGACTTTTGAATGTTCTCTCTTCTCTTTTGGCACCACTCAAGCATAACATTGTGGAAGGCCTAAAAATGTGCTTTCACATAGCTTTAGAACAAGAAGAAGTCAAAATAATAGCTTCTCCTAGATTCACCTTGTCCTATATAGTGTTATGTGAGAGCATATTTTAAGGAAGTCTATATGTAGAGCTATTTAACCAAATGATTTACCAAAACGGCTCTAGCTCTATCGATAGAGCTATTCATGGAGCGGAAGCTCAAAAAACAACTTCACGGATGAAGTGGAGTTGTGCCAAAGAACCTTAGTGTATTTCACATGAAAGAATACAAGCACATCATCGTATCTCTATGAACCCTAACAACATATTAAATAATTAGACGCGCGGAAGCCCCTGCCCTAGCGTCGCCGCCGCCGTAGCTCCCGTCATCCACCGCCGCTGGTCCCCCTCCCTTCCCCTTTGGTATCTCACCGGAGGTTGAAGGGAGTGGGGATCCATTGTTCCTAATAAGTTTTTCTTTAGTAGATCAAGTCTAGGTTAGTGTCTCTCCATGCCAAATTGTTTGGTATTGGAGTTTTATCTTCTTCTCTTCTCCGGCGACGGTGAAGGAGAGAGGTAGAATCGGCTTCTCCAAGGCGGCTCCGTTGAAGATAAGGACGACAACTTCAGCGTCAGCATCTTCATCGATATGACGACATGGAGACTTTTATTTCCGGACGGCGGCATCAAGGCGGAGATGATGTCACCGCCATGGAATAATTTTCTCCAGTCTCTTCTCCATTTTATTGTGGTTAGATCTAGCCACAATGAAGGACTGGGAAGAATAATTTTCAGATTAGTCATCCTCAGTCTTCGGTGGCAGAAAGAAGAAGAAGGACGACACCAGAAAGAAGAAGTTCCTCAATTCCGCCTACTGAAATGTTCGCCGTCGTTCGTTGGGTATTTGTTCTCAGGGCATTTGCTGAGTGTTTGCCTATGCGGTCATCTATACTGCAAAGCATTTAACAGATTAGGTTTTGAGTTGTGCTTTACACAGCGTAAGTACTATATTGTAATCCAAAGTGTCTGTAACGTGTTTGATATACTCAGCTGTCATATAATATAATTCTTCTTTCATAAAAAAAACATATTAAATAATCCGTGTTTGCATAGATATCTCGTTTATCAACATGTCGTTTTTCATCGAGCAATAATCTATGTCTATTTGCTCGCAAAAAAAATAATCTATGTTTATTATCAAAATACAAAATATATTGCTCTATCTTTATTGGCTCATCATCTCATTCTCGCCGCTTTTCATCTATCACTCACCTCTTCCTTGCATTGGCGTCTTTCACTTAGTTTAGAGTTAGGGAAATCTTAGGCGTTGCTTAGTTCGCTAGCTGAAAAGTTTTTGAGTACTGTAGTACTTTTGTTTGTATTTGACAACTATTATTCAATCATAGATTAGGGCTCAAAATATTTGTCTTACAAAATACAGGTAAATTGTAAAAATAATTTATTTTTTATCTATATTTAATGTTCTATACATGTGCCGCAAAATTTGATGTGACAAAGAACCTTGAAAAGTTTTTAAATTTTAGGTGTAAGAGCAACTCCAACAGAGTTGGTAAAAATAAATAGCTAAACTCATGATTTAGCTAACCTTCAAAATAAAAACTCGAGCAAAAAAAAAAACACAAAACTCCAACAACCTTTCTAATAGGATGAAGTGAATGGCTAGCAGTATATGCAAGCTATATCTAGCATGCGAAAATTCCGAGATACATGACTTGTTATTTTAGACAGCCAGATACAATAGCTACTCTTTTTTTTTCTAAAATAACCAAATATAGATTACACAACATAAATAACTCTTCTCTGGGTGTATGCACCGCTTATGTTTGTGGCCTAGTTGACCAAGCCTAGGCCCCACAAACGTGTGGTTAGTCTTCCATGTTTTTCAACCTCACAATAGATGTACGTAATAGCCACTTATTTTTAAAAAGTCAATCCCCAATTAATTTTTCATGCCCGAGATTAATCCTTTGTCGTAGCTAGTGTTTATTAAGAACCCTGTATAATTTAATTGGCATCAGATTAGGCCATGTCTAATTAAATCTAATAAGATAGCTAGCTAATTATGGGCCTTAAACTCCAACATGTATATCATGTTGCAACACGCAAAGCATGTTTATACTAAACCAAAGATTAAAACCTAAATAGATAGTATCATGTGTGCTCTATCATGTGGATAATAGCTATAGAAATTGAGAGCTACTATTCAGTTATTGGAGAATAATGGGCATCCAAACTCTAGTCGTTACAAGTCTTTGATCTCTGGACACTAGCCAGGTGACCCTCTTAGCTTTTACTCACTTACACAAATGCTATATGACACATGTGTATTTTTATTATTTGTTGGCACATGAATTTTTTGTCCGCTGGACGAAGAATCGACGTCTGTTCGCGCCCATTTGCCTTGTGACACTGACGTGCAGGTGAAAGGTCCTTGTTTGGTTTTGGTAATTGAGTGACAACTTAGGTGGACTAATAGTGTTTATGTGAGATACACAGGAGATTAGTCCACAGGTGATGATGTGATGATGGAGGAGCTCATTGCATATGAGACATGACATGGAGTCATGTGACCAAGGTGGAGAAGATCAAGATGAGGCTTGGCTCGATGGACCGGTTGCAAGAGTGAAGGGCAAGTTGGAAGCTTTGAAGCGAAGGACCGCGTGTGACGGTGAAGCTTGAGCAAGACTTGGCGCCGATGGACCGAGGCAACGGTGAAGAGCAAGTGAGGTCAAGATCGATGAACCAATACGGTCACGTGATGATATGAAGTGGATCATATCATTTGGTGATTGGTTGGTGCATGTGTTGCATCAATATTGGAGGAGATGGAATGGAAAGCGCAAGGCAAAGGTATAACCTAGGGCATTTCCATTTCACCGGTCATAGGTGTGTAGAAAAGTTTATGACCGGATTTAGGATAGATGGCCGTACTATCAAGAGGGGCAAACTTGTTTGCATATCGGTCATCTAGTGCCACTTGAGCGATCTAATTTTGCATACGTGTTAGGATCGAGTGACGTGGCAAGTTGAGAGGCTAACTCTTTTGAGAAAATGTTTGTGAAATGCTAACACACGTGCACATGGTGGTTTACACTTGGTGGTGTTGGCACATTTTCAAAGGAGGTGGAGTTCCTAGGGTTGAGAGGGGTGTGGGTTCCTCTCTCCCTCCCGCCGAGCTTGAGAGACGGGATTCGACGCTTTTGAGAAAATTAAGTGTATATTTTCTATTGCGCCGGTATGAAATTTGGAGAAGTTGTGGGAGTGTTTCTCGCACCGGACGCTGGTGTTGGCAGCACCGGACGCTGGTCCAGAGCGTCCGGTGTGGTGTCAGTCTTTGGCTCAGGTGTACAGAGTGCACCGGATGCTGGCACCGGACGCTGGGCGGTTACTGTTCGAGCGTCCGGTGGTGCATGACGTCAGCGAGTGCGCGCGAGGAGTTTCTGACCGTTGAGCACCGGACGCTTAGGGTGCGTCCGGTGGCATGTGTCCGGTGACCGTGCGAGTTTGCGGAGCTCTCTGTGCACGAGTCCGGTGAACACCGGACGCGTCCGGTGTGACGCAGTAGAGCGTCCGGTGGTGCTGTGCAGGCGCACGTGCGTAGTAGCCGTTGGTGGATACGGTCGAGTTCAAACGGCTAGTGACACGTGGCTGACGCCTGAGCACCGGACGCTGAGGGTTGAGCGTCCGGTGCCCATGTGTTTTGCCCAATGAAGGGGTAACGGCTAGTTTAGCCCTTGGGCTATAGATAGAAGTGGTGGCCGGCCTTGGCAAGTGCTGAGCATTCTTGGGACTTAGTGTCCATGCTTAGGGAGTGCTAGTGAAGCCTCTAACTCACATATGCTTGATAGTGATCATCCGATTGTGTGAGTGAGCGATTCTAGTGCGTTGCATTGAGAAATTGCATCGAGTGGCATTAGGTGTTCGTGTTGCAAGCCTGTGGTGCTTGTTACTCTTGGAGGTTGCCACCTCCTAGACGGCTTGGTGGCTTGTGACTCCGTCGAAGCACGCAAGGAGATTGTGCGGTGCTCCGGAGAAGAGATTGTGAGGGGTACGGTGCTCACCCCGCGGGGATCGCGAAGAGCAACTCTAGTTGAGCGAGACATGAAGAGCGACAAGTGGTCCGGCCGGGTCAAGTGCTAGAGCTTGTGGTAAGCACTCCACGTGGGAGAGTGTGACTTGCGGGTCACCACTAGCAAGAGGACCGGCGGCAACCTTGGAGCTTGTCTCAACGAGGACCTAGCTTGGTGGCAACCAAGTGAACCTCCGGAGAAAATCATCGTGTCAACATTTGTTCTTTCCGTTGGTTTGTAAGTCCCTAACACAAGTTTGTTCTTACATTCATATACTTGTGATTGTGTAGTTGCTCTTGTAATTAGTTAGCTTGTGTAGCTTTCTAGTTACCTTCTTGCTTGTGTAGCTAGAAGTAGTTCTCTTGCGTGACTAATTTGGTTTGTGTAACCTTGTTAGTCACATAACTTAGTTTGTGTAGCTAAGTAAGTTGCGCTCTCTAATTTGACATTAGTTGCCTTGTTATTGAGCTTGCTAGTGAGCTTAAGCTTTGTGCGCTTTGCCTCACTAGTTTGTGTAGGAGCTCCCCCGGTTTGCAAAGTACTAGTTGCATAGGTTTGTGTGACCTTGCTTCTAGATTTGGTTAGGTGAGCTCTTGCTAAGGTAGCACCTAGCTTGCTTGTTTAGGATCTTTTCAAGGTGCTAGAGAACTTAGATAGAGGGGTGTAGTCTTGGCTAGTCCAATAGTTTTAATTCCGTATTTGTTTTCGGTTAGCCGGTGCGATAGTTTTTTAGAAAGGACTATTCACCTCCCTCTAGTCCGCCATCTTGACTCTTCAGCCGGGTCCACTCTTAGCATTACTGTTTCAAATTGGGAATCATGCCTGTTCATTCCCCGTCGTCTTCTCCCCTTCGACGCTCTCCTATCCATAGAGGCGAATCGAGAGGCGACCTCGCCGCTCCGACGCGCCCCACCTTTGCATGTTTCCTCCTCACTAATTTGGTCGCTCTTGTCATCTGCCGTTGCCAGAGATTTGGAGGTACTTGTGCGTTCGATGCTTGCTCCCCTTGTTTGTGTCGGCGTCACGGCGATTCGAGAGGCAACCTCGCCGCCCCGCCCCATTCTGTCTCTGTGCGTGGCCTCCTCCTCACCGAATCGATTGCTCGCTCCTCGTCTGCCATTGCTAGAGGTCTGGAGGTACCTGCGTTCGCTGTTTTGCTCCTTTGATATGAAATTTGTTGCTCTATGCAGCTGTTGTTGTGTAGATCTCTGTTCCTCAGCTGTTCCTGAGGTCCAGCGACAGCGCGTCCGTGTCGAGCGTGGCTTGTAGCCGCGCCGGGAGGCAGGCAATGACCTTTGGTACCTCTCCGCCGTCTACATATTGGGCTTTGTGAGCCACACGTTGTGCTTTGGGATGTCTGAAACAATGACAATGCTTAACCTAGAATAGGAACCTGTTATTTGTTAGCTGCATCCACAAATTACTGATTGATTTGAACTCTCATCCTGTGCTACAACTCCAACCCAATGAGATGCAGTAGCAGCAACGGACTCTGCTTGCTGATTTTAATAGGACACATGGATGACATATACACTGCTTTTGAACTTTATGTTTCTTTATGTTTGGGTAACCAATAGAACCCATGAACGGGCATATTTGTTGGTATATCTGAAGAAATCAGATTCTTTGTTTTCAGGCAGCGGGGCAACTCTATGGGCATCGCGTTTCTCTTTTGTGTTTGTGTCTATGTCAGTGTCAACACGATTTGCTTGCTTGTAAATCCCAATTGACACACATTATTTACTTAAGCTACAGTAGCCACTAGTCATCATGCTAAATTGAGCTCGGCTCCTCCTCCCACAGCAATGTCATTGATGAATCATTTTTTTTGTTTTACCCTGTACTACTTGACTATAGCCTCGTACTAGTTTCCAACATTTCTCTGTATATCTCTGTTTTGTACTCAAGTCTCAATTGAGCCCTTGTTATCTTCAGTTATGTCTTGTTAGATCTGCAAGAAGATAAACTACACTGCAGAGGTCAGGTAGATTTTAAATCATGTGTAATTATCTGCTCTGCACAATTATTCAATCAATAATATTTATGGCTTGCAAGAAGCTAAATATATTGCATTTTGAAGTTGCTTGTATGAATATACATGGTCGGCTAGATAGCTTTTTAGTACACAATTGTCTGCTAACTAGCTTAGCTTCTGGATTAGCACAGGATTGTCTGAAACTCGAGTTATTCTTGCAGGAAGCTAGATATATAGCAACCTGTGAGTTTTTTCTTCTGAAAATTAAATATTGTACTTCTCATGATCTGGAAATTTCTCAAATAGATGTGCTTGTGAGTTATAGCTTATTGAATTTGATGTTATAGATATAGTATCTAGTGATAAGGCTATCTGATTTGTGATCCCAGCTTCCTCATTGTACCTAATGTTCAATTTGTTTGGGAGCCATTTGTTTCCCCTACTTAGCTAGGAAATAACTCCAATGAATTGATACAAGGATTTCTAATTTAGAAATAAAACTAGGTCATTTAATTGAACATGTTACCAATTTCAATACTTTTATTGGCTTATTCTTTTGGAGATGTTTTGTAGAGTGGGTGCATACATATGCTCATAATTTATAGGGGACGTGTTCGTACGTACACATGAGCGTCTGTGTATTATATTATAGTATGTCGTCGCAAAGAAAAACAAATAGTATCTTACGCTTTAAATCAAATCTTTGTGGTATGTGTATGATGTGCATGTAACATGCATGGTGCATGTGCCGATGTGCGTGTGCATGTAAGATTTCTCTAAAAACAAGTACGAGTTACAAGTCACTCTCTTGAAATCCATATAAACAAACCATAGTTTACAAATTTTTTATTTGTTCGTGTAAGTTGTTTATGTCTTCAATGTACAGTTACTATTTTTAATGTATCAATATATACAAGGTATATCCTATATCTTGGTATCTATCTATTTGGTTGTCCCATCATCTTATAATTAATATTATGTTGAATCTCCATTAGCTTGGCCTAGTTTTAACCTAATGGAGATCATACTCCCTCCGTTTTTTATATTAGATTATTAGATGTTATATTAGTTTTGTTCTAAGCCAAATATTTATATCTTTAGCCATTACTTTGAAAACATATATATAGATTCGATCATATCATAAGGTTTATATTCTTAATACCTTTTTAAAACAATTGATTAAAAATAATAATGTTTAATTTAAGACAAAGCTAATATGACATATAAAAAGAATGGAGGGGTACATGCTTAGCTCATACCCACATAACTTTATTTCTAATTAAGAAAGTCGTGCTGCAACATGTGAGATATCCTTCTAGTGTATAAGAATTCATAAGTTTGTTCAAAATTAAATTATTTGTTTATAGAAAATAACAATAATAATATTTGTAATATTACCATTATTTAGTAAATTAAAATATATATTATTTGTTAGTAAACTTGGCTAAAATTATTGTATTTTTTAAACAAATTACACAGTACAACATAGACGCTCACAACACATGCACACAAACTCAACCTTATGAGCATCTACGAAAGGCTGTGCCTAGCAAATAACAAATTCTAAGATTGATAAAGTCATCATAGGTGTATCACTTTCAACGAACACAGTGCATACACTAAAAGCATAACATCGTTAAATCTTAAAATATTTTATTATAGTTTACCATATGAATACTCAAAATCTTTTAGGGGATGTTTGACAATTTTCATTTAGAAGAATTTAAATCTATTTAATAAATTAGGCTATTTGTCTTAGAATTTAACATTCCACTATTTTCCAAAGTTCACATATAAGTCTATCTCAAATTCATAGGATGAAAAATAACTATTCTATATTTCTACTTCAATATTTATAACATGCTTTTCAACTTACTCCTCTACAGACAAATACAACACATAAATATCTCTCTTATATAGATAACAATACTTGATCAATATAATCCATGTATAATTATATTAGTTTAATTAATACTCCCTCCATACCTATAAAGAAAGTCGTTTAGCACGGTGACACGGTCTTTAAAGCCTAACATTAACTCCTTGTTTTTATAAAAATGTTTATCAAAAAGTGGTATATGTATATTTTTGTAAAAGTATTTTCAAGGCAAATCTATTTATATGGTTTTCATGTTATTAAACTCAACAATTTAAAAGTTATTTACAATTATATTTTCAATATTTGATCCAAACCTTATTCAAAATAATTTTTTATAGGTATTTATAGGTATGGAGGGAGTATGTATCTAAATTATGATAATCATTAAAATGAATTCAATTCGAATGCTCCAAAAGAAGCCTTATATTTAATGACAAGAGCGGAATTTTCACGCCATTAGGGCACTCACAATGCAGACTCTATCATAGAGTCTAAAATTATTTATTACCTCGAACAATGTGAACTTAGAGTCTAAATAAGACTTGGAGTCTTATTTTTTCTACCTCTTTCTTCAATAAATATGCTGCCACATCAGCAAAATACCATAAATAATATGTAATTAATTGTTATGGACTCTGTGATAGAGTCTTGCATTGTGAATGCTCTTAGAGTCTCAAACAGCACGTACCGCATTACGAAACGTGTTTTTTTATTATTATTAGAACAAAAAAATGATCATGCAAATGACACGGACAAACGGAGACGACTAGGGAAACAATCAGCTAAGAGATAGGGAAACATCAGCAAAAGCACCAGGCACGTTAAATTATGCCATCAATCAATCTTGGTCGGTGAAAGCCGAGCAGCAATTTTCCAAATAGATTTGTATTTTAATTTTTTTGCTAAAACTGTCAAAATATCCTATCCAACAGTTTGGCAATTAGGCTTGACATTTATAGCAAGTTGGCAAATTCTCCTCCTTTCTTAGCATTTATGCGCACTTAGAATAGGCTTGGCATACTGCATGCGTGCACTTTATAGCAAGCTAACAACCTGATGCTTCTTCATTGATCCCTAGAACCAGCAGAATTTTTTTTGCCAAGTCAAAATTGCCAAACACTTAGAGATTCTCTTTTTGTTCCCTCTCCATATCGCTTTAGGAGTTGACAAATAACAATATTCGCCAAACAAGATTTGCAAAAATGTTGGAGTTGCTACAAAACTTGCTAGATCTGCCTTATATAAATATGACCTAGTTGGAGTGGGAAAATTTTTTAGGTGTCGATATGTTTTACGATGTTAGAAGAGATGTTCAGATACTAAAAAAACAACTAATTACATCACTCATTTGGAAACTATGAGACGAATTTATTATGCCTAATTAATCTATTATTAGCACATGTAGTTTACTGTAGCATTTAAGGCTAATCATAGACTAACTAAGTTTAAAAGATTCGTTTCGTGATTTCCAACTAAATTGTGTAATTAGTTTATTTTTTTATCTATATTTAATACTTTTATGCATACGTGTAAATAGTAGATGGAATGAGTGAAAACTTTTTGGGTTGACAACTAAACAAGGCCTAAAGAAATAAATACTAGTACTCTTTTCGAGAGAGAAACCTTTTTTTAAAATGCTGCTCACACTTTCGAAAAAACCTAAGACATTGTTTAGTTTGCAATTTTTTTGAATTTGGCTATTTTTGTTTGTATTCAATAATTATTGTCCAACTATAAATAATTAGGCTTAAAATTTTCATTTTGCAAACTACAGGCACATTGTACAATTGATTATTTTTTATCTATATTTGATGCTTCATGTATACGTCCAAAGATTCAGAATGATGGGAAATCTAAAAAAAAATAGAAGGCCTAATCAGTTCATAGTTAAATAATAATTGCTAAATATAAATAAAAATGTTATAGTGTCTAATTCCCTGCTCTGTTTTGCACATATTCGAATTTTTTTTGAATTTTAATACTACGACATTTTTATTTGTATTTGACGCGATCTCTCTTGCCACGTCCAGCGTTCGGTTACGTCACGCGTCAGCGCTGACGAGATAAGTGCGACGGCGGGCGGGGACGCCCACGAGACCACACCACAGGCCATTGGCCACAGTCCCACCAAGGAGCCTGGGGAGTGAGGATCCGGGTCGCTTTCTCGTCGGTGGCCACTCATCCGGGACCGCGAGATGTTGCCGCGGGGTGCGGGGTCCTCGCGTCGCGCATACGCGCGAGGTCGGGCCAGATCTTTTTGCTCGCCTGGCCGGCATTCGCGCGCGTCCAGCGCTTGTTGTTCCTTTCCTTTCAGACTTTCATTCAGTACCGCACAGCCACAATTTGCGTCATGTTGAGTGTGGGCATGCACCATCGCAGAATTCTGTGGGTTCAAAGCTGTGTTGCACCATTCATATCATATTTTGCAAGTAGCGGACCTGTAATATGATTAGACACTTGTAAAATATATGATCATTTATATCGATAATAGCACTACGTCAAAACATACAATCGACGCAGGAGTATCACTACCGGGTGTGTTGGATCCGACGATGACTACTAATCGCTGTAGAGTGATGATATTAGGTGAGGATATCTACAAAATTAGTGAAAAAAATAAATACTACCTAATAGTGACGGCTCCTATCACTATGGGATGAGATCACCACCTGGCAGTTTAAGCTAAAAGACGATAGGGATAGCTAAGATATCACTGCACGATGACCCGATAAATGATCCAGGTCAAGCATCGAACCGGCAGTGACATTTTGCATAGTTTTGTTGTGGCCCATTGTTATTTTTTTTTCATTGGGTCCACGTAGCTGTCACAACATTGATTTTGTACCGTTGATCTCATCTTTCACCATTGCTTTTGGTTAGAAAAAGCAACGTCCTAATGCATCCACGACCAAAAAAGAGACCCCCCCCCCTGTCGGTCGATAGTCTACAAGATACCTTATCATAATGTTTTTGCCACTTATAGTATCCACATATTTATGAGAGACATAGTGTACTACACATATATATTTTATTATGTGTAGTCATGGTGATGCAAAAGAAAAGTACTAGAAGAGATCAATTTTTCACCTGTTCTTCACCGATGGACTTTTTTCAGTTCAACTCTTCATACACATCAAGTGCACCCTCATCAACCTCCACAACCAATTTTTAGCAGCTTAACATATCATTCCTCCCTGTACCAGCTGTCTCATCCACTACCATCTCACTGAAATTAGTACATCAAAATAAGAACTTTGAATCAAAGTCATCAAAAAATGGATAGAAATAATAAAAAACACAAAACCTAACCTTATGGTCCGGAAACTTATATTAAATGTGGCCACAGTTGGGAGCTTTCCTTCTTCACCTTGGAACTTCAATACAGTGTGCGACTTACACTCGTTGCGTGTAAGACTATCCTTAGTGGAGTTTCATAACTCAGTTTCCAATGCACCCGTATTTTGGAAAACAGTTTCTAATGAGAGGGCACGCATGACCCGTCCTAGGCACTTCCAGCCAACGTTTCCTATGTCCCTTCGTCCTCTCCTCCCACAAGTTCCACAATCAAGGGTTAGTTTTTTGCTGAGAAGCACAAGATGGCTCCCGTGCATGTGCAAGTACTGCTTTTTTTTTGCGAATTAGTGCTAGTGCTGCTTTGGGCGAGAAGACATGTGGTGTCATTTTGTCTTCCTAAAAAATGACATAATCAATACCAGTGGCGGAGCACAACACAAACTGAAGGGGAGGGCCAAATTACTCAGTTAACTAGCATGATACAACACTAGGATTGGCTCACTTGCATGCAAGTATATAGTTTTTAGGATTATTGCAAGTTCCCAACCAAGAAAAACGACAAAAAAACATGCAGCATAGGAGTAGTAGATGCAAGAAAAAAAGTTGTTGGAACACCATATCTGTATAATGAATGCAATTACTAGTGCTTCATATCCTAATGTTGTGCATTGCGGTGAGATACATGTACAAATTTTGCATAGGCAGGGGGGGGCATAGCCCACTTTAGCCTACACATAGCTCCGCTTATGGTCAATACAGTAAAGTAACAGATGGATCGACTAAATGGATGGTAGTGGCATCTAGAGAAGAAAATTTTAACTCGATGCCACATTAGAAAGTTCAAAATTTCAAGTGCTATAGAAGAAAGACTGATTTGTTTCAATGCTTAATAGATAGTTTTCTCTTTTTTTTTCTTTTAGCGTACTTGCGGTTCTAAACTAATATTAGATATCACATGAATGAGAAAGATGTCAAAAATCTTTGAGCTAGTGGGAAAAGGAGCTAAACTCTTTGTCTACCAGAGTACAAGAGACATAACTCTTTCATAAAATTCAAAAGTAGAATTAACTAAAGATATAATAAGTACAGTAGTTTCAAGTTTACTTAAGTATACAAAATTATTGCAACTAATACTATTGAAATTTGAAAATCAAAATCTAGAATCATGATGTCATGAGACATGAGATGCAACACATGAGCCACCTAAACTAAAGTTTTAACTAAGTGCATATTGATGATACATCACTACTACAAATTTGGTCTTTATTGCTGGCTTCAACACTGCTAGATTTTAAAAAACCAACAATGATAGCCCGTCACGGTACATTATTGCTGGTTTTTAGCTTAAACTGGCAGTGATAGGTCTAACCAACAATGATATTTGGGTCTTCACTGTCGGTTCACATCATTGTGAGTTTTAGCCAAAAACCGGCAGTGATAATGTGTCATCATTGTTGATTTTAGCCGGAACCAACATTGATACTTTGTCGGTTCGTGGCTTGAATCGACGGTGATGCTGTAGAAAATTTCATAAGTTTCTTATATGATGTTTGATGATGAAAGGATCAAGATGCCCAAGAGGGGGGGGGGTGAATTGGGCTTCTCTAAAAATTTAAGCAACCTATAAGCTCCAATTCAACCCCTTGTGCCAAGTGTGACTTAGAGAGCTACCGGATAAAAGTTTTGCAACCTAGTTCCAATTCTATTCTAGCATGGCAATTCTAAGAATGTAAAAGCACAAGGTAAATGCTAGAAAGTAAAGGAGTAGTGGAAGAAAATGCTCGGCGATGTTTTGCCGAGGTATCGGAGAGTCGCCACTCTCCACTAGTCCTCGTTGGAGCACCCGCGCAAGGGTCTTGCTCCCCCTTGGTCCGCGCAAGGACCAAGTGCTCTCTACGAGCTGATTCTTCGACACTCCGTCGTGGTGAATCGCCCAAAACCGCTCACAAGCTTGACATGAGCAACCCACAAGAACTCCGGGTGATCTTCGTGCCTCCAATCACCACCGAACCGTCTAGGTGATGGCGATCACCAAGAGTAACAAGCAAAGAACTCTCACTTGACCCAAACAAGGCACTAGAGAGTGGTGGATGCACACTTGACTCTTGGAACTCACTAGAGGAGGATTCTCTCAAGAAATCACTCAAAACTCAATCCTCTCTAAGCTCTTGCAACTCTCTTGCTCCACAACAAGGTTCTCTGATGTTCAAATGGGCAAGAGAATTCTCATGGACGAGGTGGAGGAGTATAAATACTATCCACGAAGTCCAAAGGTCGGCCAACCGTTTTCCACTGAAAACGGGGTCACCGGACGCACGTTATGTTGCACCGGACGCACTGCACCGAGCGTCCGGTGCTTCATAACGGCTACCTGCTCTTTCTCTGACAGGTCACCGGACGCTAACTCCCAGCGTCCGGTGTACCGTCCGGTGCTCTGGGAAAACTTACATGCTCCCTGCGCATGGGACCAGACGCTACCCGGTGCGTCCGGTGCTAGCGTCCGGTGCTCAGGGGAACGTTGCAAGCTCCCTGGGTAAGGGACCGGACGCTACCCGGTGCGTCCGGTGCTAGCGTCCGGTGCCTAACCCTAAGCACGGCACTGTTCTAACGGCTAAGGACCTCACCGGACTCTCTCACAGAGCGTCCGGTGCCCCTTTGGGCACCCAAACTTCGTCGAAACGCGATCGCTCCAACACGAAGTTTGTTCCTCTCGATCTAAGGACCATCTCTGAGCTGCCTAGTGCTAGGTTTACCAAGTGTGCACCACACCTAAACCTAAAGCCTTGCCTAAGTCAAGCTACTAGATCAAAGCCCCTCTTAATAGTACGGTCAAAGGAAAACAAAGTCCTAAACTACTCTAAGTGCCCTTCTTCACCATATGGCACTTAGACCTAGTCTAGTCTTGATGATGTCCATCCATCCTTTGAAAACGGAAACGATTTCCACTATTAAGTAGGCATGTACGTCCCTGTCCATCGAGTACCTATATACCATGACCTTACCTATGAATTTGCCTCTGCAAAACATACGTTAGTCACAGTAATCAACAATGTCATTAATCACCGAAATCACTAAGGGCCTAGATGCTCTTTCAATCTCCCCCTTTTTGGTGATTGATGACAAACTTGAGTATGAAAAGAGTTGAGGTTTTCAAAGTGACTTGGTTTCAATAAGCATATTACAATAAGACCAAAGGGATTAGTAATGCTTATATCAACCAAGTCCAATACCCTGCATCCAAATATGTGAGTGGTATATGACAGGATATAAACATAAGGCTCATAAAAACATCGGAGTAGAAACGCGGAAGCAAAGGTCATATGAGCCAAAACACATGACGTTAAGATATCACAAAAAGCACAAATCATGTCTCATAACCAAAGTATCTCACACAAGTGTAATGCATAAAAGTAAACATGATGCATGAAGATAGACACACAAAGAAAGTATCTCAAAAGAATAAACTACCTCTCTAGCTAAAACTCCCTCTCTAGCTCCCCCTAACTCACCCTAACTCTCTCATACGCACTCTCTCCCCCTTTGGCATCAAGCGCCAAAAACCTAAGAAGACGGTGTAGGAGGCGGAGCAGTAGAGTCCCTCGTCGCGGCCACGAAGCGAGCTGCATCATCTGAAGTGTCGGCCGTCGAGGCGGAGGAGGTGGAGTGACCCTCTGAAGCTGCAGGTGCTGGAGAAGCGGTCCGGGTCTGCTCTGGCGCTGTCACAGGCTGTGCTGGCTGCTCAAGTCCGGCTGACGAAGCTGGCACGGACTCGGTCGCTGTAGCTGTCGTCTCTGGTACGGTAGTAGACGGTGCAAGCTGCTCGGACGACGCTACTGACGACGACAGAAGCTCTGTAGTGGTAACTGGCGCCGTAAAGACTGCAGGAGCCTGCAGAGGAGGAGGCGTAGGGTCACCAGTCAGAGCACTGTAGGTGAAGCTGAGGTGCGGATCTGTCTGCGAGTCCCACACAAGCTGTGACGCTGAAGCAGACTGAGGGGTGAAGTCTGAGCGGAGAGGGGTAAACTGCGGTACCTGCTCAAAGCCTGAAGAGATAGCACCCTGAGAGACCTGGTGTTGTGGCGTCGAAAACGGCTGACTCTGAGCTGGTAGCTGGAGCGGCTGCTGTGACGGGCTCTGAGTCTGAGGCACTGGAGTAGGTGGCCTGACAGTCGACGTGCCTGGGAGCTGGATCTGCGGTAGCTGAATCCCTGAGGCGGCCATGAGAGCGGCCATCATAGCTGTCTGCTGGGCCTGGAAAGCAAGCTGCTGCTCCTGAAAAGTGAGAAGCTGACGCTGGAGCTCATCCTGCCTGGCCTGCATGGCTGCATTGATGGCAGCCTGATCCCTGTCTCGCCTCGCCTGCTCCTCAGCTGCACGGCGCTGATCTGCCCTCATCCCCTCTAAGATAGCAAGCAGAGCGGGGTCTGAAGTACTCATGGTCGTGTGCTCTGGGAGGGAGATCTGTCACTGGCGGCTGATAGTCGTCATCTGAGCTGTCCGAGGCGAAGTCGAACTCGCCCTGTGCCTCTGCATCGGCGAACGCCCCGATAGCTACGTCCTGCTGCTCCTCTGTCTCTGCAATAGCTGCTGTACTGCGGGTGCCCCTAGGAGAAGGTGGGGGCACCGGTCCACGTGGAGCACGAGGAGGAGGGGCACCACGAAGGTCGTGGTGTGCTCTCAACATCTGCCGGGGGTCGTAGTGGGGAAAGACGGTGTCGGACTCTGTCAACTCCCTCTGTAAGTGAGCTGGTAGGGGCAGTGGCCTAGCACGAAGTATAAGCAGGGTGATCCAATGTGCGTAGGGCAACTGACGCCGGCCCCTGAAGCTCTCTGAGATGGTGTCCTCTATCTCTAACACAATCAGATCCCACAAGTCAAACTCTGTCTGAGAGATAAGGTGAGCGACGAGCCACTGCTGCATACGAGTGAATCCGTCTCTGTAGCCTGTCCTGGGGAGAAGAGTCTTCCTCAACACAAAGTCGAGGATCCTGGCTGGGCGAGTCAAGTCTGCCACTGTCCTGCTGGAGCCCTCCCCAAAGGGTGCACGGAAGCATGGAGCCACGAAGTCAACCGGTGGTATCTCACCACCGTGAGGACAACGAGGGGGATCCACGTTCCCGTAGCACACCTGGTGAATCCTGGTGGGAGAGGCTCGAAGTCCAAGCACCTCTCTGGCCCTCTGAGCTGTCACTCTGTAGTCTGTCCCCGCCAGTGCGTAGTGGATATAGCTGTGATCTGGAGAAACCCACACTGACGCGTAGAACTCTCTGACCCACTGCTCACAGTAAGTGCCGGGGAGTGCTAGTAGCTCTGGAAGTCCGTGGAGGTAGGTAAAGTACTGACGAATATCAGCTCCAACCACGTTCCCCAGTATCTCCAGGTCGATCACTCTGTGCTCCCTGAACTGAGCCTGAGAGCGAACCAGTGCCTCGTAGATGTCCTCCTGAATGACTGTGTAGAACCTGGCATCGGCTCTAGGATCCCTGGCAGCTGGAAACCAGGTGGGAAACGGAACGAACCTCAGCTGCTGGATCTCTCTGGCTGACACAAGAGAAAGATCCCTGTGTATCCTGACTGGCCTCGGGCGTGAAGCTGGTGTACCTCTCGCTGGTGTGGCACGAGCTGTGGAAGTGGACTGACCCGACGTACCGGTCCGAGGAACGGCCTGGGTACGAGCACGAGTCGACCTCCTGAGTGGCTGCTCCTGCTCCTGCTCCTGTGCTGGACCCTCTGCCTGGGTCTCTGTCTTAGTGTCTGGATCCTCCTGAGCTGGATCCCTGACCACAAGCCTAACCCTGTGTCCTCCAATCGTCACAGTGCCTGGAGGGGATCCATGGAAAGCCTCTGCCTCAAGCACTGCACGCCTCTGACGCGGCGTAAGATCATCCCCAATCCTCAAAGCACCAGAGCGACCACCCCTCTCGGCTGCCTCAGCCGCTGCTGCAACTGCCTCTGCGACCTCTGCATCTCTGTCACTGGCCTTCCGCTTCTTGGTGGCCAGCTTCTTGCCTTTTCCTTTCTCTGCCGCTGAGAAACGACGGGGAGGATCACCTCCACCATCGCCTCCTGGGGAACCTCCCGAGCCGGCTGTCGGTCCACTGACGTTCTTGGTACGAGCCATAGTAAATCAAGCGTCCGACAAGCAACTGACTGGCAATAGAGAACAATGTACTGCAGAGAATTGGCAAGATAGGATCTATATAAGCAAATATATCGACTAGAGATGAGACAAACCTATGGATCGCAAGAATAGATAAGATACGAGCGAAAACGGCTTACGATCCACAGACGAGACACGTTCCGGAGGAGATGACACGATCGGAAATCTCCGGAGACCTCCAAACCACTCCTCAAGGTGCTATAGAGATAGAACAAATCAAATCGCTGACGAGAACAACAATCTAATGTATTCAAACGATAAATCAGACATCTTGAGGGTGTGGGTGAAGATAGGGCTCACCACAATATCAAATCTCCACGAGTTCCTTGGAAGAGAGAGAACCGAAGGAAGGATCTGGCGCAAGGAAGGCCCTAGGGCACCGTGGATTGAAGAAGAGACGACGGCGGCGGCGGTCCACGGTGACTTAGGGCACGGGGCGGCGAGCTAGGGCTTGGGCGCGGCCTTAGATTGAAGGAGGAAGAGAGGAAAAACGGCCGCGGAAGACGCCAGGGCGCGGGCTATGTCCGCCCGCCGCGGGGTCACCGGACGCATTTAAAGTGGCACCGGACGCGTCCGGTGACCACCGGACTCATGCGCAGAGAGGTTTACAAAACTGCATCGCACCGGACGATGGGCACCGGACGCTGGCTTTAGCGTCCGGTGCTACAGGTCACGCCAGGTGAGCACCGGACGCAACGCACCGGACGCTACAGTGATACAGTTCCTGCGTCCGGTGAGTGCTGTCTGGCACACTCACCACACCGGACGCTCAGAGGCAGCGTCCGGTGCATCGTTCGGTGCTCCTCTGAGCACTTTTTCAACTAAGCACCACGTCCGACTTTGACCCAACCAAGTTCCATCTCCAAAAACACACAAATAAACACACAATGGAACTGGTATGAGTGACTTCTCTCAAACCCTCAAATTTTCACAAATATTTAGCCCTAGGCTTAGTAGTTTTTTATGAAAATAGTTCGAGAAAATCACCAAGGAGCATCGTATGGCCATAAAGCTAGGGGTTTAAATTATAATGAGCTTGGAATGCTCCCCCTATCTATGGACGAACACAGCGGATGCTCAACGAATAACCGAAAAGAAACGATCAACTAACAAGAATGCATATAAAATGAGTTGTAATGCAATACTTGAAAGTAAACTAATGCTTGTCAAGTTTGATCCAAGGTTAAGCTTTTTCACACACTCAAGGGGGTTATCTTAACCATGTTAGACAAGCCCTACATGCAAGTTGTATTTTTAGTTTTGGTATGCATGATATGCAAAACAAAAGTTATTTACAAGATTCAACACACAACTTTTATCTTTTAGTGAAGTTCGACAAGTCAAGCACATTAAGTTCATTTCTCAACATACAAAACCTAGCTTCATCTAGGGGTTTTGTGAAGATATCCGCCAATTGATTTTCCGTTCCCACATTCTCAAGGGATATGTCACCTTTAGCAACGTGATCCCTAAGGAAGTGGTGGCGGATGTCAATATGTTTTGTGCGGGTGTGTTGAACCGGGTTGTTTGCAAGTTTTACGGCACTTTCGTTGTCACACAACAAAGGTACTTTGTCTAGTACTACTCCATAGTCTAGCAAAGTTTGTTTCATGTAGAGTATTTGTGCACAACAAGCACCGGCGGCTATGTATTCTGCCTCGGCCGTTGACAAAGCAACACTATTTTGTTTCTTTGACATCCAAGAGACAAGTGATCTACCTAGGAAATGGCACCCTCCGGATGTGCTTTTTCTATCAATCCGGCACCCGGCATAATCCGAATCGGAATAGCCCACAAGTTGGAATCTTGCACCTTTGGGATACCACAAGCCTAGGCAAGGTGTGTATTTTAGATACCTAAGAATTCTCTTGACCGCAATCAAGTGAGATTCCATAGGTATTGCTTGATATCTTGCACACATACACACACTAAACATTATATCGGGCCTAGATGCGGTGAGGTAGAGTAGACTTCCTATCATGGAGCGATAGAGAGTCTTGTCAATAGGGTTACCTCCCTCATCCAAGTCGAGATGCCCATTTGATGCCATGGGAGTCTTGATTGGCTTGCAATCCATCATCTTGAATCTCTTGAGAAGATCTTGAGTGTACTTCTCTTGTGAGATAAAGACTCCTTCCTTCATTTGCTTGACTTGAAATCCTAGGAAGAAGGATAGCTCGCCAATCATGGACATCTCAAACTCCTTGGACATCAAATCACCAAATTCCTTGCAAAAATCTTCATTAGTAGAGCCAAAAATAATATCATCAACATAAACTTGGCAAATGAAGATTTCCCCATTCATTTTCTTGGTGAAGAGTGTTGTGTCAACTTTCCCAATCTTGAAGCCCTTCTCAATGAGGAAGTCCCTTAGCCTCTCATACCAAGCTCTAGGAGCTTGCTTGAGACCATAGAGAGCCTTGGACAACCGGTAGACATGCTTCGGGTACCTAGGATCTTCAAAACTGGGGGGTTGCTCAACATAGACAAGCTCATTAATATAACCATTTAAAAAGGCACTTTTCACATCCATTTGAAATAATTTGATATCATGACTTGATGCATATGCAAGTAGGATACGGATTGCTTCAAGTCTTGCCACCGGTGCAAAAGTTTCACCGAAGTCAAGACCTTCCACTTGTGAAAAGCCTTTTGCCACAAGTCTTGCCTTGTTGCGCACCACTTTGCCTTGATCATCCTTCTTGTTTTGAAAGACCCACTTTGTTCCAATCACTCTTGCATCTTTGGGTCGCTCTTCGAGTGTCCATACTTGGTTGCGAGAGAAGTTGTTCAACTCCTCTTGCATGGCCATAATCCAATCCGCATCACGGAGAGCTTCCTCTATAGTCTTTGGTTCATCTTCAAGAGACACAAAAGCGTGATGTTCAATAAATAAAGCATGTCTAGAACGAGTAGTTACACCACGTGATGGACTCCCGATGATGAGATCTTGAGAGTGATCTTGGAGGAGATGTGATGTTCTTCTTGGTGCCACTTGAGGGGTTGGTTGGGGAGCATCAACATCTTGTGCTTGTACCACCGCTTGCTCATGAGTGACTTGGGTGTCTTCATGAGCATCTCTCTCATCCTTGTCTTCATCTTGTGGACCTTGTGAGGTGGATGGTGGCTCAATGACTTGCACATCATCATCATCTTCTTTAGGCTTGATGTCTCCCATGGGCATGTTCTTCATGGCATCCCTCAATGGTTCACCACCTACATCATCAAGATTATCACTTGCTCCTTGGGAGCCATTAGTTTCATCAAATTCAACATCAAATGTTTCTTCAACCATGTTTGTAGCATGGTTAAAGACCCTATATGCCTTGGACTTTGATGAATAGCCAACCAAGTAGCCAATGTCACATCTTCTTTGGAACTTTCCCAAGTGTTGGCGCTTCTTGTAGATGTAGCATTTGCATCTAAACACTCTAAAGAATGAGACATCAGGCTTCTTCCCATTGAGCAACTCATATGGTGTCTTCTCTAGGAACTTGTGAGGAAAGAGCCGGTTTGAAGCATAGCATGCCGTGTTGATTGCCTCGGCCCACATTTTCTCCGAAGTGTTATACTCATCTAGCATTGTTCTTGCCAAGGTGATCAATGTCCAGTTCTTTCTTTCTACAACCCCATTTTGTTGTGGTGTGTATGTTGAGGAGAACTCATGCTTGATTCCCACTTCATCACAATACTCTTCAATGTTGGTGTTGTCAAACTCTTTCCCATTGTCACTTCTAATTTTCTTGATCTTCACATCAAATTGATTTTGAGCATTCTTTGCAAATTTCTTGAATATTGATGCAACTTCGGCTTTGTCTTGCAAAAAGAATGTCCAAGTGTACCGGGAGAAATCATCAACTATGACCAAGCAATATTTGTTGCCTCCAAGACTAGCATATGTGGTTGGCCCAAACAAATCCATGTGAAGTAGCTCAAGCACTCTTGAAGTAGAAAGATAGGCTTTGGTTGGATGAGTGTTTGCAACTTGTTTGCCCGCTTGACATGCACTACAAAGTTTGTCCTTTTCAAATGTCACATCCTTCAAACCTCTAATCAATTATTTCTTCATCAACTTCTTGAGTGTGCCCATTCCAACATGTGCTAACCTTCTATGCCACAACCACCCAAGTGAAGTCTTGGTGAATAAGCAAGTCTTGACATCAACTTCATTTGATGAGAAATCAACTACATATAAGTTGTTGTGCCGGAAGCCTTTGAAAATCACTTCATTGTCATCTTCCTTGGTCACAATTACTTCCTTCTTCTTGAATAGGCATTCAAATCCAAGATCACAAAGTTGTCCAACCGAGAGCAAGTTGAAACTCAAGGATTGCACATAGAGCACATTGGTGATGGAGTTGTCATTTGAAATAGCAACCTTTCCTAGTCCCTTGACTTTCCCTTTTGAATTGTCACCAAATGTGATCTTCTCTTGGTTGTCAACATCTTCATCAAGAGAGGTGAACATCCGGGGATCGCCGGTCATGTGTTGAGTGCAACCACTATCAATTACCCAATGTGATCCACCGGTCTTGTAGTTCACCTACACACAAGAGATCAAGCTTGAGATTTAGGGACCCACATTTGCTTAGGGCCCTTGACCTTCTCTACTAGTTGCTTTGGCACCCAAATCTTCTTTGGCCTTTGCTTGTTTGGCGGCCCCATGAAGCTAACCTTGACCTTGCCACTCTTGTCTTTCCTTACAATGTAGTGAGCATTGAAGGCAAATGGTCTTGCATGCTTGGGCAAGGGTGGTGGTAGTGGTGCCTTACACTCATGAGCAAAGTGTCCTTCTTGACCACACTCAAAACATCTTTTTGGCTTTGGCTTGCTTGCTTGATCATGAGTGACTAGAGACTTGATGAGCTTTGTTTGATGAGCCTTATAGCCAATCCCACTCTTGTCCATCTTCATGAAGGTGTTCATGAAAAGCTCACTTTGAAGGTCCTTCCCTTTTGTGAACTTTGCTAACCCCATGGTTAGGTGTTCCTTTTCTTTCTTGAGCTTGTTGTTCTCTTGAGTTAGCTTCTTGATGATTGGGTCATTGTTGCTAGCTAACTCATCCAAGATGAATGTCTCATCTTCTTCTTGCTTGTCATACATCAAACCAAGCTTGAGATATTGATTTTCTTCCTTGAGCAACTTGTTCTCATATGCAAGCTTCTTGTCTTGATCAAGTGACTCAATCACATTGGTCTTGTGCTTGGCTTGTTCTTGCAACTCTTTCTTGAGCATGACAATTTCATCCTTGAGCTTGATAGTGTCCTCATAACTCTCGGCCACTACCACTTTCTTGCCCTTGCAATCAACACATTTGCTTGTACTCTCCACAAGTAAGTCATCACAAGATGTGGCTACATCAAGCTTAGCAATATTGTTAGTAGCAACATGTGTTTCATCAATTGCAAGTTCATAAGCAATCTCAAGGTTGTCATAGTTTGCTTTCAGTGTTGTTAGTTCTTCTTTCATAGCTCTATATCTAGTGATAAGCTCATCATGAACACTCTCAAGTTTATCATGTTTTTCTTTGAGCTCTTTTAGAGAGAGTTTAAGCTCCTTGAGTTTAGTGGTCATGATCTTATTTTGGTCTCTAAGCTCATCACTAGACTTAAGCTTTGCTAGAAGTGTGTCATTTTCAAGTTCAAGCTTTTCATTTTCACTTCTAGTCTTTCTTATGACTTTAGTGTACTTGTTTAGCAATTTTACAAGTTCATCATAAGAAGGTGATTCATATTCACTATCACTCTCACTACTCTCATCCTCACTTTGTACCTTCCGGTCACTCTTAGCCATAAGGCATAGGTGTGTAGAGGATGTAGATGGTGGTGAAGATGATGGTGATGGAGCATCAATAGCAATGGCGGCAACTTTCTCATCATCACTTTCATTGCCGGAGGAGTCACCACTTGAGCTCTCAATGTCGGTGAGCCAATCACCAACAATGTAAGCCTTGCCATTTTTCTTCTTGTAGTGCTCCTTTTTCTTGCCACCTTTCTTCTTGTATTGCTTCTTGTCATTCTTCTCATCATCACTTGAGTCATCTTGCTCTTTGTTCTTCTTCTTGTACTTGTCCTTCTTGGGCTTTGGACATTGATGAGCAAGATGACCAAGCTCATCACAATTGTAGCAATCCATCTCGGAGATGGGCTTCCTCTTGCTACTCGTGAAGAACTTCTTCTTCTTGGAGTCAAAGTTGACTCCATTCTTGTTGAGCTTCTTCAACATCTTTGTGGTTCTTCTCACCAAGAGAGCAATAGATGCATCATCATCACTTGAAGTTGATGACTCAACTTCAATCTTCTTGGCTTTGCCCTTGTGAGAAGCTTTGAGAGCCAAGTCCTTCTTTTCTTTCTTGGCCGATGAGGAGCCATCTTGAGGGTTCATGTGCATGTACATCTCATGAGCATTGATCTTCCCCAATATGGTGGTTGGTGTAGCGGTGGAAAGATCGCCTTGATGAAGCACGGTTACTATGTGCCCATATTTCTCAATGGGAAGCACACATAGTATCTTCCTTGCTACATTCGCCGTACTCATTTGTGTAAGCCCAAGTCCATTTAGCTCCTCTACAATGACATTTAAGCGAGAATACATTTCATTAGCATTTTCTTTAGGAAGCATTTCAAATGTATTAAGCTTGTTCATTACTAGGTGATAGCGTTCCTCACGTTCACTCTTAGTTCCCTCATGGAGCGCACAAAGTTCCTTCCAAAGTTCATTGGCGGTTTTGTGACTCCGAACACGGTTGAACACCTCTTTGCAAAGACCTCTAAAGATGTGGTTTTTGGCCTTTGCATTCCACTTCTCGTTTTCTTGCTCTTGTGGAGTAAGAGCGGTGGCTCTTTCCGGAGGGGCAAACCCTTCGGTCACGGCTTTTAGGCATTTTACATCGCATGCCTCAAGGTATGACTCCATCCGTATTTTCCAATACGGGAAGTCATCCCCATCGAACATGGGTGGCGGTCCATCCCCGTTAGACATCTTTCTCTAGGCGGTGAAGCCTAAATAATGAGCACTAGGCTCTGATACCAATTGAAAGGATCAAGATGCCCAAGAGGGGGGGGTGAATTGGGCTTCTCTAAAAATTTAAGCAACCTATAAGCTCCAATTCAACCCCTTGTGCCAAGTGTGACTTAGAGAGCTACCGGATAAAAGTTTTGCAACCTAGTTCCAATTCTATTCTAGCATGGCAATTCTAAGAATGTAAAAGCACAAGGTAAATGCTAGAAAGTAAAGGAGTAGTGGAAGAAAATGCTCGGCGATGTTTTGCCGAGGTATCGGAGAGTCGCCACTCTCCACTAGTCCTCGTTGGAGCACCCGCGCAAGGGTCTTGCTCCCCCTTGGTCCGCGCAAGGACCAAGTGCTCTCTACGAGCTGATTCTTCGACACTCCGTCGCGGTGAATCGCCCAAAACCGCTCACAAGCTTGACATGAGCCACCCACAAGAACTCCGGGTGATCTTCGTGCCTCCAATCACCACCGAACCGTCTAGGTGATGGCGATCACCAAGAGTAACAAGCAAAGAACTCTCACTTGACCCAAACAAGGCACTAGAGAGTGGTGGATGCACACTTGACTCTTGGAACTCACTAGAGGAGGATTCTCTCAAGAAATCACTCAAAACTCAATCCTCTCTAAGCTCTTGCAACTCTCTTGCTCCACAACAAGGTTCTCTGATGTTCAAATGGGTAAGAGAATTCTCATGGACGAGGTGGAGGAGTATAAATACTATCCACGAAGTCCAAAGGTCGGCCAACCGTTTTCCACTGAAAACGGGGTCACCGGATGCACATTATGTTGCACCGGACGCACTGCACCGAGCGTCCGGTGCTTCATAACGGCTACCTGCTCTTTCTCTGACAGGTCACCGGACGCTAACTCCCAGCGTCCGGTGTACCGTCCGGTGCTCTGGGAAAACTTACATGCTCCCTGCGCATGGGACCGGACGCTACCCGGTGCGTCCGGTGCTAGCGTCCGGTGCTCAGGGGAACGTTGCAAGCTCCCTGGGTAAGGGACCGGACGCTACCCGGTGCGTCCGGTGCTAGCGTCCGGTGCCTAACCCTAAGCACAGCACTGTTCTAACGGCTAAGGACCTCACCGGACTCTCTCACAGAGCGTCCGGTGCAGCGTCCGGTGCAGCGTCCGTGCCCCTTTGGGCACGCAAACTTCGTCGAAACGCGATCGCTCCAACACGAAGTTTGTTCCTCTCGATCTAAGGACTATCTCTGAGCTGCCTAGTGCTAAGTTTACCAAGTGTGCACCACACCTAAACCTAAAGCCTTGCCTAAGTCAAGCTACTAGATCAAAGCCCCTCTTAATAGTACGGTCAAAGGAAAACAAAGTCCTAAACTACTCTAAGTGCCCTTCTTCACCATATGGCACTTAGACCTAGTCTAGTCGTGACGATGTCCATCCATCCTTTGAAAACGGAAACGATTTCCACTATTAAGTAGGCATGTACGTCCCTGTCCATCGAGTACCTATATACCATGACCTTACCTATGAATTTGCCTCTGCAAAACATACGTTAGTCACAGTAATCAACAATGTCGTTAATCACCGAAATCACTAAGGGCCTAGATGCTCTTTCAGATGAAGATGAACTTTATATCAAAGTTGTAGTACTCGACGAGATCTACAACTTTGTAGTTTAAACCTTTTCAATTTCAAATCATTTGGATGTCCAAATAATTGTATTTTTAATCATCTATCTAACAAAAAATAATTTTGATATCTAAAATTTAAAATTTAAATTTTTCTAAACGACCTCGGATGGATAAAAGGAAAAACAAAAATTATAGACCTAAAAAAGTTATGCAAGTTTGTAGTTGATAATATTTTTTATTTAAAATTATTCACTACTATAAAATATTGTTTGAAATTAAACTTTGAAAATGTTGAAGAACTCTGGTTTCTGTTTTTAATCTCTGGCTAAAACTTGTAACTAGTTTTTTTCCTCATACTAACTTCAAATTTGATGATTTTTTTCTAAAAATTTGTAAAATCATGCTCTAGCAATTTATTGTGTTCTTATAGCCATTATTTTATATGACCGTGTTTTATCTTTTTGAATTTTGAATTTCAAAAAAGTAACTCCAAACGTCATTCTGGAACACTAAATGGTTTTAGCTGAAAAAATCATGAACATAGAAGTTGTAGAACTTATCAAGATTTATAGCTTTTATTTTAGTTATTTCTTCATATGATAAACTGGTGGCAACATTGTTCACAAAATTTATATGTCTCTCTTATAGTTTCATTAACTGCGAGAAGGATGTGTAATATTTATAAACAATGTTACTATTACTATTGGATGAATAAATGACCAAAATAAAAGTTGTAGATTTTAAAAAGTTATATAATTTTGTAGTTGATAACTTTTTTATTTCAAATAATCTTGTCTTGGAAAACTAAGTTTAAATTCCTAAAAATTTGAAACTTAAACTTTAATTTTTTGAATAACCTTAAAAATAAAAGTTATAAATCTCGAAAAGTTATAAAATTTTTTAGTTAACAAAATTTTCATTTGAAAGCATCAGGAAAACTATATTTGAATTTCTAAAAAAAATAAAATTTGAATTTTTAAAAACAATCTTGAATACAACAAAAGGAAAACTTATAGATCTCAAAAAGTTATCAAACTTTGTAGTTAACAACTTTTCATTTGAAGTCATATTATCATGGAAAACTACGTGTGAATTTTTAAAATTTGAAATTCAAATATTATAAATTATCTTGGATGGAGAAACTACCAAAATAAAAGTTATAGATCTCTAAAAATTAAACTTTATAGTTGATAACTTTTTCATTTGAATTTGTTTTGAGTCCTAAATACTTATTTTAAAATTAAATGAACATAAAATGGCTAGGACGAAAATCTTATTTGGACACAAACAGGTTATAGGTGGAGTAATTAGGGGTTGAAGACGCAAAACAGGAGGTCGGAGGTTCGAGCGCTGGTGGCCACAAAGCGTGCGATTTTCGTGCAAAAAATTGTGCAACTTGTGACCTACCTAGTAGACTGTGTGGTTGTCTGGTGGATCCTCTCTTGGTAATATTTTTTCTATTTTTCGTTGCATTTTTGGGCTTATTTTCTGAAAACTACATCAGTGTCGTCGATTCAAAATCCGACAATGATGGGGTTTTTGAACTGACAGTGATGTGGAGATCTGGCGTAGTGCATGGAGGTGCCAACAAAGAAAAAACCTATATATATGGTCATATAGATGAAAAACATATGGATCATTAATTGATAAGTTTATTACTCCTTTCATTCCAAAGTATAAGATGTTTTGGTTTTTCTAAATACATTGCTTTTACTATATACTTAGGCTAGTATCAATGGTGAGTTTTGATGGCGTGTTTCTAAGGCTGCCATGTCATAGAAATGAAATGGAACTTTAATGAAACACCCACTTTCAATGGGAAGTTTCATTCTATAGTTTTAGTGACATTTAATTCCAAGACTCATATAGGATTGATAATCGTGTCAATAGAGTTTCATTTTTTTCTCTCTTCTTAAATACACTACCATGTCATAAAACGTCTATGTAACAACCTATTTAATGTAAATAAAATCACTTGAAACTTCCACTAAGGCTGACCTTAGACATAGAATATATCTAAATAGATAGCAAATGCTATATATTTAAGAAGGCAAAATGTCTTATAATTTGGAAAAGATAAAGTACACTAAATACAGACGGTAGAGTGTCTACGCGTTTACTGTGTCAGAAATGAACAAAAATGAAACATGGAAATTATTATAACTATTTTTAATAGTTCTATGTACTTATAACCATTAACTCAAAAAAAACATCTATTCCCTTCATTGACCGCAGAGGCTTCATTCAATGGTTTATTGGATACTGATGGAAGCACTTGGCCCATGCATGGCCCATCAGCAAACTGAGGCCGCTGGATACACTCCCATACAGCAATGTTGCACTTGTAACCTGAACCAAACGCAATCGAGTCAACACTCATCGTGCTTGCACATCCTACCTTTAGCCTCAACATATGCTAGGGCCTTGTTTAGTTCCGAAAAGTGAAAAGTTTTCGATACTGTAGCACTTTCGTTTGTTTGTGTCCAATCATGAACTAACTAGGATCAAAAGATTCGTCTCGTGATTTACAGCTATACTGTATAATTAGTTTTTGTTTTCGTCTATATTTAATATTTCATGCATGTATCATAAGATTCGATGTGACGGAAAATCTTGAAAACTTTTTGATTTTGAAGGTGAACTAAACAAGGCCTAGCTTGTACCACACAAAGAGCTGCTGGATATGTTCCCAAACCGATGCAGTGTCATCCGTAATGCCTCGACATGCGTTTAGGAGAGACGGGGAGGTTATTTTGGACTGCATCGATCACTGCTGGTCCACCAGGATGGATGCAGAAAAGTGTTCTACGGCCGTGCAGAAGTTTGGGACATACAGTTTTATCCTGTCATTGAGAACCTTCCGTGCCATGCAGAGAAAGCAGAAACAGTAGCTTCTCCGTGGCTGGGAGGATAAGGGTGGGAATGGAGCTGATACCTGTCTTCAACGCCACGCCAGAAACAGGAATGATGTCCTTGGATAGGTTGACTCCCAACTGTGAGCATTTCCGCTGGAGGTATAGTAATCATTCGAGTGAGGTGGCTGAGCCGGTATCGAGCCTGCTTGTTGTTCCTGGAATTTGATAGCAATACAGAAGCCCCACCCATGCGCAATAGGACACTGGGCAAATGCTTCTTCCCCTTGTACATCAGGTCTGAGATCGTCTCCGTGGACACTACCAATGCATATCTGCCATGTGGTGTGCTCAACAAAAGGTTCTAGGCAAGTCCCACCGATATGAGTCCGGCACTGCACCCCATCCCGGAGAGGTGCACCCAGATATCAACTACGACGAAGCTTGTATCTGTTTATGATCATGTCAATGAACGATGGTGTTGGGGCGAACACGCTGCAGTTGACTATCAGTATATCAATTGCACTTGGTTTGATTGATGATGACTTGCTGAAAAGGTCATCAATCGTGGCGAAAACGACCAACTCAGCCTCATTACGAGCTTCCCTCAAACTGTAGATTGGAGGCATATAGGAGAAGGCATGGAGGAGGCAGGCAGGGTCTCATCGCCGAGTCCCGAGTGCTCGGCCACACGTGTGATGAAGTGTTTGTTGCGGTCTTCAAGGAACGGCATGGAGTGCATGTGCTCGTTGAAGGTACGTGGAACGGGGAATACGGTAGAGGAAATTTGGCTTGAAACAAGCATAATCAACAAGATACACATCTTGGGAGTGGTTCATCAGGAGATAATAGCGAAGTGCGGCTGCTGATACGAAGGCGGATAGGAACCAGTGGGTGGGTTGCAGGGCATGGAGATCGACATGCGCAATATGCTGATGGAAACCCAGATGTAGAGCTCGAACGAAGATTCCGATAATGATCAGTGAAACGGCAACGACTAGGAGGGTATTGTTCACAACTACTAGTTGGGCCTTAGTTGGGCCTTGTTTAGTTTCCAAAAAAATTTGCAAAATTTTTCAGATTTTCCGTCACACCGAATCTTTAGACGTATGTATGAAGTATTAAATATAGACTAAAATAAAAATTAATTACACAGTTTGGTAGGAATTGACGAGACGAATCTTTTGAGCCTAGTTAGTCCATGATTGGACAATATTTGTTAAATACAAACGAAATTGGTACTATTCATATTTTGTAAAATATTTTGTAAGTAAACAAGGCCATGTCTGAGGTTAGGCGAGAAGATCATGTTTCCCCTCTTGAAGCACGTATTATTCTTTCTTATTTCTCACGCTGGCTTTTTCTATGCAACTGAGCACTATGAAGAACTAAGGGGTGAGGGTCTAGAGTTTTTAAAGGTGCAGATGCTCCATTGAAACCTTTCAGTTTTCCCTTTTTAGAATTGTACATTAACTGAAGCGCCATCAAGAAACTGGATCATATTTTAAACATGGATTCAGTTAGATAGCATACCACAACTAGAAATGACATTCACATTTGTGGTCGTCTTAATTAATAATTTCAAGCTTTGGTTTGCATAAATACTGTTCATTTGTCGAGTTCAGGTATTGAAAGACATAGTAGATTTAATTGTTTTGAAGCTTAGTTGCATAGAACTATACGGTTGATGTATTTTGTAAAATAATATTAAGGCCTTGTTTAGTTGTGAAAAGTTTTTGGATTTTGACACTGTAGCACTTTCGTTTGTTTGTGACAAATATTGTCCAATCATGGACTAATTAGGGTCAAAAGATTTGTCTCGCGATTTACAGACAAACGGTTCAATTAGTTTTTGTTTTCATCTATATTTAGTGTTTTATGCATATGTCACAAGATTCGATGTGACAGGAAATCTTGAAAACTTTTTAGTTTTTGGGGTGAACTAAACAAGGTCTAAACAAAAGCTTTATTTTGGAGATAATGTTAATGTAGAAGATATCACTAGTTATGACTGCAAGTAAGTTTCTAGGTATTAGCACATAAATGTGATGATCATTTTGAAAACGTGACTCCCAATGCAACTTCGAGATAGTTAGGAACTTTGTAATAGTCTTAGGTAGGGATGAAAACGGTACGGATATTTTCCGACTATATTCAATACCGAATTTGTTTAGAGGAGTTCATATCTGTTCGTATCCGAGTTTGAATGTTCAGTATCAAATACCGTATTTGTATGCGAATACTTAAATTGTATATTTATGATGTCGACATCCAATCATATCTTATTCAACATTGTTGACATTATTCGTATTCGAATCTGAATCCGACCAAAAATATGAAAACAAATATGATATCAGTGATATCCATCCGTATCTGATCCGTTTTCATCCCTAGTCCTAGGACTTGGGCAGCTGGTGGGCCTAGTGCCCAGAACGTCAACAAATTCGGCTATAAAGGGAGTATAGTTCTCAGTAGACTGGAATTAAAGATGAAACTTGGACAATAGATGCTCCTTATTTCTTGCACGTTTTCTCTCTTTTTTTCAACACGAGAAACCTCGTTCCCTTTATATATGATATAGCGGAAAACGGAAATACAACATTTAGCAATACAGATAGACAGAGGTAAGCCTACGATAACAGAAAACCTGATGAAAGGGCCAAAGACTATCTCCAACAACAACACCTAAAATACAAGACCCATTTAATATTTGGTAGTGTTACAAGTAAAAAGTTCAATACCCATTCAACATCTTCTTCAACAATAAGACCCAAAAGAAAATCCTTTGTGCAAATGGATTTCTAGGAGAGAGGATATTCATATTTGAGTTCTGTCTCTCAAGCAACCCAAAATGGGTCTCCCATATAGGTATTCTGTTAGAGGCTGAGTTTAGGTCTCCTGCTACATATTTTGGGTTTAGGTACCCATATAGGTATTCTGTTGGAGACAGTCTAAGAACACCAACATTCAGATAGTTTCAAGCGCAGGCACTGGTAAAAATGAGCATGTAGCCTGCAACCCAGTGGCATGGCTCGAAGCACGAAATTTTGGTCTGGCCCAAGCACGGCATGGTTCGATGCACCCTGCTGTGCCTAGGTCACACCCTAGGCACACGGGCTGGCACAACATTGCACGGCTTGGGTTTTGGCCACTGGCCTATACAAGTACATAAAAGATTTTTAGGGACACTTCTCTTTTCTATCAAAGACGGTTAAACTACCACACTGCCTCTAACAGCATGAGAAAGGACCTAAAACATAATTACCATTTAGATATAGGGGTTACACTAACATAATTTCACAAGTTTTGGTGAATGCCTATTTCTATAGGGGGTTATTAGAAAATAACCAAAGGAGGCCCACATGTCATATTTACATAGAGAGAAAGGGCCACGTATGTAAAAAAATAATCTAGAAGACTCGGGAAGCAATCCCTTGGGAGGTGGGACCCACCTATCACTGTGACAGGGGCAGGCACCCCACCCCCTTGGGCGGCCGTCCCACCAAGGTGGCCAATCAGGAGCCACCTCGTAGATCATGCCTTCACTACCTTTGAGGATCAATAATAATCGTTCATCAAGGTCGGTTTGATCCAAGGGTTGTGGTACTTCCTAGAGGACTATATAAGCAAGGTCCCTGCCCCAGGAGAAACCCTAATTCATTTATCATTCAGTCCAAGATTCAAAGAAAGTATCAGAGCCACCATCTCAATTAGATCTCTATAGTCTAGTAGCATATCTACATAGGATTAGAACTAGAAGGAGGCAAGCATTGCTTGGTTTCCAGATTTGTCAAGAGAATTCTTGGTAATTCTTTCCTACTTTTATATTTGTTATTATATTATTCATCTAGTTCATCATTTGTATGAATATGACTTTAGTCTATTCTATCATATTGGATATGACTTCTCTCTATTTATTATGTTCTCAATTATATTGTTCTTAGTCTACTTTGATTATATGTCTGACATAGTTAGATTAGAATTATATTCAAGTGTAAGATCATATAGCGCTTAATCATTAAATTCATGGGTGAGTGGTAAATATTGTGTAGGTGTGGTGCCTATACTGTATTTTTCTGCGATTGCACCCTATATTCTGGACCGTGTGGTAGACCGCGGGAATGACAGTCCTATTGAGTCATTCATAGTCTGCCTTCTGAGTATAGGGCAGGCAGAATACAACTATTACATGGAAGTGAATGCTATGTACTTTATCTTCCTTTGTAATATCACTATGCGTAGATACAACATATTTTTGCTTTTTTTGCCATGTGTAATTGCATAGTCATTGTATGCTTTGACCTTATAGTTAGAATAACTTAGGATTTATCCTTGTAGTTCGTCCTAATCCATGCTAGTGTTATAAGCTTAGAGTAATCAATTGAGATGTTCATCATTTATTATGTGGCTATCTGCTTATCTCTTATTATTTACCTTTCATATTTTATTTATCTTGTGACACTTGCCTGTATGAGAAGATAGATAAATATATGGTTATACTCTCTATTACCACATGCAATGATGCTCATTGCTCATTATCCTTAGCATTCTCTTCCTAGTGGTAAAAATATAAATAGATACCTGGATTACTCTCAGTTAAGATGCTACATCGGCATTATCTGTGTGCTTGTGGATTTCATATTCATTCTAGAGGAGCATTTGCGTTTATTAATACCAGCACCTCTGGCACCATGCTAGGGATGACAACCTAGCTTAGGTGGCATTAGAGGTGTCAACACTGACACCATCATAGACTACAGTTTCCACTTTGATCTTAGATGTGTTTGCTCACCTAGTAGCTCCAGTGTCAGCTCCAGAGGTGGTGATAGGGACCGGTACCAGAGAGACAATCCCGTCCTTAGTTGCTTTGATGGATCCACTTTAGACTCATGTCACACAACCGCAAGCACTCGTGGCTCCTACATAATCTAATACTTCTTCTAAGCTATAGGGTCAGGCTATAGCTTTAGCTTCTAGTTCTTAGACAGTCAACCCAGTCACAAAGACTGTAGAACAGACCTAAACAACTTCTTTGCTAGTTACAGAGTCAGAGTGTTAGACAGCTACTATAGGTCAGCCCTAGCTGAGTCCAAACACCAGTCTTGATGATGTAGATCACTTTGTTGTCTCTCACCGTCCTTTAGTGTCTGGCTTGTTTGCTTCCCCACCTCCTTTAGACCCTTAGATTTTGGTGCTTGACGCTAAGGGGGGAGATGAGAGTATGACTCAGGGGAAGTGAGTGAGAGGGATTTGGTTCTTTTGTGTAACATATTTCATGCATCATGTTTACTTCCTTGCATATGCATTTGTGAGATACTATGTGTGCTTGTGAGATACTCTAGTGGCATGTTATGACTTCTGTTTATCCTAGTTCAAGTCATTTGGTTGGTTTAAGCACTCATATGCTTGCTATAGCATTTTACTCTGATTACATATGAGCTATGTCCTATACCAACTCTTTGTTGCAGATCTTATGAGTACATTATTTTGGCTTGGGACACATGAACACTTCTAACCCCTTTTGTTCTTATTGTCAAATGCTAATGTGGACCAAGCATGTTGAAAAACTCAAACCTTTTTTCACATACTCTAGAGATGTTGTCATCAATCACCAAAAAGGGAGAGACTGGAAGCATCTAGGCCCCTAGAATGGGTTTCCATGATTGATGACAATGGTTTATTACTGTGACTAATGTGTGTTTTGAAGAGACATTAGAATGTTAGGTCATGGTAATGATAATATTGGGCGATATGGTTTTCACTATCGATGGAAATCGTTTTGGTTTTCAAAGGATGGGGTTGACAAGGTTAAGGATGGTTAGTTCCGAGCATCGAAGGTGTTGAGTGATGTTTGGATTAGTCGTTAGGAGTTTATTTTTCCTTTGGCCATATTATTAAGGGGCTACAAATAGGTAGCTTGACCTAGGTGAGTCTAATGGTTTAGGTGTGGTACACACTTGTCAAACTTAGCACTTGGTAACTACAAGTTCACAAAGAAGTCAAATTGTATGTGAACTGAGAGGTTTCTGTTATGTCAGACGCTGAAGAAGTAAGCACCACACGCTGGCGTCAGCGTTAGACTAGTTCAATGCGTGCGCAGCTGAGGAGAAGTGTGCGTCGGACGCGCATGCACTACCACATCGAACGCGTCGGTACTCAGGCTTTAGCAGGGGGACTTTGTTGCAATGCATCGGACACCACTAGGGTTTGGTGTCAAACACTGAGCCTAGCGTCATACGCTATGCAAAGAGTTCCCAAAGTTCTACAAGGGTGAAAGGTCCTAATATGGCTAGAGGGGGGGGTGAATAACCTATTAAAAAATTCTACAAACTCACTAGAGCAAGAGGTTAGTAAAAAACAAAGCGAAGCTTTTTGCTCTAGCTCTAAAGGGGTGTTTGCAAGCCACCTATCCAACAATTCTAGTTGCTACAATCACTATGCACTGTAAGTGCATTAAGCCACTTAATGTGTTTTGGATGATTGAATGGCAACCATGATTAAAGGAACTAATGATCTTGCTAAGTGTGAAACAGGGAAAAGCTATCTCACAGGATTTGATTCAAGTCTACAAAAGCCAAAATTATGTATTGTTGTATGAAGCAATCTAGTTCAAGCACAAAACAACAATGCAAAGGAATTATTGAAAGAGGCTTATTTATTGTGAAGATAGCTATCACTCATATGAAAGCAAAAATGAAAAGTATAAAGTTGATTGGATGATTCAAAGCACAATATGACTTGAAGACTTGAGATGGTGAAGATAGCAAGGAAAGGCTTCGAGGTACTAAGCAAGGGTGAAGGGCAAGCGACGGCTTGACGACCGAAAAACCTAGCTCGGGTGAAGAAGGATTTACTTGCATTTAGTTGAGGTACTAATCAAGCTCTAAGGGTCATGTTGTTGTGGAGGATCAAATCTACTATTGAAGTAGTTAATGGAAATGACTTGGTACATTTGGAGTCAAATCTATCTATTGAATGGAACCAAGTCATGTGCTCAAGATGGCTATGCTCAAGATGAAAACAAGTTTGACATGATGACATCCTCAGCTTATCAAGAATTGAAAGAAAGGCTTTGGTTTGATGGAAGCTTCTCAAGTGGTTTAAATTTGATTTATCTTTTGCCCTTGAGTTGATAGGAAAGCCGTACTATTAAGAGGGATGCATCATGAACATGGATTAATACTCTCTAGTGCTCAAGTCAACCCATGTGAGGTCTTAGAGAGACTAACCTGAGAGTTGAACTCAATGTGCACAGGCCGTGCATACCGGACGTGTCCGGTATGATACCGGACGCGTCCGGTATGAGTACTGTTGCGCATACTAACTTTTTGAGTTGCGGTGACCAGGGAGTTGTTCTGGAGCGCGTCAGCACTTCCGGTGCACGTCAGTAGTGCTGTCTTGTCGGAAGTTCCGACGTACGTCGGGAGTTCCGACGTAGGCTTCTCCGTGGTTGGGAGTAGCAAGCTAACAGGGGTAAGTTTGTTGGCCTCGTTCATATCGGACGTGTCCGATATGATACCGGACGCGTCCGGTATGGCCAACGGCTAGTTTTGAAAACTGTCTTTAAATACCCCTCAGCCCTCCTCTTTGAGGGCTGCTGATTCTACTGGCTTGGAGACACTTTGTTGAGCTTTGCTAACTCTTCACAACCCTCTCTTTGTGAGTGTTTGGTCTAGATTGACAAATCCAACTTGTGGGTTGAAAGTTCTTCGGATTTCAGAGCAAGCCACCTCTTGAGCACTTGAGCATATTGTCTATCTCGTGATTTGCATTTGTTACTCTTGGACTCTTCGGTCCTAGACGGTTAGGCGTCGCCGGAGAGCACCCAAGTGTTTGTGGTTGCCTCGGATTGTTTGTGCAGAGGATTTCACCTCCGCAAGGGAAGAAATCAACTAGTGGAAGGAGGCGTTGGAGTTGGAAGAGACTCCGGCTAGAGTTACCTTTGCGGTATCCTCTAGGGAGGACCTTTGAGCTAGAGTGACCTTAGTGGTATCGTCTAGGTCATCGAGTGCCTTACCCGTAGCCCCCTCAACGGAGATTAGGTCTCTACGGAGACCGAACTTCGGTAAAACAAATTTTGTGTCTCCCTTTGCATTACATTTAAAATTTGTGTCTTATTCTTTGTGTGAGCTTCTCTGCAGGGTTCAAGTTTCATATATACTGTGATTGAGGTTTTTGCAGGGAAAGGAAGAAGTTTCACAGCACAAGGATTGAATATCCTCTGCTCGTGAATTCCGGACGCGTCCGAGATTAAGCCGGACGTGTCCGAGTTGTGCTAGCACAGCAGAATATTTTTAATTTGTATTATCTGTGTTGGATACCTTCTTGCAGGGTATTGTATATCTTTACTTCATCATACAAGCTGTGTGTAGGTTTAGGAGAAGCTGGAGAACAGAAACAGCTAAGTGCTGTGTGCTCGTGTATCTCGGACGTGTCCGAGTTGATACCGGACGCGTCCGGTATTTGCGAGTTGTCAAGAATATTTCTTTATGCGATCTAATCTCTGTGGTGCAGGTGTTAGACTTATTTAATATTGTTTACAACTGTTTCTATGATTATCTTTGTGTGGAGTTTTTCATTTGCTTGGAAAACTCCAGTTCTAATCGTTTCCGCATTTTTAAGTTGTAAATTTTCAGAAACGCCTATTCACCCCCCCTCTAGGCGCATCCTTGGTCCTTTCATGCACACAAGAACTAAGTCTCTACAAGTTACACTAGTGAACTATGCTACACAAGGCAAATTAAGCAACCAAACTAATTACACTAGTTTGTGGTAAGTAAAGATAGGATAAGATATTTATACCGCCGTGTAGGGGATAAACCAATCACCAATATAAACAATCAAGCAACGGGTGAATGCCAATCAAACACAATTGAGACACCAATTTTTCTCCCGAGGTTCACGTGCTTGCCGGCACGCTACGTCCCCGTTGTGTCGACCAACACTTGGTGGTTCGGTGGCTAAGAGGTGTAGCACGAACCTCGTCCTCACTAGGACACCACAAGAACCTACCCACAAGTGAGGTAACTCAATGACACGAGCACTTTACTAGAGTTACCTTTCGGCTCTCCGCCGGGGAAGGTACAAGACCCCTCACAATCACCGGGAGATGGCAACGAACAATCACCAACTCGTGCCAAAGCTCCTCCGCTGCTCCAAGCCGTCTAGGTGGCGGCAACCACCAAGAGCAACAAGAAAACCGCAGCTAGAACGATCCCCAAGTGCCACTAGATGCAATCACTCAAGTAAATGCACTTGGAATCACTCCCAATCTCACAAAGATGAATAATCTATGAAGGAGATGAGTGGAAGGTGTTTGCTTAGGCTCACAAGGAAGTCAACTATGTTAGAATGCCAAGAGAGTGAGCCCCAAGCCGGCCAAACACGTATATATAGCCCCTCAAACAAATAGAGCCGTTGGCTCTTTCACTGGGCAAAACACGGGGTCACCGGACGCTCTTAAAGGGGCACCGGACGCTCAACACCTGCGTCCGGTGCTCCACAGTCAGCCACGTGTGGCCTTTGAAACTCTCGTGTCAGAGTCTAACGGTCACCTGCAGTGCACCGGAAGCTGAGCAAGTTGGCACCGAACACGTCCGGTGCACACCGGTCTTAAACACAGAGAGGTCTGCAAAACGTGGTCTTAAACACCGGACGCACACCACCGGACGCTCCTAGAGCGTCCGGTGCTTCCAGACAAACACTCTGGCCGAAGTCAGATAGCACCGGACGCATGAACGGGAGCCACCCTGCATCCGGTGTGCAACGTCCGGTGCTTAAACCTAGCACCACAGCACACCGGACACACAACCTCTGCGTCCGGTGCCTCAAGGGCCAGCATGTGGTGAGTGTTTCTCAGCGAGGAACACTCGTGCGACTTCTCCAAAGTTACCACCAGCGTAATAGAAAATATGCACTTCATTTTCTCGAAAAGCGCCGAATCCTGCCTCGCAAGCTCGGCGGGAGGGAGAGAGGAACCCATCCTCTTTCTACCCTTCAAACTCCACCTCCTTCTCAAAGTGTGCCCACACCACAATGTGTAAACCAACATGTGCACGTGTGTTAGCATTTTCACAATCATTTTCTTCGAAGGAGTTAAGTTAGCTCAATAGGTTCTAAATGCATGCACATGAACAATGACACCTAGTGGCCCTTGATAACCGCTTAGCCAAAAAATTTCTCTCTTTATAGTACGGCTATCTATCCTAAATGTGATCACACCCTCTATGGTGTCTTGATCACCAAAACCAGAACCCTAAGCAATACCTTTGCCTTGATCTCCATAGGGTTTTGTTTTTCTCTTTCTTCTTTTCCAAGTTGAGCACTTGATCATCTTGTGGTCATCACCATCATCACCATGATCATCACTTGCTCCAACACTTGGCATGTACCAACCTCATTAAGTCTACACACACTTAGTATAGAGGTTAGTACTAGGGTTTCATCAATTATCCAAAACCAAACTAGGGCTTTCAAAGGCCCATCAGATGTGTCCAATGGGTAAGCATCAAACGCTGGTTAGAGTCCGATGTGGCCCTAATTGCTATTTGCTTCAACATAGAATTTGAATACGTCAGAAGCATCCTACGCTTGTCATCGGCACGTCTGATGATCCCAACAGGAGCTGAAATGGAGGGTAACAGTGGAATTTGAGTGTTGGCTCGATAAATACTACACCTACTCGTCTATAGCACTTCTCTTGCTCATTTGTTTAACTGAAGCAATTATTTGAGAGCAAGGGAGTGCAAGAGCCTAGTGAGATATTTGTGATTTGATAATCCAAGATTAAGGAACTTATTAGTGCATAGGGAGTAGCAAATTTGCATCCACCTCTCTCATTCAGCTTGTTGTGGTCAACTGAGAATTTGTGCTTGTTACTCTTGGTGATCGCCATAACCTAAACGACTTGGTGGTGAATGAGAGCTTTCTTATTATCCAACGGAGCTTGTGGATGACCTAACTCATCTTGTGAGTGGTTTTGGGCGATTCACCGCGTCGGAGCGATGAAGAATCAGCCCATAGAGAACACTTGATCCTTGCATGAATCAAGGAGGAATTACACCCTTGCACGGGTGCTCTAATGAGGATCAGCCCATAGAGAGCACTTGATCCTTGCACGAATCAAGGAGGAATTACACCCTTGCACGGGTGCTCTAATGAGTAGTGGGGAGTGGCAACTCTCTGGTACCTCGGACAAACAACATGACGTTTCTATCCTCTTTATTTTGAGCCTTTACTTTCAAGTATTTTAAGTCTTGTCTTTACATTCCTAAAATTACCATGCTATTTGGAATCTAGGGTGCAAAACCTTTTTCCCGATAGAATTGCTAGGAAACACACAATAGGCACCGAGGGGTGAAATATGCTAGTCCGTATTAATTTTTAGAATCATCCCAATTCACCCTCCCTCTCTTTGGCATCTTGATCCTTTCACTGTCCACTAACCACCACACTCAATACTCACTCGTATCTTTATTTAATTTTGATTCCCCACATATTATATTAATCTGAGCATAAATTGACTGTTTAAGACCCTCAATGAATTCAAATAAAAAATTGTCAACTACAATGTTTTTTAACTTTTTGAGCTCTACAATTTTTATTTCAATAGTTTCTCCATCCGAGATCATTTACAAAATCTTAATTTTAAATTTAAGAAATTCAAATGTAGTTTTTCATGATAAGATGATTTCAAATAAAAATTTTGTTTTCATATCCGTTTAACACCTACAACTTTCTTTTGTTGTTTGTCTATCCAAGGTCGTTTAAAATTTTAAATTTCAAAATTTTGAAAATTCGAACATACTTTTTCTTGATAAGATGATTTCAAATCAAAGTTGTCAACTATAAAGTTCCATAATGTTTTTAGATCTACAATTTTTATTTTGGTAGTTTCTCCATTCAAGATCATTTACAAAATTTGAATTTCAAATTTGATAAACTGAAACATAGTTTCCTTGATAAGATGATTTTAAATTAAAAAGTTATAGGTCTTCATTTGCAGATCTCGTTTGGCCACCATTTGTAGTTCTCAAATTTGAAATCATCTACAACTTTTTAAATTAAAATGCATTTGTAGGGACGATCCATTTGGCCACCATATTTGTAGAGGCGGTTTAATATAGAGAGTGTGTTGCTATAAATCATTTTTGTAGTAGTGTTTATAACTTAAAGTAATGGTGGTAAGCGAACCTGATGTTGGAGAAGCAAGTATTGGGCCGGGTACGTGGATCCAACGGCACCAAACACCGTCGTATCAACCCACAAACCAGTAGTGATGTTGTTACGTCGCTACCGTGTCAAGTCTAGACATAATATATCACTGCCGGGAGATGGACTGAACGAACACGCTGCTGCACGTTCGGGCGTTAGCATCGGTCGGAAAGAGCCTGTTGTCTCGGTTCCTGAACCGGTGCTGCCATTCCGGGACTAAAGGCCCATCCTTTAGTCCCGGTTCGAGGAACCGGGGCTAAAACCCCTCTTTAACAGGATCCTGTCAGGGCTGCCACGTTACAGGACCCTTTAACATCAGTTCGGTTGGTATTACTGTGGCAGAACCCCCTAAGTGTTTGGGCCCACCGGCACCTGCCATTGTCCTAAGGACCTCTGACGGTGATGCCGGGAGTCCTCCCACCTTAGAAGTCCGATGACCATCGCTGGACGCTCATTCCACTGCTACCTGTGGCGTATCAAGCTGGCTCGTTCTGACCACTAGCAATGGTCAAGCAACGAGAACTGCTTCTTCTCGCCCTTACAGGATAGCAAGTGGCCACCTTAACACCAGGATCATTCGTTGCGAAGATAAAGCAGTAACTCAAACGACACAAGACTAAAATAATATTTCAGAGTAAAACAGCGGAAGTATTACATAACTTAATTTACAAAAGGAGTTCTTCCAAATAGTAGAGTGTTATTACAAGCCTGGTCTAGCGGAGCAACTGAAACTTTAGTACAGACAGTACAAATTTACAGACCCTGCCCATGGGTCACGCTCACTCTTCTTCGTCGTCAACCTCGACGACGGTCACACAACAGGGTCCGAAGCAAGTCGGCTCATGTGCTTCACCTGCAACAGGGGTATTGAAACCCTGAGTACGGGAGTACTCAACAAGACTTACCCGATGGGAAAAGAGGAGAACTTAGGGATGCAAGCTTAGGGTAGACAAGGGGTGGCTGAGCAAGGAGCCAAAATGTTTTGCTAAAAGCTTACTAGTAGTGCATCCTTATTTTCAAGTTTTAACCGCGAATTCCTCTCCCGCAGAGGCCGAGGAGTTCGAGGATAGTTTAACTAGTTGTACCCCACAGACGAATCCGTGAGTTCCTAATTCTAACGTCAAGTATTATTTATCGATGGCCATAGCTTCATGTCGCTATGAGTCCGGGAATTGGGATCCGAACCTCATGAGACATTTTCCCCTTTCTCATTTTATCATTCAGTTGCTTATTTAACTACGATGAGGGTCGAAGGAATTGAGTCTCCCAATCGGGGAGCAACGACGATTCGAATCGCTTAGCAATCCAGCTGGAGTTCCTAACCACCCGACATATGTAGAACCAAATCTTGCATATACCAACCCAAGTCAGGCTCTCCCCAGATTTGACCAGGTTCGCGGCACCCGAGAGCACAGTACTCCACCATCCTACAGCCGATCTAGATGTTTTCCGGTCATCTCAGATCCGTAAGGTGGGTACACACTACTGTCGCCATCTTTCCACTCCCAGTGCGCGAGTAGCTGTTCGCGTCGAGGGATCACAAGACCGGGCTTACCGAGGGCAAGTGGTTAGTACTATAAATTCTCAACCCAGCAGGCCATCAACGGAACGGTCCTTAATCGACACAGTTGGAGACACTACTTTAAGATTCCATTCTTAAAGCAAGTCCACCGACCGGTCTCAAATTGAAACATCATTGATCATAAGTGTATTCCACAACAACCCTTCAAACTTTGCTTGGAAACCTATCTAGTAGCAGGGCTAAGCATCCCTACACAGTTTTTAAAGTAAAACAGGTGCCAAGGACAAGATAACAAATATCAAGGTAGTAAATGCAGCAAGTAGGTTCACCCAATTCTCAACTATCTAATGCAGCATTTTCAATTCATAAGTGATAAAAGATTTAAAACATTCAAGGAGGGGTAATGCATCCGGGGCTTGCCTTGGTTGCAGGGCAGAGAGGGACCCTCGGAGACTTCCCAAGTCTCGGATCCGACTTCCTCGAACGGAGCACCGACCTCGGGGTTCGGTTCAACGGGTGCTTCTTCGGTCACGTGCACTATACGCAAGATGATGAATGCTCATGATATGCATATGACAAATGTGCAAGAAGGACTAAGTCGAGCATAACTTGCCTTCTTGGTGCATTACAGAATAAATAATAAATAAAGTTGTTTAACAACTTAGTGTCTTTACCCAAGAGGTTGCATCTGTAAACTAAGACTTTATTTAATTCATAATTATTCTGAATTAACTAATTATTAATCCTATTTACCTCAATTAACTCTTAATTAATCATCAATGACAGTAATTAAGCATAAGGCCAAACAATATTTAAATGCCAAAGGTCATTAGGGTTAATGACCTCAGGTCATCACAAAATCCCAAAATCACTCAACCCTAATTATGAGGATTTAACTAATCACTATCTAATTATCTTGGAATTATTATTTAATTACTAAATAAGGGTTTATTAATATTTTATTCAAACATTATCCAAATGCCATCAAATTTTGTGTGAAGTCTGGAAATAATATTCAGAGACCCCCCACAAAGTTTGGTGATTTTTGGACATATAAATAAATTGTTAAAATCCCTAGAAGTTTTATTTACTAATTAAAAGAGCAAATTTTTATACACTTGCAAACTATCAGAAAACAGAACCTAATATTTTTCTTGGGTTCTACACATTTCAGGGAATTTATATAAAAATTTCCATGATTTTTGGATTAACACACGAATTATTACATAAATTCAAACATCAAACATTTTTAAACAAACAAGAAAAAGAAAAAGGGCACTGTGCGCCGGGGCCTGCTTGGACGCGGCCCACTCTGGCCCGAGCGCTTCCCGCGCCCAGCGCCCTCTCCCTCTCTCTCTCACGCGGTCGCTGACGGGCGGGTCCCGCCCGTCAGCTCCGTCTCCTTCCTAGCGCCGCGGCTCCGGCGAGCTCCAGTGAGCCGTCGGCGAGCTCTCAGCCTCCGCGGTGAGACGCGTTAGCTTCCTCGGCCTCCCGCGCACCCAGGGGCACCCTTTTCTCCCACTCTCCTCTATCCTAACCCCTGTGACCACGGGCACGGCGGACGGCCGTCTCGGCCGAGCAAACGCCGGCCACTACGAGCGAGTAGAGCGTGACTTGAGCAGCGCAAAAGCACCAGGGGCTCACCACGACTTCAACCGAGCAAGAAGCGGCAGCAGAGAGGCTCTGGTTGACGCTGGCCACGATGACGTGCTTGCGGTGGCGCTCGGCCGGAGTTGAGAAGGGAAACGGCTCGGGTGGGAGCTACGGTAGGATAGAGCGTGCGTTTAGGGGCGCAAACGGTGGCGGCGCTCAAGGCGGAGCTGCTGGGGTGCTCAAATGGCTTGGAATGGCAACGGGTGAGGCGAATTTGGTCGGCGCAGGAAACTCGTCGGCGTCGGGGTTCAAGAAAAGAAAGAGGGGACTCCGGCCACTCGGGGCTTTATCCCCACGACAGAAGGCGGTTCGCGGATGAGGACGTCCACGCGAAGCACAGCAGCAAGCAGCTGCGTGGCCAGCTGCGTGGCGTCGCGCGCGGAGGCGGCTCTGCCCCGGCGGCAGAGCACCCCCCCCCTGCCCGACCACTGTAGCAGTGCATATCCACTCAGTTTGGGGTTTTGCAAATTTCGACTGAAATTTGAACTGGAGTCAAATTTGTGTCAAAACAAAAGTTGTTCCAAATTTTATAAGCTACACAACATATTTCGGTGACCAGAGCTGATTTTGAGTGTAACAGGGTGAATTTGGCCAAAACAGTTTGGAAATCAAAATTCAATTTGAGAGGATTCAAATTTTTGAATTGGGGCAGATTAGAATTTCCAAAATTACTTTTGTTTTTCCTAAAGAACTTGAAAAACTCCCAACATGAAAGTTGCTCAACTTTTTGTGCTCTACAACTTTCGTGTTGACCACTTTTTAAAATTCCCAATGGATTTTGAATTGGAGGTTTAATTTGGAAAAGGGGACACTTTTCGGAAATCTGTATTTTCAAAATTACTTTGAATTTTGTATTGAAACTTCAAAAACTCAAAACACCAAAGTTGTACATCTTGCCAAGAGCTACAACTTTGCTTTTGAACTCAACCTCAAACTTTGCTTAGTTTTTAACTTATGCAAAAGGGGGCAAATCTAGGATCGAGAAATCAGGGTTTTTCCCCCCTTAGCTTTTCGGAAAATTTCCACCCTAGGGTTTAGCAACCACACAAGCATCAACACACCACATAAGCACACTCTACCTCCCTAAGCTCAAGCAATCAAAGTAAACTGGTTTTAAGTTGATGCATACTAATATGCTTAACAAATATGATTTGCAATGCTCATGATGACATGATCCGTTTTTAGTAACCGTAACATCGGGGATGTTACAGCCCTCCCTCCTTAAAGAAATCTCGCCCCCGAGATTTAAAACCCTTAGGGTAAGTAATGGAAAAGGAAATTTGTCAAAACTCTTTCATCTTCAACTTTCCCATAAGGCAAGAAGTTGGGGAAAACACTCCATTATAAGCATATATGTACATTAAGTACATGGCTCTGGCGACTCTTTTCCTTCACTAGAGTACACTCTTTATTTATCATATGTTCTCCTGAAGAGAAGCGTGGAATTCAGGGAAATTCTCTAGCAAGTAATCTTCAGATTCCCAGGTGGCTTCCTCTTCAGAGTGCTGGCTCCATTGTACCTTGTACCATTTGGTGGTTGTTCTTCGAGTAACTCTATCTTTCTGATCCAGTACTCGGATAGGATACTCCGAATAAGTTAGATCTGGTTCAAGTTCTACATCCTCAATATCTTGAACTCGGTCGGGTACCCGAAGACACTTTTTCAGTTGAGACACATGGAACACATTATGCACCCCGGATAATCGTTCAGGCAGTTTAAGGCGGTAAGCGACCTGTCCACAGCGGTCAATGATTGGAAATGGACCAATGTAACGAGGCGCTAACTTGCCTTTAACACCAAAACGATTTACTCCTTTCATTGGGGATACTTTCAAATACACATGATCACCTTTGGCGAACTTTAATGGTCGACGTCTTTTATCAGCGTAACTTTTCTGTCGAGATTGAGCAATTTTCAAGTTATTTTGGATTTGTTTCACTTTGTTCTCAGTCTCTTTCACTAAGTCAACTCCGAAGAACCATCTTTCTCCAGGTTCCGACCAGTGTAACGGAGTTCGACATCGACGACCATACAGTGCCTCAAAGGGAGCCATTTTGATACTTTCTTGATAGCTATTATTGTAGGAAAATTCTGCTAGGGGCAAGCAGTCATCCCACTTATCTGGAAAATTCAGGGCACAAGATCTTAGTAGATCTTCTAGGGTTTGATTCACCCTTTCAGTTTGCCCACCGGTTTGAGGGTGGTAGGCGGTGCTGTATAAAAGTTTAGTGCCTAGGGACTCATGTAAACATTTCCAGAATTGGGAGACAAATTGTGTGCCTCTATCAGACACTATTGTCTTTGGCACCCCATGTAGACTTAGGATACAGTCGAAATAAATCTTAGCATAGGTGGAGGCAGGATACAATAGCTTTACAGGAAGAAAATGTGCTGTTTTGGTGAGACGATCTACTATGACCCAAATTGAATCAAAGCCCTTGGCCGTCTTGGGCAATCCTACTATGAAATCCATACTTATGTCATCCCATTTCCATGCGGGGATAGGCAAAGGTTGCAACTCCCCAGCGGACTTGAGATGAATAGCTTTGACCTTTCGACAGGTGTCACATTGGGCCACATAGCGAGCTATCTCTATCTTCATTTTTGTCCACCAAAACCTTTGCTTTAGGTCCTGATACATCTTGTTGCTTCCCGGATGAATAGAATATCTCGTGGTATGAGCTTCATCTAGGATTTGTTGACGTAGCTCAGGTACCTTTGGAACCACTAACCGGTTCTTGAACCAAATTACTCCTGCATCATCCACCTTAAAGTCTGTGGGTGGTCTATTAGAAATCTTCTCTTTAAGATGTCTCATGCCTTTGTTTTCTTTTTGTGCCTTTATGATTTGAGCTTCGAGATTGAAATCGATCTTTAGATTGGTAAGGCTTCCTTGGGAAATCATTTCCATTCCCAAGTTCTCTAGCTCTTGGCACAAAGTTATGTCTCTAGGCATCACTGTTACGCAATTGCAGTGAGCCTTACGACTGAGGGCATCAGCTACTACATTTGCCTTGCCAGGGTGATAATGCACCTCAAGGTCGTAATCTTTAATTAATTCTAGCCACCTTCGCTGGCGCATATTAAGCTCAGCTTGAGTAAAGATATACTTCAAGCTTTTATGATCGGTATATAGATGACATGTGTTCCCCAACAGATAATGACGCCAGATCTTTAATGCATGTACCACGGCGGCTAGTTCAAGATCATGGGTCGGGTAATTCTCTTCATGGGGTTTGAGTTGTCTGGAAGCATATGCAATTACGCGACCCTCCTGCATTAGCACACAGCCTATCCCGATCCCTGATGCATCACAATATACATCAAAGGGTTTTTCAATTTCTGGCTGGGCTAAGACAGGTGCAGTTGTCAACAACCTTTTCAGAGTCTGAAAGGCTTGCTCACATTGGGGTGACCAAACAAACTTAGTTTGATTTTTGAGCAAGGTTGTGATTGGTTTGGCGACTCTGGAAAAGTCCGGGATAAAACGACGGTAATATCCCGCCATACCCAGAAAACTACGGACCTCATGTACCGTAGTCGGGGGTTTCCAATTCAACACATCTTCTACCTTGCCTGGGTCTACAGCGACTCCCTCCGCTGATAATACATGACCCAGGAAATGGACTTTGTCCAGCCAGAACTCACATTTGCTGAACTTGGCGTATAGCTGATGTTCCCTGAGACGAGTCAGCACGACCCTCAAATGTTCAGCATGTTCTTTCTTAGTTTTGGAGTAAATCAAAATGTCGTCAATAAAAACTACAACAAATTTATCTAGTTCTGGCATGAAGACAGAGTTCATCAGGTACATGAAATGGGCCGGTGCATTGGTCAACCCAAAGGACATCACCAAGTATTCATATAGCCCGTAACGGGTTGTAAAAGCTGTCTTGGGCACATCTTTCGGCCTAATTTTAATTTGGTGGTACCCTGATCTCAAGTCAATTTTTGAGAATACTTTGGCCCCAGCTAGCTGGTCAAACAATAAGTCAATGCGGGGCAATGGGTACTTGTTCTTAATCGTCACCTCATTTAGGGGACGATAGTCGACACACAGCCTTAATGTCTGATCTTTCTTTTTCACAAACAAGGCTGGGCAACCCCATGGAGAAGAACTGGGCTGAATAAAACCCTTCTGCAACAACTCTTGTAATTGGGTTTTTAATTCGGCCAGCTCTTTCGGTGCCATTCTGTAGGCCCTTCGAGATATTGGGGCTGTTCCTGGTTTCAATTCTATACTGAATTGTACATCCCGGTCCGGAGGTAGACCTGGTAAGTCTTCAGGAAATACATCCGGAAAATCTCGAACTACCGGGATATCTTTAACTTCAGACACATTCGCGGCATGAACTTGCCCCATTGTCCGTTTGGGAGTAACTAACTGAATTAGCAAATAAGAATTCTCATTGGGCAATGAGATTTTAATGGTTCGATGCAGAGTATCCAGCACAACCCCTCGTTGTGCCATCCAGTTCATGCCCAAGATGACATCAATTTCTTGGTCCTTAAGAACAATCATGCTAGTAGGAAAATTGTGCCCACCAAATTCGATGGGTACTTGGTGAACCATTTCTTTAGACATCAGCCGTCCTCCTGGCGACTGTATATAAAAATGATCTTGTGTTTCCCCAATGGGTATACCATGCTTTAACACAAAGGTGCGATTAATGAATGTATGAGATGCACCCGAATCAAAGAGCATTAAAGCAGGATGTTTCGCAACAGGAAACGTACCCATCATCACTGGTTCGCCCTCTGGAATCGTTTCCACTTCAGTATGGAAGACTTGCCCTGTCTTCTTTACCGGTCTACCTTTCTGTACCTGTTGCCCTTTTTGAGTCTCAGTCCTGAACTGACTCGGCTGGGGTTGGCCCATAGGTGGCCTTTGAAAGGTAGGGTTGGTTTGGCGGGGAAAAGGGCACTCTTTAGAGAAATGCCCAGGCTTACCACAATTGAAGCAAGGGTAATTGTGTCTGGGCAGAGCAGTGGGGCGAACACCTGGGGTGTTCGGCTGACGTGGTGCAAGAGTGATGGCAGTAGGTCGAGAGTATACCTGCTGCCCTGGTCTGTACTGTGGAGGGGAGAAAGGACCACGATACGGTGACGGCGCTGGGAAGCGTCCGTGGCCCTGTGGATGATAAATGATCTTCTGGCGCTTTTGACCGCGACCAGAGAAAGAGGAGGAAGCAGCCTTCTTCTTGGCTTCCTTGTGTTTCCTATTCTTTTCCTCTGAGGCGATAGCAATATTTACCGCCTCATAGAAAGTAGCATTTTGGCACGTGGTCATCATGGTCTGAAGTTTAGTATTTAGACCACGCATGAAACAGGCTTTCTTCTTTCTGTCAGTGTTCACATGATCCGTGGCATATTGAGAGAGATGATTAAACCTTGCCACGTACTCCATAACACTTTTATCGCCTTGCTGCAAGGCGAGAAACTCTTCGGCCTTCATGGCCATGAGCCCTTCGGGGATGTAGTGGGCGCGAAACGCGTCCCTAAACTCGGTCCAGGTAACCTGGTGGCCGGGAGCTTGGATAGCTAAGAAGTTCTCCCACCAGGCACCTGCAGCTCCCCGAAGCTGCTGGGCTGCAAACAGGGGCTTCTGAGTTTCTGAACACTGAATCAAACTGAACTTATGCTCCATGGTTCGGAGCCAGTCATCCGCTTCTAAAGGCTCATCGGCCTTAGCGAACACCGGGGGCCTGGTCTCGGTAAAGTCCACATACCGAGTCTCTCCGTCCCCATTGCGCGGTGCCCTGAAGTTTGGAGCAGGGTGTGGTTGACGCTGTGCTAGCTCGCGCAGTAAGCGAGCGTTGTCAGTTGTGGCACTTAGCAGAACAGCAATGGCGTCAGCCAAAGAAGGTGGAGCAGGTGGAGGGTTGGGGATATCATCCCCTCCCTGGGATGTCCCAGCTCCCTCAGATCCGCGAGTACGCATCGGCATCTGTTACAAGAGTTGTAGATACCTGTTACCACGTGAAATTCATAACACAGAACATATCTTACATTCTTCCATTCACTTATTAAACATTAGTTCAACACACCAAGAGTAAACAGGTACAACTTCTCAAACCAAAAGAGAACTTATATTACAAACCCGAACCCCACTACGGCAAGCTAGAACTCCTACAACGACGTTGCCCTCGGTTTCATCGAACTAATCGGTGTGGCCAGAGCTGTAGCCCGGGTCGTCATTGCCATCATCCTGATTACCCCCTGGGTTGTGGTCATCGGAGTCGGACTCCTCTTCATTACTGAGGCCGGGGTCGGGTTCCCCATCGTCTGCCAACTCGCCATCCGTATCCATTTCCCCTTCGCCGGGAGGTGGGTGGAGTTGATGATACAGATCAAATGCAATATCACGATATTGCATAGCTAGGTCATTGACTGTATCTAAGTGATGTGCCAGCTCCAGTTTCTCCAGCTGGAGCTGGTCCTCTCGTTGCCACGCGACATCCCGCTGTGCGGTGACCGTGGCCGCCATCTTCACATACAAATCCTTAAGATACCTGGCCTTGCCCAACTTTGCGTTCATCCTAGTTAGCTCATGCCTATGTGTGCTCCTAGCTTCTTCCTCTCGGGCAATGGCTGCATTCCGCTCCTCCACCATCCGGGACAACATAGCCTCACAGTTCTCTGTAGCTTGTTTTTCTTTGGCCAGTTGAGCTTTAAGTTTGCCAATCTCCATAACATTGTACATTCTCTCTCTCATCACCTCAGTCAACTCGGCGGACAACCTGTCCACCTCCTGCTGAGGCGGCGAACGGCTACTACTGGCTTGATCACTGCGTGGAGCTAGCTGATGTCGGGGAACTCCTTTTGGACCAGTCCGCTTACGCGGGGTCTGCTTCTGACGAGCCATCCTGTAGAGGGTAAGTTTAGATTAGTAAGAAAGACCTTAAAGGTTAGCAAGAATAGGATTGATTCTATTCACCCAACCCAAACAAGGAGGAAGGAACTTAACCAGTTAATACATCATGATGCATGCATGAACTTACGATTCCTACTAACATTTCGTAACGATATTACTTTAAACTTTTACAACATAGGGCAATACTTTATGTTGCTCCTCCATACCACTTCCAAAAATTCTAAGAAAGCCTATAGACAGGGGTAGGTTAGGACTAAGCACTTGGACTCAAAATAGGCAGGTTCATAGTATTAGATCCAAACGAATTTTGAAGTTTTTCAATAGTTACAGCAGTCATCTTAGCAACGAATGCTCTGATACCAGCTGTGGCAGAACCCCCTAAGTGTTTGGGCCCACCGGCACCTGCCATTGTCCTAAGGACCTCTGACGGTGATGCCGGGAGTCCTCCCACCTTAGAAGTCCGATGAGCATCGCTGGACGCTCATTCCACTGCTACCTGTGGCGTATCAAGCTGGCTCATTCTGACCACTAGCAATGGTCAAGCAACGAGAACTGCTTCTTCTCGCCCTTACAGGATAGCAAGTGGCCACCTTAACACCAGGATCATTCGTTGCGAAGATAAAGCAGTAACTCAAACGACACAAGACTAAAATAATATTTCAGAGTAAAACAGCGGAAGTATTACATAACTTAATTTACAAAAGGAGTTCTTCCAAATAGTAGAGTGTTATTACAAGCCTGGTCCAGCGGAGCAACTGAAACTTTAGTACAGACAATACAAATTTACAGACCCTGCCCATGGGTCACGCTCACTCTTCTTCGTCGTCAACCTCGACGACGGTCACACAACAGGGTCCGAAGCAAGTCGGCTCATGTGCTTCACCTGCAACAGGGGTATTGAAACCCTGAGTACGGGAGTACTCAACAAGACTTACCCGATGGGAAAAGAGGAGAACTTAGGGATGCAAGCTTAGGGTAGACAAGGGGTGGCTGAGCAAGGAGCCAAAATGTTTTGCTAAAAGCTTACTAGTAGTGCATCCTTATTTTCAAGTTTTAACCGCGAATTCCTCTCCCGCAGAGGCCGAGGAGTTCGAGGATAGTTTAACTAGTTGTACCCCACAGACGAATCCGTGAGTTCCTAATCCTAACGTCAAGTATTATTTATCGATGGCCATAGCTTCATGTCGCTATGAGTCCGGGAATTGGGATCCGAACCTCATGAGACATTTTCCCCTTTCTCATTTTATCATTCAGTTGCTTATTTAACTACGATGAGGGTCGAAGGAATTGAGTCTCCCAATCGGGGAGCAACGACGATTCGAATCGCTTAGCAATCCAGCTGGAGTTCCTAACCACCCGACATATGTAGAACCAAATCTTGCATATACCAACCCAAGTCAGGCTCTCCCCAGATTTGACCAGGTTCGCGGCACCCGAGAGCACAGTACTCCACCATCCTACAGCCGATCTAGATGTTTTCCGGTCATCTCAGATCCGTAAGGTGGGTACACAGTACTCTCGCCATCTTTCCACTCCCAGTGCGCGAGTAGCTGTTCGCGTCGAGGGATCACAAGACCGGGCTTACCGAGGGCAAGTGGTTAGTACTATAAATTCTCAACCCAGCAGGCCATCAACGGAACGGTCCTTAATCGACACAGTTGGAGACACTACTTTAAGATTCCATTCTTAAAGCAAGTCCACCGACCGGTCTCAAATTGAAACATCATTGATCATAAGTGTATTCCACAACAACCCTTCAAACTTTGCTTGGAAACCTATCTAGTAGCAGGGCTAAGCATCCCTACGCAGTTTTTAAAGTAAAACAGGTGCCAAGGACAAGATAACAAATATCAAGGTAGTAAATGCAGCAAGTAGGTTCACCCAATTCTCAACTATCTAATGCAGCATTTTCAATTCATAAGTGATAAAAGATTTAAAACATTCAAGGAGGGGTAATGCATCCGGGGCTTGCCTTGGTTGCAGGGCAGAGAGGGACCCTCGGAGACTTCCCAAGTCTCGGATCCGACTTCCTCGAACGGAGCACCGACCTCGGGGTTCGGTTCAACGGGTGCTTCTTCGGTCACGTGCACTATACGCAAGATGATGAATGCTCATGATATGCATATGACAAATGTGCAAGAAGGACTAAGTCGAGCATAACTTGCCTTCTTGGTGCATTACAGAATAAATAATAAATAAAGTTGTTTAACAACTTAGTGTCTTTACCCAAGAGGTTGCATCTGTAAACTAAGACTTTATTTAATTCATAATTATTCTGAATTAACTAATTATTAATCCTATTTACCTCAATTAACTCTTAATTAATCATCAATGACAGTAATTAAGCATAAGGCCAAACAATATTTAAATGCCAAAGGTCATTAGGGTTAATGACCTCAGGTCATCACAAAATCCCAAAATCACTCAACCCTAATTATGAGGATTTAACTAATCACTATCTAATTATCTTGGAATTATTATTTAATTACTAAATAAGGGTTTATTAATATTTTATTCAAACATTATCCAAATGCCATCAAATTTTGTGTGAAGTCTGGAAATAATATTCAGAGACCCCCCACAAAGTTTGGTGATTTTTGGACATATAAATAAATTGTTAAAATCCCTAGAAGTTTTATTTACTAATTAAAAGAGCAAATTTTTATACACTTGCAAACTATCAGAAAACAGAACCTAATATTTTTCTTGGGTTCTACACATTTCAGGGAATTTATATAAAAATCTCCATGATTTTTGGATTAACACACGAATTATTACATAAATTCAAACATCAAACATTTTTAAACAAACAAGAAAAAGAAAAAGGGCACTGTGCGCCGGGGCCTGCTTGGACGCGGCCCACTCTGGCCCGAGCGCTTCGCGCGCCCAGCGCCCTCTCCCTCTCTCTCTCTCACGCGGTCGCTGACGGGCGGGTCCCGCCCGTCAGCTCCGTCTCCTTCCTAGCGCCGCGGCTCCGGCGAGCTCCAGTGAGCCGTCGGCGAGCTCTCGGCCTCCGCGGTGAGACGCGTTAGCTTCCTTGGCCTCCCGCGCACCCAGGGGCACCCTTTTCTCCCACTCTCCTCTATCCTAACCCCTGTGACCACGGGCACGGCGGACGGCCGTCTCGGCCGAGCAAACGCCGGCCACTACGAGCGAGTAGAGCGTGACTTGAGCAGCGCAAAAGCACCAGGGGCTCACCACGACTTCAACCGAGCAAGAAGCGGCAGCAGAGAGGCTCTGGTTGACGCTGGCCACGATGACGTGCTTGCGGTGGCGCTCGGCCGGAGTTGAGAAGGGAAACGGCTCGGGTGGGAGCTACGGTAGGATAGAGCGTGCGTTTAGGGGCGCAAACGGTGGCGGGGCTCAAGGCGGAGCTGCTGGGGTGCTCAAATGGCTTGGAATGGCAACGGGTGAGGCGAATTTGGTCGGCGCAGGAAACTCGTCGGCGTCGGGGTTCAAGAAAAGAAAGAGGGGACTCCGGCCACTCGGGGCTTTATCCCCACGACAGAAGGCGGTTCGCGGATGAGGACGTCCACGCGAAGCACAGCAGCAAGCAGCTGCGTGGCGTCGCGCGCGGAGGCGGCTCTGCCCCGGCGGCAGAGCACCCCCCCCCTGCCCGACCACTGTAGCAGTGCATATCCACTCAGTTTGGGGTTTTGCAAATTTCGACTGAAATTTGAACTGGAGTCAAATTTGTGTCAAAACAAAAGTTGTTCCAAATTTTATAAGCTACACAACATATTTCGGTGACCAGAGCTGATTTTGAGTGTAACAGGGTGAATTTGGCCAAAACAGTTTGGAAATCAAAATTCAATTTGAGAGGATTCAAATTTTTGAATTGGGGCAGATTAGAATTTCCAAAATTACTTTTGTTTTTCCTAAACAACTTGAAAAACTCCCAACATGAAAGTTGCTCAACTTTTTGTGCTCTACAACTTTCGTGTTGACCACTTTTTAAAATTCCCAATGGATTTTGAATTGGAGGTTTAATTTGGAAAAGGGGACACTTTTCGGAAATCTGTATTTTCAAAATTACTTTGAATTTTGTATTGAAACTTCAAAAACTCAAAACACCAAAGTTGTACATCTTGCCAAGAGCTACAACTTTGCTTTTGAACTCAACCTCAAATTTTGCTTAGTTTTTAACTTATGCAAAAGGGGGCAAATCTAGGATCCAGAAATCAGGGTTTTTCCCCCCTTAGCTTTTCGGAAAATTTCCACCCTAGGGTTTAGCAACCACACAAGCATCAACACACCACATAAGCACACTCTACCTCCCTAAGCTCAAGCAATCAAAGTAAACTGGTTTTAAGTTGATGCATACTAATATGCTTAACAAATATGATTTGCAATGCTCATGATGACATGATCCGTTTTTAGTAACCGTAACATCGGGGATGTTACAATTACCAACCGCTGTTAAAGGGTTTCTTTTTTTTGGTTCACTTCTTCGGTTGTTTATTGTTTTTATATAATAATAATAGGTTTTTCGATACATATTTTTGCTGATACAATAATATATTTATATTACACGCATATTAAGCATATATAAATGAAAATTATAGGCTTAGCTTTATAATTAAGCTTTGCCTATAATAAAATGAATAGGCCACATAAAAAATTAAATAGATATGTAAAAAGCTTTTTATATATATAGTTTTATAAGTACAAAATTTGTAACACATATATACATAGAGTTTTTTCTCCCAATGTCTAAAAACGATACAAATGATCATCATTGTTTGGAATAAGAGTTTCGTTGCCGTTGAAGTGAAACTCGCCGTTTGGATTGATCACTTGCTCGCGGAGAAATCCTGCTATCGTCTCTTGGATAGCTTTGATTCGGTCTTTTTGTATGACCTTTTTCCTCAACCATTCCGTCTTTAATTTGAAATAAATAAAAAAGTATTAGTTATCTAAGTTATTCAATATAATTCAGGAGATAATGAAAAGAGACATGTAACGTACTCTGAGCGTCTCTGTGGGTGTTTGATTGACTTGTGCCATCATGAATTTGCACACGTAATATGCACATAGATTGTTCCCCCTTCTTGTCTTAAACACCACTGTACGATATATATATAAAAAATATTCACGACCACGACAATAAGAAGGCTAAAAGTTAGCGAAAGTTTGCTAGCTAGTAAAACTTACTTGTGGATGAATTATGTTAAGCGGCGCTTTACATCCACTGAGACGTTCACGGTCAATAAATCTTTTCCAAACCCTACACACAGCCATTGTGGATCGTGAACTAATAATTACAGAGTCATATTATGATATTCTTCTAGCTGCGATCGACATTACATACCTTTGAATAATGTTTACGTTGATAATTTTCTTGCGGTTTTCTCATTGAGTTAAAGATTATCATCCGGTTCTTGGGAATTTCAATGACCATGAGTATCCAGTGAAAGCTGTTTACACACATATATATGGTCAGGCCTATATATAACTATATAAAACTTGTCTCGAGTAATAATAAGTAAAATAAAATATGCATCCACTTAATAACTATATAACTCACTCGAAGTTGAAGGGGAAGAGTATTTTTTGTTTTTCTTTTTGGTTCACAAAGAACCTCATAAGATTGGTGCAGACTTCTGTCTCATGAGATGCTGTCCACACTGCCTGCGGAGTCTTGAAAACAATATAAGGGTCAACGAACCCAATACTATTGTCATTTCTGATTCTGAGCTCTCTCATTTGGTTCCTCCATATATACATACAAATCCTAAGTGTGTAAGGATTATATACATGTAATTAAAGAAGTTAGAAGTATAATAAAAAGAAAGAAATACTTACAGACAAAAGCAGCTGACAAGAGATTTGTCGAGAGCGTCGAGGTGACATAATTGGTGCAATTCTTCGAACTGCACGTATATGAGGTCATCTCCACGAAAGTAGTGATGTTGTCTAATACGAACAGAAATCCAATTATCTCCCCTTTTAGACGCCTCAATGCACAATTTGTTTATTGCAACATTTGTGTGGCGAGCTCATGTAAACGCTGAGGGTTGAATAGACTCCTGTCCGGTTCATATCTTGCCCTCCATTGATCAACTACCTCAGCTTCTCTCTCCATTCACGAGCACTGATCGGTATTTGATCTCTCACAAGGTATTCATAGTGACTAACATATTTATTTGCATGTTCACCAAGTGGTCTGCCTGTAGCTATCTCAAACTCAGAGATTACATAGCGGCCCTCCAACGGCTTCTTTGGCCCTCGTGGAGGTACGCTTCTCCCTGTAGAGGTCGATCCAGAAGGCTACACGTAGATATACAAACAAAAATACTAAATTAATAACCAAGTAAGTCTAAAATCTAATGTAAGAGATGCATTATATATGTTTACATTTACATACCTCGCCGGTATTTCCTTCTTGTTGCACGACAACAAGTTGTTGCTCAGGTGCATTGCCCCTCTTGTTGCTCAGGGGCATTGCCCTCTTGTTGCTCAGTCGGATTGTTTTGCATGATCTCGTTGTAATCAATAAAGTACTGACTACCGTCGTCGATCATATTTTGAATGACATCTTCCATATATTCAGGATCATCGTGAGAACGGTCGGCCATTTCTATGTCTTCAACCATATATATATATATATATATATATATATATATATATATATATATATATATATATATATATATATATATATATATATATAAGATAAGAAATACACTAGAATAATATAAGTGCTAGAGTGCTCCAAACTAAAAAAATAATACGAACAATAACACTAGAATAATATACTTGCACAATAGATTTCATAACAATTCAAAACACTACAATTCATAATATACTAGAATAATATACTAGCACAATATATTTCCTAACAATTCAAAATACTACAATTCATAATATACTAGAATAATATACTAGCACAATATATTTCATAACAATTCAAAACACTACAATTTATAATATACTAGAATAATATACTAAAAAGTCTTTTAAGCCAAGTAATACACTAGAATAATATACTAAAAAAAATACTAGAATAATAATACAAACAATAATATATACAAAACACTACAATTCATAATATACTAGAATAATATACTAAAAAGTCTTTTAAGCCAAGTAATATACTAGAATAATATACTAAAAAATAATACTAGAATAATAGTATAAACAATAATAGTATATGTTTTAAGCCAAGTAATACACTTGCACCTAGAATAATGTACTAAAAAGTAATACTACCAAATAATACAAGAATAATAGTACAAACATTAATATATACAAAATAATAAAAAATAAAATATATATTAGAGACTTATATACTACTACTAGTACTACTACAAATAAAAGTGCTGGAGTGCTCCAAAAAATAATACTAGAATCTTTTAAACCAAGTAATATACTAGAATAATATATAAAAAACAATACTACAAAATAATACAAGAATAATAGTACAAACATTAATATATACAAAACAATAGAAAATAAAATATATATTAGAGACTTATATACTACTTCTACAAACAAAAGTACTGTAGTGCTCCAAACAAGTAATACTATAATAATATACTAAAAATATACTAGCATAATATAATTCATAACAATTCAAAACACCATGTATACTGGCAATATTTTTTTAGTGTAATAATATACTAGCATGCATTATTTTTTAGTGTATATACTTAAATATATATACATTCAAAACAATTCAAAACATTTTGTAGTATATATATATATATATATATATATATATATATATATATATATATATAACATTATTCATAGAAACTGTTGGTATTCATATATATACAATTCATATATACAATTTTAGTCTATATATATAAACCGTTGGCATTCATAGATCGATGAATAGTACGTAGGATGGATTCGATCGAAGGATGGCGGCCGGAGTTCGTCGAAGATGGCCGCTGCAGCGGCGCTGGAGATGGCGGCGGCGGCGGTGGAGCTCTCTGCTCGACGAAGACGAAGACGAAAGCAACTGCTCAGATCCAGGGCGCCTGTGGCTTATATAGGGGCGGACCCTTTAGCACCGGCTCGTGTTACCAGCTGGTGCTAAAGGGACCCTTTAGCACCGGTGCCAACCACGGACCGGTGCTAAAGGGTCTTGCGCGGGCTAGGACGGGGTCCGGAAATTTTCAGGACCCTTTAGCACCGGTTCCCACTATGGGCCGGTGCTAAAGGCCCTGTTTTTTAGTTTAGGGTTTTTAAAGTGTTTATATATACAGTTTATATTATAAATTGTATAGTAAATTAAATATTTTGCATAATATTTTTTAAACAGTGACATATATTGAATTTTTTTTAATGTACATATGAAAATTTTTAACCTTAAATATCTTACTGTATTTTTATAATTTGCAATAATTTTGTAAGAAATATTTAGTATTTTGTTAATGCAAAAATATATTATTCTAATAAATTTACAAAAACTATATCCAATTAACTGGAAATCTATTTTCACATCATATTGACGTTAAACTTTTTATTTTTGTTATTTATTACTCGGAATGCTAGTAGGGTATAGTTTTCATCAAATAAAAAATCTATTTATCATATAAAAATATATATTTTGATGAACACACCCTTTGACCGAACCCTAGATGGTCCCAAATAGAAAAGTCATGAATACAAAGTTTGTTACACTCATCAAGTTCTACATTTGGTGTAATGGTCAACTTTTCATTTGAAAAAGTTTGAACCACTGAATTTTGAATTTTCAGAGAATTCATAGCCACGCAGCGGTTTAGGAACCCTAGATAGTCTCGAATTGAAAAGTCATGAATACCAATATTGTTCCACTCATCAAAATCTACATTTAATATATAGACCATTTTTACATTTGACAAAGTTTTGGGAAGGTGTAGTTGAAAATCCACAATTGACACATATAGTTTCATATAGTTTGTGTGAGATTCAAGTTTTGGAAGAGTCATGAATACAAAGTTTGTTACACTCATCAAAATTCACAATTCTCAAATATAGTTTTATACAATTCTCAGAATTCGTACATTTTACAACACATACTATTAAACATGACTTTATGTTAAGCCGACACAACAGTGAACTTCTTCTTGACGTGTGACCTTTGGTTATGATCCTGCTGTAACCATGGAGTATCCTTATTGTTTAACAGAATGCTTGGGTCTTTGTTGACTATGAAGGGCGGAATTCGATCATCCCTTTCGTAATCGCCTGACATGTCTGACTTATCCTCAATTCCGACAATGTTTCTTTTCATAGAAAGGACAATGTGGCGCTTTGGCTCATTGATGATTGAGTGGTCATCATTTTTTCCTCTCTTTGGTTTCGTAGACATATCTTTGACATAGAACACCTGACTCACGTCTGCAGCAAGGACGAATGGTTCATCTTTGAACCGACTATTGTTAAGGTCCACGGTTGTCATCTCATACTCCTTGTCGACTGTTACCCCACCTCCGGTCATCTTCACCCATTGGCACCGGAACAAAGGAACTTTAAAATTAGCTGCATAGACTAGTTCCCATATGTCTTCTATGCATCCATAATATGTTTGTCTGTTCCCATTTGGATCCGTGGCATCCACGCGTACACCACTATTTTGGTTGGTGCTCCTTTTATCTTGGCCAACTGTGTAAAATGTGTTACCATTTATCTCATACCCTTTGTACGTGAGGACATGCCATGATGGTTGCCTCGCCAACAAATAAAGCTGCTCATCAATGTTTTCATCACCTTGACATTTTTTGCGCAACCAATCGCCAAAAGTTTCCATGTGCTGACGCATTATCCAAGCTTCATTCTTCCCTGGCCACTGGGACCGTAGGAAATCTTTGTGTACCTCAACATATGGTTCCACCAATGAGAAGTTCTGGAGAACTATGTAGTGTGCTTTATTGAAGTAATCATCTCCCGTACCAATATATGTTTTCCTCCCAAGTGTTCCCTTCCGCTGAGTCTGCCCTCGTGTTGAGATTCAGGAATGCCAATTGGGTCAAGGTCTGGAATAAAGTCAACACAGAACTCTATGACCTCCTCTGTTCCGTAGCCCTTGGCAATGCTTTCTTCTGGCCGAAAACGACTATGGACATATTTCTTTAGGACACCCATGAATCTCTCAAAGGGGAACATGTTGTGTAGGAACACAGGACCGAGAATACAAATCTCTTTGATCAGATGAACTAGGAGGTGTGTCATGATATCAAAGAAGGATTGAGGGAACACCAACTCAAAGCTGACGAGACATTGAACGACATCATTCTAGAGAGTAGCTAGTTGCTATGGATTGATTGCCTTCTGAGAAATTGCATTGAGGAATGCACATAGCTTTACGGTGGCTAGACGTACGTGTGGAGGTAAAATTTCTCTTAAAACCACCCGTAGCAATTGCGTCATTAGAACATGACAGTCATGGGACTTTAAGTTCAGGAATTTCTTCTCTGGCACATTAATTATTCCCTTGATATTGGAGGAGAATCCAGATGGGACCTTGATGCTGCTAAGACATTCAAACATGCTTTCGTTCTCTTCTTTGCTCAGAGTGTAGCTAGCAGGGCTTAAGTAATGACGTCCATCATCTGTCTTTTCTGGATGCAGGTTGTCTCGTTCTTTCATGCGCTGCAAGTCTTGTCGTGCTTCAAGTGAATCCTTAGACTTCCCGTAGACACCCATGAATCCGAGCAAGTTCACACAAAGATTCTTTGTCAGATGCATCACGTCGATCGCGTTGTGGACCTCTAGGACATTCCAGTAAGGTAGCTCCCAAAATATGGATTTCTTCTTCCACATGGGTACGTGTCCCTTAGCATCCATGGGAATAGGTTCGCTGCCTCGTCCCTTTCCAAATACCACTTTTATATCCTTGACCATTTCGAGTACATCATTCCCGGTTCGATTGAGAGGTTTGGTCCGGTGGTCTGCCTTGCCTTTAAAATGCTTGCCTTTCTTTTGTACTGGGTGGTTCACAGGAAGAAACCGACGGTGGCCAAGGTACACTACCTTTCGACAGTTTTTCAAAAATACACAGTCAAGGTCTTCATAACAATGTGTGCATGCATTATATCCCTTATTTGACTGGCCTAAAAGATTACTCAGAGCTGGCCAATCATTGATTGTTACAAACAACAATGCTCGCAGGTCAAAGTGCTCTTGTTTGTACTTATCCCACACGCGAACTCCTGGTTTGCTCCATAAAAGTTGAAGTTCCTCAACTAATGGCCTCAGGTAGACATCTATGACATTGTCAGGTTGCTTCGGTCCTTGGATAAGCACCGGCATCATAATAAACTTCCGCTTCATGCATAGCCATGGAGGAAGGTTGTAGATACATAGAGTAACTGGCCAAGTGCTGTGACTACTGCTCTGCTCAACGAAAGGATTCATACCATCTGTACTTAAGGCGAACCACAAGTTTCTAGCATCATCTGCAAAATCTGGGAATTCTCTGTCTATCGCTCTCCACTGGGATTCATCGGCAGGGTGTCTCAGCATATTGTCTATCTTACGGTCTTCTTTATGCCACCGCAACAACTTTGCATTGTCCTTATTTCTGAACAGATGTTTTAATCATGGAATTATAGGAGCATACCACATAACCTTGGCAGGAATTTTCTTCCTATGACGTTCTTCACCCTCAACACCGCCACCTATGACGTTCTTCACCCTCAACATCGCCAGGATCATCTCGTCTAATCTTATACCGTGATTCCTTACATACTGGACATGCATCCAAATTCTCGTATTCCTCCCCACGGTAGAGGATGCAGTCATTAGGACATGCGTGTATCTTCTGGATTTCTAATCCCAAAGGGTAGACAACCTGTTTTGCTTCATACGTAGTGGTGGGCAATTTGTTGCCTTTCGGAAGCATCTTTTTTATGATCTTCAATAACTGCCCAAATACCTTGTTAGATGTACCATTCTTTACCTTCTATTGCAGCAATTCCAGTGTGGTACCCAGCTTTTTTTGCCCCTCTTCAGCGGTGGGATATAACGATTTCCTGTGGTCCTCTAGCATGCGCTCGAACTTGGCTTTCTCTTTATCACTTTCACATTCTCTTTGTGCATCACGGATGGCATCACCAAAAGCATCATCGCTCCGATCATCTTCTGCCGCTACCTCTTCTTCATTATCTCCCCCCATTGCAACATCATTGAAGCCACCGTACTGAGCAATAATATTGGCATGCTCCAATTCTTCTTCTTCTTCTTCACCTTCATCCATTATAATCCCGCTTTCTCCATGCTTGGTCCAACAAATATAATTTGGTACGAAACCAAACTTTAATAAATGCGAATGAAGAGTTCTTGAGTTAGAATATTCCGTCAAATTCTTGCACACGGCACATGGACAGCATATGAAACCGTCCCTCTTATTTGTCTCGGCCACACTTAAGAAATAGTGCACGCCATTAATGAACTCTTCGGAGCGCCGATCAGCATTATACATCCAATTACTTGTTACCATCTGCATTAAATATAACATATATATTATGAAAACCATGCACACATATAGTTTCTCATCTTATTGCACAACATGTCTAAGATACATAGTTGATTAATTCAAGAAAGCTTGGCTACAACAAATACAATCGCAACTAGCACTAAAAAACCAAAACTAAAATGCACTTAAGCAACATAATTAGTTCGCATCCAATCTCAACTATAATAGATAGATCATTCGCTTGATCAACATCATTGAACTCCTTTCGTCAGCTCACTGCCTCACCACCTTCAGCCTCAACCACCTGTGCAAAAGATTTCTTAATGTGTTCAATGTATTCTTCCTCCTAGTACCAACCTGTACATCCGCCGGTACCGTCCCACTGAAATTAAAATAGAGAATCAAAAGTTTAATTAATATCATTTAAAAAAATAAGCACATATATAAGCAAATGTCTGGAAATAACTCACATTACGATCCGGACACTTGTAGAATATACGACCCTTGTTTACTCCCTCTTTCGACACTTTGTACTCCATCACAATCTTCTGCCCACACTTGCCACAAGTAATGAGAGGGAGTTCCGGCCGGTATCGATTTTGAACCCGTTGAGAGACCGAAGACCCGGTCACGGTTGCCATCTACTATCCATACTCAATTTTTAAACAATTATAAATTCCACATTTACTAGTAAACATGTATGATTAAAGAAGAACCTAATAATATCCTTTATATGGATACTAATTCATGTGAATGATTCAAAATAACAAAGTGGATTTGAGCTAAAAATGATGGGAACATCACAAGCCAAAAACAACATAAAAAAGACAAGAAAGACTGAAGTTAGTCACCTCCAAGCACGAAGAAACGATGACGGAGTCGAAGAAGATCAACGATAGGCGTCGGAGATGAAGAACAAATGAAGAACAAGGAAGAAGAAGCTCCAAGAACAACAATGGTGCTCTCGGTTTCAAATGGGCAGAGGGGAGGAGAAGGCGGGCCTATAAACCGGAGCTTTAGCACCGGTTCAGGGCAAAAACCGGTGCTAAAGGGTCACCCTTTAGCACCGGTTTGTGTGCCAAACCGGTGCTAAAGGCTTTGCCTCGACCCGAGCACCGGTTGGTAACACGAACTGGTGCTAAAGGGTCCCTGCCCCGACAGCACCAGCCGTTGGGCAGGACCCTTTAGCACCGGTTCGTGTTACGAACCGGTGTTAAAGGGGCCTTTAACCCCGGGCCGCAAAAAGACCGAAGTTTTTGGCTATTTTGGGCCGCAAAAAGACCAATGCCTCATTCTGTAGTAGTGACAATGATATCCTAACTATTTATAGCGGCTGGTACCGCCGTACCGTTGGCTCTAAAGGGCAATGATATGTTACTGCTGCGTCAATACGATCATCAGTCATTGTTCGGATCCTAGACTTATTATGATCTGGCAGTAAAACAAAACTTCAAAGTCGGTAAGCATGGTCCGATAATTTAGTGTGACCTAAACTATCGAAAAACATCATTGTTTGGTTCTTTTTAAATACATTCCTTTATTTTTGGAATATATTTAAAAAGAACCAAACAATGATATCTTTCGATAGTTTAGATCACACTAAATTCTGAAAAATGCTAATACGAATCTGCGTAGGCGTCGATGGCCGATGCGAATCTCCCTGGCACCTTGTTCTTGATGGATACGTGGATGGCCGAGGCGAATCTCCCTGATTGCCTTCCAGCTTTTACTGCCTGAGTTTCAATTTTGCTTTCATTTTCAGACATCATGTTTTTTCTCAAGTTCAGAAGTCCATAATTACCAACCTGTACTGAAAGATAAATTAGTGCATGTGCCTATGGTGAAGTGTCGTTGATGCAAACTGAATCAGTAGAAACTTCTACACTTGCAATGCAGCAGCATTATCAGCAAGGCTCATGACATGGTAGGTTCAGATTTGTACGAAAAATTGTAGCCTAACATTATGTGAGGCGTGCTAGTTAAGAATATGCCAGCAGAATCACACCTGTCTAGGCTCTTTCTCTTTAATACAATAGGCAGCTCTCCTGCCAGTTTTGTTTCAAAAAAAAAAAAGAATGCAGTGCAGTAGGCAGAGTACAATGCTTATCTCATGAACCAACCTAAACAAAAGATATTTTCCAACTCTCCCTATGTCTAGATCGAAACAGTAGATGCTCTGCATTCATAAAAAGTTACAAATAACGGCAGTTTACTCCTATATTTGTACTGAAGTTTTGTGAATTATTATTATTTGTTAACCTAATCATTAAGCAGTAAATCTTCCACCTGCACTTTGTAGTATGTAGTGCAGGCTCTGTAGTACTAAGGGAAAGCTGAACGATGGCACATGCTGAAGTTTACTGGATTCAACTTCTGCACTCCTCAGACAATGCAGATACAAGAATTGCATGAGATGTGACAGTGGCATAAACCACCGGAAGTTGCAAGATCAAAGCTTTTTTTGGTTTGTCTTACATTAGTTCCTTGTTCTGATAAAACAAAAAAATCCTGCATCTCCTCCTATCGTTGTACAGATTACAGATCTTATAAGTGGCAATGCAACCTCTCCTCCTTTATTCAGAAAAAAAACCAAGAAGAAAGAAAGAAGAGAGGAATTTTATAAACTGTAAACCTGATATATGTATACTCATAGTCTAATCCCTAAACTAAAAAGGGAGAGAACTCTTAATCAACATACTGACTGCTTCCAAAAAAAGGGAGAGAACTGTGAGTAACACACCTGAATTGAATTACTGATCGCATCCACGGGAGAATGTGAGGAATCCTTCAACTCGGCAGGTAATCGTAACTAAGTTTATTTTTGTTTGCCGTTACGCTTTGCTATTGTTGGCGGGTGTGTGTAGGACGATGGCCGAGGTCGAGGTTGTAGGGTGGAGATCCGGCGCGCCCTGCAGTCGTTGAAACGCAGGCACCTTGCCGAGGAAGGAGGGCAACCTAGGGGATCGCTGCAACAAGAGACGACACGGAGCGGACTCGCGCAGCTGCATGGCGGCTGGGGCGTCGGGGCTGCACGGTGGCTGCACGACGTCGCGGCTGGGTCAGACCCACGGGATCGTTGCAACAAGAGCGGCGCGGAGTCGTGGCTGGGTTGGAGAGGTTCCACGGCGCCGCGGCTGGGTTGAAGAGGGTTCCACGGTGGCTGGGGCGGCAGTCGGATGTCGCGCCGAGGAAGATGGTCGTGGTTTCGCTGGGCCTGGGCGAGAGGCCGTGCTGATTTCACGGTGACGTCGCGAGCGCGGATGATTTCTTTGTGTGCGTGGCAGATGAGCGGGGGCTGAGGAGGACCATACATGCAATCGTGGTTGTCGGATTTGAGTGAGTAAAGAAAGAGAATATTAAAAATCAATCTGGACGGTTGATTACTATAGAGTTGTTTTTTTGGTATATTTTCTGGGGTGCATAAAGGAGAGTTTTCTCAGCGGGGGAGTTTATATGGGGTGGACCAAGCAATGAAAAAGTTAGTGTATTATTAGTAGGGTATAGATAGAAAAAAGTTGGTATATTAGTAGGGTATAGATAGATAAGTCAGCGCATGATTAGGTCCAGCTAAACAATCGGATCCGACCAGAACCAATGGAGCACGTTCCGAAATTACCTACGTCAATGTACGTCTCAATCGATCGTTTGAAACCCAGCACTTCGACCAGTTTAGAGCCAAATAACACCGTCATTATCGACGTAGGAGTACATTGTAAGATTTTTTTTAGGTAAATACTCCGCAAGTAGCACGTCTAGTACCTGTTCCTCATTTTTTTTTGAAAGAATGTACCTGTTCCTCATCATAAGCTAGAGCCAACAAATAAACGTTCGTTTCCCTCTTCATGTTGACTCCGTCGCCATGAAGCACGAGCATATGCATGCATGGCGGTGCGGACGGCAGACCGGAGACCGTGGCAACACCAGCCACACGATCTCGCGTGCGCACGCGTACAAGCGGCCGGAATCATCAGGTAATAATAAGCGCACGAGGGCGCGCGTTCCGAGAAGACTGCCGCGCCTGAACGCAGCTCGACATCATTCATATATACCTGCCCTCGCTAGTTAGCTGTATATAAGCACGCCTCGTCATGCTTTGTTTCGCACTCATCAGCTCAAGCTAGCTAATAATCACTCTCCATCCCTCCTGATTCTGATTCTGATCATATCCAGCGAACACTACGCACTACTAGAAAACAACACCGTCGGACGCCGGGACAACCTTTAGTCGGCACGTACGGCACCTTGATTGACAACAGCCATGTCGCCTTCCACCAGGAGCTGTTCATGGCTTGTTCTTGTTCCCCTGATCCTCTCGATTCTTCTCGCGTGCACTGCCAACGGCGACCATCTAAAGGTGGGCTACTACGACAATACGTGCCCCAACGTGCAGCAGATCGTGCACTCCGTGATGGCGTCCAGGGTCGACGCCGACCAGTCGATGGCGCCCGCCGTGCTCCGCCTCTTCTTCCACGACTGCTTCGTCGACGTACGTACGCCCCCAATTTCACCGATCTAATTCCTTCCTAGTCTAATCTTTACTTGTGTTTCTGCATTGTGTCCTAAAGTTTTTTTTTTGTACGGCAGGGGTGCGACGGCTCCGTCCTACTGGACGGGACGCCCTTCTCCGGGAGCGAGAAGGACGCCAAGCCCAACGCCAACTCGCTCCGGGGCTTCGACGTGATCGACGAGATCAAGTCCCACGTCGAGCATGCCTGCCCGGCCACGGTCTCCTGCGCCGACATCCTCGCGCTCGCCTCCCGCGACGCCGTCGCGCTGCTCGGGGGCCCGACGTGGGAAGTGCAGCTCGGCCGCAGGGACTCGCGCGGCGCCAACAGGACCGCCGCCGAGTACGGTCTCCCAGCCCCGAACTCCACCCTCGCCGAGCTCATTGGCCTGTTCAGGCACCACGGCCTCGACGCGCGCGACATGGCGGCGCTCTCCGGCGCGCACACCATCGGCACGGCGCGGTGCCACCACTACAGGAACCGAGCCTACGGCTACGGCGGCGAGGGCGGCGCCGCCGCCATCGACCCCGCGTTCGCGGAGCGGCGCAGGCAGACGTGCCAGTCCGCTTATGACGCGCCGGCGCCGTTCGACGAGCAGACCCCGATGGGGTTCGACAACGCCTACTACCGGGACCTCGTGGCGCGGCGCGGCCTCCTCACCTCCGACCAGGCGCTCTACGGCGGCGGTGGACCGCTGGACAATCTGGTGGAAATGTACAGCACGGACGGCAAGGCGTTCGCCAAGGATTTTGCCAGGGCAATGGTGAAGATGGGCAAAATACCACCGCCACCACAGATGCAGGTGGAGGTCAGACTCAGCTGCAGTAACATCAACTGGTGATATGCTGTATATATATATATGGAGGTAGATGCAATTCAATTTATATACAAATAAAACTAGTTATGGATCAATTGTAATCGAATCATAATTACTTCATTTGTGTTTTTGCTTATTAAGCAAGTTGTATATTTGTTATTTTAATTATACAGTGCCGAAATAAACATTTATGAACGGGCTGGTTATTTTGTACTTTATTATTCGTTTTTATTGCATTGCAAAGTTTTCTAAAAAAACTGAGCACATTGCAAAATTAGTCATAGCTGATTTTGTATTTGAAATTTTCCAGATAATTATAAGGGTTGGCACTTGGTAGCATTAATTAAATCACGGACATAACAACAACTGCTTAATGGAGCCGTGGAAAACAACCCAAAACAGCACAACAATAGTCGAGTGTCTCGATTAGGTCTTGATTAGCCCTCCCCCAGCTCGAGTTCGCAGCGGCTCTCCTTGGGGGATGGCTCCAGATTGTCAACCAGGTGCAGATCGGCGAGTCCTCGCTCCTAACTCGCCGGATCTGTATTGCTATTCCGGCAGCGATGTGCGGGGCAGCTCTGTAGCACCGCCTCTGCACACCACTACGACGCCGACTTCAGGACTTCCTCACCAAGCACCATTGCTAATATGTTTCCCGATGGGTTCAAAAACCGTCATGCAACGAATCCCCAACCGATTATATTTCCTAATGGTTAATAAACATCGTTGCTAATATGTTCCCCGATGGGTTAAAAAACCGTCGTACAACAAATCCCCAACAGATTATATTTTCCGATGGGTTTTAAAAACTGTCATGCAACAAATCTCTGACCGAATATATTTCCCGACGGGTTTTAAAAACCCGTCATGCAATGCATTCCTGACTGGATATATTTCCTGATGGGTTTTAAAGAGCCGTCATTCAACAAAACTCCGACTGTATATATTTCCCGATGGGTTTTAAAAAACTGTCAAGTAACAAGTCCCCGACCGGGGTACCCTTGGCAATTCATGTCCGACCAAAGTCTTTTTGGCGTGTTTACAAACTAATTGTTGAGCGTTAACCGTCGGAAACATACGGTCGCCCACACAATGACTGACTACTCGTCGGTAAAAGGGGGAATGCCCGACCATGGATGCCCGACGGGAGGTTCCCGACGGTACACGCTCGGGCATTACACTTCCCGACGGTGCAAGTAAATGCCCGACAGTATAACAACTGTCGGCCATTTTTGCACTCCTTGTAGTGAACTCGGTCATCAGTCGCCCGCCACCAGCATGGGTCAGAGTCACCTCCATGGCCCTCATCACCTTCCTATCAGGGGGATGGGTGTACTCCCTGATCTTCAGCGTGGTCTTCGGGAGAACGTGGCCCTCCATCTAGTTCAAGGCCACCCTGATGGTGATAATTCAGGGATCTTGGGCATTGCTCCTGATGCTACTCGACTACATGCTTCCTCTCCTCAGGCTAGGGCGCCAGCCTCAAGGGCGTCGGGTGAACCATGAATCTACTCGCTTGGAACTGTCAGGGATCAGGAGGGTCCCTGCATAGTTCTAAAATGCAACACCTACGACGACTAATCTGTTCCACCAAAGCTGAGGTATGCTTCATATCTGAAACTCGCAATATGTCAATTAATCGTACAGCTATTATCAATCATTTTAATGTTGCAGATGCTTTTGTAGTTCACTCGCAGGGCCAGTCCGGGGGACTTTGGTTGATTTGGACCCATGCAGTTGACATCGCTATAGTAGAGCACAATCCCCACTATATATTAGCTGTTTGTAATAGTACTTCTACTTCTGATCAGTTTGGCTTAGTTTGTATCTATGGTGATCCGCATCACCGTACAACCTCTACTATTTGGGCTAGAGTGCTTCATTTTGTTGTTAATCATAGCACTCTCCCCATTTTAGCTATGGGAGACATGAATGAACTTATGCACCCTAATGAAAAGGCTGGACCAGGTAGGCCTAATATATCTCGTATTAATATGTTCTGTGACTATATGAAGCAGTGTGGCTTACTTGACTTGGGGTACAATGGCCCGGCGTACACTTGGACCAACAAGCGCTTCAACTCCTCCCCCACCTTCCAGCATCTTGATCGTTCTTTGGCGAATATTGAATGGTGTACTAAGTATCCCCAAACGGCGGTCTATCATTTGCCTATGATTCAGGGAGACCACACCCCCATTCTTACTATGATGCATTCCACGCGCCCTAAAACTAACTCTCTCTTTTGCTTTGAGAACTGGTGGCTTCTGGAACACGACTTTAATGAAGTGGCAAATCAAAGTTGGGAAAAATCCTCTCGGCGTCCATTCCACCTCAAAACCAAATACCTTGCCTACGACCTCAAGAAGTGGAGGAAAGCCAAGCCTAACATCTCCACTCAGCTCAGCACTATTGAGGATCTTCTCCAACAACAGTCTAAACCTCCTCACCTCCAAGATTTCTCTACTCAAAAGCACCTCATCAGCCAACATGAAGATATCCTCAGGAAGTCAGAGGAGTTCCATATCCAGAGAGCTAAGAAGCAATGGGCCAAGCTAGGAGATAGGAATACTGCTAATTTTCATCAAGCAATCACCAAAAGAAGCAGGAAAAATACCATTGCTTATCTCTATAATCCTGATGGCACTGAAGCTACTTCCCCTAACCAACTAGCTGATACTTTGTTGAACTATTTTCATGACATTTATGGAATTACTTCTCCTTCTAATAGTTCAAATTTGCAGAACCCCCCAGACTCTCCAGCCGCATCACCTCTCCATCAATCGTCGGCTAATATGAACCATATCAACAATTTTCAGCAGGCTCATAATTTGCAGATGCAGCAAGCTCACAATATGTAGATAAACCCCTCTCGCTCCTCTCCTCAGGATCATATGTTTCAGCACTCTCAGCACCTGTATGTCACCTCTACCCCAACGGTACAAGAACTCCACGCCATCATCAAGAAGATGCGCAGTAATGCCTCCCCAGATCCGGATGGGCTAAACGCTGGATTCTACAAGGCTACCTGGGAATGGATATCTACTGATATTCACAAACTAGTAAGTGATTTCTATAGTTCAGCCTTTCTTAATCAAGAAATCACTCAAACTTATATTACATTAATTCCTAAAAAGATGCAACCCACTGTTCCTCAGGATTTTAGGCCTATTAGTCTCTGCAGTGTCATTTATCGTCTCATTGCTAAGTCTCTAGCTGATAGGCTTAAAACTTATCTTCCGAACTACATTCATAATGCCCAGTATCCTTTCATTCAGAACAAACATATCTCTTCAAATATGATAATTACCCAGGAAATTATCCACTCTTTTGGTCTCAAAAACTGGACTGGTAAAGCTTTTATGCTTAAACTAGACTTGGCTAAAGCTTTTGATCATCTGAATTGGAATTTCCTTACCCAGGCTCTGCATAGGCTTCATTTACGTGGCCATTTCATTCAGCTCCTTAAATGTTGCTATAACTCTCCCTCAATGGCAGTTCTGGTTAATGGCCGACCAACTGAGTTCTTCACGCCAAATCGTGGCATCAGACAGGGATGCCCTCTCTCTCCATTCTTGTTTGCAATAGCCATTAATGAACTTTCTATTACTCTCAATCAGGCTCTGCAAGATGCTAATCTTCAAGGGGTTTCTCTTGGTCACAATTGTCCTCCGATTCACTCCCTTCTCTTTGCAGACGATCTAATCTTATGTGGAGCTGCCAATATGTAGGAAGCAACAGTTCTAAAAAATATCCTCGATGACTTCTGCGCTCAATCAGGTCAGATCCCTAATTTCAACAAATCTGCTATTCTTTTTAGTAGAAATGTGGATGATGCTACCAGAGCAAATATCAAGAATGTCTTCCCTGTTCCTAATCTTCTTCCCAACACCATCCACTTAGGTCATCCGCTTATATTTACTCACAGGGACAAAAATCATGCTTACAATTTTATTTATAACAAATGTTTAGCAAAACTCACTACTGTCAAAGCCAATAAAATCAACCATGCGGGTCATCTTGCTTATATTCAATCTGTCCTTTCTTCTATACCCATCTATTATATGTCTACTATTATTTTCTCAAAAACCTTTATTGACAAGATCATTACAGTTATGAGAAGATTCTAGTGGGCTGGTGTTCAACAGGATGACCCTTCTAACCCTATTGCTTACAGATCCTGGGAGGGTATATGCCAGTTGAAAGGTCCTAATATGGCTAGAGGGGGGTGAATAGCCTATTTAAAAATCTACAAACTCACTAGAGGAAGAGGTTAGTAAAAAAACAAAGCAAAGCTTTTTTCTCTAGCTCTAATGGGGTGTTTGCAAGCCACCTATCCAACAATTCTAGTTGATATAATCACTAGGCACACAAGAGCTATGTCACTACTTACACTAGAGAGCTACCTAAAGTTTCTATACAAGTAAGTAAGCTACTCTAGTTTGCGGGAATGTAAAAAGAGATGGTTTGATCTTTATACCACCACGTAGAGGGGATGAACCAATCAATAATATGAAGTCCAACCACCGGGAGAAATCTAATGAACAATCACAATGGAGACACACAATTTTCTCCCGAGGTTCACGTGCTTGCCGGCACGTGTTGACACTAGCTAACACCACTTAGATACTAGGTTGTCATCCCTAGCATGGCGCCAGAGTGTACAAAGGTATTTATAAATGTAAAGGCTCTCTAGAAAATAATCTATTCTATCCGCAAGCGCACAGATAAAACACCTCATTGTAGCATTTCACCAGGATAAGTATTCCAGGTATCGTTATTTATAATTTTGCTCAAGGGATCTCAAGAAAATGAAATTAAATCAAAGGGCAAAATCTATCAAGGCATAGACTAGAGATAAACTTGCAAGAACATGATTACTAATGAGAAACTCGTCACACAGTCACATACTTTAGCAGGGGGTAAACCATAAAGATAATGATAATGAATTATAAGTTCATGGGTAGATAACACAGCGATTAGAAAATAGACTACTCCTCATATATGTAGGTGATGTCGGATTAGCTAGAGAATGGATTCTAAGTTATCTACTAACTACTAAGTCATAATCTACTCTAGTTATCTACAAGATCATATATAGCATAAAAGACTCTTCATTCATGTATAAGGAACATTGATAAAGTAAATCAGAGCATCGCATGACTTACTCCACAATACCGGTTCTGCCTGTCCTATCAACGGAGGGTGGACTATATAAGAATCAACGAAGCTGTCACTATCGCGAACTACCACACGACCCGGCCAATAGGATACATTTGCAGATAAATAACATCTAAGCACCACGCTCACATGTGATCTATTACCTAACTCCCTCGCGTCAAGAGCTAAGCGCTTTGCAAACTTATACATAAACTCATTATCAATTAGAACTATATCAAATATAGAACTAGAACAAACTAAGAACATAATAATTAGAGACATAATGCAATTAGAACAAAGAATTAGAGAAAGATATGAATAATACCAATCTTTATTACCGAAGATCCGAATCCAGAGCGTAGTGCTCTACTTCTCTACTTGCTATCTAATCAACCTCTAAACTTGAAGGATTAGGGAGTAGCTAATTCTAATTCTCTGTGGGAGAGAAGCTCTAAACCCTAACTTTGATGGCTACCTCTGAATATTGATTTCTCCTCTCTCCTCCAGGGGCCAGGGGGTCTGGTTTTATAGTCCCCTCAAGTGAACGTGAGCCATTGGATCAAACCGACATAGATTGTATGGTTTAGATTGATCCTTTAGGTCGGTGGAGCGTTGTCCCGAAGCAGAGTCCCGATTGGACTCCTACCCTGGGCGGGCGCCCAAGGGGCGTGGGCGGCCGCCCTACCCCCGAGCCCGAATCCCTTCTCGTTCGTTCCCGTGGCTTCTGGATTCTTCTAGATTGAGGAAAATTGCGCGGCACGTAATTATCTCGTTGTAAACATGACATGTGGGCCTTCTCTCCATATTTTCTGATAAACCCCTGCAGAAATAGATAAACACCAAAACTCGTGGAATTCTGTCAGATAAAACCCTAATTCTAGATGTTTGTTTCATATTGATCCTTTTTCATGTTTATTTGATTATTAATTTTAGTACTTAAGGACCGTCAACAAACTCCCCAAGCTTACCCTTTGCTCGTCCCTGAGCAAACAGCTAAACTCAGACGGAACAGGAGTTGCTTCGATGTTTTCTTTCCTGACAGGCACACATGCTTTTACATAAAATTCTTCCAGATTAGAGTGAAGTGTTATGGAGTTTAGTACTTGCACTTAAGTCTTAAGCGATCGAAAGACAAAATAATTAAGTCAAGCACTATCCCTCCTGTTTATACTTCACTTTTGTTCTAGAACTTTTCATAAGTTTTCAAAATAAAACTCAGAGTTCCCAGCAATGATTCTCTCAAGTCTCTCTATATGTGGTATTTGTGGATCCTTACCATAATGTCACTTACCTATAGCTAATGGAATGTTTAAGTGGAGCTCATAGGAGTGAAAAACAGCTCATACATATGTTGTCTAATCGAGCCATGGATCCAAAGGAACTCAGCATATAATTAAATCAAGATGTGCATGTGTGGTGGAGTAAATGATAGTGATGGTGAAAATGTATAAGTGTTAATAAAACTTAGTTCTCATTGCTCCTCATATTGCTATCTCTCCTCTTATTTGATCTTTGCTTTTGGAAAAACATGGGCTATCTTTTCTTTCTTTTTTCTCTTTTTTTTCAGGTGGGTAGTAGATACCCTTAATTCTACTGTCGGACACTTGTCCATTTTTCCGCTCAAGTGGGCATCTTTGTACCCCTAATTCTACTTCGGACACTTGTCCATTTTTACCTCTCGTCTCACTCTTTTTCTTTCTTTATCGAGGTTCCGGACACTTGCCCCTTTTTATTTCCTCGCATATTTTTGCATAACCCATGCCTCTTCTGCATTGAATCTTTTTAGAGAGAGAGAATAACAATATTCGGGACAGTGAGTGAAAATATTTTTAGCAATTTTAATGATTGATGATGGATGCTGTGGTAGATGTGTGCAAGTGAATATTTTAATTTAACCACATGAAAAGCTCCTAAGGGTCTACACAGCTCGATCAAACTCAATGTGAATATAGTAAAAGATGTTATAGCAAGTATGGCTGTGGTAGGTAGTTTTGTATGCTAGGAACTCATCATGTGATTTGTAAGTTTTCAAAATAAATCTCCAGAACTTAGTGTAGTAGAAACAGGATAAACAGTAGCTCAACTTTATATCATGCCTTTCTCTTACCTAGACTTTAGTTTTATGCTTCCCAAAGATAATAATTTTAGTTTTAGTAATTCCTGGAAGAATTCTAATATAAAAGCTAGGTACTTGTAAGTAAGCAAACAGAGCAATTGTTCATCATTTCCATCATGCCTCTTTTTGGTCTTTATATATATATATATTTTTCTAGAGATTAAACTTAGCAGAAAAATAAAGCACACTTATCTACACACTCTTTTTATTTTGTTTTCATGTTTATTAAAATACAGTAAATTAAAGCAAGAAAATATTTATTTGGTTTTCTAAGTTTTTCCTTTTAAGATAAATTAAATACTAAGACGGAATAGAATAAATAAGAAGAGCAAATAAAAACTTACTTGATAAATTTGGGAGGAACTCCCCCAAGCTGGATGTTGCCGTCGGTCTTACCCGATGTTCCAGAACCGCATCATGGTTGTAATGTTGTCGTTCATTGTTGTTGTATCTTGTCTCAGCTCTTCTACTGCAGCTGCATGGTCCTGGTTCCATTTTTGTTGTTCTTCCAGGAGTCTTCCATGTTCTGCTTGCGTGTTCTGGATGTCGAGGAGGGCGTTGTCGGTACGAGTGAAGAAAGCACCGGCCTCTTGATAGTAGTCATTCGTGAAAGCGTAGGAGGTGTCGGAGTATCGTCCTGCATCAAATTGGGGCGGAGGACTGGATCCTGAAGCTCCGTATGGATCAGTGGAGTACCTGCCCGTACGAAAAGGCGGGTTTGTCCACTGGTGATCTTGGCTCTCCGGCCATGTATCCTCTGTTGGCTCTTGTGGTTGCGCATGTCGAGCCCATGGGTCTCGAAGGACTCGAGGGTTGTAATCGCAATAATGTAGGTGCGCTGCTTCTTCTGGTCCAGGGTCAGCTCCATACCAGGTGCGTTCTCGATGAGTGGTTATCCTTTCGGAAGCCACTCGCTGTGGAGTTCTCTGGTTCACTGGTGTTGCTGCAATCTCAATCAAAAAGTTTTGCACAACGTAGAGGCCAAGGTTCGGGTTAGGTAACCGAATCTTGTCTTTATCATCATATAGCATATACATTACATTTCCCTCTTTCTTTAACATCCGAGCTTGTCTAAATGTGTCATAGCCATGATAAATTCTTAACTCTTCTATGAAATCCAACGATGAGTTTTCTAGTAAGTGAAGATTAGAAGCTAGACGAGTGATAAGTGAAGTACATCCTACTGGTCCCTGAAGACTAGGTATACTAAGCCAATGTGAAACTAATAGTGTAACAGGTGAAGTGGGTATTTTACTAATAGCAGCATATAAAAGTTGTAAATCTCCTACTCTTACTTTCCTAATATCATCACAATAGAAAAGATTGTACCCAAGCCATTTGTGGAACATCCTAAGAGTAGGGTGTTCCATGTCACTGGTTCGGGCTTGACTGTAAAAATTATCTCTAGATATTTCTCTCCAAAACTGGTGTCTCTCAAAATTGGGTAAATCGGAGTCAATGTTCAGGATGCATCTTGAAGAGAAACCAAGATGGTCGCTCAGTTCTCTCCAAGATAACATAATTTCTTGTTTAAACATCCGAAAAACAATTCCCCCCTCATAGTATTGTAAGGTGCAAAGAAATTCGAGGGTGAGAAGACGAGAACCCAGCTCAGTTATATTCCAAAAATTTATCCAACCTAACATCTAGAAAATTAAGTGAAATTCAGTGTCCATACCTGTTTCTTGTAGTAAGATTGGATCGATAGTAGGGGTGTGTGAAAGCCCTAGTTTGGTTTTGGATAATTGATGAAACCCTAAGTACTAACCTCTATACTAAGTGTCCATAAATGAAGTGCATATTTTCTATTGCGCCGGAGGGAAATTTGGTGAAGTCGCGGGAGTGTTTCTCGCTAAGAAAACACTCACCGGACGCTGGCTCAGAGGCACCGGACGCTGTGTATGAGCGTCCGGTGTGCAGACAGTGCCTGGCCCAGCTAGGGTAAGGCACCGGACGATAGGCACCGGACGCTGGCTTGAGCGTCCGGTGGTGTGCGTCCGGTGTGCATGCGTTTTGCGACCCTCTCTGCGCATGGGTCCGGTGAGCACCGGACGCTGAGGGTGCGTCCGGTGGCTTGCGTCCGGTGAACCTGCGAGTTTGCGGAACTCTCTGCGCATGGGTCCGGTGAGCACCGGACGATGAGGGTGCGTCCGGTGGCTTGCGTCCGGTGCTCTGCAGGTTACCGTTAGGCTCTGACACGCGGTTGTTGTTGGAGCACCGGACGCTGGTGTTGAGCGTCCGGTGCCCCTTTAAGAGTGTCCGGTGACCCCGAGTTTTTGCCCAGTGAAAGAGCCAACGGCTCTATTTGTTTGAGGGGCTATAAATACGTGTTTGGCCGGTTTGGGGCTCACACTCTTGGCATTCTAACATACTTGACATCCTTGTGAGCCTAAGCAAACACCTCCCACTCATCTCCTTCTTAGATTATACATCTTTGTGATATTGGGAGTGATTCCAAGTGCATTTTCTTGAGTGATTGCATCTAGTGGCACTTGGGGATCGATTTGGCTGCGGTTTTCTTGTTACTCTTGGTGGTTGCCGCCACCTAGACGGCTTGGAGCAGCGGAGGAGGATTGGCACGAGTTGGTGATTGTTCGTGGCCATCTCCTGGTGATTGTGAGAGGTTTGTGCCTACCTCGGCGGAGAGCCAAAGGCAACATTAGTGGATTGCTCGTGTCATTGAGCTACCTCACTTGTGGGTAGGTTCTTGTGGTGTCCTAGTGAGGACGAGGTTCGTGCTACAACTCTTAGCCACCGAACCACCAAGTGTTGGTCGACACAACGGGACGTAGCGTGCCGGCAAGCACGTGAACCTCGGGAGAAAAATCGGTGTCTCAATTGTGTTTGATTGGCATTCTCCCGGTGCTTGATTGTTTATATTGGTGATTGGTTCATCCCCTACTCGGCGGTATAAATATCTCATCTTATCTTTACTTACCGCAAACTAGTGTAATTAGTTTAGTTGCTTACTTTGACTTGTGTAGCTTAGTTCTCTAGTGTAACTTGTAAAGTCTTAGTTCTTGTGTGCATAGAGATCTTAGCAACTTGAATTGTTGGGTAGGTGGCTTGCAAACACCCCTTTAGAGCTAGAGCAAAAAGCTTCGCTTTGTTATTTACTAACCTTTTGCTCTAGTGAGTTTGTAGAATTCTTTAAATAGGCTATTCACCCCCCTCTAGCCATATTAGGACCTTTCAAGTGGTATCGGAGCCGTGGTCACCGTTTGTGAAGGCTTAACAACCTCGGTGCTCAAATTATGGCTCAAATAGTGTTCAACCATGTTGGGGGCAAACCACCATTCTTTGATGGCACAAGTTCTTTTGACTATTGGAAGAGAAAAAGGAAAATGTACCTTGGATCAATCAATGATAGAGTGTGGGAAGTCACGGAGAATGATTTTGTGATCCTTGACCCCGCCAACCCTACCGACAATGAGAGAGCCAACAAACAATGCAATACTATGGCTCTCAACACAATTTACAATGGCATTGATTCAAAAGTGTTTGAACAAGTCAAAGATCTTGAGAAGGCAAGTGAAGTATGGACAAGACTAGAAGAAACATATGAAGGCACTACAACGGTAAAAAGTGCCAAGTTGTACATGCTCAAGGACAAGCTATCCAACTTCAAGATGAAGGATGATGAGTCCATACCGGAGATGTTCTATAGGCTCCAAGTCATCATCAATGATCTCAAGGGCCTTGGTGAGAAAGTAAAGGATGAGGATTTCATTCACAAGTTCTTGATGTGCTTACCCAAGAGGTTCAAGACATTGAGAACAATCATCTTTAGAGGTGGATTGACCGGTGTATCTCCCAATGAGGTACTTGGAGATGTCATGACCGAAGATCAATACAATGATAATGATGATGATGAGGTCATGAAGAAGGATGAGGATGACAAGAAGAAGAAGAGTGTAGCATTCAAAGCTAGCTCTTCATCCAAGAGCAAGAACAAGGGCAAGGCCAAGAAAGAAGAATCAAGTGATGAGGAGTGCTCCAATGATGATAGTGATGATGAAGCATTAGCACTCTTTGTCCGCAAGTTTGGCAAGATGATGAAGAAGAAGGGCTACCATACAAGAAAAAGAAGGGACAACTCCAAGAACAAGGAATATGTGAGGCTATGCTACAAATGCAAGAGCCCCGATCATATTGTGGCGGATTGTCCATATAATAGTGATCATGATGAGCATGAAAAGAAGAACAAGAAGGAGAAGAAAGAAAAGAAGGACAAGAAGATGGTCTTCAAGAAGAAGAAGAAAGGTGGATCCTGTGTTGTGACATGGGATAGTGATGCTTCTTCGGATGATGATTCAAGTGATGATGACAAGGCATCCAAGAAGAAGGCACTTGCTAGCATTGTTATCAACAACAAGCCATCACTCTTCGACACTCCTTCATGCTTCATGGCCAAGGGCCACAAGGTACAATATGATGAGAGTGAAAGTGAAAGTGAACATGAACATGATAGTGATAGTGATGATGAAAATGAATTCACTAATGAACAACTCATGGACATGCTAGAACAAGCCGATTCACTTATTCAATCTAAAAACAAGAAGTGCAAAGAATTGACCAAGAAGTTAAAAGCTCTTGTGCAATCCTTTGATGAGCTCAATGCTAATCATGAGAGGCTAGTGGAAGCCCATGAGAAGCTTGGCAAGGCTCACACCAAGCTTGAGAAAGCTCACTCCTTGTTGTTAGAAGAGAACAAGGAAAAGGTTGTTGTATCATGTGATGTGGGCACAACATGTGACTTAATTAAAGAATCACCCAACCCACCTATTATTGTTGCCACTAACTCTTCTTGTAGGTCTTCATCCACCACCACCAACTCTACCTCTACTTCTAGTGTTAGTGTCACTTGTGACACCTCACTAAAGATTGAGAATGAGACTCTCAAGAGAGAGGTGGATGAGCTCACTCATGCCCTAGGCAAAGCCTATGGTGGTGAGGCCCGCTTGCTAAAGTGCTTGGGTAGCCAAAGGTTATCTCTCAACAAAGAGGGATTAGGCTATACCCCCAAGAAGGGCAAGAAAGCCTTTGCAACTCACAAGCCTAGCTTTGTGAAGAGCAATGGTCGGTATTGCAACAAATGCAAGCAAGTTGGGCACCTAGAGCATAATTGCAACAAAATAAACAAGAACAAGAAAAATGCTAATGTATCTTACATTCCTTTTGACTCTTGTTATGTGCTTACCAAGGGTGAGAAGGGTGTGCATGCTAAGTTTGTTGGTACACCAATTGTGGGTCCAAAGAAGAAGGCCATTTGGGTACCAAAAAGCTTAGTCACTAACCTCCAAGGACCCAAACAAGTATGGGTACCTAAGAAACATTGATTTGTTTTGTAGGTAAACTATAAACCGGAGGAAGGCATTGGGTGCTTGATAGTGGGTGCACACAACACATGACCGGTGATTCAAGAATGTTCAATTCAATCAAATCAAATGATGACAATGGTGTTGATAGTATCACATTTGGTGACAATGGCAAAGGCAAGGTCAAAGGGCTTGGTAAAATTGCTATATCCATTGACTTGAGCATTTCCAATGTGCTACTAGTAGAGAGCTTGAACTTCAACTTGCTATCCGTATCTCAACTTTGTGATCTTGGTTTCAAATGCATATTTGGAGTTGATGATGTAGACATCATAAGTGTAGATGGCTCTAACTTGATATTCAAAGGCTTTAGATATGAGAATCTATACTTGGTTGATTTCAATGCTAGTGAAGCTCAATTGTCAACATGCTTGCTCACTAAATCTAGCATGGGTTGGTTATGGCATAGAAGGCTTGGTCATGTTGGTATGAAACAATTGAACAAGTTAGTAAAGCATGATCTTGTTAGAGGCTTGAAAGATGTCACATTTGAGAAAGACAAGCTTTGTAGTGCATGTCAAGCCGGAAAGCAAGTTGGCAACACTCATCCAAAGAAAAGCATCATGAGCACATGTAAGGCATTCGAGTTGTTGCACATGGATCTATTTGGACCAACCACATACACAAGCATTGGTGGAAACAAATATGGATTTGTGATAGTGGATGATTTCACAAGATACACATGGGTATTCTTTCTTAGTGACAAGAGTGATGCTTTTGCAACCTTCAAATCATTTGTCAAGAGAATACACAATGAGTTTGAAACAACCATCAAGAAAGTGAGAAGTGACAATGGAAGTGAATTCAAGAATACAAGAGTTGATGAGCTTTGTGATGAATTTGGTATTAGGCATCAATTCTCGGCCAAGTACACTCCACAATCAAACGGTCTTGTTGAGAGGAAGAATAGAACCTTGATTGACATGGCAAGATCAATGTTGAGTGAATACAATGTGAGTCATTCTTTTTGGGCCGAAGCAATCAACACGGCTTGCTACTATAGCAACCGACTCTATTGTCACCCAATGATGGAAAAGACTCCATATGAGCTCTTGAATGGAAGAAAGCCCAACATTGCATATTTTCAGGTTTTTGGTTGCAAATGCTACATACTGAAGAAAGGCACTAGATTGAGTAAATTTGAGAAGAAATATGATGAAGGATTCTTGCTTGGTTACTCAACTACTAGCAAAGCTTATAGAGTTTGGAATTTGGCTAGTGGTACTCTTGAAGAGGTGCATGATGTTGAATTTGATGAAACCAATGGCTCTCAAGAGGAAGAAGAGAATCTAGATGATGTGAGAGGCACTCAATTGGCCGATGCAATGAAGAATATGGATATTGGTGATTTAAGGCCTAGAGAGGTGATTGATGTTGAAGATGACAAAGATCAAGTGCTTCCTACCTCTAATGTGCAAGCTAGTGGTTCTCATGATCAAAATCAAGCTAGTACAAGTGGTACACAAGTGCATGATCAACAAGCTAGTACATCATCTTATGATCAACCAAGTGCAAGCAATCAAGTGCAAATACTCCAACCAACAAATATTGCAAGAGATCATCCATTGGATCATATCATAGGTGACATTCAAAGAGGAGTGCAAACTAGATCAAGACTAGCATCATTTTGTGAGCATTTCTCCTTTGTGTCTCACATTGAGCCAAAGAAGATTGATGAAGCATTGAGAGATGTTGATTGGGTCAATGCTATGCATGAAGAGCTTAACAATTTCAAGAGAAATCAAGTATGGGAATTAGTTGAGAGGCCTAGTGATCACAATGTTATTGGTACTAGATGGGTCTTTCGCAACAAGAAAGATCAAGATGGGATAGTTGTAAGAAACAAAGCAAGATTGGTAGCACAAGGCTACACTCAAGTTGAAGGTCTTGACTTTGGTGAAACATATGCCCCGGTTGCAAGATTGGAAGCAATTAGGATCTTGTTGGCCTATGCTTGTGCTCATAACATCAAGCTATACCAAATGGATGTCAAGAGTGCATTTCTCAATGGTTATATCAATGAAGAAGTCTATGTTGAGCAACCTTCCGGTTTTGAAGACGACAAGAAACCCAACCATGTTTACAAGATAAGAAAGGCATTGTATGGTTTGAAGCAAGCACCTAGAGCATGGTATGAGAGATTGAGAGATTTCTTACTCTCTAAAGGTTTCAAAATGGGCAAGGTTGACACCACTCTCTTCACCAAGAAGATTGGCAAGGACTTGTTTGTGTTGCAAATATATGTTGATGATATCATATTTGGATCAACCAATCAAGAATTTTGTGAGGAGTTTGGCAACATGATGGCTAATGAGTTTGAGATGTCAATGATTGGAGAGCTTAGTTACTTCCTTGGTCTTCAAATTAAGCAATTGAAGAATGGCACATTTGTGAGTCAAGGCAAGTACATAAAAGACATGCTCAAGAAGTTTGGTATGGATGATGCAAAATCAATTAGCACTCCAATGGGAACAAATGGAAGCCTAGATAGTGATACAAGTGGAAACATGGTGGATCAAAAGTTGTATCGGTCTATGATTGGAAGCCTACTCTATGTGACCGCATCAAGACCGGATGTCATGTTTAGTGTATGCATGTGTGCAAGATTCCAAGCCTCACTAAGAGAAAGTCATTTGAAAGCAACAAAGAGAATATTGAGGTACTTGAAGCATACACAAAATGTTGGTTTGTGGTATCCCAAAGGTGCAAAGTTTGAACTTGTTGGATATTCTGATTCGGACTATGCGGGATGCAAAGTTGAGAGAAGAAGCACATCAGGCACATGTCAACTATTGGGAAGATCACTTGTCTCATGGTCATCCAAGAAACAAAATAGTGTTGCATTATCAACCGCCGAAGTGGAGTACATTGCGGCCGGTAGTTGTTGTGCACAAATCCTATGGATGAAGGCAACTTTGAAAGATTTTGGAATCAACTTCAAGCAAGTGCCATTGCTATGTGACAATGAAAGTGCCGTGAAGCTCACCAACAATCCGGTTCAACACTCAAGAACAAAGCACATAGATGTCCGCCATCATTTCATAAGAGATCACCAACAAAAAGGGGATATTTGCATTGAGAGTATAGGCACCGATGATCAACTTGCCGATATATTCACCAAGCCACTTGATGAGAAGAGGTTTTGCAAGCTAAGGAATGAATTGAACATACTTGACTTCTCAAATATGTGTTGATGCACCCCCACTATATGACATGCCTCTCCTTCGAGCAAACCAAGGTAAAATTGTTTGACATGTCATCCATCCTATGCTAAGGACTTGTGTAGTGCATCTAGTCATTCCTTACATGTCTTAGGATCATTCATGAAAATCAAATGAATTTGATGCTTGTATGGTACCACTATTGCTTCTATGCTTAACTTGATCTAGTGGTAGCATATGACATGTTTGTGGGCTTGCAATCCTAGCGTTTGATCTAGAATATGAGCTATAAGTGTTTAACTCAACATGGTACAAGATAACCCTTATTTGGAGGTGTGAAGAAGCTTGTCCTTGGATCAAACCGAGTTAAATATCTTAGGCAAGTAATCTAGATTGAACCAATTTGGTAAAATGATCTCACTTTACATGGTTTCACACTAACCTATCTAAAATTTGAGCTCACCTTTTGTGGTCATTGATGACAAAGGGGGAGAAAATTTCCCAAAGATTTAAGATAGGGGATACATGATAAAAGAAGGGGATCAATTAAAATTTGAAGCACACAAGTAGGGGGAGCAAGCTCATGAACTTGTATGTTGCATTTGAATGTGCATCACATATGGTTGCTTGCATTAGCATTAGCTTTAGAAGCTTTCTCTCCAATGCCTTGCTTGTGTGGTGTATGCTAGTTGTAGGCTTGATTGATGAAATGAAGAACTAGCATGCATAGGTAGTGTAACTAGACTTTTAGTTGTTCCACAAGTGGTACTAGAACCTTGTTTGTAATGTTGATCTCACGGAGTATTCTAGTTTTGTGAATGTCTAGCTACTAATGGTGCTAAGGATGGTGTATATTGGCAACTCCGATTGGTATCACGCTTCAAAGGTCCATTCTTTACACCTTAGCATCATTTGGTAGAAATTGACTCCTATATTTCCTATTCAAGCATATGTGCAAGCTTTCAAATCCAAACTCTTAGCACATATGTAGGGGGAGCAATTGCTACCAATTTGGGTTTGTGAAACTTGTCCATAACCTTTGCACATGGTAAAATGCTTGGGCAAGCAACATGAATCCAAGAATTTTTTTTTTGAAAATCTTTGTAAAAAGGGGTTGTCATCAATTACCAAAAAGGGGGAGATTGAAAGCCCTAGTTTGGTTTTGGATAATTGATGAAACCCTAAGTACTAACCTCTATAATAAGTGTGTGTAGACTTAATAAGGTTGGTACATGCCAAGTGATGGAGCAAGTGATGATCATGGTGATGATGGTGATGACCACAAGATGATCAAGTAGGGTCTCGAAGGACTCGAGGGTTGTAATCGCAATAATGTAGGTGCGCTGCTTCTTCTGGTCCAGGGTCAGCTCCATACCAGGTGCGTTCTCGATGAGTGGTTATCCTTTCGGAAGCCACTCGTTGTGGAGTTCTCTGGTTCACTGGTGTTGCTGCAATCTCAATCAAAAAGTTTTGCACAACGTAGAGGCCAAGGTTCGGGTTAGGTAACCGAATCTTGTCTTTATCATCATATAGCATATACATTACGTTTCCCTCTTTCTTTAACATCCGAGCTTGTCTAAATGTGTCATAGCCATGATAAATTCTTAACTCTTCTATGAAATCCAACGATGAGTTTTCTAGTAAGTGAAGATTAGAAGCTAGACGAGTGATAAGTGAAGTACATCCTACTGGTCCCTGAAGACTAGGTATACTAAGCCAATGTGAAACTAATAGTGTAACAGGTGAAGTGGGTATTTTACTAATAGCAGCATATAAAAGTTGTAAATCTCCTACTCTTACTTTCCTAATATCATCACGATAGAAAAGATTGTACCCAAGCCATTTGTGGAACATCCTAAGAGTAGGGTGTTCCATGTCACTGGTTCGGGCTTGACTGTAAAAATTATCTCTAGATATTTCTCTCCAAAACTGGTGTCTCTCAAAATTGGGTAAATCGGAGTCAATGTTCAGGATGCATCTTGAAGAGAAAGCAAGATGGTCGCTCAGTTCTCTCCAAGATAACATAATTTCTTGTTTAAACATCCGAAAAACAATTCCCCCCTCATAGTATTGTAAGGTGCAAAGAAATTCGAGGGTGAGAAGACGAGAACCCAGCTCAGTTATATTCCAAAAATTTATCCAACCTAACATCTGGAAAATTAAGTGAAATTCAGTGTCCATACCTGTTTCTTGTAGTAAGATTGGATCGATAGTAGGGGTGTGTGAAAGCCCTAGTTTGGTTTTGGATAATTGATGAAACCCTAAGTACTAACCTCTATACTAAGTGTGTGTAGACTTAATAAGGTTGGTACATGCCAAGTGATGGAGCAAGTGATGATCATGGTGATGATGGTGATGACCACAAGATGATCAAGTGCTCAACTTAGAAAAGAAGAAAGAGAAAAACAAACCCTATGGAGATCAAGGCAAAGGTATTGCTTAGGGTTTTGGTTTTAGTGATCAAGACACCATAGAGGGTGTGATCACATTTAGGATAGATAGCCATACTATAAAGAGGGGAATTCTTTGGCTAAGCGGTTATCAAGTGCCACTAGGTGTCATTGTTCATGTGCATGCATTTAGAACCTAGTGAGCTAACTTAACTCCTTCGAAGAAAATGATTGTGAAAATGCTAACACTCGTGCACATGTTGGTTTACACATTGTGGTGTTGGCACACTTTGAGAAGGGTGTTGAAGTTTGAAGGGTTGAGAGAGGATGGGTTCCTCTCTCCCAAGCTCGGCGAGATTCGGCGCTTTTCGAGAAAATGAAGTGCATATTTTCTATTGCGCCGGAGGGAAATTTGGTGAAGTCGCGGGAGTGTTTCTCGCTGACAAAACACTCACCGGACGCTGGCTCAGAGGCACCGGACGCTGTGTATGAGCGTCCGGTGTGCAGACAGTGCCTGGCCCAGCTAGGGTAAGGCACCGGATGATAGGCACCGGACGCTGGCTTGAGCGTCCGGTGGTGTGCGTCCGGTGTGCATGCGTTTTGCGACCCTCTCTGCGCATGGGTCCGGTGAGCACCGGACGCTGAGGGTGCGTCCGGTGGCTTGCGTCCGGTGAACCTGCGAGTTTGCGGAACTCTCTGCGCATGGGTCCGGTGAGCACCGGACGCTGAGGGTGCGTCCGGTGGCTTGCGTCCGGTGCTCTGCAGGTTACCGTTAGGCTCTGACACGCGACTGTTGTTGGAGCACCGGACGCTGGTGTTGAGCGTCCGGTGCCCCTTTAAGAGCGTCCGGTGACCCCGAGTTTTTGCCTAGTGAAAGAGCCAACGGCTCTATTTGTTTGAGGGGCTATAAATACGTGTTTGGCCGGCTTGGGGCTCACACTCTTGGCATTCTAACATACTTGACATCCTTGTGAGCCTAAGCAAACACCTCCCACTCATCTCCTTCTTAGATTATACATATTTGTGAGATTGGGAGTGATTCCAAGTGCATTTGCTTGAGTGATTGCATCTAGTGGCACTTGGGGATCGATTTGGCTGCGGTTTTCTTGTTACTCTTGGTGGTTGCCGCCACCTAGACGGCTTGGAGCAGCGGAGGAGGATTGGCACGAGTTGGTGATTGTTCGTGGCCATCTCCTGGTGATTGTGAGAGGTTTGTGCCTACCTCGGCGGAGAGCCAAAGGCAACATTAGTGGATTGCTCGTGTCATTGAGCTACCTCACTTGTGGGTAGGTTCTTGTGGTGTCCTAGTGAGGACGAGGTTCGTGCTACACCTCTTAGCCACCGAACCACCAAGTGTTGGTCGACACAACGGGACGTAGCGTGCCGGCAAGCACGTGAACCTCGGGAGAAAAATCGGTGTCTCAATTGTGTTTGATTGGCATTCTCCCGGTGCTTGATTGTTTATATTGGTGATTGGTTCATCCCCTACACGGCGGTATAAATATCTCATCTTATCTTTACTTACCGCAAACTAGTGTAATTAGTTTAGTTGCTTACTTTGACTTGTGTAGCTTAGTTCTCTAGTGTAACTTGTAAAGTCTTAGTTCTTGTGTGCATAGAGATCTTAGCAACTTGAATTGTTGGGTAGGTGGCTTGCAAACACCCCTTTAGAGCTAGAGCAAAAAGCTTCGCTTTGTTATTTACTAACCTTTTGCTCTAGTGAGTTTGTAGAATTCTTTAAATAGGCTATTCACCCCCCTCTAGCCATATTAGGACCTTTCAGTGTGAATGAAATCTTTGTTCTTCAATTGCTGATAGACTTCCTTCTCTCTTCGGGTCTTCAGTCCAAGGTCTCCTATCTTGAGAAGGACCTTAACTTGCTGACCTAATGAAGATGATGGAGCTTGTGTGGGTGTCGGGTCGACGCTCATCTCTGATGGCTGTGAGGAGTGTCGAGCTGAACTCCTTGTACCAATGTTCTTGAGAGCTTTTCCTGCATTCTTCACCTTCTTAAACATCCTGCAAACAAAAGTTGGCAAAAACACAACTGGTGGAAAATGTGAGATAAAATGTTAGTGGTCAGCTGTCCGGAGTGTCAGTAGTCCAGGGATTAGTCGTTCAAGATAAATTTCTATTTTGGCAGAACCTCCCCCTAAACAACTTTTACTTCCGCTTAGACAACGGGATCACTACTTGCTAGGTGATAATCACTCTCTCAAAAGAACTCCCAACCTTCTCTTTCACTCTTCTCTTTCTCTCTACTCTTTTCTCTTCACTACAAGAACTCCTTCTCGGGAAACTGAGGCTTGTGTGGTTTTCTGGAGTGTTTGTGTGAAGAGAAGGGGAGCTGGAGGTGGCCTTTTATAGGAGGAAGAGGGAGCAGGGCGGGCACCCTTGGTAGGTGGGCGGGCGCCCACTCCTGGTGTCCATCCTGGGTGTGCCTCCTCCACTTGCTTCCTTGCTTTGATCTCACGCAAAATAATGTTGTGTTGGTGGTGGTTGGTCGGTGGAAAGATGTCAGGTAAGTGGAAACATATTGGTGGATGAAATTATGTGATGGGATGTATGTGAGGTGTGGTGTATGACATGTGGGACCAAAGGAGTGTGGGTCATGCTTCTAGAAGATTAATATAATTAAATATAATGTAGGAAAATCTATTAAAACTTAATTAAAATGATAATGGAAAATATTTTGTGCCTCCACAATAATTAATAAATATGGGTTGTTACACACCACGAATATTATTTATACGGGGCTTTTTTGATTATTATAATAATGCCATGACTAATGCAAGAATTAATTATGCAAGAAAATTAAATATGAGAAAATTAATAATGCAGATAATTACCGATTTACCTCCCGGTGAGGGTTTGGGATTTTTAGGTCCCCCAAGCTGGACCTCCAATTCTTTTAATCTTCAATTACCTTCCCCTGGAGATGGTGTCTCCAGTGGTTCTTCATGAACTTCCTTCACTGTAGAGTCTCTCTCTGGTCTGGGTTTGAATGTGAAGTGTTCTTCTTGACCATTTATGTTGAACTTGATTTCTCCTTTTCCGACACCAATGTGGGCATTGGCAGTGCTCAGAAATGGCCTTCCAAGGATGATGGACACTTTTGAGTCAGGACTCATGTCTAGTACTACGAAGTCTACTGGCACCAGGAAATCTCTGATCTTGACTGGAATGTTCTCGGCGATGCCCAACGGGTCTCGAACCGATTGATCCGCTAGTTGTAGGCACATTGATGTTGGTTCTAGGGTCGCATGCTCAAGCTTTTTGTAGACTGATGCTGGCATCACACTGACACTTGCTCCGAGATCACAAAGTGCATTGTTGAAGTGTTGGTTTCCGATCGAGCAATCAATAGTGGGACATCCAGGATCTTCCTTCTTCTTTGGTGGTTTATTGAAGATGGCCGCACTACATTCTTCTGTCAGCTTGATAACCTCAGTGGTGGGCAGTGGCCTCTTCTTGTTAAGAATATCTCTGATGTACTTTGCATATGTAGGTACCTGTATGGCATCGAGCAGAGGTATGTTGACATATAATTTCTGAATGACCTCTACAAACTTACCAAACTGCTCATCCGACTGCAGTCCTCTGTTTCTTCTGGGAAATGGCAAATAGTTGGTGTTGTAAAAATCTTTCCTCATTTCTCCAGTTCTTGGTGGTTGGAGCAGGTCTTCTGCTTCAACTGGGCTTTCTTCTTCTATCACTGCTGGTTGCACTGGTGCTAATGTTCTTTGTTTCTCTTTTGGGTATGGTGGATCTCTGGTAGCTTTGCCTCCTCTAGTAGTTATATTCTTTACCTGCTCAAGGTTAGTAGCAACAGGCAGTGCAGCAGCTAATTTTATTAATTTAAGCTCTACCCTTTTATTAAGAGTGTTTTGCTCATCAAAGGCAGTTAGTAGAAAATCCATTTTATTGTATATATCTTTTAGAGATTATTCATTTGTATCTAGCCTTTGTTTAACTTCATCATTAATTTTGGTTTGTTGAGCAATTATCTCTTTTAATGAAAGTTGTTTGACAGTATTACCTGAATTCATACCTTTGCTATTGGGTTGACTCGAAGTTGATTGATATTTGTATGCTGTCTCAATGGCCCTTTGATCTTCTTTGAACTTGGCCCTCTGGTCAATCCAATGGAGCAAATTTTCCATCTTAGTTGATAATGCATTTACTTCTTCTGGTATTTCTTCAGTTTGCTGACATTGTTGAGCTTTATCTTGGAACCAGCTTTGGTTTTCTGCTATCTTATCCAAAAGTATCTCTGCTTTTCCAGTTGTAAGCTCCAAGAATGATCCTTTAGCAGATGCATCTAGGCACTCACGAGCCTTCTGGGTTAATCCATGGTAGAAGGTCTGCATAAGTAACCATGTGGCCATTCCATGGTGAGGACAATCTGATATGTATCCTTGAAAACGCTCCCATGCTTCTAAAATGGCTTCTGTCTTCTGTTGTTGGAAACTGACAATATTTCCTCTTAAGGCAGTTGTTTTGTCTATAGGGAAAAACTTTGATAGAAAGGCATCTGACAAGTTCGTCCAGTTGTTGATGTTATCTTGATTAGTGTAGAACCACTTCCTCGCTTTTCCTTCTAGTGAGAATGGAAAAAGACGAAGTAGTATGACGTCTTTGTCAACTCCGTTGATGTGGATTGTGCTTCCAATCTCTAAGAAATTCTGCAAGTGTGCACTAGCATCTTCATGTGCCTTTCCACTGAATTGTGTAGCTTGCACCAAATTGATGAGGCTTGACTTGAGCTCAAACTCGGGTATTCCTTCTTCTACTGCAAATCTTGGACCGGTTGGAATGTTGTCAAGACTTGGAGCAGAGAATTCTTGCAAGGTCTTTTGTGCCATAGCTTCAGCAATTGGTAGCTAGCTTCTTCTTCTCTTGATTGCTTTGGTTCTGATGATGAAGAGTTGAATGTACCCAAAGTCAATCCTGTTATACCCTGTATAAAAATATAAACATAGAAAAACAACAGGGTGAACCTGCCAAAGCAGAGGTGCCTTGTTATGATTTCTCACTTAGTAGCTGTTTTTATGCAATTATTTCTCTATAGTCTAGTCTAATATTTTATATGAATAACCGTGATTGATTTTCTAGCTTTCCTAGACATTACCCTTTTGTTCCCTTTTATGACTTATTCCTGAGACTCGTATAAATTCCTATAAGTTCCCCGGCAACGGCGCCAGAAATGCTTGTTGACACTAGCTAACACCACTTAGATACTAGGTTGTCATCCCTAGCATGGCGCCAGAGTGTACAAAGGTATTTATAAATGTAAAGGCTCTCTAGAAAATAATCTATTCTATCCGCAAGCGCACAGATAAAACACCTCATTGTAGCATTTCACCAGGATAAGTATTCCAGGTATCGTTATTTATAATTTTGCTCAAGGGATCTCAAGAAAATGAAATTAAATCAAAGGGCAAAATCTATCAAGGCATAGACTAGAGATAAACTTGCAAGAACATGATTACTAATGAGAAACTCGTCACACAGTCACATACTTTAGCAGGGGGTAAACCATAAAGATAATGATAATGAATTATAAGTTCATGGGTAGATAACACAGCGATTAGAAAATAGACTACTCCTCATATATGTAGGTGATGTTGGATTAGCTAGAGAATGGATTCTAAGTTATCTACTAACTACTAAGTCATAATCTACTCTAGTTATCTACAAGATCATATATAGCATAAAAGACTCTTCATTCATGTATAAGGAACATTGATAAAGTAAATCAGAGCATCGCATGACTTACTCCACAATACCGGTTCTGCCTGTCCTATCAACGGAGGGTGGACTATATAAGAATCAACGAAGCTGTCACTATCGCGAACTACCACACGACCCGGCCAATAGGATACATTTGCAGATAAATAACATCTAAGCACCACGCTCACATGTGATCTATCACCTAACTCCCTCGCGTCAAGAGCTAAGCGCTTTGCAAACTTATACATAAACTCATTATCAATTAGAACTATATCAAATATAGAACTAGAACAAACTAAGAACATAATAATTAGAGACATAATGCAATTAGAACAAAGAATTAGAGAAAGATATGAATAATACCAATCTTTATTACCGAAGATCCGAATCCAGAGCGTAGTGCTCTACTTCTCTAATTGCTATCTAATCAACCTCTAAACTTGAAGGATTAGGGAGTAGCTAATTCTAATTCTCTGTGGGAGAGAAGCTCTAAACCCTAACTTTGATGGCTACCTCTGAATATTGATTTCTCCTCTCTCCTCCAGGGGCCAGGGGGTCTGGTTTTATAGTCCCCTCAAGTGAACGTGAGCCATTGGATCAAACCGACATAGATTGTATGGTTTAGATTGATCCTTTAGGTCGGTGGAGCGTTGTCCCGAAGCAGAGTCCCGATTGGACTCCTACCCTCGGCGGGCGCAAGGGGGGTGGGCGGCCGCCCTACCCCCGAGCCCGAATCCCTTCTCGTTCGTTCCCGTGGCTTCTGGATTCTTCTAGATTGAGGAAAATTGCGCGGCACGTAATTATCTCATTGTAAACATGACATGTGGGCCTTCTCTCCATATTTTCTGATAAACCCCTGCAGAAATAGATAAACACCAAAACTCGTGGAATTCTGTCAGATAAAACCCTAATTCTAGATGTTTGTTTCATATTGATCCTTTTTCATGTTTATTTGTTTATTAATTTTAGTACTTAAGGACCGTCAACAGCACGCTACGTCCCCGTTGTGTCGACCAACACTTGGTGGTTCGGTGGCTAAGAGGTGTAGCACGAATCTCGTCCTCACTAGGACACCACAAGAACCTACCCACAAGTGAGGTAGCTCAATGACACTAGCACTTTACTAGAGTTACCTTTCGGCTCTCCGCCGGGGAAGGTACAAGACTCCTCACAATCACTGGGAGATGGCCACGAACAATCACCAACTCGTGCCAATGCTCCTCCGCTGCTCCAAGCCGTCTAGGTGGCGGCAACCACCAAGAGTAACAAGAAAACCGCAGCTAGAACGATCCCCAAGTGCCACTAGATGCAATCACTCAAGCAAATGCACTTGGAATCACTCCCAATCTCACAAAGATGTATAATCTATGAAGGAGATGAGTGGGAGGTGTTTGGCTAGGCTCACAAGGATGTCTAGTAGTCAAGAATGCCAATAGTGTAAGCCTCAAGCCAGCCAAACACGTATATATAGCCCCTCAAACAAATAGAGCCATTGGCTCTTTCACTGGGCGAAAATGGGCTCACCGGACGCTCTTAAAGGGGCACCGGATGCTCAACACCTGCATCCGATGCTCCAAGGTCAGCTAGGTGTTAGAGAATTAATTGTGGAGTGTACTTGGCCGAGAATTGATGCCTAATACCAAATTCATCACAAAGCTCATCAACTCTTGTATTCTTGAATTCACTTCCATTGTCACTTCTCACTTTCTTGATGGTTGTTTGAAACTCATTGTGTATTCTCTTGACAAATGATTTGAAGGTTGCAAAAGCATCACTCTTGTCACTAAGAAAGAATACCCATGTGTATCTTGTGAAATCATCCACTATCACAAATCCATATTTGTTTCCACCAATGCTTGTGTATGTGGTTGGTCCAAATAAGTCCATATGCAACAACTCAAATGCCTTGCATGTACTCATGACGCTCTTCTTTGGATGAGTGTTGCCAACTTGCTTTCTAGCTTGACATGCACTACAAAGCTTGTCTTTCTCAAATGTGACATCTTTCAAGCTTCTAACAAGATCATGCTTGACTAACTTGTTTAATTGTTTCATTCCAACATGACCAAGCCTTCTATGCCATAACCAACCCATGCTAGATTTAGTGAGCAAGCATGTTGACAATTGAGCTTTACTAGCATTGAAATCAACCAAGTATAGATTCTCATATCTAAAGCCTTTGAATATCAAGTTTGAGCCATCTACACTTATGATCTCTACATCATCAACTCCAAAGATGCATTTGAAACCAAGATCACAAAGTTGAGCTATGGATAGCAAGTTGAAGTTCAAGCTCTCTACTAGTAGCACATTGGAAATGCTCAAGCCATTGGATATAGCAATTTTACCAAGCCCTTTGACCTTGCCTTTGCCATTGTCACCAAATGTGATACTATCAACACCATGATCATCATTTGGATTGATTGAATTGAACATTTTTGAATCTCCGGTCATGTGTTATGTGCACCCACTATCAAGCACCCAATGCCTTCCTCCGGCTTTATAGTTTACCTACAAAACAAATCAATGTTTCTTAGGTACCCATACTTGTTTGGGTCCTTGGAGGTTAGTGACTAAGCCTTTTGGTACCCAAATGGCCTCTTCTTTGGACCCACAATTGGTGTACCAACAAACTTAGCTTGCACACCCCTCTCACCCTTGGTAAGCACATAACAAGAATCAAAAGAAATGTAAGGTACATTAGCAATTTTCTTGTTCCTGTTCATTTTGTTGTAATTAAGCTCTAGGTGCCCAACTTGCTTGCATTTGTTGCAATACCGACCATTGCTCTTCACAAAGCTAGGCTTGTGAGTTGCAAAGGGTTTCTTGCCCTTCCTGGGGGTATAGCCTAATCCCTCTTTGTTGAGAGAAAACCTTTGGCTACCCAAGCACTTTAGCAAGCGGGCCTCACCACCATAGGCCTTGCCTAGGGCGTGAGTGAGCTCATCCACCTCTCTTTTGAGAGTCTCATTGTCAACCTTTAGTGAAGCATCACAAGTGACAATAACACTAGAAGTGGAGGTAGAGTTGGTTGTGGTGGATGAAGACCTACAAGAAGAGTTAGTGGCAACAACAATAGGTGGGTTGGGTGATTCTTTAATTAAGTCACATGTTGTGCCCACATCACATGATACAACAACCTTTTCCTTGTTCTCTTCTAACAACAAGGAGTGAGCTTTCTCAAGCTTGGTGTGAGCCTTACCAAGCTTCTCATGGGCTTCCAATAGCCTCTCATGATTAGCATTGAGCTCATCAAAGGATTGCTCAAGAGCTTTTAACTTCTTGGCCAATTCTTTGCACTTCTTGTTTTTAGATTGAATAAGTGAATCGGCTTGCTCTAGCATGTCCATGAGTTATTCATTAGTGAATTCATCATCATTATCACTATCACTTGCATGTTCATTTTCACTTTCACTTTCACTCTCATCATATTGTACCTGGTGGCCCTTGGCCATGAAGCATGAAGGAGTGTCAAAGAGTGATGGCTTGTTGATAGCAATACTTGCAAGCGCCTTCTTCTTGGATGCCTTGTCATCATCACTAGAATCATCATCTGAAGAAGCATCACTATCCCATGTCACAACATAGGATCCACCCTTCTTCTTCTTGAAAACCATCTTCTTCTCTTTCTTTTCTTTCTTCTCCTTCTTGTTCTTCTTCTCATGCTCATCATGATCACTATTGTATGGACAATCCGCCACAATATGATCGGGGCTCTTGCACTTGTAGCATAGCCTCACATGTTCTTTGTTCTTGGACTTGTCCCTACTCTTTCTTGTATGGTAGCCTTTCTTCTTCATCATCTTGCCAAATTTGCGGACAAAGAGTGCTAGTGCTTCATCATCACTATCATCATTGGAGCACTCCTCATCACTTGATTCTTCTTTCTTGGCCTTGCCCTTGTTCTTGCTCTTGGATGAAGAGCTAGCTTTGAATGCTATGCTCTTCTTCTTCTTATCATCATCATCTTTCTTCATGACCTCATCATCATCATTATCATTGTATTGGTCTTCGGTCATGACATCTACAAGTACCTCATTGGGAGATACACCCGTCAATCCACCTCTAAAGATGATTGTTCTCAATGTCTTGAACCTCTTAGGCAAGCACATCAAGAACTTGTGAATGAAGTCCTCATCTTTCACTTTCTCACCAAGGCCCTTGAGATCATTGATGATGACTTGGAGCCTATAGAACAGCTCCGGTATAGACTCATCATCCTTCATCTTGAAGTTGGATAGCTTGTCCTTGAGCATATACAATTTGGCACTTTTTACCATTGTAGTGCCCTCATATGTTTCTTCTAGCCTTGTCCACACTTCACTTGCTCTCTCAAGATCTTTGACTTGTTTAAATACCTTTGAATCAATGTCATTATAGATTGTGTTGAGAGCCATTGTATTGCATTGCTTGTTTGCTCTCTCATTGTTGGTGGAGTTAGCGGGGTCAAGGATCACAAAATCATTCTCTGTGACTTGCCACACTCTATCATTGATTGATCCAAGGTACATTTTCATTTTTCTCTTCCAATAGTCAAAAGAACTTGTGCCATCAAAGAACAGTGGTTTGCCCCCAACATGGTTGAACACTATTTGAGCCATAATTTGAGCACCGAGGTTGTTAAGCCTTCACAAACGGTGACCACAGCTCCGATACCACTTGAAAGGTCCTAATATGGCTAGAGGGGGGGTGAATAGCCTATTTAAAATCTACAAACTCACTAGAGCAAGAGGTTAGTAAAAAACCAAAGCGAAGCTTTTTGCTCTAGCTCTAATGGGGTGTTTGCAAGCCACCTATCCAACAATTCTAGTTGATATAATCACTAGGCACACAAGAGTTATGTCACTACTTACACTAGAGAGCTACCTAAAGTTTCTATACAAGTAAGTAAGCTACTCTAGTTTGCGGGAATGTAAAAAGAGATGGTTTGATCTTTATACCACCGCGTAGAGGGGATGAACCAATCAATAATATGAAGTCCAATCACCGGGAGAAATCCAATGAACAATCACAATGGAGACACATAATTTTCTCCTGAGGTTCACGTGCTTGCCAGCACACTACGTCCCTGTTGTGTCGACCAACACTTGGTGGTTCGGTGGCTAAGAGGTGTAGCACGAACCTCGTCCTCACTAGGACACCACAAGAACCTACCCACAAGTGAGGTAGCTCAATGACACGAGCACTTTACTAGAGTTACGTTTCGGCTCTCCGCCGGGGAAGGTACAAGACCCCTCACAATCACCGGGAGATGGCCACGAACAATCACCAACTCGTGCCAATGCTCCTCCGCTGCTCCAAGCCATCTAGGTGGCGGCAACCACCAAGAGTAACAAGAAAACCGTAGCTAGAACGATCCCAAAGTGCCACTAGATGCAATCACTCAAGAAAATGCACTTGGAATCACTCCCAATCTCACAAAGATGTATAATCTATGAAGGAGATGAGTGGGAGGTGTTTGCTTAGGCTCACAAGGATGTCTAGTAGTCAAGAATGCCAAGAGTGTAAGCCTCAAGCTAGCCAAACATGTATATATAGCCCCTCAAACAAATAGAGTCGTTGGCTCTTTCACTGGGCAAAAACGGGCTCACCGGACGCTCTTAAAGGGGCACCGGACGCTCAACACCTGCGTCCGGTGCTCCAAGGTCAGCTAGGTGTCAAAGTCTAACGGTAACCTGCAGAGCACCGGACGCTGAGCAAGTTGGCACCGGACGCGTCCGGTGCACACCAGTCTTAAACACAGAGAGGTCTGCAAAACGCGCAGGCCACCGGACGCTAAGCACCGGACCATCCGGTGCTCACCGGACTTAAACACAGAGAGCTCTGCAAAACGCTCAGGTCATTGGACGCACACCACCGGACGCTCCCTGAGCGTCCGGTGCTTTCAGTCAAACACACCGGCCAAAGTCAAATAGCACCGGACGCACGAACAGGAGCTCTCCTGCGTCCGGTGTCCACCGTCCGGTGCTTAACCCTCGCACCACAGCACACCGGACGCATAGCCTCTGTGTCCGGTGCCTCAACGGCTAGCATCCGGTGAGTGTTTCTCAGCGAGGAACACTCCCACGACTTCTCCAAAATTCCCACCGGCGCAATAGAAAATATGCACTTCATTTTCTCGAAAAGTGCCAGATCCCATCCTCTCTCTACCCTTCAAACTCCACCTCCTTCTCAAAGCGTGCCAACACCACAATGTGTAAACCAACATGTGCACGTGCGTTAGCAATTTCACAATCATTTTCTTTGAAGGAGTTAAGTTAGCTCACTAGGTTCTAAATGCATGCACATGAACAATGACACCTAGTGGCACTTGATAACCGCTTAGCCAAAGAATTCCCCTCTTTATAGTACGTCTATCTATCCTAAATGTGATCACACCCTCTATGGTGTCTTGATCACCAAAACCAAAACCCTAAGCAATACCTTTGCCTTGATCTCCATACGGTTTTGTTTTTCTCTTTCTTCTTTTCCAAGTTGAGCACTTGATCATCTTGTGGTCATCACCATCATTGCCATGATCATCACTTGCTCCATCACTTGGCATGTACCAACCTCATTAAGTCTACACACACTTAGTATAGAGGTTAGTACTAGGGTTTCATCAATTATCCAAAACCAAACTAGGGCTTTTACCAGTCTAAAGAAAATGGAGGCCTTGGTATTAGAGATTTACATCTTGTAAACAAGAGTCTTGTTATTCACACTGCTTATAATATTGCAAATTCCAAGGATCCCTTCCTTTCAGCAGTCTTAAAATCCAAATATTATCCTCATAACTCTTTCTGGCAGCCGGCTAATAACTCCTCCAAATCGGTTTTTTGGGCCTCTCTCATGTAGGTTAAGCAAGACTTGCTTCAAAATGTTACTTACCAAATTCATGCAGGCAACTCTTCTATATGGTCTACCCCTTGGGTCCCCTCCTAGGACTCAATTCACCTACATTTACTTCAACCTGTTAATATTTCTCCTCTGCCTGAAACTGTCTCACATCTTTGGCTTCCTCAATCACAAGATTGGAATTATAATCTTTTAAATAACATCTTTGATACGCAGGTTACTAATCAGATTACTAATCTTAGACCTGTCCCTAAACAATCTCAGGATGTGCTTAGATGGATTCCAGCAAAACAAGGTAATTGCACCACTAAAAATATTTATACTCATCTTGCAGCTCAGAACATAGTTCAACTGCCTGACCAAGGGACAAGGAGTATTACACCACAAATAAAGCAGATACTCCAAAAGGTATGGAAATCTCATACTATTCCTCCTATCATTCAGACCTTCACCTGGAGACTAATTCGTAGGGCTCTAGCTTCCGGGAACAGAGCTGCTACTTATTCCCATCATATTCTTCCTTCTTGTGCAGCTTGTGGTTTGATTGAAACTGATGCCCATCTATTCTTTCATTGTGATCTTCCTAGAACTGTTTGGTTTACCTCCAGTCTTAATCTAAGAACTGACTCTCTTCCTCATGAACAAGATGGCATTCAAAACATTTTACAGATTATCATCAATACAAATACTGATGACACTGAATTACATGCTATTCTAATCCTATTATGGTTCATCTGGAAAGCCAGAAATGATCAAAGATTTAATAACAAAACTTGGTCCCCTATTCAGGTTCATGGTGCAGCTGCTGCTATGATGGCTAATCTTAATGCTTCTATTTCTCCTACCTCTAACAACCATAACCACCAGGATTCCAACAATGATATCCTACAGCAGACAGTTCACAACATTCAACCTACTGTTCAAGGTATGCATAATCTCTCTATCATGCAGGGACACACAAATCAAAGGAATCACTGAAGCACAGCATCAACCAGGAACAACTCTTCTTCAACATCAAACAATAGAGATCCCCATCTTGTCAGAATGCCTACTTCCCTACCAGGAGTTCGTTGTTACACTGATGCATCTACATCTCCTGATCTCGCTTCTAACTTATCTAGAGATGCAGGAATTGGTATCTTTATTGTCAATAATCAGGTACACCCGGTGCAAACCATCTACATCAAAGCTGCCATGAAAGAAACGTCTTCAGTGCTGATGGCTGAAGCAGCAGCGCTAGCCCTTGCAGCAACAGTAGCTAAACATCTTCATCTTCGCCAAGTTTCATTCCTCTCAGATAATCAACCGTTGGTCAACTTTCTCAATAATGCTAATCCAGATGAGCCGCCTGACTGGAGAATCAAATTATGCACCCAAACCTACATCAACCACTCAAATGAAGCTGCTCATAGAGTTTACAGGATCAAAAGAGACCAAAACTGTACTGCTGATACTCTAGCCAGGCAAAGTTTTGCTGAGCTCCATTCCTCTTCTTCTTTTACATCTAGTTGCTCTTATGCATCTCATTTGCAGTGCTCTCTTAGAGAAGCACTTCTGCCTGTAACTCTGCACTCTGTAAGACTTCTCACAGCTTCTTGTTGTTGATAATAAAATTGCTTTCTATCAAAAAAAAAGATCCCTCTAATTTTTACTAGTTTTTAAAATCTTTTAGAAACTATGTGAGATCAAACACCCCCAGTTTTTGCTGAATTTTTAAATTCTAGGAACCTGTTGATACCTATCTTTTGCTAGTTTTTTTATCTATAGAGCAATAAATGAAGTCAGATTTTTAAAAGTATCTAGGGAATCTAAACATCCTACCAATTTTTGCTCATAATTAAGATTTTAGAAACTGGAGGTAAAAACTGGTTTTTAAAAATCCCAAAACTGATCCAAACATTAGCACCATTAGATTAGAAGCTAATTCAGGGCGAGATGTTATGTTTTGTTTTGTGGATTCTGCATCGTTCGGAACATGTGCCATTGGCAAATCAGGCCGGACGGCATGTTCGGTAATAAAGATTAATAATTAATAAGAAGCCCACGGCGTGTAGCAACGATGGCTAGGCCTGTTTGTGCATCCGGCCGCATGAAAATGACAACATGCACCAAATTCAATGAGTAATGACAGATAAAAAATGAACATATAAATGTAAAATAAAAAATCAAATAAATCAACAAAAAAATGAAGAAGCGATATGGATACTAATAGCATCTCCTTACTCTTAGTTTTAAAAAAAAGCATCTCCTACTCTTTCTAAAATTCACTCTCTACATCTCTCCTAGAGCGTCATTTACGTAAAGATCATTTTCTATAGGGAAAATTTGATGTTGGACATGCAAAGTGCTTGTTCTTTGCTGGTGGACACTCAGTTTCTCTTTTTTGCCAGGAGACATTGTGATTCTTGAAAATTTGGCCAGAGGACACCGCCCCCCTTTGCAACCGGTTTTGGAGAGAGAAATTTTTGTTTTGGACACTGGGTGCCCCTGAGCTAGGGTTGGTTGGGTGCCAGCCTGGTCTGGCTGCACCCGTTCGTGCCAACCTGGTCTGGCTCTTCGCTCCCATGCCGCCCCCCAAACCACAAGCCCTCACTTTTATCGCTTTCCCGTCCGGTGGCGGCGGTGGACGGGGCCATGGCCAACTTTGCACCGCCATTCCCCTTGGACAGCGACTCTCTCTGCTGAGGCGTGGACCCAGAGCAGGAAGCACTCTTTGGCCGCGTGCTCTCCTACATCTACGACGTGCTTCCCGACCCGCCCGTCTCTGTCGACGGTGACCTCTGCATCCTCTTCGACACCAACGGTGGGGGTGTCGACTGCCTCAGCCTCCTTCCCAATGTGCTCCTCGGCAACATCGTCTCCCGTCTCCCCATCAAGGACGCCGCGCGCACGGCGGTGCTCTCCCGCCGCTGGAGGCCCATCTGGCGCGCTGCCCCGCTCATGCTCGTCGACACCCACCTGCTCTCGGCTGGTTGTTGACGGTCCTTAAGTATCAAATTTAATTATCAAATAAATAAAGAAAAGGATCCAAATGAAATCAACATCTAGACTTAGGGTTTTATCTGACAGAATTCCACGAGTTTTGGTGTTTGTCTATTTCTGCAGGGGGTTATCAGGAAATACGGAAGAAAGGCCCACACGTCGGGATTACATAGAGATATTAACGTGCCGCGCAATTATCTTACATCTAGAAGACTCCAGAAGCCACGAGACCGAAGCGGAGGCGAAACGGGGCCAGACCCTGGGCGCCCGCCCAGTTGGTCAGGGCGCCCGCCCTGCCTCTGAGGCCAATCAGGACTCTGCTTTGCGGGAGATTTCCACCGACCTAAAGGATGAATCTAAACCATACAATCTATGTCGGTTTGATCCAACGGCCCATATTCACTTGAAGGGACTATAAAACCAGACCCCCTGGCCCCTGGAGGAGAGAGCCTCTCAACCCTAATTCATTGTTCCATCAAGGGAGAAGAAGCCTCTGATCAAGATTAGAGCCACCACATCAATTAGATATCTAGATTAGCATAGCTACATAGGATTAGAACTAGAAGGAGTCAATCTTCGATTGGTTTCCGCATCTGTCAGGAGGATTCTTGGTAATTCTCTAATTGTGCTTCTAATTACTTTCTAATTATCTTTGTTCTTCAATATTATGAATATGACTTTGTTCTACTTCAATATATTGCTTATGACTTTGCTCTACTTGCTTATATTCAAGATTATATTGTTCTTAGTTTATCATAGTTATGTACTTGGCTTAGTTAGATTGGATCTATATACATGCTTAGGATCGTATAGCGTTTATCCATCGGATCCATGGGTAAATGATAGATATTGTGTAGGCGTGGTGCTTATACCGTATTTATCTGCGATTGTACCCAATATGCCAGATCGTGGGGTGGTTCGTGATAGTGACAGCTTCATTGATTCTTATATAGTCCCCCTCTCGTGTATTGGGCTGGCAGAGCAACATTATTACAGGGGAGTGATTGCTATGCTTCTCATATTCCTTGCTAATATCACTATGCATGGGCGTAGTCTTGTCTCGCGATGATTGCTAAGTATGCTTGCACTAACTATGATAATGCTAGACTATATAGTTGAGAATAACTTAGGGAATATTCTTGTAGTTCGTTCTAATACCATGCTAATGACTTTCTAGAGTATCTAATTGAGGTGCTTATCATATTTATTATGTGGCTAGATCAGATTAATTATCCTTGTCACTATTCATTATTTTATATATCTTTTATGTGACACTTATCCCTGTATGAAGAGATAGATAAATGTTCTCAATTATACATGCAATGATAGATGCTCAATCTCATATTCTATTCTGTAATCACTATTGATGATTGTTAATCCCTTCTGAGTGGTAAAAATATAAATAATGATACCTGGAATACTTCCCGGTTAAAATGTTGCATCGGTATTAATCTGTGCGCTTGCAGATCCCATTCATTATTTATTTAGAAGAGCAATGGCATATTTCAATACCGCGTCTCTCATGTCATGCTGGGGATGACAACTTGTCTTAAGTGGTGTGAGGGATAGGTTTGGCATTTTTGGCACCGTTACTAGATTTAGAGAACTTAGTCTACTTTTGGTAATGATGTTAAGAATACCCAACAAGCATTTTTGGCGCCGTTGCCGGGGAAGGTTGATTACTAATCAGGAATGGAATAAAAGATTTTGAGTTATCATTCGCATCACTAATATGATTGAGCTTATCTATTCTCTCATACAGTTTTACCCCGATATTTTCCTATTTCATCTTATGCAGGGGAATGTATGAATAGAAGACATCTTCCAGGAAATTTTGTTGACAATCCCGAAGCATTATTCAAGAAGACGAGAGCCAAGCTAAAGAAATCATCAACACTTCAGCAAGAAGCTTCATCCAATCAAGAAGATCACCGGAACTTGTCTTCAGAGTTCGAAGCCATGGCAAACAAATCAATCCGCGAGTTCTCAGCTCCCACTACGGACAACATCCGCACTGGACCTGCAGCAGAGATCGATGGCAACTTTGAGCTCAAGCCTGGACTTATCAACATGGTGCAATCCAACCAGTTCTGTGGGAAGGCACACGAAGATCTAGTGCTCATTTACAACACTTCGTGGAGATTTGCAACACATTCACCATATCAGGAGTTCCCAAAGATGCTATACTACTTCGCCTCTTCCCATTCTCACTGTTAGGAAGAGCGAAGCAGTGGTTCTACGCTACAAAGGAGAAGAATACTACGTGGGCACTCTGCTCAACAAACTTCCTGGCTAAGTTCTTTCCCATGGGCAAGACCAATGCTCTCCGTGGGAAGATTACGAGTTTTCAGCAACAAAATGATGAATCTGTTCCAGAAGCATGGGAGCACTTTCAAGACTACATCCTAGAATGTTCCCATCATGGAATGGAGAGTTGGCTACTAATGCAGACATTTTATCATGGGCTCGGCAACAGTGCCCGAGAGACCATGGATGCTGCAGCTGGAGGAGCATTTTTATCACTTACAATACCACAAGCCACAGCTCTTGTGGAGAAGATGGCGTCCAATCAAAGCTGGAATGAAGAGAGGACCCAGACACGCAAGAGAGGTGGAGGTATGCATCAGCTGAAAGAGGTAGACATGCTGTCTGCAAAGCTAGACCTGCTCATGAAGAAGCTCGATGATAGAGCTGGAGATAAGAAGGAAGTTATGCACATCTACGACTCTCACATGACTTGTGAGGAGTGTGGAGACACTGGACACTCAGGCAACCACTGCCCTGAGATACTTGAGGATGTGAACTACATCAACAACAACTACTACTACTACTACAACCGTCCTCAACAAAATCAAGGTTGGAATCAACAGAGGCCTAACTACTCAGGTAATTATCAAGGTAACAATTCTTACAACAATAATGCTAATAATTTTCCACCTTTGAGAGAGTTAGTGTCTAATCAAGGAAAGCTAATGGATAACCTATCTAAGAAATTGGCATCTAATGATAAAATGCTAGAAAATATAAATAATAGAATGGATAATTTCTCTACTGCCATCAAGAATCAAATTAGCTTTAATAAAATGATTGAATCTCAGTTAAATCAAATAGCTGTTGCTGTTCCTACTACTAACCCCGGTATACCATCACAACTGGAAGGATTAGAATCTGCAAATCTTGTAGACACGTTTGATGCAGGTAATTGGAGTAACCCCGTCAATGAATTCTCTACTGACCTTCTGTCGGTCAAGAGAGGTGATCCAGGACGCCCCGTCATCCCGATCTCTATCGGCATGGTGGACGTTCCAGAAGCACTCTGCGACTTTGGCTCCAGTGTCAACATTATACCCAGGGTACTCTATGAAAAATTCTTTACATATCCTTTATTAGAAACAACCATGTGTTTGCAGTTCGCGGATCAGACGATAACTTTTCCAAAAGGAATAGTGAAGAACCTTTGTGTCCGAGTTGGCACCTTATATGCCCCAGCAAACTTCGTAGTGGTAGAGACCGGAAATGATGAGAGAGCACCTATCATCTTAGGAAGGCCATTCTTGAATACCACGGGAGCTGTCATCTACGCTAGTGCTGCCAAGATCAGTTTCTACGTCAAAGGGAAGAAGGAGACATTTTTCTTCAAGAACAAGACTACACAAATTTCGAATCAATCCAGACGTGAATCAAGGAAGAGGACCAACAGGAGAAATAAGAATAAGCAAGTGTAGACCGAGTCAGCTAAGATGGTCACTGTAGTTCATGGAGGCCAAGATCATCAACTTAAGTCACCGTTTTTGACCAAGAAGGACGACCCAGGAATGCCAAGCATTTACTGCTCCATACATGGATATAGTTTCTACAAGACGATTTGCGACACCGGATCGGGCGTCAACATAATGGCCGCAGTCACCTATCGGCTCTTGTTCGGGACCGTGCCACTAAGACCAACATACATTCAGCTTCAGATGGCAGATCAGATATTTCGAGAAGTTAAAGGAATAGTAACTGATGTCCCAGTCAAAATAGACGATCACTTTGTCTACACAGACTTTCAGGTTATTGACATGGGAGAAGATGAGTACAATCCACCCATCATCCTTGGAAGACCGTTCCTCAGCACCGTTAAAGCAATTATCTACATTGGAACCGGAGAAGTCCATATGCACTTCCCCTCAGAGAAGGTACGCCGTTATTTTACTGACCCTAACTATATCATTGAAGAATCTAAGCAGGTCAGAAAGAGACGCAACCGCAACCAGAGGAGGCAGATCATCAGGGACGGATGGGCAGACTATGAAGGAGAAGTTGTAAGGTTAGAAGATGTAGAGTTTAAACAGAATTATCCAGAAGAGACTGAAGCACCAAGTCAGGTGTGGAAAATGAAGATAACTATACACGAAGAGGAGGCGCTGCCGGAAGTACCGACTACGCCACCCGACGAACCTGAGGACGATTAAAGAAAATGGAGAGTCCCGTTCGGAGGACTTAAAAACACCGAACGCCTTGCCAAGAGGTAAACTTGGTAGTTATCTTTTCCCTTTCAAATTATTTAAACTAGTTTACTTAGTTAATCATGTTCGTACTATCTTAAAAAGAAAATAAAATATGAAAAAACAGTAAGCCCCATGTGAGTATACAAGTGGCATAAAACCCATAAGTACAATCACTGTGGTGGCATAAAAATAAAATAAATATTTTTCTGCTTTATAAAATGAAAATATAAAAAAACAGAGAGTAATAATTATTAAGGAGTCTCAAGATGATAAAGGCTAGATATTTATGCTAACACTTAATCAGTTCCACAAGCTTTGTTGTCTATTTGAGCTCCACAGAATTTAAGAGTCAAGAAGACTAGCAGACGGAGGACATTCTAATCGCTGTCAGAATGTTGCTGACTTTCAAATACACCTCTGCCATCTGCTAGCTACATCAAGAGAAATTACCTCAAAATTCAGCTTGGGGGAGAGCACCCCCATTTATCTCGATAAGTATTTCTATCTATCTATCTATCTTTACACTCATATTATTTTAGAATATAAATATACATAACTATGAAAAAACCAAATAAAGATTTTAATCTTATTTATATATCTTTTGCTTAGTGTGTTTAATAAATAAATAAAGTGGCTATGCTAATTTGTATCTAAATAAAACTTAAGCATGGATATGATGAATAGTTGCTCTGCCTAATTTGCACATTTTAAGTTCTCTCTCAAGTTTAGATATAACTGTTATAATTTAAAGCTTGCTCTAGACCTAAACTTGTGGGATGAAAACTTGATCTGAAGTCTAAGTTGTTAACGGATACGATATGAAAAGGTTGAGCTGCTGTTTATCTGTTCCTAGAGATGCTAGAATTCTGGAGAATTTTATCTTTGAAAATCTTTAAAATGTTGCATGATGAGTTCCTGTATGATGAGAGTTTAAATTCCTACCACAGCCATATATACATGCTTGCTAGACTTTGAGCCACACATTTACTATTTACTGCTTATGAGCATTGAGTGTGGTCAAGCTGTGTAGACCCTTAGGAACTTGTCATGTGGTTAAATCAAGATTCACTTGCACGTTCACTCATATATGCTACTTCTACTCCGGAAGTACCATCCACATATATCCATCCATTTCCATCTCTAGAACCACCTAAAAATATTCTACTCCTAATCCAGGAGAGAATAACCAAAAATATTTTTGTTTTTCCCTTGTAAAATAAATGCTCAAGTTATCTTGTTACTACCACTTGCTATATTATCTCAAGAGATGAATGCTCTAAAAAAAGAGAAATACGAGGAAATAAAAAGGAGCAAGTGCTCGGAACCTCGAAAGAAAAGAGAGAGTGAGACGAGAGGTAAAAATGGACAAGTGTCCGACAGTAGAATTAGGGGTACAAAATAGCCACCTGAGAGGAAAAAGAAAAATATAGACCATCTCATTCTCCTCAAAGTTTCAAAAGAGCAAGAAAGGTATATATCTCCTCAAAAGAGCACAAGTAGAATTAGACTTTCACCATTGTTATCACCATCATCACCATACACCATTCATTCGCCACACATGCACATCTTGATTTGACTTAATGATTTGTTTCTTTGGATCCATGGTTTGACTATGCAATACATGTCTTGTAAGTATGTATATTTTATCTCCCACCTATGAGCTCCAGATATTAAAGCCTTATTAGAGTAGGGTGAGAGAGAAGGCAATGTCACTATGCCTTATACCACAAATACTACATATCTTGAGAGAAGGCATATACCATCACTGCCTTGGTAAGGATCCAGAAATACCATAAAAGAGAGACCTGAGAGAATCATACAAGGAATCTCTGAGTTTTATTTGAAAATCTGCAAAAACCCCAGAGCTATAGCTGATCAAGAATAAGAGACATGACACTTGACTAGACTGTTCTATCTTTTAACTACTCAAGATAGAAGTGACAGTTACAAGTCCCATAGTGAAGGTAAAGTAAGTAAGTTTTAAGTCTTGACAGTTTACTCTAACTTAGAGATGAGATCTTATTTAAAAAGCATGTGTACAGGCAATTTTTAAATATATTGCAACAACTTATGATCCATAGCTGAGTCTATCCTTGCTCAGGGACGAGCAAGAGGTAAGCTTGGGGGAGTTTGTTGACGGTCCTTAAGTATCAAATTTAATTATCAAATAAATAAAGAAAAGGATCCAAATGAAATCAACATCTAGACTTAGGGTTTTATCTGACAGAATTCCACGAGTTTTGGTGTTTGTCTATTTCTGCAGGGGGTTATCAGGAAATACGGAAGAAAGGCCCACACGTCGGGATTACATAGAGATATTAACGTGCCGCGCAATTATCTTACATCTAGAAGACTCCAGAAGCCACGAGACCGAAGCGGAGGCGAAACGGGGCCAGACCCTGGGCGCCCGCCCTGCCTCTGAGGCCAATCAGGACTCTACTTTGCGGGAGATTTCCACCGACCTAAAGGATGAATCTAAACCATACAATCTATGTCGGTTTGATCCAACGGCCCATATTCACTTGAAGGGACTATAAAACCAGACCCCCTGGCCCCTGGAGGAGAGAGCCTCTCAACCCTAATTCATTGTTCCATCAAGGGAGAAGAAGCCTCTGATCAAGATTAGAGCCACCACATCAATTAGATATCTAGATTAGCATAGCTACATAGGATTAGAACTAGAAGAAGTCAATCTTCGATTGGTTTCCGCATCTGTCAGGAGGATTCTTGGTAATTCTCTAATTGTGCTTCTAATTACTTTCTAATTATCTTTGTTCTTCAATATTATGAATATGACTTTGTTCTACTTCAATATATTGCTTATGACTTTGCTCTACTTGCTTATATTCAAGATTATATTGTTCTTAGTTTATCATAGTTATGTACTTGGCTTAGTTAGATTGGATCTATATACATGCTTAGGATCGTATAGCGTTTATCCATCGGATCTATGGGTAAATGATAGATATTGTGTAGGCGTGGTGCTTATACCGTATTTATCTGCGATTGTACCCAATATGCCAGATCGTGGGGTGGTTCGTGATAGTGACAGCTTCATTGATTCTTATATAGTCCCCCTCTCGTGTATTGGGCTGGCAGAGCAACATTATTACAGGGGAGTGATTGCTATGTTTCTCATATTCCTTGCTAATATCACTATGCATGGGCGTAGTCTTGTCTCGCGATGATTGCTAAGTATGCTTGCACTAACTATGATAATGCTAGACTATATAGTTGAGAATAACTTAGGGAATATTCTTGTAGTTCGTTCTAATACCATGCTAATGACTTTCTAGAGTATCTAATTGAGGTGCTTATCATATTTATTACGTGGCTAGATCAGATTAATTATCCTTGTCACTATTCATTATTTCATATATCTTTTATGTGACACTTATCCCTGTATGAAGAGATAGATAAATGTTCTCAATTATACATGCAATGATAGATGCTCAATCTCATATTCTATTCTGTAATCACTATTGATGATTGTTAATCCCTTCCCAGTGGTAAAAATATAAATAACGATACCTGGAATACTTCCCGGTTAAAATGCTGCATCGGTATTAATCTGTGCGCTTGCAGATCCCATTCATTATTTATTTAGAAGAGCAATTGCATATTTCAATACCGCGTCTCTCATGTCATGCTGGGGATGACAACTTGGCTTAAGTGGTGTGAGGGATAGGTTTGGCATTTTTGGCACCGTTACTAGATTTAGAGAACTTAGTCTACTTTTGGTAATGATGTTAAGAATACCCAACACTGGCGAGGACATGATCCCCAACCACCTCGACCGCGCCAGCTCCAGTGTCGTTGCCGCCGCAGTTTCCCGCATCCTCGCCGCGCACCCGAGCCCGTTCCGCTGCGTCCGCCTCGCCTGCTGCTACATGGATGAGCACCGGGCCAAGCTCGTGCGCTGGCTCCAGCTCCTCACCGACAAGGGCGTCTAGGAGCTCTTCCTCATCAACCACTCGTGGCCGCTCGAGCCCAAGAAGCCCATCCCCTCCACGCTCTTCAACATGGCCGAGCTCGCCTGCCTCTACCTCGCCTTCTAGAAGTTCCCCAACATGGCCCGCCTCCCGCGCGGCGCCTCCTTCCCGCATCTCTGTGAGCTCGGCCTCTACAACCTCTACATCAAAACCCAGGACCTAGAGTTTGTCCTGTCCAGGAGCCCCGTTCTAGAGATCCTCTGCTTTCAAGGCCTCATGCTTCCACTGCGTTTCCGCCTCGTCAGCCACAGCCTATGGTGCCTGCAGATCGACGGGTGCAGGCTAGACAGCATCGCAGTGGTCAGCACCCCGCGCCTCGAGCGGTTCTTTCTGCACACTTTATTACCATCCAATGACTCGAAGCGCGCGGTCAAGATTTGACATGCCATAGCCCTGCGGTTCTTTGGGCATGAACGGGTGCAGTTGGCACCCAACCCAACCCTGGCTCAGGGGCACCGTGTCCAAAACAAAAATTTCTGTCTCCAAAACCGGCTGCAAAGGGGGCGCGATGTCCTCTGGCCAAATTTTCAAGAACCACAGTGTCTTCTGGCAAAAAACGAGAAACTGAGTGTCCACCAGCAAAGAACAAGCACTTTGCATGTCCAACAGCAAATTTCCCCTTTTTTATATGTTTTAACTCTCCAGTAGCTTTTTTATATCTTGTGTACAATCTAGAGTTATTTTCATTATCTACCTTCCTTTGGCTAGCGACAAATCTGGAATACATAATAGTTGTATTTGAATAACCAAATAAAAAAGCTGCTAAAGAATTTTTTATCAAAACCTATATTCCTAACAATTGCCAAGCATATAGGGTGTCTCTTAGAGTTGCTCTAATAACCAGGAGCGAAGCTAGCACATATATTACCCTTGTGCATTGCTCTATAACATATCATAATATGAAGGACTACATGGTAAAAAAATCTCAGTTTAATAGTTGAAGGATTATATAGTAAAAATTATTATATTATTATATAGTAATCAAAATGCATGAGTATATGAGACACAAGTTTGGCAACTCTAAAAAAATAGAAAACAGATCCTATAGTAGGAAATCCATAACCCCGATCAATGTAAATGTTGAAACCCTAATCAGTAGCCCTAATAATAAGTAGTAGGCCCGTTAACCCTTAACTATGTCCAACAGAAGGAACCTACCTAAATACGAGACCCATTGAGTAGTTTGGGTTATGCACAGCAAAAAGGTCACGTACTCCTAACTAGTATGGGGGCACCATAGTTAGGTTTGCTAAACCATAGTTTGGGTTATGCACAACTAGTATGGGGGCACCACATATTTGTAACAACTTTAGCAACCCTAAATCACAAAAGCTTGTCAATTGGGGCAAAACCTAGTGTCGACGTCTTGTGGCATCGACTTGTGAATTTGTTGCCGTGCGTATTACTTCAGATGGCTAGTGCTCAAAGACTCCGGATTATACTAGTCGAGGCAACGTGCCCTGCATCCAAAGTGTTTCTGCTCGATCCGGTTTTTTTAACTCGACAGCTCAAAGTTCTTAGTAAGAGTTAGGCCAGTTTTAATTAAAATTTATTAGACTTTAATAAATATTAAATATGTTAATGTAGTACTGTATTAATTAAAAGAGATGATAAGAGATACATATGAATAAAGAGAGTTTTATGAGAATGAAACTTTTCTGCACAGTTTCTAAAATTTGGATGTATTGAAAATTAGGTCATGAAACCAGTAAGAATAGCCTTACAAATAAGTGAGGGTTGAAGAAATGCTACGCTAGCTATGGACTTGCATGATTTTTAATTTGTTGTCTTTAGAGGGATCCCGGGCCTCCCTCGTCTTTCTGAGACTATCTCCAACAATCGTCACCTAAAATACAAGACCCATTTGTCCTTTAGGTAGCGCTACAGGTAAAAGGTTCTATACCTATTTTAGTCTTCTCCAACAACAAGACCTAAAAGACAACACTCTCTGCAAATGGGTCTCGAGGAGAGAGGATACCCAAATTTGGGTTATGCCTCTCCTGATACCTAAAATGGGTTTTCTGTATGGGTACTCTGTTGGAGGCTATAGGTATTGTGTTGGAAACCTATTTTGGATTTAGGTTCCTAAGTGCATATGCTATTGGAGACAGCTTGAGGAGCCCGATTACGGTGAGAGAGAGAGAGGATAAAAAAAGATGTCGGGTGCATTGTTCTTGGTCCTATCCTTTTTAGCACAAGTATAATTTTAGTAGACGGAAGAAAATTTGATAGATTAAGAGACTATATGAATCAAGAAATAGAGGAATATATTTTCGTAGTTTAATATTATTATGTACGTGTGTGTACTGGGTTGCCTTTTTTTGGAATTTTTGTGTACTGGGTTGCTAGCAGTGGCGAATCTAGAATTTTAGTTTTGGGTATGCCGTTCAAAAAAATTTCAATACAATTCAGTATATCTATTTTAGCAATTCGGCAACAATTGCAACACGATTTAGTATATACATGCACTAAGTAACATAATAAGGCTTAAATTCAAGGATTAAGTTGAAACCATTCACTAAATACAATATAAATAGTTCAAAAACCATATCGATAGTTTAAATATACCTACGTTGCTATTTTTAGACTGTTTTATTTGACATTTTGAATCGACATAAATGCTTTATTATGTTCGCTTTACTGAAAAGTTATGACTAAAAGTATTATTCATTGATTAATTGTGAGAGAAAAGCATTGTTCATTCACTGAAATAGTACGGCTCATGAGACATATATTATCTTCGTCAACCAGATCAACCACACTTCAACTACTAGTTCAACCTGATCAGCTGAACGATTAGAAGGTTCAACTAGATCAGGGAAACAATTAGATGCAATATCCAAGTTTCTCTTCGTAACTGTATAAATATTAAAAAACACATTGCTAAATAACTAAACAAGATGGTGTCCAGGAATGTTTTTTCTTTTTTTTCTTTTAACAAAAACAACATATATACAATAAAGTAGTATATATATACACTAATACACTACTGTTGTCCTGTTTTGCAGGGTATGCCGGTGCATACCCGGCATACCCTGTGGCTATGCCACTGGTTGCTAGTTAGAAAAAGGAAAAAGACTACTTTTCCTCCCCCAACTTTTATCAAAGTCCATTTTTTTCTTCCTCAGCTCGAAAATCGGGCAAACCACCCGCCTCAACTTTTCAAATCGTATATTTTACCTCTCTGGAGTGGTTTTGAAGATGGTTTTGCTATAGCGAATAGTGGGTTTGCTACAGTAACATTGGTTTTGTCTTTTTCTTTTTTTAATTATTCGGGCTGAATATTTGAAAAATCATAGTAAATCATAAAATAGAAAATCTAATTTTGTTAGACTCCACATAAGTAGATCTACATAATGAAGATATAATGTGGTATGCTTTAGTACAAAGTTTTTGTGATAAAGGTTTTGACCTTTTCTTTTCTATTTATTTTGGCTGAATCTTTAAAAATCATAGTAAATTACAGAAAACATCATAAAATAGAAAATCTAATTTTGTTGGACTTCACATAAGTAGATCTACATAACGAACATATAATATGATATGCTTTAATATAATGTTTTTGCTATAAAGGTTTTGTCTTTTTCTTTTTTATTTATTTTGGCTAAATATTTGAAAAATCATAGTAAATTACAGAAAAATCATAAAATAGTTCATAAAATAGTTCTATTTTATGTTTTTCTGTGATTTACTATCATTTTTTAAATATCCAGCCAAAATAATTAAAAAGAAAAAAATACAAAACCACCATCACTATAGCAAAACCACCATTGACTGTAGCAAAATCGGTTCGAAACCGCTCCAAGAAGGTAAAATATACGGTTTGAAAAGTTAAGGAAGGTGATTTGCCCGGTTCTAGAGTTGATGGAAGAAAACGAACTTTTGTTAAAGTTGGGCGAGAAAAAGTAGACTTTTTCATAAGAAAAACAAAGAGGACAACCCTGTAAAGGGCAAGCGTGGGCACCCTTCATCAATCAATCATCAAGATTGTAACGGGAGTGCATTAGTGTATTGGACTTAATTAATGGGCTATGGAGCCCAACATCACTAGAGCCGTGATTATATGGTCCCCTTTACAAAACGGGCCGCTAGGATCTAAGGTTTGCATTACATATGTCCTACTTCAACGGTCCACCGAGCTAGGGACGCATACCGCCGGCCAGCAGCAGCAAAAAAAAAGGTCATCTGTTCTCACCGGCAGACAATATCCATGCGGTCAAGTATTCTCCCTATCTCACGGCTTGTTTATTTCCGAAAACTTTCAGTTTGCCTTGTTTAAATGTGAATTATTTTTTTTTTGAATTTTGCTATTGTGACAAATATTATCTAATCATAGATTAACTAGGGTCAAAAGATTCGTCTCGCGATTTACAGATAAACTGTATAATTAGTTTTTATTTTCGTTTATATTTAGTGCTTCATACATATGCTGCAAGATTCGATGTGATGAGAAATCTTGGAAACTTTTTGGATTTCGATGGAACTAAACAAGGCCTAAATATATAAAAAAGCTTCTGTTTCTCGGAAGCAACTTGAAGATGTTTGTTATCACCGCATGCATCCGGGCTCGGGGGTGACACGTCCATGGAGTACTAGAGTGACACCCTCCAGTGTACTGTAGTACTAGAGTAGTTTCTTAATCCCAGCGTTTTTTTTTGCGAGATAATCTCACCATTTCTTAATCTCACCGTCTCTTAATTTCACCGTTTAATCCGGCTACCTGCTCCCTATCCTCACCGTTTCTTCAATCTCGCCGCCTCGAGATGCTACGAGTCTCTGCGTAGACTCTTGCTGCCCCTGCGAGTAGAAGGCAGCACCGGGCCGCAGCAGAAACGGAAAGGGTCCTCCGCCTTGTCACCGCCGCACGCGCTCGCAACTTGGGAAGCGACGTCACACGTCACGCAAGCGGCCACGCGCATGTGAACAACCGACGTGACCAATGCCGGCAGGGAGCATTTCGAGGCGGCACGCCTGCACGCCGCTGGCCTCGTCGAAGTCTCGAAGCAGCAGGCGCGGCGGACCTGCGAGGTGCAGCCGTAAAGGAGTACCTCGCGCGGCGGCGGCAGGCGCAGGCCTGGTTTAGTTCGCAAAATTTTTCAAGATTCCCCGTCACATCGAATCTTACGGCACATGTATGGAGCATTAAATATACATGAAAACAAAAACTATTTGCACAGTTCATCTGTAAACCGCGACATGAATCTTTTGAGCCTAATTACTCTATAATTGGACAATGTTTGTTAAATAAAAACGAAAGTGCTACAGTGCCGTTTTTCACAAGTTTTTGCGAACTGAACAAGGCCTAGTTCAAAAACTTTTACAAAATAAACACCATATTATTTTAGTTTGTTTTTAATAAATATTATTTAATTATAAACTAATTAAGTTTAAAGATTCGTCTTATAAATTACAGTGTATTATTAATTATTTTGTAATTTATATTTATAAATCTGAAAAAAGTTACAAGCATTTTGAAGATTTTAGTTCGCGAAAAGAAAATTTTTGAATGTCATATCGGATGTGTCGGAAGGATGTCGGGTTTTTGGAAACTATTAAAAAAATAAATTACATAGCTACGTTTGGAAACTGCAAGACAAATCTATTAAATGTAATTAATCTATCATTAGCACATGTAGGTTATTATAGCATTAATTCCTAATCATGGACTAATTAGGTTTAAAAGATTCATCTCATGATTTACAACCAAACTGTGCAATTAGTTTTTTTATCTATATTTAATGTTTCATGCATGTGTTCAAAGATTCGTGCCTTGTTTAGTTCGGAAAAGTTTTTGGTTTTCAGGACTATAGCACTTTCATTTTTATTTGACAAACATCGTCCAATCATAGAGTGAGGCATTGTTTAGTTCACTCCAAAAACTAAAAAACTTTTCAAGATTTTCCGTCGCATCGAATATTGCAGCACATGCATGGAATTCTAAATATAAATGAAAATAAAAACTAATTACACAAATTACCTGTAAATTGTGACATGAATCTTTTAAGCCTAGTTACTCTATAATTGGAGAATGTTTGTCAAATAAAAACGAAAATGCTACAGTTCCGAAATCCAAAAAATTGAACTAAACAAGGCCTAAGTAGGTTTAAAAGATTCATCTCGCAATTTTTACATGTAAACTGTGCAATTAGTTTTTTTTTGTCTATATTTAGTGCTCTATGCATGTGCTGTAAGATTCGATGTGACGAAAAATCTTGAAAAATTTTTAGTTTTTGGGTGAACTAACAAGGCCTCGAGGACTTGTTTAGTTCTCAAAAAATTTCAAGATTCCCTGTCACATCGAATCTTGCGGCACATGCATAGAGTATTAAATTTAGACGAAAATAAAAACTAGTTACACAGTTTGTCTGTAAACCGCGAGATGAATCTTTTAACCCTAATTAGTCTATGATTAGATAATATTTGCCATAAATAAATGAAAGTGCTATAGTTCGGAAAATGCAAAATTTTTGCCAACTAAGTGCATCTCCAACAGTTATGCAATTGGACTTTGCATTCTTGAAATTTCCTAAAAATCTTAAAAATTGCTCTCCAACAGTTTTGCAATTGACTTATGCATTTTGGCAAACTTGGCATTTGATGGACCAAACTTGGTATTTTTGCATAAGCACAATGACTTGGCAATTTTGATATCCCGAGAATCTTGCACCATGCGGCTGCCTCCTTTCTTCGCGTGCCGCCTCCTTTCTTCGCGCGGGGACGAAGGAGATCCATCGCCGCCTCCTTTTCTTGCAGCAACGCGAGGCTACCTCGAGCAATGTCGCCGCCCTAGATCAAGCAGCGACCTCTTTTGGCGACCTCGAAGTCTTCCTTGTGGAAGCCTTGGGATCTGGATGCCGCGGTGCTACCTAGGACTGTTGCCTCGATCGGATCTCGACGACCTGGACCAAGCGGCGATGTGGACTTGCGGGATAAACACGGCCGCGCGACGCGCGAGAGAATTGGCGGCGACGGGCGAAGGAATTGCGCGCAACAGGCGAAGGAATTGCGCGCAAAAAAGAAAGCGCCCGCGCGACGCGCGAGAGAATTTTCTACGAAGATGAAAGATTCCCGAACAAAAATAGTTTGGTCCACTATTTTGGGAAATGCCAAGTCAAAAATGCCAAACACTTGAAGATGAACTTATTTTTCCTTTGGCAAAACGTTTAGGGACTTAACAAACTCCAACAAATGGTAAATTCTAATTACATAACTGTTGGAGATGCTTTAAAAGGGCTTAAACAAGGCAGAGTAGCAATTGCGCTTGCGTCGGCGTCCGACGTGCAGAGCAGTGGGCACTGTGGCCGGTAGCTGTGGTGTTGGGCCCGAGTTCTGACGGGCAGACACGGGCACACGGCAACCTACTACACTGTCTACATCATCAATGGGTTGCTGGGATAGGAGTAGGACTGTATATGAACGCGGCTTTGTGTTCGTTGTATCGTATCTGTGCAGTATTAAATAAATCATAGATTAAATATAAGGCTCAAATAATAGAACATAAAACATAGAACTCCACAAGATCTTCATCATAAATTCCACCATCTTATACCCATCCATGATTTTATTGAATTTTGTAGCAAGTGTCAGAGCATCATAGTTAACAAGTATAACATGAGCTTATATAAGGCTCAAAAGGCTAGACTAGTTATTACTACGACAAGCATGTTTAGTTCATTCTAAAAACAAACAAAATTTTAAGATTTTATGTCATATTGAATTCTACGGCACATGCATAAAACATTAAATATAGACGAAAACAAAAACTAATTACACAGTTTATCTATAAATCACGAGATGAATCTTTTGATCCTAGTTAATCTATGATTGAACAATAAAGACCAAATAAAAACGAAAAATGTTACAGTATCCAAAACCAAAATATTTTCGCAACTAAATAAGGCCTTGGTCAACTTGTATAGCCCTAAGTGGGTTTTGATTGATTAAATGACAACACAATTAAGTGATCAATATATTTCATGAGATTTGTATATATTTCTATCAAAATTTGTAGCTACCTGGCTCGGGAGGATGAATCGCGACTCGGGAGAGATGTCCAAATTCCTCTCTTTGTTTCTTTCAAAGGGCATTTTAGTTTTTCCTATTGTCTCGCTCGGACAACTAACTAGCAGTGCTTGCACTGCTAGCTCACAGAACTAATGGAAATGTCATAGAAAAGAAAAACATGAGATGAGAAGATATAGGAATGAAATTTCGGTGTCAAATAAGGCCCGGTTTACTTCACCAAAAACCAAAAACTTTTTAAGATTTTCTCATCACATTAAATCTTGCGGCACATGATGAAGTGTTAAATATAGATGAAAATAAAAATTAATTACACAGTTCGTCTGTAAATCGTGAGACGAATCTTTTAAGCCTAGTTACTCTATAATTGAATAATTTTTATAAAAAAAAACGAAATTGCTACCATGTCAAAAATCAAAAAAAAAATTAGATCTAAATAAGACCTAAGAAAACATCGTTAATTCTGGTGTTTGGAAATTTTCTCTTTGGGGTTGCAATTTGCGAGTGGCGCTGGGTAATGGGCATGCAGGCTTGTCTGACAGCAACAGCATCAGACGGCGGAGGTGGTCCATCACGGGGAGCGTCATCCGCAGGATTCTCCATCACATCGAATCTTGCGACACATACATGAAACATTAAATATAGATATAAAAAAGATAACTAATTATACAGTTTATCTGTAAATCACGAGACGAATCTTTTAAACCTAGTTGTTCTATGATTAGATAATGTTTGTTAAATAAAAATGAAATTGCTACAGTACAAAATCCAAAAAAAATTTGGATCTAAACAAGGTGCTTGCCTCTTTTCGCTGGTGGCCTGCTGAAGTGCTGATAGGTCGTGTCCTACTGTGGCTGCACGCTGCCGTCGGCGTCATGACGATGTGCACAGCCGGCCCTGCACTGCACCTGCACAGTGCACATGAGGCGCAGCACCCAACGGGCAACAGCCACCAGGGCGTACTGCTTGCCTCTTTTCGGCTCGTTGGGTGCCCGTTTGCGCTGGCGGTACGGTTGCACTTGCACACGTGACGTGACCCATCCACAACGTAACCCTGCCACATTGTCGAAGCTCGCCTTTCTTGTGCTAGGTCACTGTCTTCAACAATCGTCACCCAAAATACAAGACCCATTTGTTCTTTCGATAGCGCTACAGGTAAAAGGTTCCATACCTATTTTTAGTTTTCTCCAACAACAAGATCTAAAAGACAACACTCTCTGCAAATGGGTCTCGAGGAGAGAGGATACCCAAATTTGGGTTATGTCTCCCCTGATACCGAAAATAGATTTTCTGTATGGGTACTCTGTTGGAGGCTATAGGTATTGTGTTGTAAACTTATTTTGGGTTTGGATTCCCAAATGCATATGCTATTGGAGACAGGCTTAGGGCCTTGTTCGGTTGGCGAAAAATTTTGGCTTGGCCCCGTAAAATTTTTCAAGATTCCTCGTCACATCAAATCTTTGGTCACATGCATGAAGCTTTAAATAAAGATAAAAATAAAAACTAATTGCACAGTTTACCTGTAATTTATGAGATGAATCTTTTGAGCCTAGTTACTCTATAATTGGGCAATGTTTGTCAAATAAAAACGAAAGTGTTACAGTAGCCGAAAACCTAAATTTTTGCCAACTAAACAAGGCCTTTGACTATTGTAACAATTTCATTTGTTTGTGACAACTATTATCTAATTATAAAGTAACTAGGCTCAAAAGATTCGTCTCGCAAATTACAAACAAACTGTGTAATTAGTTTTTATTTTCATCTATATTTAATGCTTCATGCATGTGTACAAAGATTGGATGTGACTGGAAATCTTGAAAATTTTTTAGAATTAAACAAATTGGAGATGAAAAAATTTTTTGGTGTCACATCGAATGTGTCGGAAGGATGTCGGGAAGGGTTTTTAGAAACTAATAAAAAACAAATTACATAACTCATCAGAAAACTGCAAGACGAATCTTTTAAGCATAATTAATCTGTCATTAGCACATGTGGGTTACTGTAGCACTTAAGGCTAATCATGGACTAACTAGGCTTAAAAAATTTGTCTCACGATTTTCAACCAAACTGTGTAGTTAGTTTATTTTTTATCTACATTTAATATTTTATGCATGTGTCCAAAGATTCGATGGGATGGATAAAAATTTTTTGAGTAGGGAACTAAACAGGGCCTTAAAAAGCACTTACAATGTAGAGTCTAAAATTATTTATTAGCTCGAACAACATGGACTTAGAGTCTAAATAAGATTTGGAGTCTTATTTTTTCTACCTTTTTTCAATAAATATGCTGACACATCAGCAAAATACCATAAATAATATATAATTAATTGTCTTAGACTCTGTGACAGAGAGTGCTCTAAGTGTTTTCTTCCTCTCCCTTTGCTCTCTCCGGTCTCGACGCCTTGGACGAGAGGTTTGCTTCATGATGACCCACGAAGGCAGGAATCAAGGAGGCTTGGGCAACATCAAGGTTTAGCACTTTTCTATTGGTATTTATTTACTTCAAAAGCGCCAAACCTTGATCAAACTATCATGTACAGTTGAAACATCCTACATTATCCGCAAAAGAGAACCTATTAGTTTGACAAGAGAGAAAACTCTTACGGATAATGTATTTAAGATATATTGTTTGTTACCGGTAGCGACACATAATTTAGATAATGTTTTACCAATAATATTTTGCTTATTGCTACAGTAACCATGGAAGTCGAGAGAAAAAAAGAGAGTGAGAAAAGTTTCATGAACATTAGCAACGTGGTAAGTTGGTAACGATAACAATCCAGCCCAACAGGCGAAGCTGAAGTCCTAAGAAGCTATATCTGTTAGCAGAACCAATCCTCTAACGGTTAGTTCTGCATGTAGCGCCGAGTTTTAGTACTTATCCGTTCAGCCGCTGCACACTGCGCACCCGTCGCGTGCCCATGCCTCTGCATGATGCCCTTCGTTGTGTACTCGCGCGCTTCGTCAAGCGGCCACCACAACGCCAAGATCCACTAGGCACGTTCATTCGTTCTTATTGTATAGGATTGGCCAACACTTGAGATCAATAGAGTTTTTCTCCAGTTGATCGATATCTCTCTACATGGTATCATCGTCTATGGTTCTATCTGAGAATCCCTTCGCCATATCTTTCTTGCGCTGCTCCAATGGTGCCCTCGTCTAACCACTCCGACCTCTCTGATTCCTCCGATGATGCCTTCTCCATCGTCCCTGTTGACGGTCCTTAATGCTCACATTTAACCATCAACTAATCATGGAAAAGGATCCAAACGTAACTAACACCTAGACTTAAGATTTTATCTGACAGAATTCCACGAGTTTTGGTGTTTGTATATTTCTGCAGGGGGTTATCAGGAAATACGGAGGAAAGACCCACACGTCGGGTTTACATAGAGGTATTAACGTGCTGCGCAATTTTCTACCATCTAGCCAGAAGCCACGGGAACGAAGCGGAGGCCGAGAGGACTCAGGGACAGGGCACCCGCCCTACTCTCCTGGGCGCCCGCCCTCACATAGAGTCCAATCAGGACTCTCTTTCGGGATATTGCTCCACCGACCTAAGGGATCAAGGATAACCGTTCAATCAATGTCGGTTTGATCCAACGGCCCATATTCAATTGAAGGGACTATAAAACCAGACCCCCTAGCCCCTGGAGATCATATCTCTTCTACAGAATCAAAGCTAGGGTTTCAATTCTTCATCCAAGTAGAGAGGATCCCTCTAGTTCTTCTAGTTCTACCTCTAGTGCATCTAGTTCTAGTTCTAGTTCTACTTCCTCTAGTTCTAGTTCTAGTTAGTTCTAGTTGTAATCTAGAAAATAGGGAGAGAGAAGAGGAGAGCGGAGGAGGAGCCGGATCTGTCGGATCTTCCTCAACATTGTACTTTTGCAGCAACTGGTTCGTTCTTCATCGTTCTCCAGGTTCTTCAATTCATAATTCCTGAGTTCTCTAATTACTTTTATTTACATTCAAGTTATTTATTGGATTCCCGCTTGCATCAAGTGCTCTAGTCTTTATAACGCTAGAGTAGTAATTAATAGATTAGACGTGGTGTTTAGTCTTGCAATTACCTGGAATTGCACCCAATCATACGGATTGTTGTGGTAGCCTTATGGTAGTGACAGCCCTAACGGTTGACGTATTCCACCTCGTTCGGATCGGTGTTTGTAGGACCGTAGTCAGACCTTCCTAGCCCCCTTCTCATCTCTTTCTGTGGTTAGTGCTCTGATGTCCCGATATAGATAATCTTGAAGTAATTCTTGATTCTTAGATCAACTAGAGAATTCTCAGGAAACTTCCTCTCTTCCCACCAAAAACAATTATATAGTTATCCTTGGGTGATCTTGATTCTTAATTAGTACACTCACGTTCCCTGTGGAAAATCGATACTCTGGAATACTCCCGGGTGAAGGCTACATCGGTATCCGTGCGCTTGCGGATTTTTCTGTTTGCGTTTAAAATACCCAACAAGCTTTCTGGCGCCGTTGCCGGGGAACGGTAGCTGTGCTAGTTTCGAACCAAATCGTCCGTGTATCCTTTTTATTTTCCTTTTTTACCACACTCACCTTATCATTTTCACCATACCACATGGGTTTCACTCTAAGCATTAATGAGCATGAAATTTATTTCATAGCCACTTCATTTACTCCATGCTCATATGCAACATCTTCCCAATCCATTGGTTTTTCCAACATCACCACATTCGAGATCTCCAACCCCCTCATCTTTTCTATTTATAAAAACTTTAAAAGGGCAGTTGTCGATGCATATGTCTATATTAAATATTGTAGATCTCATCGAGTTGATCTTGATAAAGATCAGCGTTGGAGGGGAGACCACTTCGCCAACATAAATTGATAGTTTTCCAAGGACAAGCTTAGTGTCCTAAAACAAGCACTGATCAGATCATAACATGAGCTGTTAATTATTTGCAACATTACCTTGTGTGTTGAGCATATAAGGATAATTGTAAAAATATTCCTTCGGGTATTCTTGTCACTAACCTTTTCAGGATTGGAGCAAGAAGATCGGATGAATGACAAGCACAAGGTATGCCCAACCAATCATCATACAACATTGAATTAAATTCATCCAAACTTGAATTTTGTAAAATTCAAGCTTGGGGGAGTACTTTACATAAAAACATCATTTGCCATGTTGCTATGTTGGTTGTCCCTACCTTTTTGACATGCTCAATTTGTTAAATACAAATCACACTACTTCATCTCCACTTGAGTAGATCTCTATAAATGCTCGCATGCTACCTTTATTTGCTTTAGTATATGTCTAGGTTTGGAGCAGTTTCATTTATCTCTTAATTAAGCATGGTGCTTAGTTTAGGGCTGATGATCTTACTTCCAAGGGAGTTTAAATTAAGCATGATGCTTAGGTTAAAATGCCCTCCTAATCCAAACTAGACATGGTGTCTAGGTTGATTTTTGAGCCGATAGTATGCTATAGTAGATATGAGATATTTTGTTGGACTAACCCTTGCAGGAAAACTTTCAATATCGACCTGGGAAGTCCTGAGATAGACTCACATTGGAGACAAAGAGAGAGACACATAAAGTTTAACAATTTATACAAGGAAGACAAAGCTCACAAGAGATGATCCATGGAGGGTGCCACAAACACGATGCACAACCACTAAGAAAGGAAAGCTTCCACAAGGTGTTGACACCGTTTTTGGGCACGTGTCCATGTTTGGTAGAGTACAGGCCGGCAGGATAGGACGGCGGTGTTTTGTCTACAGGATGAATTGCCGATGAGGATGGTTGCCGATGAAGGAGAGATTGAACGTGACTAAGTCTATGGGTAGTGATGTGTCTGTGCCGATGGCTACGACAAGGAAGTCTACCGATGACTATGACAAGGGAGTCTGTTGATGATACAGAGGGAGTCTGGGAGTTGCCGATCGGTTTGTGGAGATGTTCCAGCTTGTCACGGGAGGATAGCTTTATGTTTTCCTTAGTTATTTAAATCGTTTTGTATAAGGATTCTATGTAATTTGGAATTCGAATTCTAGTCGTGTCTGGTTGTAGCTCTTTGAGCGGGGTATAAATATAGACCCTAGGGCCTTGTAATGATCTATCTATCAATCAATCAAACACACGTTTTTACTCATATTCCAGCATCTACTTCTTCGACGACTTCGTCATACTTTTTCCTTTTTGTTACGAGTTCTTAGGAATTCGTCGACTTAAGCTCGACGCGTTCTCAAGTTCCGCGTGAGTACCTCTTAGCCGTGACATCCGGGCGCATCGCTGTTGTCAGGACTAAAGTATTCGAGTTACCACCTTTGCCGATAGTAAGGTCAAATCGGCTGGCACGCCTTAACGTTTGAATCGGGTATTAGCCCTTTGTGTTTGCAGATCAACTTTTGCACCAACACATCTTTTGGCACGCCCAGTGGGACAGATTCAAGATCAAGATCAACATGTCGACTTTTGAGTTTGATCAAGAGAACGTCATCCCCGTGACGGAAGCCAATCTCAAGGATGAGCAGAAGCAAGCTATTGCTAAAGCCATGGAGGATTACAAGCAGCAATGCCTGAGGTCCTTCAGCATGAACAGGAGCGGTGAGGTGATTCAGAAGGATGCACTGCCAGCACCTCGGCAGGTTACTTTTGAGTCCAATCCTGGCAAACTTCAAGAGATGGTTGACAGCGCTATCAACTGTGCTTTGATCAACCAAGCTGGTGTACTGTCTAATACGGTTTTCAATGCCGTGGCAAGAACTTTCAAGGAGGGACAATTGCCGCCGGATTATGTGGGCCCCACTTATCACCAGCCAAAGTCACCAGTGGTCACAGCTCCATCGGCTGCTACGGGCGCTGCGGGTATGGAGATTCCTGTTCCGCCAAGCACGTTGGGAGTCACCAATGGACAGTCTATGCCGATGACAACTAATCCACAGACTTCAGATGGGCAGATTAAACTTGCCACAGATCTGTTAGCATCGGCAATGACAGGGTTAACTCCTCCTCCCAACTGGTGGGGTTATGGCATGCCTCCAGAGTTAACGCCGGGTACATCGCAGACGACTGATATGAGAGGCAAGACTCCTATGGCATCGGCACCTCCCAATATGCCGATGAACCAGAGTCCCCAGTATACTACAACTACTACTGCAAGATCTTACACTGGGAATTCTCAAGCTCCAATGTTCCAGATGCCTAACGCATCGGCAGACTCAATGCTGATGCAACAAAGGTCTATGGCTCAATCAGGGTATGTCAATTCAATGATGATGCCCAATTACCAGTCATCGGCAGGGTCTATGCCGATGAACGCTAATAATGGATGGCTTGGGCAGCAAGTCTTTCCGCAAACACCCCAACAGAGTCACCAGGATACAGGGTTCCAGCAAGGACAGATCTATCCCGGGTTCCAGAATCAGGGGATCCCTAACCAGCCAATGAATCTCGGGCAGCAGCTCGGCGGACAGCAGATTGGCGGGCAACAGCTTGGTGGTCCACAGGTTGGAGGCCAGATGATCAACCCAATGTTCCGTGCGGATCGTGCACCAAACAGACACGTGGAGGCTTACCAGCAGGTGCCGGATCCACAACCTCCTCATCGGCAAGATGCCGATGCTTATTGGGCTGATAAGATTGCTGAAGTAATGAGAGACCAATTCGGGATAAAACCCAAAGTCAATACTTACTCTTATCGGACACCGTATCCTCCTGCATACGACTTGATCCCGCTTCCACATCGGTACAAGGTACCGGATTTTACTAAGTTTTCTGGGCAGGATGACACGTCGACCATGGAACACATCAATAGGTTCATCATTCAATGCGGAGAAGCTGGTAACAGGGACGAGTTAAGGGTTCGTCTATTTTCATCATCATTGTCTGGATCGGCTTTTACTTGGTTCATATCACTACCTCCCAACTCAGTGATTACTTGGGCCGATCTAGAGAAACAGTTCCACAAATACTTCTTTTCTGGGGTCCATGAGAAGAAGATTACCGATTTGGTCAAATTGAGGCAACGTAATGATGAATCGGTTGAAAGTTTTGTGCAAAGGATACAGGAAGTCAAGAACAAGTGCTATAGTTTGGTTCTGGATGATCGGCAGCTAGCCGATTTGGCTTTCCAGGGTTTGTTGCCACACATCAGGGACAAATATGCATCTCAGGAGTTTGAAAGCTTAAGTCATCTGGTGCAAAGAATCTCTGATCAAGACATCAAGCCATTTGAGCCCAAGAGAGCATGGAACAAAAAGGTGTCGTTCGTTGATGAAGCAACAAGCTCGGATTTTGATGAGGAACCAGTCATCGGCTTGGCAGAGTGGGTGAAAAACAAGAAGCCGATGTCTTGTCCTTTTGGACATAAAGAACCAGAGAAATTTGCGTTTAACACCGCTAAAGCCGATAGGATATTCGACTTTCTGCTCCAGGAAGGTCAGATCAAACTGTCACCTAATCACATGATCCCATCGGCTGAAGAATTGAAAAGGATGAAATATTACAAGTGGCACAATGCAACTTCTCATGACACTAACGAGTGCAAAGTGTTCAGACAGCAACTGCAATCGGCTATAGAATCTGGGAGAATCAAATTTGACAGCTCCAAGACCCAGAAGCCGATGAAGATTGACCAACATCCTTTCCCAACGAACATATTGGATGCTAAGGGAAAAGCCAAGGTCTTAACCTCAGAAGCAGCCGAAAGAAGTGCATCGGTGGATCCTCAGCATCAAGTCACTACTGCCGATGCAAGAGGAAGGGGCTTGGTCCAGGAAGGAACTAGTTCAGGAAGGGCTCCCCGATCTGGGATTATAATAACTCACAGAAGGCCTCGGGAAACTTGGCAGCAACGAGAAGATCGGTACCGGCGCCAGCAAGAAGATTATCGTCGGGAAGAAGAAAGACGCCGACAGGAGTGGAATCGGCATAGGGATCACTGGAATTGTCCGTTCTTCATCCATTGCTGGGAGGAGAATATCAAGCTTCCTACTGTCAGAGATTGCACTGAGTGCATCGGTTATGATCGGTACGACAGATCCGATCGGAACTATCGTGATAATGATCGGCGCTTCGATGGGCCGATTAGAGGGAGAGCATCCGTCCATGATCGGCTGGGGGGCAGACTCAGTGTGCACGACAGGCTTGGTGATCGTGCCAAATATTTTCCCAGAAGCCAGGAAGAACTTGAGGAGATGGCTAATGCACGAGTTCCCGACGAATTCATATTTTGCAGGGATGCCAATACGCATCGGATGGAGCCAAGAGAAAATCATCACCCGGCAACAAGGCAGAAGCCGCTTCCTCCATGGTGTCGAGAAGGGTTGACCAAGACACAGAAAAGGAGGTTGCAGCGCGAAAGGCGAGAAGGGCTAAGCAAGGGCGAGAACTCTGGTCAATCTGGAGATCAGCAGCAATCAGATCCCAAGGGGGAAGGTCCATCGGCAGATGTCAACATGGTCTTTATGTTGCCGATGGAGTTTCTTGCGCCATCTAGCGATGATGAGTTGGAATTTTCTGACCAAATAGCTCAATTGGCTCTGGATCCGATGACAGCTATCTTCAAAAAACCTGCTGATGATGAAAGGCAACATCTCAAGGCTCTGTTTGTCAAATGGAGGGTTGATGGGCAGCCGATGACCAAGATTCTAGTTGATGGTGGGGCTGCTATCAACATCATTCCGTATGCAGTATACCGAAAACTTGGGAGAGGGGATCAGGATTTGACCAAGACCGATATGATGCTTAAAGACTTTGAAGGGAACGTGTCTCCAGTTAAGGGGTCAATATGTGTAGAGTTGACCATCGGCAGTAAAACCTTGCCGACAACCTTCTTTGTGATCAGTGGAAAGGGTGCTTACAACTTGCTATTGGGAAGAGATTGGATTCACGCTAATTGTTGCATCCCGTCTACAATGCACCATTGCTTGGTTCAGTGGGTAGGAGACAAAATTGAGATTGTCCCGGGAGATTCTTCTTATGTCATTGCATCGGCAGAAGCGGACACCTATGAGAGGACTAGGTGTATTTCAGGAGAAGTTTGGGAGAAGGATTTTCTCAAGGTTGCCGATTACGAGATTCCACCGATCCAAGCAGTCGGTTCTGACGAAGGTTTTTGATGGATAGGTTCGCCGATGATGGAAAGTTAGGCCAGGGATTCACATCGGCCGATGATCTGGTAGAAGTAGATATAGGTAGTGGTGATAAACCTAGACCTACTTTTATTAGTGCTAAGTTAAATTCTGAGTGTAAGCAACAGTTAACTGATTTGTTAATGGAATATAGAGATTGCTTTGCTTGGGATTATACCGAGATGCCTAGTTTGGACCGATCAATTGTTGAACATCGGTTGCCTATCAAGTCTGGATTTCGGCCACATCAACAGCCAGCTCGCCGATGTAATCCTAACATCCTCCCTGATATTAAGGCCAAAATCACCAAACTTATTGAAGCTAAGTTTATTCGACAGTGTCAGTATGTCGAATGGATTTCCAACGTAGTTCCGGTCTACAAGAAGAACGGGAAGCTTCGAGTATGCATTGATTTCAGGAATCTCAATAAAGCTACGCCGATGGATGGATACCCAATGCCTGTTACCGATCTGCTGGTTGACGCCGCGGCTGGGCATCGGATTATTAGCTTTATGGATGGCAATGCAGGATACAATCAAATATTCATGGCAGAAGAAGATATTCCAAAGACTGCACTTAGATGTCCTGGTCATGTCGGGTTGTTTGAATGGGTAGTCATGACCTTTGGCCTAAAGAATGCTGGTGCTACATATCAAAGGGCCATGAATTTTATTTTCCATGAGTTCATCGGTAAGCTAGTGGAGATTTATATTGATGATGTGGTGGTTAAGTCTGGAGACTTCGCAAAACATCTTGCCGATCTGCGAAAGGTGTTGGAATGAACAAGGAAGCATGGTTTGAAAATGAATCCCAACAAGTGTGCATTTGGCGTATCGGCAGGACAATTTCTTGGTTTCATGGTGCATCAAAGGGGGATTGAGATAGGTCTAAGATCTATCGATGCCATCAATAAGATAGTGGCCCCTACCAACAAGACTGAGCTCCAGTCTTTGATCGGCAAAGTAAATTTTATGAGGAGATTTATATCTAATTTGTGTGGTAAAATTCGTGCTTTCAGTTCTCTTCTTAAGTTAAAGGCCGATCAAGAGTTTGTTTGGGGAAAAGAACAGCAGTTGGCTCTGGATGAAATCAAGAATTATTTAGTAAATCCTCCAGTTCTAATTCCACCTCAGCAAGGAAAGCCCTTCAGATTGTATTTGTCTACCGATGGGATGGTCATCGGTTCGGCTTTAATTCAGGAGTTTGAAGGGAAAGAGCGTGTAATTTATTATTTAAGCAGGAGGTTGATTGATGCTGAGACCAGGTATTCGGCTATCGAGAAACTGTGCCTATGCTTATATTTCTCTTGTAACAAGTTGAGGCACTACTTGTTGTTGGCCGAATGCACTGTTATTTGCAAGGATGATGTAGTCCAATATATGTTGTCCATGCCGATTATGAGTGGCAGGATCGGCAAGTGGATTCTGGCGCTGTCGGAGTTCGATCTGCGTTATGAATCGGCTAAGGCTGTTAAGGGGCAGATTATGGCTGATTTGGTAACTCAACATCGCGGCGCGGTGGAGACCCTAGAAATTGTACCTTGGACGCTGTTCTTTGATGGATCTACATGTGATCGGGGAGCAGGAATTGGCATAGTATTAATTTCCCCTCGGGGAAGGAAGTATGAGTTCTCTTTGCCGATTGTTGCCACGTCAACAAATAATCAGACTGAGTATCAAGCTTTAATAAAGGGATTAGAGTTGTTGAGAAAAGTTCATGCTGATGCTGTTGAGGTCTTCGGGGATTCTATGCTAGTTATAAATCAGTTGGCTGGAAGCTATGAATGCCGAAGTGGAATTCTTATAGGTTATTACGAGAGGAGCATGCAACTGTTAAAGGAATTCAGGGATTTCCATTTGGAGTATGTTCCTCGATTGCATAATGAAGAGGCAAATCGGTTGGCTCAGCATGCTTCGGGATATCAGCCCATGATTAATGCAATATCGGCAATTGGTGCCGATGATTGGAGAAAAGAAATCGTTGATTATTTGAAAGATCCATCCAAGAAAGTCGAAAGACGAGTTCGGTTTCAAGCAACCAAATATGTACTCCTCGAAGATGAATTGTACTATCGAACTATTGATGGGATTCTTCTCCGGTGCTTAGGAGATGATGAAGCTAGGAGTTTGATGGGAGAAATCCATGAAGGGGTATGTGGAACACATCAGTCGGCTTTCAAGATGAAGTGGATGATTAGGAGGAATGGATATTACTGGCCGACCATACTTGAAGATTGCTTTAAATATTTCAAAGGGTGTCAAGGATGTCAAAAGTTTGGCAATATTCAAAGAGCACCCGCATCGGCCATGAATCCTATTATCAAACCCTGGCCGTTCTGGGGATGGGCTATTGATCTGATCGGCCAAGTTTATCCACCGTCTAGCAAGGGGCATAAGTTTATTTTGGTTGCCACTGATTATTTCACTAAATGGGTTGAAGCCATTCCTTTGAAGAAGGTCACGTCGGCCAATATGATTGATTTTGTGAAGGAGCATATCATTTACCGATTTGGAATCCCTCAAACAATTACTACCGATCAGGGTACTATGTTTACATCAGGGGAGTTTGATGAATTCGCAATCGGTATGGGGATTAAAGTATTGAATTCTTCTCCTTACTATGCTCAAGCCAATGGGCAGGCCGAGGCGTCCAACAAAGGAATTATTAAGCTTATTAAACGGAAGATTGAAGAAAATCCTAGAAGGTGGCACACATTGTTAAACGAAGCCTTATGGTCCTATCGGATGGCTTGTCATGGATCAACCAATGTTTCACCTTATCAGTTGGTATATGGACATGATGCAGTGTTGCCTTGGGAAATTAAGGCTGGATCTAGGCGACTATCTTTTCAAGATCAGTTGGATGCCGATGATTATGCTACTCTGATGACAGACGAGTTGGATGATCTAGCAGGGCATCGGCTAAGGGCTTTGATGAGCATAGAAGAGAATAAGAAAAGGGTTGCTAGATGGTACGATAAGAAGGTAAAGGCTAAGGAGTTTGCCGATGGAGACTTGGTGTGGAAATTGATTTTACCAATCGGAACTAAAAGTTCGAGGTTTGGAAAGTGGTCTCCCAATTGGGAGGGTCACTATCGGATAAGTCGATCGGCTCCTGGTAACGCCTACATTCTAGAAACTCTCGAAGGAGTTGAATTTCCCAGAGCATTAAATGACAAATATTTGAAGAGGTACTACCCCAGCATATGGGTCGATGCATAAAGATTTAAGTGCCGATAACACTCCTATCGGCTGGATTGAAATGTATCTGTGGCCGGACTTAGTGTTTCAAAAGTTGCCGATAACAATTCTATCGGCTAGATTAAAATAGCAAGAAAGCTAGAAGTGCAGAGAAGTAAAGACGCGTAGCCGATGAGAGCTTCATATATTCAGTAGCGCCTGGATCGCCGATATGGCGCGCAGCCGGATTTGGTTGGCTGTTTCTATTTCTTTGATATCGTCATCGGCAGAACCTTCTATCGGCTTCAGCTTCTTCTTCAACTGCAATGCCTTGCGACCATGGATGTTTCGTTCTTGCTCAAGGAGCCTGATGGTCTCTGGCAGTTGGCTCTCTTCCTGTTGGGCTTGAGATAAAGCGTCTTCCACTCGCTTGAGTTCTGCCAGCAGGGCTTCTCTTTGTGCCGATAGGTCAGAAATCTTCTGCTTCAGCGCATCTCCTGAAGATCTCAGGGTGCCGATGTTCTTGTGCTTCTCATCGGTCAGGAGTTTCTCTTTCATCATTTCTTCAGAAAGCTGGGTCTGAGCAGCTCTGTCGGCAAGGCGCCGAGAAGCCCTCTGGTACTGCAGCTGACGACTCTCCAGATGTGCAGCTTGGAAGAGGATTTCTTCGACATCGGCTGGAATCTAGCCTCTGAGAGTCTTGAACAGAACCTTGGCTGGGTCGGAGTCATCGACCAGTTGTGCTGTGTCCTGATGAAGGAGAGCCGATAGTTCTTCTAGTTTGGCTCTGATCTCTGCTGATGCGATCCCAACTGCCCGGGAGGAGCTTGCTTCCTCGCCTTCATCATCGGAGATATCAATAGCAAAGGAGAATAGGCTGTCAGGAGAGTCCTGCTCCTGAAAAGGAAAATAAAGTGAGTCATTCCATGGTCAAAATGCCGGTAAAAATATTGGTGGGAGCTGGACAACTTACTTGCTTCAAGGCAATCTCTTGCCTTTGACTAGAAGATGCTGATGGAGCCGCGGGCTGATCGGTCAGAGATGCCGATGGAGCTACAGATTGATCGGCCAGGGTTGCCGATGGAACGACGTCAGCTGAAGATTAATAAAAGTAATTGTGAGATGAAAAGATGGGTTCATCGGTATTAACTTTGTAAACATGTTACTTTGAGGAAGGACGGTACTTGTTTGAATAGAAGAAACCACCGATGCTATAATGGAACCTGCTGGATCGGTGGTTGGTTCATGAACATCAGCCGATGTGTCTTCTGGCTGAGGTACTTCTTGTTGGGGTTCTTCCAGTTGAGTTTCTTCTACCTGTGGTGCTTCTTGCGTTGGAGGGGGAGATGGTGCTTGCTGAATCTCTACGTCTGGAGGAGAAGGGGAAGATTCCACCGGAATGGGAGATACCGGAGGAGGAGGAGGAGTTGCCACTTTCTGGCGCTTTGTTTCTGCCCTGGTACTCTTGGCACCCTTTCTCTTCTGCTGGCTGGACTGGGGGGCATCGGCATCTTGGCTCTTGGTTTTTGCCGATGCACTGGTTTGCTGTAACAACAAAGAAGAATTTGTGAATACAAGTGTAGCCGATATAAAGGTAAGATCGGTATAAACAGAGAGGTTTAACAGCTACCTTAAAAGCCTGTGCTAGAGTGGAAGCAGCTACCGATGGTGGAGTCTGGGTCTTCCTGGTAGTGCACGATTGCAGCCAGGGTAGGGGCGTTGTGGCCGATTGAAGAGATTGGGCCTGATGCAAATAGATCAATCGGCTTGCCACTTTTGCTGACCAATGGAGGGGTACTATCAACCTGCAGAAAAGTACAAAAGTAAATCGCCGATAGAAACAGAATTGAAAGAATTGAAACATCAGTTTGAAAACACTTACAGTATCATTGGGAACGTCGTATTCAGGGTCAATCATGCCGCGGTACGTGAGGGCCGATTTACAGAACAGGTGCTCCTTCCATTCCGCCCACCACTGCTTGTATGCCTGAGTGATGAAGGCGGCTGGAACCCACTCCGATAAATCCACGTCTGTATCGGCACTCGATGGTAGTTGGGCTACTCGGATCCATTCAAGGAGACTGTTGATGGTTTCCCTGGGCTTTATCACATCGGCGTAGCAGAGTGCGATCGGCAGCTGGCCGAAAGCTAACTGACGGGCTAGTGCCGATGGGTTGTAAAATTCATAAGTCTGAGGGGAGGTTTTCCCACTACCAAAGAAATTCACTGGTATGGCTCTGGGAGTCACTATTGCCATCATCACTTCATTATCCCGGTCAAGAGCTTCATCAAATGGGTTGAAAACCAGGGGAAGCATACTGTCTGGGTCATCATAGGCTAACCATGCTCGCTCATCTCTGGCCAAGCCCTCATACAGAGTTTGGAAGAATCGGCTGACCTGATCTGGATTACCCCCTGAACCAGGCAAAACTATGACAACCTCGCCGAAGTTTAAGGGAGCACGTGTTGCCGATTCCTCTTCACTCAACACATGATTTTCGGTTATGTCCCTTGGGAAACGCTGTGTGAACAGGTTAAATTCAAGGCGCTTGTGCAGATGCAGATTGAGCCACATATTTATAAACCACCAGGGGCCTCCCAAATTGCCGATAGACTGGCCAAGCAAGAGCTTCTTAGTTACTTGATGGAGGAGGTGATAGACCGCTCCAAGCAGGTATCGGCCAAGAGGAAATCGGCCACCATTGGCTAGATTTTCCGCTGCTGCTAGATGAACAGAAGTTGGTCCTGCCGATCGGCCACAAAACACGAATTTGTCTAGCCACATGTTCAAGAAGCAGGTCTGCTCTTTTGCGTCAACAGGGCCTGTTTTGCGGTATTTCTGGATATACCCTGACCAGCCGCCGATGGCGCGGGTTTCTACCTTAGCACTGGGTTTAGTATCAAAGAAGTGGGTGCTATCGGCAGAAGAAATATCTAACCCGGTGAGCATAGACACATCGGCAAGAGTGGGGGAAATAGGGCCATGGCCAAAGACAAAGGCATTGAGCGTGTCTGACTAGAAGTATGATGCAGCTATTAGCAGTGACTCGTTCCTATGCATATCGGCAATAGACAACCTAATGCATTGGGCTAGATTTCTTTCACCCCATTGGACTTCATTTGAGTTGCTGACTCTCAGAAACCAATCTGTCCACCCCACAGTAGGGCTGGGCCAGGAACGAAAAGTGTCCTTCCACAGATCCAACGAAAAGTTCTCTGCCCTAAAAGGGATCTTGTTGGTTTCTGCGTTTATGAGATCGGTTGGATCTGGATCCCCTAACGGGCCAAGGCATTGGAGATGTGGTCGATCAGTGGGGATGACAATTTTGTTAGCCGATTCCTAATGGTTTTGGAGGTATAAAAAAAAACAAAAAAAAAGAGAGAAGGGGGAAAAATATTCAGTACGGCGGATTGCAGATGAATGAGGGTGAGAGAAAAAGTACAAGGGATGGTGCGAAGGACTGACCTCAGGGATGATGAAATTGACGGCCATTTCGCCACGAAGGAGGAGCTTGAGAGTTTCGGAGTTGGTGAAGAAGGAGCCTCGTCGGAGATCTTGGAGCTTTTGGAACAGTGCCGCCGCCGGAAAGGTGAGGTTGGAGTTGTGGAATGATGTGATGGAGGAGTACCCGAGAAGGAACTACTTATAGGGCAAAACGAGTACGGGCAAATCTGACTTATCTCTTTGCCGCATCCGAGAAATCCGAGGGTGCTCAGGTAGATATGGTAACTGTTTGCACGGTAATCAAGGGATTGTGCAGGTGATTTGACAGGAAGCGGTGCAGGAAGTGGTCATTATTCAGAGATATTTCACTGTGCGAGATCTCCTGGTCGGTCCATCGGCGGTGTCTTGTAACGGTCAAATTGCCGATGGGCAAATAAAATGGAGATAGCCGTTTGGGAAGATAAGGTACGTGCATCCTGGTCAGTCCATCGGCAAATCTTGGCAACGGTAATATTGCCGATGTGCGACTAAAAAGGAAATGTTCGTTTGGGAAGTTGAGGATTTTAAGGGATTTACAAAAGAACAGGGTCAGAGTTGTTCAGATTGAGGTTGTCAGTTACCAGGTTAGGAGCATTAATTGCGGGAAAAGACATCATTACTGCAGAGAATTTCGGAGCATTAATGATTTCATACTCCGAAATTGGGGGGCATGTGTTGACACTGTTTTTGGGCATGTGTCCATGTTTGGTAGAGTACAGGCCGGCAGGATAGGACGGCGGTGTTTTGTCTACAGGATGAATTGCCGATGAGGATGGTTGCCGATGAAGGAGAGATTGAATGTGACTAAGTCTATGGGTAGTGATGTGTCTGTGCTGATGGCTACGACAAGGAAGTCTACCGATGACTATGACAAGGGAGTCTGTTGATGATACGGAGGGAGTCTGGGAGTTGCCGATCGGTTTGTGGAGATGTTCCAGCTTGTCACGGGAGGATAGCTTTATGTTTTCCTTAGTTATTTAAATCGTTTTGTATACGGATTCTATGTAATTTGGAATTCGAATTCTAGTCGTGTCTGGTTGTAGCTCTTTGAGCGGGGTATAAATATAGACCCTAGGGCCTTGTAATGATCTTTCTATCAATCAATCAAACACACGTTTTTACTCATATTCCAGCATCTACTTCTTCGACGACTTCGTCATACTTTTTCCTTTTCGTTACGAGTTCTTAGGAATTCGTCGACTTAAGCTCGGCGCGTTCTCAAGTTCCGCGTGAGTACCTCTTAGCCATGACATCCGGGCGCATCGCTGTTGTCAGGACTAAAGTATTCGAGTTACCACCTTTGCCGATAGTAAGGTCAAATCGGCTGGCACGCCTTAACGTTTGAATCGGGTATTAGCCCTTTGTGTTTGCAGATCAACTTTTGCACCAACACAAGGTGACACTGTACCATCACTCTTCAAGTAAGGTAACATCTTAAGGTACTTGACTATCACTTTTATAAGCTTCTCCTTGGTTCTGGCGTTCACATGAATAAAAGAGACAAACATGTATGATTTACAACTCTAGATTAACCAACCCAATCAATTCAATATGTTTAGTCCTTCCACCTTTGTGATCCCACACTCCTAATCATATGAGCTAAAATGTTGCACACTCAATCTTTGGAAAATATATTTTATAAAAAAACAACATAAATATAGATAGATTATCTTTCCATTAGGTTGAGCGATCTAATCTGACAAATGTTTTAAATGCTACACTCATGATCTTATTATCCATCGACTTTGTCTTGCTCACTATGTTTAAGGTTAGAGAAGAACAAATACACTTTTGGTTCTGCTGGTGTTTTCCACCAACAGGGCCCATGCACTTGATCTCTGCCTTGTCTCTATGAGCAGGTACACTTCGAGCAAAATATGAAGGACTTTTACAACTCCCAGACTCCACCAAGTGAAGAACCTAGATCTACGAGCACAAACACACTGGAGATACTGGACACTCAGGCAATCACTGCCCTGAGATGCTTGAGGACGTAACTACTGGAGTAACCCCGTTGTGGAAGTAATTACTGACCTTCTGCCGGTCAAGAGAGGCAATCCAGGACGCCCCGTCATCCCGATCTCCATCGGCATGGTGGACTTCCTAGAAGCACTCTGCGACTTTGGCTCCAACGTCAACATTATGCCCAGGGTACTCTATGAAAAATTCTTTACACATCCTTTACTAGAAACAACCATGCGTTTGCAGCCTGTAGATCAGACACTAAGTTTCCCAAAGGGAATATTGAAGAACCTCTGCGTCCGAGTTGGTACCTTGTATGCCCCAGCAGACTTCGTGGTGATAGAGACTGGTACTGATGAGAGGGCACCCATCATCCTAGGTAGGACATTCCTGAACACCTCGAGAGCTGTCATCTACGCTAGTGCTGCCAAGATCAGTTTCTACATCAAGGGGAAGAAAGAGACGTTTTCCTTCAAGAACAGGACTACACAAATCTCAGAACAATCCCGACATGAACCAAGGAAGAGGACCAACAGGAGGAACAGGAACAAGCAAATGTGGACCGAGTTAGCTAAGATGGTCACTGCAGTTCATGGAGGTCAAGATCATCAACTTAAGTCACAATTCCTGACCAAAAAGGACGACCCAGACACCTATCAGCTCCTATTCGGAACCATGCCCCTAAAACCGACATACATTCAGCTCGAGATGGCAGATCAGACATTCTGAAAGGTTGAAGTCAAGTACGATCCACCCATCATCCTTAGGAGACTGTTTCTCAGCACCGTTAAAGCAATCATCTACATTGAAACCGGAGAAGTCCACATGCACTTCCCCTCTGAGAAGGTACGCCACTATTTTACTGACCCTAACTATATAGTTGAAGACTCTAAGCAGGTCAGGACAAGAAGAAGACGACGCAACCGCAACCAGAGGAGGCAAATCATCAAGGACGGATGGGCAGACTACGAAGGAGAAGTAGTAAGGCCTGAAGACATACAGCTTGAACTGAACTGTCCTGAGGAGACCATAGCACCGAGTCAGGTGTGGAGAGAGAATATAGTTATACATGAAGACCAGGCGCCGTAGGAACCACCGACTACGCCATCCAGCGAATCCCATGACGACTGAGAAAACGGAGAGTCCCGTTCAGAGGACTTAAAAACACCAAACGTCTTGCCAACAGGTAAACTTGGTAGTTATCTTTTTCTTTTCAATTATTTAAAATAGTTGGCTTAGTTAATCAGGTTCATATCATCTTGAAAAGAAATAAAAATGTTAAAAATAGTAAGCCCCATGTGAGTATGCTCATGGCATAAAACCCATAAGTACATTCACCGTGGTGGCATAAAAATAAAATATATATATTCCTGTCCTATAAAAATAAAATTATAACAATAAATTTATGATCCTACTAAAGAGTGTAACATTTATTGAGGAGGCTCAACATGATAAAGGCTAGATACTTATGCTAACACTTAACCAGTTCTACAAAGCTTTATTGTCTATTTGAGCTCCACAGAATTCAAGGATCAAAGAAGACTAGCCGACGGAGAACATCCTAATCGCTGTCAGGGTGCTGCCAACATTCAAATACACCTCCGCCACCTGCTAGCTACATGAGAGGAAATTACGTCAAAATCCAGCTTGGGGGAGGGCAACCCCATTTATCCAGCTAAGTGTTCTACTCACGTTTATACTTTACTCAAATAATAAAAAGATGCATAATCATAAAAACCAAATAAAGATTTTGTGCTTATATATATATCTTTGCTTAGTTTGCTAAATAAATAAATAAATAAAGTTTGCTATGAACCCTCATGATAAGCTCTCACATGGAAATGATGAATAGTTGCTCTGCCATGACTAGTTCTCAAAATTAAAATCTCTCTTAAGTTTAGGCATGACTATTATTAATTAAGATTTGCTCTAAACCTGAACTTGTGGGAAGAGTACTTGATCTAAAGTCTAAGTCGTTAACGGATATGATATGGGAAGGTTGAGCTGCTGTTTATCTGTTCCTAGAGATGCTAGAATTCTGGAGAATTTTATCTTTGAAAATCTTTAAAATGTTGCATGATGAGTTCCTGTATGATGAGAGTTTAAATTCCTACCACAACCATATATACATGCTTGCTAGACTATGAACCAGACATTTACTTTACTACTTATGAGCATTGAGTGTGGTCAAGCTGTGTAGACCCTTAGGAGCTTGTCATGCGGTTAAATCAAGATTCACTTGCACGTTCACTCATACATGCTGCTTCTACTCCGGAAGTACGCATCCACATATATCTACCCATTTCCATCTCCAGAACCACCCAAAAATATTCTACTCCTAATCCGGGAGAGAATAGCCAAAAACATTTCTATTTTCCCCTGTGAAATAAATGCTCAAGTTATCTTGGTTACTACCACTTGCTACATTATTTCAAGAGATGAGTGCTCTAAAAAAAAGAGAAAAAAAGATACGAGGAAATAAAAAGGAGCAAGTGCCCGGAACCTCGAAAGAAAAGAAAAAGTAAGACGAGAGGTAAAAATGGACAAGTGTCCGACAGTAGAATTAGGGGTACAAGATACCCACCTGAGAGAAAAGAAAAAGAAAATATAGAGCATCTCATTTTCCTAAAAAAGTTTTAAAAGAGCAAGAAAGGTATGTATCCCCTCAAAAGAGCACAAGTAGAATTAGACTTTGACCATTGTTATCACAATCATCACCATACATCATTCATTCGCCACACATGCATATCTTGATTTGACTTATTGACTTGTTCTTCTAGATCCATGGTTTGACTATGCAATAAATGTCTTGTAAGTATGTATTAGATGTCTCTCACCTATGAGCTCCAGATATCAAAACCTTATTAGAGTAGGGTGAGAGAGAAGGCAATGCCACTATGCCTCATACCAAAAATACCACATACTTTGAGAGAAGGCATACACCTTTACTGCCTTGGTAAGGATCTAGAAATACCACAAAAGAGAGACTAGAGAGAGTCATACAAGGAATCTCTGAGTTTTATTTGAAAATCTGCAACAACTCCAGAGCTATAGTTAATCGAAGAACAAGAGACATGGCGCTTGACTAGACCGTTCTATCTTTTAACTACTCAAGACACAAGTGACGGTTGCGAGCCCCATGGTGGAAGGTAATATGAGTAAGTTTAAATCTTAACAGTTACCCTAACCCAGAGATGAGATCTTGTTTGAACGCATGTATATCTTAAGGCATGAAACCACTACAGAAACTCTTGAGTTCATCTTTGCTCAGGGACGAGCAAAGGTTAAGCTTGGGGGAGCTTGTTGACGGTCCTTAATGCTTACATTTAACCATCAACTAATCATGGAAAAGGTTCCAAATGCAACTAACACCTAGACTTAGGATTTTATCTGACAGAATTCCACGAGTTTTGGTGTTTGTCTATTTCTGCAGGGGGTTATCAGGAAATACGGAGGAAAGGCCCACACGTCGGGTTTACATAGAGGTATTAACGTGCTGCACAATTTTTTACCATCTAGAAGACTCCAGAAGCCACGGGAACGAAGCGGAGGCCGAGAGGACTCAGGGACAGGGCGCCCGCCCTCACATAGAGTCCAATCAGGACTCTCTTTCGGGATATTGCTCCACCGACCTAAGGGATCAAGGATAACCGTTCAATCAATGTCGGTTTGATCCAACGGCCCATATTCAATTGAAGGGACTATAAAACCAGAGCCCCTGGCCTCTGGAGATCATACCTCTTCTACAGAATCAAAGCTAGGGTTTCAATTCTTTATCCAAGTAGAGAGGATCCCTCTAGTTCTTCTAGTTCTACCTCTAGTTCTTCTAGTTCTAGTTCTCGTTCATCTAGTTCTAGTTCTAGTTCCTCTAGTTCTAGTTCTAGTTAGTTCTAGTTGTAATCTAGAAAATAGGGAGAGAGAAGAGGAGAGCGGAGGAGGAGCCAGATCTGTCGGATCTTCCTCAACATTGTACTTTTGCAGCAACTGGTTCGTTCTTCATCATTCTCCAGGTTCTTCAATTCATAATTTCTGAGTTCTCTAATTACTTTTATTTACATTCAAGTTATTTATTGGATTTCCGCTTGCATCAAGTGCTCTAGTCTTTATAACGCTAGAGTAGTAATTAATAGATTAGACGTGATGTTTAGTCTTGCAATTACTTGGAATTGCACCCAATCCTGCGGATTGTTGTGGTAGCCTTAGGGTAGTGACAGCCCTAACGGTCGACATATTCCACCTCGTTCGGATCGGTGTTTGTAGGACCGTAGTCAGACCTTCCTAGCCCCCTTCTCATCTCTTTCTGTGGTTAGTGCTCTGATGTCCCGATATAGATAATCTTGAAGTAATTCTTGATTCTTAGATCAACTAGAGAACTATCAGGAAACTTCTTCTCTTCCCACCAAAAACAATTATATAGTTATCCTTGGGCGATCTTGATTCTTAATTAGTACACTCACGTTCCCTGTGGAAAATCGATACTCTGGAATACTCCCGGGTGAAGGCTACATCGGTATCCGTGCGCTTGCGGATTTTTCTGTTTGCGTTTAAAATACCCAACAGCCCCTGCTTGCGCCTCCGCGATCTAGGGCATCTCCATCTGCTACCATGTACATGTCATCCTTGACATGGACCAAGGGAATTACGACCAATCGTGCCAGTTCTTCGAGTACACCCTCGGCAAATTCAGGCTCAAGAGGCACATCCGCTCCACCACCCCGTCTGAGGACCACGATGGCATATGGCGCACAGTTGATTCATGCATCATCAACTGGATCCTCGCCACCATCTCTAAGGGCATCTTCGACATCGTCCGCGGCGACCGCCACGACAACTTCACCCTATGGCATGCCATTGAAGGTCTATTCTAGGACAATGAGCTGTAGCGCATCGTGTACCTAGAGACTAAGATGTGTTCCTTGCAGCAAGGCGACATGTTGATGAACGAGTACTGCACCAAGCTGAAGCGGCTCGTGGATCAGCTACGTGACATCGGCCATCCTATCTCTGAGCCGAGTCAAGTTCTCAACCTCCTTCGCTGCTTCAATCCCTGGTACCTAAAAGGTCCTAATATGGCTAGAGAGGGTGAATAGCCTATTTAAAAATTCTATAAATCACTAGAACCATAAGTTAGTAAATAACAAAGCGAAGCTTTTTACTCTAACTCTAGGTGAGGGTTGCAAGCTACCTATCCAACAATTCTGATTGCTATAGTCTCTATGTTCAATCAAGAACTAAGTCACTACTTATACTAGTGAACTACCTAAAGTTTCTATACAAGAAAGTAAGCTACACTAGTTTGTGAGAATATAAAACTGTAGGATGTAAACTTTTATACCACCATGTAGAGGCAAGTGAATCAACCAAAATGATGAAGACCAATCACCGGGAGAAATCTAATCAATCACAAGAGATAGACACAAAGATTTCATTCTCAAGGTTCACATGCTTGCTGGCACGTTAGTCCCTATTGTGTCGACCAATACTTGGTGGTTTAGTAGTTAAGAGGTGTTGCACGAACCTCTTTCTTACTAGGACACCGCAAGAACCTACCCACAAATGAGGTATCTTAATGACATGTGCAATCCACTAGAGTTGTCTTTGGTGCTTTGCTAGGGAAGGCACAAGAATCCCTCACAATCACCAGGAGATGGCCATGAACAATCACCAACTCATGTCAATGCTTCTCTGCTGCTCCAAGCTGCCTAGGTGGCAGCAAACACCAAGAGTAACAAGAAAACCGTAGCCACAACGATCCCCAAGTGCCACTAGAAGCAATCACTCAAGTAAATGCACTTGGAATCACTCCCAAACTCGTTATGATGAAGAATCAGTGAAGAAGATGAGTGGGAGGTGTTTGCTTAGACTCACAAGGATGTCAAGTAAGTCAAAGTGCCAAGAGAATGAGCCCCAAGCCAACCAAACACTATTTATAGATGTCTCTAAAGAATAGAGCCGTTATCCCCTGGGACAGTCCTCGGCGTCAGATGCTCTGACACAAGATGTCAGACATAGCACCAGCGTTCGACGGTTGAAAGCCCTAGTTTGATTTTGGATAATTGATGAAACCCTAGTACTAACCTCTATACTAAGTGTGTGTAGACTTAATGAGGTTGGTACATGCCAAGTGATGGAGCAAGTGATGATCATGGTGATGATGGTGATGACCACAAGATGATAAAGTGCTCAACTTGGAAAAGAAGAAAGAGAAAAACAAAACCCTATGGAGTTCAAGGCAAAGGTATTGCTTAGGGTTTTTGGTTTTGGTCATCAAGACATCATAGAGAGTGTGATCACATTTAGGATAGATAGCCGTACTATAAAGAGGGGAATTCTTTGGCTAAACGGTTATCAAGTGCCACTAGGTGTCATTGTTCATGAGCATGCATTTAGAACCTAGTAAGCTAACTTAACTCCTTCAAAGAAAATGATTGTGAAAATACTAACACACGTGCACATGTTGGTTTACACATTGTGGTGTTGGCACGCTTTGAGAAGGAGGTGGAGGTTGAAGGGTAGAGAGGGGTTGGGTTCCTCTCTCCCTCCCGCCGGTCAAGCCCGTGTCCAGTGCCTAACCCTAGCTAAGCCAGACACTGACTGCACACCGGACGCACAGACACAGCGTCCGGTGCCTCCATGGCCAGCGTCCGGTGCCCGCGACTTCTCCAAATTTCCCACCGGCGCAATAGAAAACATGCACTTCATTTTCTCAAAAAGCACCTATTTCGGTGCTTTTTGAGAAAATGAAGTGCATGTTTTCTATTGCGCCGGTGGGAAATTTGGAGAAGTCGTGGCACCGAACGCTGGCTGTGGAGGCACCGGACACTGTGTCTGTGCGTCCGTGTGCAGTCAGTGCCTGGCTCAGCTATAGTTAGGCACCGGACGCTAGGCACCGGATGCGGGCTTGACCCTGTTTGTGCGTCTGGTGTGGTCTGACCTTAGTGGGCATCTCTGACTGAGAGCATCGGACGCTCAGGGTGCGTCCGGTGGTGCGAGTCCAGTGTGCGAACCGTTTGCGAATCTCTCTGCGTATAAGACTAGTGAGCACCGGACGAGTCCTGTGCTCAGTGTCCGGTGATCGATCTCTGCAGACCTCTCTGCGCACGGGTCCGGTGAGTACCAGACGCGTCCGGTGCTCACTTGACCGCATTCGGTGCTCTACAGGTGACCGTTGGAGATCAACGCGCGTAGTTCAAAGAGCTGACACATGGCTGTTTCTAGAGCACCGAACGCAAGGGTTGAGCGTCTGGTGCCTCCTGCTTGAGCGTCCGGTGGCCTCGACTGGTTTCCAGTGAAAGAGCCAACGGCTCTATTTGTTTGAGGGGCTTATAAATACGTATTGGCTGGCTTAGGGCTCACCCTCTTGGTATTCTTGACTACTTGACATCCTTGTGAGCCTAAGCAAACACCTCCCACTCATCTCCTTCATAGATCATTCATCTTTGTGAGATTGGAAGTGATTCCAAGTGCATTTGCTTGAGTGATTGCATCTAGTGGCACTTGGGGATCGATTTGGCTGCAGTTTTCTTATTACTCTTGGTGGTTGCCGCTACCTAGACGGCTTGGAGCAGCGGAGGAGCATTGACACGAGTTGGTGATTGTTCGTGGCCATCTCCCGGTGATTGTGAGGGGTTTGTGCCTACCCCGAATGAGAGCCAAAGGCAACTCTAGTGGATTGCGCGTGTCATTGAGCTACCTCACTTGCGGGTAGGTTCTTACGGTGTCCTAGTGAGGACGAGGTTCGTGCTACACCTCTTAGCCACTGAACCACCAATGTTGGTCGACACAACGGGGACGTAGCGTGCTGGCAAGCACGTGAACCTCAGGAGAAAAATCGTTGTCTCTATTGTGATTGATTGACATTCTCCTAGTGCTTGATTGTTTATATATTGGTGATTGATTCATCCCCTACACGGCGGTATAAACATCTCTTCCTCTCCATTTACTTACCGCAAAGTAGTGTAACTAGTTTAGTTGCTAGTCCTGCCTTGTATAGCATAGTTCACTAGTGTAGCTTGTAGTGACATAGCTCTTGTGTGCCTAGTGATCATATCAACAATAATTGTTGAATAGGTGGCCTGCAAACACCCCATTAGAGCTAGAGAAAAAAGCCTTGCTTTGTTTTTTACCTACCTCTTGCTTTAGTGAGTTTGTAGATTTTTTAAATAGGCTATTCACCCCCCTCTAGCCATATTAGGACCTTTCAACGGTCCCCTAACAAGCTCACTAGACTGCTGCCACATCTCCTCAGTTAAAATTGACCTGTTGATCTCCAACGGTCAGTTAAACATTAAAGCGCTAAGTTAACACTCATCAGACTGTTAGGTTCTACGCACCAAACATGGCAGGTCTATAATGCGTAGGATCATCATACGCATCTGATGGTTGGCTACCAGACACTGCCAGTGTCTAACACACTGAAAGCCCTAGTTTGGTTTCGGAATATTGATGAAACTCTAGTACTAACCTCCATGCTAAGTGTGTAGACTAGATGAGGTTGGTACATGCCAAGTGATGGAGCAAGAGATGATAATGGTGATGACCACAAGATGATCAAGTGCTCAACTTGAAAAAAGATAGAGAAAAAACCATTTAGAGATCAAGGCAAAGGTATTGCTTAGGGTTTTGGTTTTGGTGATCAAGACACCATAGAGGCTGTGATCACATAGCCAAACTATAAGGAGGGGAATTCTTTGGCTAAGTGATTATCAAGTGCCACTAGGTGTCATTATTCATTTGCATGCATTTAGAACCTATGAAAGCTCTAGTTTGGTTTTGGATAATTGATGAAACCTATGTGTACTAACCTTTGTCATGAGTGAAATACAAAGATAGGTTAGTATACACCAAGTGATGGAGCTAGATGATGGTCATGGTGATGGAGGTGACCAAAAGATGATACTCAAGTGCCCCAACTTGGAAAAGAAGAAAGAGAAAAATAAAATGGGCTCAAGGCAAAGGTATTTTTAATAGGGACATTTTGTTTTGCCACTCAAGACACCTAGAGGGTTGAAAGCCCAAGTTTGGTTTTGGTAATTAATGACACCAAGTTGCTAATGCCTTGTGTTTAAGTGATTTGAGTTAGGCATAGCAACACATGTGATGAAGGTGCATGATGGCATGGAAAGGTGGCCACGTGATTACAAAGAGATGTAGCATGATGTGGAGATCATAATGATAGACGAGGAGCAAAGTTATCAAGGCAAAGGTATAAACATAGGGTTTTATTTTTTCCGGTCTAAGATGAGTAGAGAAGTGATTGACCAGGTTTAGGATAGATAGCCGACTATCAAGAGGGGAAATCACGGTCATCTCTCGAATCAAGTGCTACTAGGTCCATATCATGAGCATATGCATTAGGATCTAGTAAAGTGCTAACTTAACTCCTTTGGTGAAAATGTTTGTGAAAAGCTAACACACTTGCACTTTGGTGGTGGACACTTGTTGGTGTTAGCACACTTAGCAAAGGAGGTGGAGTTCCTAGGGTTGAGAGGGGTGTTAGCACACTTGTTGATTCTACGCTTTTGAGAAAAATAAGTGTATATTTTCTATTGCGCTGGTGGGAATTTCGAAGAAGTTGTGGGAGTGTTTTCTCTCTGAGAAGCACTCACCAGACGCTAAGCGCAGAGGCACCGGACGCTGTCCCTAACGTCCGCTGTGCTGTCAGTACTTGACCCTCCTAGGGTGGAGCACCGGACACAGAACACCAGACGCAGGGTGTTCCCTGTTCATGCGTCCGGTGTGGCCTGACTGAAGCAGGGGGTATCTGTCTGAGAGCATCGGACGCTCTGGGTGCGTCCGGTGTGAGGGCATTTTGCAACACTCTCTGCGCTTAAGTGCGGTTAGCACCGGATGCGTCTGGTGCTCCGAGTCCAATGAGGTTGCGGTTTGTAGACTCCTCTGTGTTTAAGACCGGTGCCCACTTGGTAGCGTCCGGTGGTTCGCAGGTAGCCATTAGAGACTGACGCGTGAAATTCAAAGTAGGACACGTGGCCAACCCCAGAGCACCGGACGCAGGGGGTCGAGCGTCCGGTGATCACTTGGTAGCGTCCGGTGCCCCCGTTTTCAGCCTAGTAAAAGTGGCCAACGGCTAGTTCTTTGAGGGAGCTTATAAATAGAAGGTGGCCGGCTTTGGGAGGTTCTCTCTTGCACTTTTGATTACTTGAGGCATACATTAAGCTAGAGAACACTCCTTCCACTCATCTCCTTGCTTGATTGCTAATTCTAGTGAGATTGAGTGAGATTCAAGTGCATTGCTTTGAGAGTTGCATTTAGTGGCACTTGATTCTTGAGTTTGCTGTGGATTTCTTGTTACTCTTTGGTGTTTCCCGACACCCTAGGCGGCTTGGAGCAGTGGTGGTGTTGAGCTCGTGATTGGAGATTGTTTCGAGCCTCACCAAGTGATTTGTGAGGGGTTCTTGAGCCTTCCCCATGGGAGATCGCAATTGGCTACTCTAGTGGATTGCTCATGGCTTTTAGGATCCCCATCTTGTGAGTGGATGTGCGGTACCTGCTGACGGTTTGGCTTTGAATTGCCAATTAGCTCGTGATCCATCAAGTGGGTGTATCGCCACAACGGGGAGTAGCTTGCCAGGAAGCAAGTGAACCTCGGTTAAAAATCTTGTGTCATCTCTTGCTGAGGTCTCTCTTGTGATTGTGCACGTGTTTGATTGGATATATTTCTACTCTACAACGGTGGTATAACAATCACTCCCCTCTCCTTTACTTATGTGCATACCTTGCTAGTTGTGCTTTCTTGTTGTAACTAGTGTTTAGCTTTCTTGCTAGACTTGTGTAGTTGGCTTGCATAGCTTAGTTGTGCTAGTGCTAGAATAGCTTCGCCTTTTGTTTTACTAATCAACTTATCTAGTTGAAGTTTGTAGAAAATTTAAATAGGCTATTCACCCCCCTCTAGCCATTTGGACCTTTCAAGTGGTATCAGAGCCGAGGCACTGTCTATTTAAGGCTTAACAACCTACGGTGAAGAAATGGCTCTAAGTTTGCATATCAACAACACCAAGAAGGCACCTTTCTTTGATGGCACAAATTATGCATATTGGAAGGTCAAGATGACCGCTCATCTTAAGTCAATCAATAGAGAGGTTTGGAAGGTGACCGAAACAAAGTTTGAGGTTGCAAATGAGAATGCACCAACACTAGTTGAAGAAAATAAGCTTCAATGTAATGACATTACAATAAGTGCTCTTCATGAAGCTCTTGATGACAAGACCTTTGAGCAAATCAAGAACATCGAGGTTGCTCATGATGCATGGGCAAAGCTAGAAGAAACATTTGAAGGCACCAAGGGAACCAAGACCGCCAAGGCATACATCCTTCAAGAAAAGTTCTCAAGCTTCAAGATGCAAGAAGATGAAAGTGTGTCGGAGATGTTTCACCGGTTGCAAGTCATAGTGAATGAACTCAAGGCACATGGGGAAGAAGTAAAAGATAGCCAATTCTCTATGAAGTTCTTGAGAAGCTCGCCCAAGAGATTTGACACATTGATCACCGTACTAGTGAAGACAACACTTAGTGAATCAACTCCCCAACAAGTGTTTCAAGAAGTGATGACCGATGATGCTTATAGAGAAGATGATGAGAAGGATGAGTTGATCAAGAAGAAGAAGAGGGATGGTGAGAAGAAGGATGATGAGAAGAAGAAAAGTGTGGCGTTCAAGGCCTCCTCATCCAAGGGCAAAGCCAAGATAGAATCATCAAGTGAAGAAGAAGCAAGCTCTTTGTGATAGTGATGAAGATGAGGAGATGCTCTTCTTGTCAAAATATTTGGCAAGTTTATCAAGAAGAAGGGCTATTGGGCAAGAAGGAAGAAGAGCTTCTCCAAGAAGAATGACCATTCCATGAGGTGCTTTAGATGCCATAGCAAGGATCATCTCATCGCCAAGTGTCCTTATGATAGTGATGATGAAGATGCTATCAAGAAGGAAAGAAAGAAGCAAAAGAAAAAGCAAGAAAAGAAAGAAGGCTCAAACAAGATGGGTGATGCCCATGTTGCAACTTGGGATAGTGATGACTCCTCAAGTGATGATGAGAGCACCGAGAAGAAGGCGCATGCTAGCATTGCAATTCAAGGAAAGAGCTCCATCTTCGACACTCCATCATGCTTCATGGCTAAGGCCACTAAGGTATCATCCGATGATGAGAGTGACCATGCTAGTGATAGTGATAGTGATGATGATGAACCAACTAAAGATGAACTAATCAATATGCTAGAAGATTGCACTCATCACTATAAAGAAACTAGAAAGGAGTGCAAGGCCTTGCTTAAGGATAAGAAAACCCTTGAGCAAGAACTTGATGAGCTTAGAGCATCTTATGAGAGTCTAAAGGAAGACCATAAGAAACTTCAAAAGGCTCACACTAAGCTTGAAGAAGCTCATTCCTCTCTAGTTCACAAATGTGAAAATGAGCCAACTAAAATTAAGAAAGCTAAAACTTGCAACATAGGCCTAACATGTGATATCTTGAGTAAGCCTATTGTTATTGCTTCTACTAACCCTTCATGTAGCACATCTACATCATCCTCATCTGGTGATGGTTTCACATGTGACACCACACTAAAAGTTGAGAATGAAATTCTCAAGAAGGAAGTGAAAGAGCTCAATGACACCTTAGCCAAGGCTTATGGTGGTGAGGACCGCTTGCTTATGTGCTTGGGTAGCCAAAGAGCTTCTCTCTACAAAGAGGGATTAGGCTATAACCCCAAGAAAGGCAAGGCCGCCTTTGCTCCTCACAAGACTAGTTTTGTGAGGAACAATGGCCAGTATTGCAAATCTTGCAAGCAAGTTGGTCACCTAGAGCAACCATGCATGAACAAGAAACCCAAAGCTTTTGTATCCTCAATTAAGCTTAATTCTTTCTATGTGCTTACCAAGGATACGAAAGGTGTTCATGCTAAGTTCATTGGTGCACCATGGATGGGCTCAAAGAAGAAAGCCATTTGGGTACCAAAGAGCTTAGTTGCTAACCTTGGAGGACCCAATCAAGTTTGGGTACCTAAAAAGAATTGATCTTGTCTTGTATGTCAATTACAAAGCTGGAGGAAGGCATTGGGTGCTTGATACTGGGTGCACTCAACATAAGACGGGAGAGTCTTGTATGTTCAAATCAATTGATACTAGTCAAAATGGTGGATTTGATTCAATCACCTTCGACAACAACAAGAAAGGCAAGGTCAAGGGGCTTGGTAAAATTGCTATCTCAAATGACATGAGCATATAAAATGTGTTGCTAGTTGAGAGCCTTGATTTCAATCTCTTGTCAATTGCACAACTTTGTGACCTTGGTTTCAAGTGCATCTTTGGTAGTGATGATGTTGAAGTGGTTAGTGTTGATGGATCAAACTTGATATTCTAAGGATTTAGGTATGGTAGCTTATACTTGGTTGATTTCAATGATAGTGACACTGAATTGACATCTTGCCTAATTAGCAAATCAAGTTTGGGTTGGTTGTGGCATAGAAGGCTTGGTCATGTTGGAATGAAACAATTGAACAAACTATTGAGGCATGACTTAGTTAGAGGCTTGAAGGATGTCACCTTTGAGAAGGATAAACCATGTAGTGCTTGTCAAGCCAGAAAGCAAGTTAAAAATGCACATCCTAAGAAAAGTGAAATGAGCACATCAAAGGCATTTGAGCTATTGCACATGGATTTATTTGGGCCAACAACATACACTAGCATTGGTAGCAACAAGTATGGCTTTGTGATAGTTGATGACTACACTAGATACACTTGGGTGTTCTTCCTTATGACAAGAGTGATGTTTGTGATCTATTCAAGTCTTTTGTCAAGAGGGTGCAAAATGAGTTTGAAACTACTATCAAGAAGATTAGAAGTGACAATGGTAGTGAATTTAGGAACACAAGAATTGAGGAATTGTGTGATGATCTTGGCATTGGACATCAATTCTCTCCAACATACACTCCTCAATCCAATGGTGTAGTTGAAAGGAAGAATAGAACCTTGATTGATATGGCTAGATCAATGCTTAGTGAATACAATGTTAGCCATTCATTTTGGAGTGAAGCCATCAACATGGCTTGCTATTGTAGCAACCGTCTCTATTGCCATGGGAAGCTTGGGAAGACACTGAGCTATTGAATGGAAGAAAGCCCAACATTGCATACTTTAGAGTGTTTGGTTGTAAATGCTACATTCTCAAGAAAGGCACTAGATTGAGCAAATTTGAGAAGAAATGTGATGAAGGGTTCTTACTTGGTTATTCCACCACAAGCAAAGCATATAGAGTTTGGAACTTGACAAATGGCACATTGGAAGAAGTCCATGATGTGGAGTTTGATGAAACTGAGGGATCTCAAAATGAAGTTCAAAATCTTGATGATGTGAGAGGAGATCAATTGGCAAATGCAATGAAAAATATAGATGTTGGTGACATAAGGCCAATGCAAGTTGATGATGATAATGACATTCACATGATCAATCAAGAAGTGCAAATTGATACAAATCAAGCTAGTACTAGTAGCTCTCATGATGATGATCAAAATCAAAATCAAGCTAGTGGAAGCAATCAACTCCCAATACTCCAACCTACAAGCATAGCAAGGGATCATCCATTGGATCAAGTCATTGGTGGTATTCAAAGTGGTGTACAAACAAGATAAAGACTAGCATACTTTTGTGAGCTCTATTCATTTGTCTCATTTGAAGAACCAAAGAGAATAGAAGATGCATTGAAAGATTCCGATTGGGTAAATGCCATGCATGAAGAATTGAACAACTTCATAAAAAATCAAGTGTGGGAGCTTGTTGAGAGGCCAAAGAACTACAATGTGATTTGTACCAAGTGGGTCTTTAGAAACAAGCAAGATCAAGATGGTGTGGTTGTGAGAAACAAAGCAAGATTAGTAGCACAAGGCTACACTCAAGTTGAAGGTCTTGACTTTGGAGAAACATATGCACCGGTTGCAAGATTGGAAGCAATTAGAATATTGTTAGCCTATGCTTGTGCCCACAACATCAAGCTCTATCAAATGGATGTGAAGAGTGCATTTCTCAATGGATACATCAATGAGTTGGTTTATGTTGAATAACCTCCCGATTTTGAAGATGACAAGAAACCCAACCATGTTTACAAGCTCAAGAAGGCATTGTATGGTTTAAAGCAAGCACCTAGAGCATGGTATGAGAGATTGAGAGATTTCCTTCTCTCTAAAGGGTTCAAGATGGGAAAGGTTGACACTACCCTCTTCACCTAGAAGCTAGGCAAGGACTTGTTTGTGTTGCAAATCTATGTTGATGATATCATCTTTGGATCAACAAATCAAGACTATTGTGAAGAGTTTGGAAGAATGATGGCAAATGAGTTTGAGATGTCCATGATTGGAGAGCTTAGTTACTTCCTTGGTCTTCAAATCAAGCAAATGAAGAATGGCACTTTTGTATGTCAAGGAAAGTACATCAAGGACATGATCAAGAAGTTTGGGTTGCAAGAAGCTAAACCAATGAGCACACCTATGGGCACAAATGATCAATCAGGTAGTGATGCAAGTGGCAACATGGTAGATCAAAAGCTATATTGGTCCATGATTGGAAGTTTGCTCTATGTCACCGCATCAAGGCCGGATGTGATGTTTAGTGTGTGTAAGTGTGCAAGATACCAAGCTTCACCTAGAGAAAGTCACTTAAAGGCAACCAAAAGAATATTAAGATATCTCAAGGGCACTCATGATGTTGGATTATGGTATCCCAAGGGGTCTAACTTTGAGTTGATAGGATATTCGGACTCCGACTATGGTGGATGCAAGATTGATAGAATGAGCACAAGTGGCACTTGTCAATTGCTAGGAAGATCTCTAGTTTCATGGTCATCAAAGAAACAAAATAGTGTTGCACTATCAACCGTCGAGGCCGAATACATTAGTGTCGGTAGTTGTTGTGCACAATTGCTTTGGATGAAAGCTACCTTGAATGACTTTGGAATCAAATTCAAGAATGTGCCTTCGCCATGTGACAATGAGAGTGCAATCAAGATGACACAAAATCTGGTTCAACATTCAAGAACCAAGCACATTGACATAAGGCACCATTTCATAAGAGATCATCAACAAAAGGGTGATATTAGCATTGAAAGCATTGGCACCGAAGATCAACTAGCTGACATCTTCACAAAGCCACTTGATGAGAAGAGATTTTGCAAGTTGAGAAATGAATTGAACATACTTGACTTCTCCAACTTGAGATGAGTGCACCCCCATTTATATATGACATGCCTCTCCTCCAACAAAGCAAGGTAAAGTTGGTTGACATAACATTCATACTTTGCTAAGGACATGATTAGAACATATAGACATGTTTGCATGACTAATAGGGTCATTCATGAAAATCAAAAGATTTTGATGTATGTATGGTACCACTATTGCTTCTATGATTGATTGATCTAGTGGTAGCATATGACATGTTTGTGAGCTTGTAAGCCTAGTGTTGGATCTAGAATATGAGCTTATGATGTGTAATTCAACATGGTCAAGATAACCCTTATACTTTATGAGGTGTGAAAAAGCTTGTCCTTGGATCAAACCAAATTGCATGTTCTAGGCAAGTGATCTAGATTGAACCATAATTTGACCCTCACATTGATTGACTTAATTCTCACTAAATTTGAACCTTTGTGGTCATTGATGACAAAGGGAGAGAGAAACAAATAAAGTCAAAAAGGGGGAAATAAACAAAGATAGGGAGAGAAAAGAAGAGAAAACTTTTTAAACTTGAGCACACAAATAGTGGGAGCAAGCTCATAAACCATTTGTTGCCTTTGAATGTGCACTAACATAATGAGGTGTTGCATTGCAAGTTTAAATTCACTACTCTTGTTTGATTGGTGCTTGCTAGAAATAGAACTTGAATGATGCTTTGAATTCTAGCATAGAGTTTTATTTTCATGTAGTATCTAGACATATAATGTGATCTCACGAGGTATCTTGAGTTTTTGATGTATGTCTAGCAACATTGGTGCTAAGGATGGTATATTAGCAACTCCGATTGGTATCATGCTTCAAAGGTCCATTCTATATACCTTAGCATAATTTTGGTAGTAATCAATCTCCCAAAATTCCAATTCATGCATATGTGCAAACTTGAACCAAACTCGTGGAAGCACATATGTAGGGGGAGCTAGTACTACCAAAACTGAAATTGAAACGTTTGTCCAACCTTGTCTCATGATAAAAATGCTTTAGAAAAGCAATTCAAGTTCATTATTATTTCATTTCATATCTTTGTGATGGTTGTCATCAATTACCAAAAAGGAGGAGGTTGAAAGCCCAAGTTTGGTTTTGGTAATTAATGACACCAAGTTGCTAATGCCTTGTGTTTAAGTGATTTGAGTTAGGCATAACAACACATGTGATGAAGGTGCATGATGGCATGGAAAGGTGGCCACAGGATTACAAAGAGATGTAGCATGATGTGGAGATCATAACGATAAACGAGGCAAAGTTATCAAGGCAAAGGTATAAACATAGGGTTTTATTTTTGCCGGTCTAAGATGAGTAGAGAAGTGATTGACCGGGTTTAGGATAGATAGCCGACTATCAAGAGGGGAAATCACGGTCATCTCTCGAATCAAGTGCTACTAGGTCCATATCTTGAGCATATGCATTAGGATCTAGTAAAGTGCTAACTTAACTCCTTTGGTGAAAATGTTTGTGAAAAGCTAACACACTTGCACTTTGGTGGTGGACACATGTTGGTGTTAGCACAGTTTGCAAAGGAAGTGGAGTTCCTAGGGTTGAGAGGGGTGTTAGCACACTTGTTGATTCAGCGCTTTTGAGAAAAATAAGTGTATATTTTCTATTGCGCTGATGGGAATTTCGAAGAAGTCACGGGAGTGTTTTCTCTCTGAGAAACACTCACCGGACGCTAAGCGTTGAGACACCGGACGCTGTCCCTAGCGTCCGGTGTGTTGTCAGTACTTGACCCTGCTAGGGTGGAGCACCGGACGTAGAGCACCGGACGCAGGGTGTTCCCTGTTCATGCGTCCGGTGTGGCCTGACTGAAGCAGGGGGTATCTGTCTGAGAGCATCGGACGCTCTGGGTGCATCCGGTGGTGTTCGTCCGGTGTGAGGGCATTTTGCAACACTCTCTGCGCTTAAGTCCGGTGAGCACTGGACGCGTCTGGTGCTCTGAGTTCGGTGAGGTTGCGGTTTGCAGACTCCTCTGTGTTTAAGACCGGTGCCCACTTGGTAGCGTCCGGTCGTTCGCAGGTAGCCGTTAGAGACTAACGCGTGAGATTCAAAGTAGGACACGTGGCCAACCCCAGAGCACCGTTCGCAGGGGGTCAAGCGTCCGGTGATCACTTGGTAGCGTCCGGTGCCCCCGTTTTCAGCCCAGTAAAAGTGGCCAACAGCTAGTTCTTTGAGGGAGCTTATAAATAGAAGGTGTCCGGCTTTGGGAGGTTCTCTCTTGCACTTTTGATTACTTGAGGCATACATTGAGCTAGAGAACACTCCTTCCACTCATCTCCTTGCTTGATTGCTAATTCTAGTGAGATTGAGTGAGATTCAAGTGCATTGCTTTGAGAGTTTCATTTAGTGGCACTTGATTCTTGAGTTTGCTGCAGATTTCTTGTTACTCTTGGGTGTTTCCCGACGCCATAGACGGCTTGGAGCAGCGGTGGTGTTGAGCTCGTGATTGGAGATTGTTTCGAGCCTCACCAAGTGATTTGTGAGGGGTTCTTGATAGTATAACATTTGGTGATTCAAGAATGTTCAATTCAATCAACACAAATGATAATGATGGAATTCATAGTATAACATTTGGTGATAATGGCAAAGGCAAGGTCAAAAGGCTTGGTAAGATTGCAATGTCTAATGATTTGAGCATTTCCAATGTGCTACTAGTAGAGAGATTGAACTTCAACCTATTGTGAGTAGCTCAACTTTGTGATCTTGGTTTCAAGTGCATATTTGGTGTGGATGATGTAGAGATCATAAGTGTAGATGGCTCTAACTTGATATTCAAAGGATTTAGATATGAGAATCTATACTTGGTTGATTTCAATGCTTGTGAAACTCAATTATCAACATGTTTGCTCAGTAAATCTAGCATGGGTTGGTTATGGCATAGAAGGCTTGGTCATGTTGGAATGAAACAACTGAACAAATTGATAAAGCATGATCCAGTTAGAGGCTTGAAAGATGTCACATTTGAGAAAGATAAGCTATGTAGTGCATGTCAAGGCGGAAAGCAAGTTGGTAACACACATAGTAAGAAGAGCATCATGAGCACATCTAAGGCATTTGAGTTATTGCACATGGATTTATTTGGGCCAACAACATACACTAGTATTGGTGGAAACAAGTATGGCTTTGTGATAGTGGATGATTTTACAAGATATACATGGGTGTTCTTTCTTGTTGACAAGAGTGATGTTTTTACAACTTTTAAATCATTTGTCAATAGAGTACACAATAAGTTTGAAACAACCATTAAGAGAGTGAGAAGTGACAATGGTAGTGAATTTAAGAATACAAAAATTGATGAGTTTGGAATTAAGCATCAATTCTCGGCTAAATATACTCCACAATCAAATGGCCTTGTTGAGAGGAAGAATAGAACTTTAATTGATATGGTAAGGTCTATGCTTAGTGAATACAATATTAGTCATTCTTTTTGGGCCGAAGCAATCAACACGGCTTGCTATTATAGCAACCACCTCTATTGTAACCCAATGTTGGAGAAGACACCATATGAGATCTTGAATGGTAGAAAGCCAAATATTGCATACTTTCAGGTTTTTGGTTGCAAATGCCATATATTGAAGAAAGGCACTAGATTGAGCAAGTTTGAAAAGAAATGTGATGAAGGCTTCTTGCTTGGTTATTCCACTACTAGCAAAGCTTATAGAGTTTGGAATTTAGCTAATGGTGCTCTTGAGGAAGTTCTTGATGTGGAATTTGATGAAATAAATGGTTCCCAAGATGAAGATGAGAATCTAGATGATGTGAGAGGTACTCATTTAGTCAATGCTATGAAGAATATGGATGTTGGTGATATAAGGCCTAGAGAGATGATTGATGTTGAAGATGACAAAAATCAAGTGCTCTCTAACTCAAGTGTGCAAGCTAGTGGTTCTCATGATATATCTCAAGCTAGTACAAGTGGTGCTCAAGTGAAAGATCAACAAGTGACTAGTTCATCATCTCAATCAAATGACCAACCAAGTGCAAGCAATCAAGTTCAAATACTCCAACCAACCAATATTGCAAGAGATCATCCATTGGATCATATCATTGGTGATATATCAAGAGGTGTGCAAACTAGATCAAGATTGACATGATTTTGTGAACATTTCTCATTTTTATCGTCCATTGAACTAAAGAAGATAGAAGAAGCTTTGAGGGATGTTGATTGGGTAAATGCTATGCATGAAGAGCTAAACAATTTTACTAGAAATCAAGTATGGGAGTTAGTAGAGAGGCCTAAGGATCATAATGTGATTGGAACCAAATGTGTCTTTCGAAATAAACAAGATCAAGATGGGATAGTAATAAGGAACAAAGCAAGTTTGGTAGCACAAGGTTACACACAAATTGAAGGTCTTGACTTTGGAGAAATATATGCCCCGGTTGCTAGATTGGAAGCAATTAGGATCTTGTTAGCCTATGCTTGTGCTCACAGTATCAAGCTATATCAAATGGATGTGAAGAGTGCATTCTTGAATGGATATATAAATGAGTTGGTTTATGTTGAGGAACCTCCTGGTTTTGAAGACGACAAGTACCCCAACCATGTTTACAAGTCGAAGAAAGCTTTGTATGGTTTGAAACAAGCACCTAGAGTATAGTATGAGAGGTTAAGGGATTTCCTACTCTCTAAAGGGTTTATTATGGGTAAGGTTGATACCACTCTCTTCACTAAAAAGATAGGCAAGGACTTGTTTGTGTTGCAAATCTATGTTGATGATATTATATTTGGCTCAACCAATCAAGAATTTTGTAAAGAATTTGGAGATATGATGGCAAATGAGTTTGAGATGTCCATGATTGGAGAGCTTAGTTACTTCCTTGGTCTTCAAATCAAGCAAATGAAGAATGGTACATTTGTGAGTCAAGGCAAGTACAACAAAGACATGCTCAAAAATTTTGGAATGGATGATGCTAAAGCTATTAGTACACCTATGGGGACAAATGGAAACTTGGATAGTGATGGTAGTGGCAACATGGTGGATCAAAAGTTATATCGGTCTATAATTATAAGTCTACTCTATGTGACTACATCAAGGCCGGATGTGATGTTTAGTGTATGCATATGTGCTATTTCAAGCCTCTCCAAGAGTGAGTCATTTGAAGGCAACAAAAAGAATATTAAGGTACTTGAAGCATACACAAATGTTGGTTTGTGGTATCCCAAAGGAGCAAACTTTGAGTTGATTAGTTATTCTGACTCTAATTATGCGGGATGTAAAGTTGAGAGAAAGAGCACCTTGGGCACATGTCAACTATTGGGTAGATCACTTGTGTCTTGGTCATCAAAGAAGCAAAATAGTGTAGCATTTTCAACCGCCAAAGTAGAGTATATTTCAGATGGTAGCTGTTGTGCTCAATTACTTTGGATGAAGGCTACTTTGAATGATTTTGGAATCAAGTTCAAGCAAGTGCCATTGCTATGTGATAATGAGAGTGCCGTGAAGCTCACCAACATCCCAGTTCAACATTCAAGAACAAAGCATATAGATGTCCGTCATCATTTCATAAGAGATCATCAACAAAAAGGGGACATTTGTATTGAGAGTTTGGGCACCGAAGATCAACTTGACGATATATTCACTAAGCCACTTGATGAGAAGAGGTTTTGCAAGCTAAGGAATGAATTGAACATACTTGACTTCTCAAATATGTGTTGATGCACCCCCACAATATGACATGCCTCACCTTCGAGCAAAGCAAGGTAAAATTGTTTGACATGTCACCCATCCTTTGCTAAGGACTTGTTTAGTGCATCTAGTCATTCCGCACATGTCCTAGGCTCATTTATAAAAATAAAATAGATTTGATGCTTGTATGGTACCACTATTGCTTCTATGTTTGAAATGATCTAGTGGTACTATATGACATGGTTGTGGGCTTGCAATCCTAGCGTTTGATCTAGAAAATGAGCCATAAGTGTTTAACTCAACATTGTCAAGATAACCCTTGAAATGAGGTGTGAAAAAGCTTGTCTTTGGATCAAACCGAGTTAAATATCTTAGGCAAGTAATCTAGATTGAACCAAATTTGGGAAAATGATACTCACATAACATGATTTCACACAACCTATCTAAAATTTGAGCTCACCTTTTGTGGTCATCGATGACAAAGGGGGAGAAGTAATTCACAAAGATAGGTTTTGCTAAAAGAAGGGGATCAAATTATTTTGAAGCACATAAGTAGTGGGAGCAAGCTCATAAACTTGTATGTTGCATTTGGATGTGCATTACATATGCTTGCTTGCATAGCATAATTTTTTTAATACGTGCTTGTGTGATGTATGCTAGTTGTAAAATTGATTGATGAAATGAAAAACTAGCATGTATATGATGATAGTTAGATGTACCTTGCATGTTTTATGTTTTACAAGTGGTACTAGAGCCTTGTTTATAATGTTAATCTCACGAGGTATCTAGTGTTTATGTTTGCAAGAGCTATCTAACTAACCATGGTGCTAAGGATGGTGTTCAAATGGCAACTCCGATTGGTATCACGCTTCAAAGGTCCATTCTTTACACCTTAGCATTATTTGGTAGTCATTGTCTCCTATATTTCCTATCTAAGCATATGTGCAAGCTTTCAAATCCAAACTCTTAGCACATATGTAGGGGGAGCCAATGTTACCAATTTGGGTTTATGACACTTGTCCATATCCTTTACATATGGTAAAATGCTTGGGCAAGCAACATGAACCTAAAAGGATTTTATTGAATATCTTTGTGAAAAGGTTGTTATCAATTACCAAAAAGGGGGAGATTGAAAGATCTAGTTTGGTTTTGGATAATTGATGAAACCTATGTGTACTAACCTTTTTCATGAGTGAAATACAAAGATAGGTTGGTATACACCAAGTGATGGAGCTAGATGATGGTCATGGTGATGGAGGCGACCAAAAGATGATATTCAAGTGCTCTAACTTGAAAAAGAAGAAAGAGAAAAACAAAATGGGCTCAAGGCAAAGGTATTTTTAATAGGGCCATTTTATTTTGCCACTCAAGACACCTAGAGGGTGTGAGTGGATTTAGGATAGATAACCGTACTATAAAGAGGAGAAATCTTTAATTGCAATGGTTATCTAGTGCCACTAAGTATGTTTCTCATTTGCATTTACCTAGCGCTTAGTGATGTGGTGAGCTGCATGAGAAAGCCTATAAAAATATTTATGAAAAGCTAATTTAACTATCCAATTTATTTTAGAATATTTTTGGTGAAATTAGCTACTAGAAAAGGTGCTGAAAATTCACAGAAGGTGAACTGTTTTCTGGACATAAAGGAACTACAAGCTGCTGAAACAAGTTGAAAGTTTTTGCAAGTAGCTGAAATAAGTTGGAAGCAGTCGGAACCAGCTAAAACTGGTGCACAGTTTAACAGTAAGCAACTGAAAGCCTTTCCAACAAGCTAGAAGCAGTTGTGACTAGTTGGAACTAGTTAAAATCAGTGCATAGCTCAACAGCAAGCAAATGAATGTGATTGCAGGTAACTGGAGGCAGTCGCAACCAGTTAAATCCAGTGTGCAGTCCAACAGCAGGCAAGTGAAAGAAAGTTGGAAGCAGTTGCAGCTAGTTGGAATCAGTTGAAAGAATTTACAGCTGCTGTTTGCTGCCTGTCTCGTGTGTAAGAAGGAAAAGGACCACACTTGCATATGTTGCATGTTGTAGAGTTCTTGCCATAATAAATGAGAGAGAGAAAGAGAGAGGTGTTTTGCATGCTTGCATGTATGTGTGAACACACCTTGAGAAAAGGAGGCAGCCATTGACCTTTGCTATTTATAGTGTGGGGTCCACTAAAGTACAACAGGTACTTAATTGTTTTGAGGTGCAGCTCATCCCATTTAAAATGAAAAGTGGCAGACGTGCATGCGCGTGGACTGCTAAAGGTTGCAGCTCTTTGCCACTCGCTCATTCATTTAATGGGGCCCAGTGCTAAGAGAATACAGAGGGCCACTCAGTGCCTGTGCTGATGCCTATTGTAGCAAACGATACTGTAGTTGCCCATTGGGAGAGCTGGCTGGCCAACTAATTTTAGGCCGAGCACTCTCTTCCCTTGCTCTCTCTAGTCTCTCTCACGAATACAAAATAGAACGCTTCACTTCTTTCTTTCTAGAGAACAAAGAACTCGAGCTCTCCTCTCCCATCTCTCCCAACTGCTAATCCTACGAGAGATTTTTTGAGAGACCTGTGTGATTGATCCAGTGAGCTTGTGAGCATCTCCTCCCTCTCCTCTCCCTCTCATAGCTTGGTGCTCATCTGAGAGAGGATTAAGGAAAACCCTAGGTGCATTTGTAACTGCATATTCTTGTGGCACTAGGTGATTGTTGAAATTGTGGATTTCTTATTACTCTTGGTGATTGTCGTCACCTAGACGGTTGTGGATTTGTTGATTGGTGAGGAGATTTCGTGATTATGTCCACCCCCAATCAATGTGATATTTGTGAGGGGTTCTTGGGCTTATTCCCCGGCGGAGTGCCAAAAGCCACTCTAGTGAATTGCTCGTGTCATTGAACTACCTCATTTGTGTGTAGGTTCTTGCGGTGCCCATTTGTTGGGCTAGGTGTGTGAAACACCTATTAGCCGCCGAACCACCAAGTGTTGGTCGACACAACGGGGACTAGCGTGCCGGCAAGCACGTGAACCTCAGGAGAAAAATATTGGTGTCAATATTGTGATTGGTATTCTCCCGGTGAATATATTGATATACATTATGATTGGTTCATCCTCTACACATCGGTATAATTATCTCTCACCTCTTTATTTTCTTGCAAATTAGTTCTAACTAGTAGACTAGTTTTAGCTAGTAGTAACTAGTTGTAAAGAGTAGTGACGCAGCCATTGCTTGTGCCTAAAGATCATAGCAACTAGAATTATTGGATAGGTGGCTTGCAACCCTTGTAGAGCTAGAGCAAAATTTCTTTACGCCTTTTGTTATATTAATCCTTTGCTCTAGTGCCTTGTAAATTTTTAAATAGGCTATTCACCCCCCTTCTAGCCATATTAGGAACTTTCGACCTAGTGTGCTAACTTAACCCTTGAAAATATTTGTGAAAATATGCTAACACATGTGCACAAGGTGATACACTTGGTGGTTTGAACAAGGGTTGAAGAGGTGGAAGAGTTTGCGGCGCTTTTGAGAAAATGAAATACATATTTTCTATTACGTCGATAGAAAGTTTGGAGAAGTCATGGGAGAAACACTCACCGGACACTAGACTCACAAGTGTCGGACGCTGGTCCATTCCGTGCATTGTGTCTAAGCAGCGCACGTTTGAACGGTGCGTCAAAGCATCTAATGGGTGAGCGTCAGACATGGACCGAGCACTATTCCTATGTCTGATGAGTTGTGAGTCAACGTCTTTCACGAGCATGTTTCTGTCTATACGCGTCGGACACCAGGGAGCGTCCGGTGAGGGAGCATCGGACGTGTCCGATGCCCGTGCAATTTGTAGGGCTCCCTAAGTAGCGTCCGATGTGTGAAGGGCGCGTCTAGTGCATTGCACCTGATACACCCAATGAGTTTGAACAACCATCAAGAAAGTGAGAAGTAACAATGGAAGTGAGTTCAAGAATACAAGATTTGATGAGCTTTGTGTTGGCATTAGGCATCAATTCTCAGCCAAGTACACTCCATAATCAAATGGTCTTGTTGAAAGGAAGAATAGAACCTTGATTGACATGGCAAGATCAATATTGAATGAGTACAATGTGAGTCATTCTTTTTGAGCCAAAGCTATCAACATGGCTTGCTACTATAGAAAGCATCTCTATTGTCATCCTATGATGGAGAAGACTCTGTATGAGCTCTTGAATGGAAGAAAGCCCAATATTGCATACTTTTGGATTTTTGGTTGTAAATGCTACATATTGAAGAAATGCACTAGATTGAGCACATTTGAAAAGAAATATGATGAAGGTTTCTTGCTTAGTTACTCCACTACTAGCAAAGCTTATAGAGTTTAGAATTTGGCTAGTATTACTCTTGAAGAGGTGCATGATGTTGAGTTTGATGAAACTAATGGTTCTCAAGAGTGTTGATATTTGGGAACGCAATAAGGAATTGATCCGCAAGCGCACGGATATCGGTGAGCACTTCACCCGGAAAATTATCCAGAGTATCGTATTTATTTTTTACCACTAGGAGAAAGAGTGCATCTGACTAACCGGTCTATTACTACTAACCCTTTAGGCACAAAGAATGTCTTTCGATGTAAGTGATAAATAGAGAAGATTGCAACCATAGTCTCCTTCTAACCTTGGTAAGGATGATCTACTGTTCTATTGGGGAGGCTAACGGAATCTAGACACCACAAAGGATGTTCAACCCGCACCTATAAACCCTATCCTTCCTGCTAACGAGATATGGTCTGCAAAGTTAACTCGGAATTGTCACGTTCCTCACTACTACCACAGTCCAGCTAGTCAGGGAATATCTATGAGTACCCCAGCCTAAACACCACGTTTACACCAGCAATGATTACTCTAAACTCTACGCAAAGAGATTACAGTAAACTCATAAACCATAAGAACAATAAAACAAGAACTTACTAGAATTTAGAAGTCGAAATACTGAAGAATCCTAGGAGCAAGCTTCGGGTTAGGAGAACTTGATCCCGCAGGTACAAGCTTGGAGTAGACACCGACAGGCCGGGCTTCCTCCAATATACACCTCCACTCTATCTCTCTCAATCTAGTAGAAACTAGAAGATCTATTTCTACTTTACATTGGTTGCTAAGACTAAAAAGAAATATTAATTAGAGAAGAGGTTTTCCTTCGAGGGCACCCCTCAATCTCTATGATAATTTCTTCATGTCTTCTCCAGGGGCCAGGGGGGTCTCCTTATATAGTCCTCCTCCTCTATGCGTTTTTGGGTCGGTAGCGAGGTGGTACTATGTTATTCTGGATCCAATAGGTCGGTGGAACATCGTGTGCGAAGAGAGTCCTGAATGGCTTCCAGCAGGGGGCGGGCGCCCTGGGCCTGGCCCCTTTCGGCCTCTGCTTTCTTCCCGTGGCTTCTAGAGTCTTCTAGATGGTAGAAAATCGCGCGGTGCGTTGATATCTCTATGTAATCCCGACATGTGGGCCTTTCTTCCTTATTTCCTGATAACCCCCTGCAGAAACAGATAAACAACAAAACTCGTGGGATTCTGTCAGATCAAACCCTAATTCTAGGTGTTGTTTGCATATTGGTCCTTTCTCTTGTTTATTTGATAATTAAAATTGGTACTTAAGAACCGTCAGCAAATACCCCCATACTTAGGCTTTTACTCGTCCTCGAGAAAAGGATGGTTAAGAACAATATTTGGGGTAAAACATTTTAAAGCATTCTTTATATTTGCAGGGTGTTAAAATTCCACTGTGTGCTGTAGTCAGGGAAGTATATGGTTAAGAGTAAAGATCCTTTCTTCTCAATCCTTGTCACTTGGAGTTTTTGTATATTTTTGAAAGAAAGTTAGCATACCTTTTTATCCTCATAGGTTCTCTCAGATCACTCATTATCTTTTATATATCTCACTGAGGCTGTTTTAATTTGCAAAAAATTCTCAAGCATACTTACTTTGCATTTATTGCCTGATCAAAACGGGATCCGAAGAGGGGAATGTCATACTCTTAGATCAAAGACTTTGGAAATTAAAATCTTTGTCAACTCTTGCTGGCATATTGCTTATTAGAGGGTCCATGGGCTATCATTTTTTCTCTCATTTTTTTTAAAAAAAAGTGGATACCGAGGTACCCCTAATTCTACTGCCGGACACTTGTCCATTTTTTTCTGCGAGGTTGTCATTTTTTCTAAACCCTTATTAGAGGGTCCATGGGCTATCATTTTTTCTCTCTTTATTTTTGCATAGCCCATGCCTCTAATGCAATAATACTTCGGAAGAGTGAATCTTTCTGAATAAATGTCTTGATCTTAGGAGCATGATAAATCTCTCAACAAGGGTCTAACTCATTTTGAACAAACTCAATACAGAGTACATAGCTTTTATAATCATAATTAATATTTTCAGTTTTATCAGGCATATAAAACACTGAGGATGGTAGCTAGAATTTTAAAGATTTTGAAATAAATTCTCCAAGCAACAATGATATCAAGAATAAGAAACACATACTCTACCATCTTACATTCCATACTATCTTAAGTAACACAGGGTTTTAAAATGATTTTATAATAATTGCAAGTTTCAGGAAATATAACAGAGTGAGATTAATCATGATTAGAAATGTTTTAATCTTTTTAATTTATCATGTCGGAAACAGTATTCTACATAATCTAAGATATGTGTATGTGTAAAGTAAAGTGTGCAGAGTGTGTACCTGACTCGTGGAGTGGTGTAGTCGGAGTGTATTTGGCATGTTGAGGGATCTCCCCCATACTTGTTTTCTGCTTTCTTGCACAAAAATAAAGTAGAGACACACAAGACATAATAATAATAATAATACTCTTTATTAATCTTGAGACATTTATTACAAATAACTAGTAGCAAACTGATGATAATAGTAACAAACTGATGACAATAGTAAACCTAAATCGAATTTAATGATAGATAACTAAGATGCATTGCCTCAAGGTCTAATCTAGATAACTTAGCGGCGCTCTAATTCCTTAATCTTCTTGTTGGCACTAGCAAGATCATGCCTAAGGCCTAGTATAACGGTGTTGTGGTTAGAGAGCTGCCTAGTGAGAGAGTTAATCGAGGACTGGAGGTCTATGATAATTCTGTCTAGCCTGCGAACGTCCTCATCAATATCCATTATAGTCTTGCGATGCTTGGGAGGTGTCTCAAAAGCATTGAGAGCGTGCTTCGGGGCTGCCTTTGGAGGGATGAAACAGACTTTAGCTGCTCTAATCCCTTCGAAGTAAGGCCTTTCCTCCTCCGTAGTGTAGCGAACGCTGCTGATCTCGCCGCTCCGGTTGGCCTTGACTCCAACGACCCTCTCATTGGGTCGAGGTGGAAGGATCCTCGTGCCGGTTGGCACCTTGATGGTAGTCTTCGTCTTGGATGATGATCCCGTGAGGAGTAGGGGTTGTGGTGGTGCGGTGAGAACTGGTTGAGCATGGTAGGATTGGGCGGAGCTGCGCTGGCGTAATGGCATGGCTTCTAGCTGTCGCTCTGTGTTGGCCGGGACGAGAGCACGAGCATCGGGGTCTTCCACAGGCTCCATGTTGAGGTTGAAGGGGACGACTTCCCAATCATCGTGGTACTTCTCGGCCATTGGAGCAGCAAGGAACTAATCAAGCTCTAATTGAAGAAGAAGAGAAGGCTTGATGGCTTGGTGTTTGAAAACTGAGGTCAGGGGTCTGTTTATATAGGGGTCAAAAAGTGCCTCTATGGGTTCTTCGGGTGGCTCCCGTCGATGTGTGTGCGAAACTTTCCATCCGAGGGATTATTCGGATTACCATAAGTGTATTTTCCATAACAGAGAAAATCGGGACCGAGGGGGAACAGGAGCTGGGCGCCCGCCCACCTGATCTAGGCGCCCGCCCTCTCTCTGGCCCCTCTGTGGGCCCACTTTCTCGAGCGCGTTTCTAGATGCGAAATTATTTAGAAAAATATATATATGACCTAAAAACATCAGAGTAAAAAGGTCGTGCTCTAATTCTCCATGGGAAGGTAAAAATAGACTACGTCTATTTCTTCTAATTCTTTATTGGGCTCTAAAAACAATTTAAGACGTTGACCATTTACCTTGAATAATGTACCTTCGTCATTTTGAAGTGTGATAGCTCTGTGGGATGATGAATTAATTACCTTGAATGGTCCTTCCCATTTGCTCCGGAGTTTTCCATGCCCGAAAAGCTTCACCCTAGAATTAAAAAGTAATACCTTATCTCTGGGTGTGAACTCCTTCTTCTTGATTCTCTTGTCATGCCACCTTTTGACTCTTTCTTTGTAGATCTTTGAGTTGTGATATGCCTTCTCTCGCCATTCTTCCAATTCTGATAGTTGCATTCTTCTATGATCTCCAGCAACATCTAGGTCCATATTCCATCTCTTTATGGCCCAGTGTGCTTTGAACTCTAGTTCAACAGGTAGATGGCAAACTTCCCGTACACTAATTGGTATGGAGACATTCCAATTGGGGTCTTGTATGATGTCCGGTATGCCCAGAGTGCATCGGGTAACTTGTCTTTCCACGCTGTTCCGATTTCATTTACTGTCTTCTGAAGAATATTCTTGATTTGTTTGTTGGAAGTCTCTGCTTGGCCACTTGTCTGAGGATGATAGGGGGTAGCAACGTTGTGACGGATTCCATGTTTTGATAGATATTGCTTGAAGCGTTTGTCGATGAAGTGTGCTCCTCCATCACTTATCACTACTCTTGGGTCTCCAAATCTTGGAAATATAATTTCTTCAAACATCCTCTTTGAACTGATGTTGTCGGCATGCTTGCAAGGTAATGCCTTTACCCACTTGGAGACATAGTCAACTGCCACCAAGATGTACTCACACTTCTTTGATGGAGGAAATGGACCCATGTAGTCTATTCCCCAGACATCAAAGAGCTCAATCTAAAGGTTGTTAGTGAGTGGCATTGCATCCCTTGTATTTATGTTTCCGTGTCTTTGACATGGCCCACATCTTCTGATATATTGCTTCGTGTCTTCATACATTGTAGGCCAGTAGAATCCACACTGCCATATCTTTGAATGTGTACGGAATGCTCCATAGTGACCTCCATATGGTGATGAATGACATTTGTCGATGATCTTCCATCCTTCCTCAGTGGTCACACATCTCCTAAGTAAGCCATCAGAGCATACTCGGAAGAGGTATGGCTCATCCCATATATGTGAATGACTTTCTTGAATAAGCTTCTTCTTGTTTGCTCCTGGTGGTACATACCCTGAAACCATAAAATTAACAATATCTGCATACCAGGGGTCAGACCTGTTAATCCCGTAGAGCATGTCGTCCCGGAGTGAATCATTGATGGGGGTTTCCTGTGGACTCTTAAAATACATTCTAGACAAGTGATCAGCAACAGAATTTTCTACTCCCTTTTTATCTTTTATTTCTAGGTCAAATTCTTGGAGTAATAAGATCCATCTAATCAGGCAAGGTTTAGCATCTTTTTTAGTGAGCAAATATTTTAGTGCACCATGATCAGTGTAAACAATTATTTTAGCTCAAACTAAGTAAGATCTAAATTTATCAATGGCAAAGACAACAGCCATAAGCTCTTTTTCAGTGGTTGCATAGTTAAGTTGAGCTCCTGTCAAAGTTTTACTGGCATAAGCAATTGCATGATGCTTCTTATTTTTAGTTTGTCCCGATACTGCCCCCACAGCATAATCTCTAGCATCACACATAATTTCAAAAGGCAACGACCAATCATGGGTTTGAATGATTGGTGCAGAGATGAGTGCTTTCTTTAATAAATTGAAAGATGTTAGACATGCATCATCAAATTCGAAAGGAGCATCCTTGGCTAGCAAAAGAGTAAGTGGTCTAGCAATAAATGAAAAATCTTTTATGAATCTACGATAAAAACCAGCATGGCCAAGAAAGCTTCGAATTCCTTTTATATTCACAGATGGAGGTAGTTGTTCAATTACTTCAATTTTAGCTTTGTCTACCTCAATACCTCTTTCAGATACTAAGTGTCCCAGCACTATTCCTTCCCTAACCATGAAATGACATTTTTCCCAATTAAGGACTAAGTGCTTTTCTTCGCATCTTTGCAAAACCTTGTCTAAGTTTTCAAGACAACTATCAAAAGTTTTTCCATAAACAGAGAAATCATCCATGAAAACTTCCATAATCTCTTCAATCATATCAGAAAATATAGACATCATGCATCTTTGAAAAGAAGCTGGTGCATTACATAACCCAAAAGACATTCTACGGTATGCATAAGTTCCATATGGGCATGTAAAAGTGGTTTTGCTTTGATCATCGGGATGGATCGGAATCTGGTGATACCCTGAATATCCATCTAAGAAACAGAAGAATGAATGGTTCGCTAATCGCTCTAGCATCTCATCTATAAAAGGTAAAGGAAAGTGATCCTTTCTCGTGGCTTTATTTAGTTTTTTATAGTCTATGCACATCTGCCATCCTGTGACGGTGCGTTGCGGAATTAGCTCGTTCTTTTCATTCATAATAACAGTCATGCCTCCCTTTTTAGGCACAACTTGTACTGGGCTTACCCACTCACTATGCGGCACAGGATATATAATCCCTGCATGCAGCAACTTTATAACTTCCTTTTTAACTACCTCTCTCATAGTGTTGTTAAGTCTACGTTGGGGTTCTCGAGAAGGTGAAACAGAAGGATCTGTTGGAATACGATGGGTACAAATCATAGGACTGATTCCTGTAAGATCTTGGAGTGAGTAGCCGAAAACTGAGTGATGTTTTTCAAGAATGGTCATTAATCGCAGAGTTTGATCCTGAGTGAGTTTATCGCTAATGATCACAGGAAACTCTGGATTATTGTTTAGGAAAGCATAGGTAAGACCGGGTGGCAAAGTTTTAAGCTCTATGGGGGTCTAGGTGTTTCTGCAAACTCATCTAAGGGTTCAGGTTCAGAAGGTTCGGTTTCTTCTTCAGTGAAGAAAGGAGTTTCGTCTTCTAAGTCTGGTTCATCTAAAAGCTCTAGAGATGCAGCCTTTACCTCCTCCATAGGATCAGGCAAAAGATATGACTTGGCCATATTGTTTAAGGAGTGTGAAATTGTTATTGGGATTTTAAAAGTTTTTCCGAAAGAAATGTGTAGCTTTCCAGTATGACCTTCATAAAGGAGTCTTCTAAAAGGTTGTCCTATCAACAGGTCGAACTCCCATGTATCAAAGATATAGAAGTTCAAATGAACCATGGAGCCTTCTACCGTAAGAGGTAAGACATTAATAATTCCAAGACTGGGGACTAATCATCCCGAAGATTCCTTTATGACCTTTGTTGTGGGGGTTAAGATAAGATTTTTAAATAGTTTAAGTGCAAAAGATTCAGACATGATGTTGATCCCCACAACAGGATTATAAAGAGCATTAAATCGATCAGAATTATAAGCACAGCGTATAGTTATAGAGGGTGTGTCCAAACGGATCACATCAGAGGAAAGCTCTGATTCCTCCAACCATTCGCTACTCATGACTGAGATAAGCTCTCTCAATTGATATTCACTTGGCAAATAAATGCTAAACTGGCCGTTTTGGGGTTTGTCAATAGAATGGTAGTTTGAAATGTTTCCAAAATCGACAAAAAGATCAGATTCTATATCCAACATGAAGTCCGGTGGTGGAATTTCTTCCTCTTGTGGCTCAGAACTTGGGATAGCTAAAGTAGATGAAGAATTTGGCAGAGTGTCTACTTTGGCTTCGTAGGTTTCATCATGAAGGGTATTATTATCTCAGCTTCTAGGATTCTATCTAGGATCACTCTAGCTTCATCAGTAGGGATACGAAAGAAAGAACCTCTAGACATTGTATGTAGCATTTGTTTGTGATTTTTTTGAAGACCTCGAAAAAAGTGAAATAAAAGAACAGGGTCTTCAAGATTAAGGTTTGGACCAGATTCTAAAAGATCAGAAACACATTTCTAGGATTTTCCCAAAGTTTCATTATCTTTTTGTTTAAAAGATAGGACTTCGAGTCTAAGGTCGGCTATATGGTCGAGGGAATAGAAATCTAGACAAAAGTTGGCTCGTAAAACTCCCCATTCACCTCGTTGTTGACTTACCTTCTGAGTGTACCATTGTCTAGCTTCTCCCCTTAAGGAAAAAGGAAAAAGCTTCCAACGTAAAGTTTTATCAGAAATGCCTTCAATGCGAAGACAATCACATGTTTGCTCAAAATCTCTAATATGAAGGTAAGGGTTTTTGTCTTCCCTTCCTGAAAAAGATAGGTTTTGAATCATGGCAATCAACCTAGAACTTAACTTATACTGGGATGTTTGGATAGGCTGTGATGATTCCCATGGTAAAAGGTCAGTTGCTGAAGGGATTGCAGATTCATGGATCGATTTAGAATTTTGGTTTTCCATAAGGTAAGAATAAAGAAAATAAAGAAAGAATATAAAAGATAAGAAAAGATAAAAGTATAGATACAAGCTAGTAGTAAGACTCAAGGTTATCTTAGCAAACCGTCTTTCTCCCCGGCAACGGCGCCAGAAATGCTTGTTGATATTTGGGAACGCAATAAGGAATTGATCCGCAAGCGCACGGATATCGGTGAGCACTTCACCCGAGAAATTATCTAGAGTATCGTATTTATTTTTTACCACTAGGAGAAAGAGTGCATCTGACTAACCGGTCTATTACTACTAACCCTTTAGGCACAAAGAATGTCTTTCGATGTGAGTGATAAATAGAGAAGACTGCAACCGTAGTCTCCTTCTAACCTTGGTAAGGATGATCTACTGTTCTATTGGGGAGGCTAACGGAATCTAGACACCACAAAGGATGTTCAACCCACACCTATAAACCCTATCCTTCCTGCTAACGAGATATGGTCTGCAAAGTTAACTCAGAATTGTCACGTTCCTCACTACTACCACAGTCCAGCTAGTCAGGGAATATCTATGAGTACCCCAGCCTAAACACCACGTTTACGCCAGCAATGATTACTCTAAACTCTACGTGAAGAGATTAAAGTAAACTCATAAACCATAAGAACAATAAAACAAGAACTTACTATAATTTAGAAGTCGAAATACTGAAGAATCCTAGGAGCAAGCTTCGGGTTAGGAGAACTTGATCCCGCAGGTACAAGCTTGGAGTAGACACCGACAGGCCAGGCTTCCTCCAATCTACACTTCCACTCTATCTCTCTCAATCTAGTAGAAACTAGAAGATCTATTTCTACTTTACATTGGTTGCTAAGCCTAAAAATAAATATTAATTAGAGAAGAGGTTTTCCTTCGAGGGCACCCCTCAATCTCTATGATAATTTCTTCATGTCTTCTCCAGGGGCCAGGGGGGTCTCCTTATATAGTCCTCCTCCTCTATGCGTTTTTGGGTCGGTAGGCGAGGTGGTACTACGTTATTCTGGATCCAATAGGTTGGTGGAACATCGTGTGCGAAGAGAGTCCTGAATGGCTTCCAGCAGGGGGCGGGCGCCCTGGGCCTGGTCCCTTTCGGCCTCTGCTTTCTTCCCATGGCTTCTGGAGTCTTCTAGATGGTAGAAAATCACGCGGTGCGTTGATATCTCTATGTAATCCCGATATGTGGGCCTTTCTTCCTTATTTCCTGATAACCCCCTGCAGAAACAGATAAACAACAAAACTCGTGGAATTCTGTCAGATCAAACCCTAATTCTAGGTGTTGTTTTTCATATTGGTCCTTTCTCTTGTTTATTTGATAATTAAAATTGGTACTTAAGAACCGTCAACAAAGAGGAAGAGGAAAATCTAGATGATGTGAGAGGCGCTCAATTGGCCAATGCAATGAAGAATATGGATATTGGCAACTTAAGGCCTAGAGAGGTGATAGATGTTGAAGATGACAAAGATCAAGTGCTTCCTACTTCTAATGTGCAAGCTAGTGGTTCTCATAATCAAAATCAAGCTAATACAAGTGGTACTCAAGTGTAAGATCAATAAGCTAGTACATTATCTCATGATCAACCAAATGCAAGCAATCAAGTGCAAACACTCCAACCAACAAATATTGTAAGAGATCATCCATTAGATCATATTATTGGTGATATTCAAAGAGGAGTGCAAACTAGATCTAGATTAGCATCATTTTATGAGCATTTCCCCTTTGTGTCTCACATCAAGCCAAAAAAGATAGATGAAGCATTGAGAGATGTTGATTGGGTCAATGCTATGCATGAGGAGCTTAACAACTTCAAAAGAAATCAAGTATGACAATTAGTTAAGAGGCCTAGTGATCATAATGTCATTAGTACTATATGAGCCTATGGGATAGTTGTCAGGAACAAAGCCTATGCTTGTGTCCATAACATCAAGTTATATCAAATGAATGTGAAAAGTGCATTTCTCAATGGCTACATCAATGAAGAAGTTTATGCTGAGCAATCTCCTAGTTTTGAAGATGACAAAAAACCCAACCATGTCTACAAGCTAAGAAAGACATTGTATGATTTGAAGCAAGCACCTAGAGTATGGTATGAGAGGTTGAGAGATTTCTTACTCTCTAAAGGATTCAAGATGGGCAAGGTTGACACCACTCTCTTCACCAAGAAGATTGGCAAAGACTTGTTTGTGTTGCAAATATATGTTGATGATATCATATTTGGATCAACCAATCAATAATTTTGTGAGGAGTTTGGAAACATGATGGCTAATGAGTTTGAGATGTTAATGATTGGAGAGCTTAGCTACTTCCTTGGTCTTCAAATCAAGCAATTGAAGAATGGCACATTTGTGAGTCAAGGTAAGTACATCAAAGACATGCTCAAGAAGTTTGATATGGATGATGAAAAAACCATTAGCACTCCAATGGGAAAAAATGGAAGCTTAGATAGTAATACAAGTGGAAATATGGTGGATCAAAAGTTGTATCGGTCTTGATTGGAAGTCTACTCTATGTGACCGCATTAAGACCGAATGTCATGTTTAGTGTATGCATGTGTGCAAGATTCCAAGCCTCACCAAGAGAAATTCATTTAAAAGCAACAAAGAGAATATTGAGGTACTTGAAACATACATAAATGTTGGTTTATGGTATCCCAAAGGTGCAAAATTTGAACTTATTGAATATTCTGAGTCAGACTATGTGGGATGCAAGGTTGAGAGAAGAAGCACATTGGTCACATGTCAATTATTGGGAAGATCACTTGTCTCATGGTCATCTAAGAAGTAAAATTGCACTATCCACCGCCAAAGCAGAGTACATTGCGGCCGGTAGTTGTTGTGCACAAATCCTATGGATGAAGGCCACCTTAAAGGACTTTGAAATCAATTTAAAAAAAGTGCCATTGCTATGTGACAATGAAAGTGCCATGAAGCTCACCAACAATCTGGTTCAACATTCAAGAACAAAGCATATAGATGTCCACCATCATTTCATAAGACATCATTAACAAAAAGGGGGCATTTGCATTGAAAGTATGGGCACTGATGATCAACTTGCTGATATATTCACCAAGCCACTTGATGAGAAGAGGTTTTGCAAGCTAAGGAATGAATTGAACATACTTGACTTCTCAAATATGTGTTGATCACCCCCACTTATATGACATGCCTCTCCTTTGAGCAAAGCAAGGTATGATTGCTTGACATGTCATTCATCCTTTGCTAAGGACTTGTTTAGTACATCTAGTCATTCCTTACATGTCTTAGGATCATTCATAAAAATCAAATAAATTTGATGCTTGTATGGTACCACTATGGTTCCGTGCTTGAATTGATCTAGTGGTAGCATATGACATGATTGTGGGCTTGCAATCCTAGTGTTTGATCTAGAATATGAGCTATAAGTGTTTAACTCAACATGGTACAAGATAACCCTTGTTTGAGGTGTGAAAAAGCTTGTCCTTGGATTAAACCAAGTTAAATATCTTAGGCAAGTAATCTAGGTTGAACTAATTTGGGAAAATGATCTCACTTCATATGGTTTCACACTAACCTATCTAAAATTTAAGCTCACCTTTTGTGGTCATTGATGACAAAGGGGGAGAGGAACTACAAAGATAAAAATGGAGGAGAAATAAAGGGGAGTAACATGATAAAGGAAGGGTATCAATTAAAATTAAAATTTTGGAGGACATAAGTAGGGGGAGCAAGCTTATAAACTTGTATGTTGCATTTGAATGTGCGTCACATATGCTTGCTTGCACAAGTCTTAGAAGCTTTCTCTTTGATACCTTGCTTGTGTGGTGAATGCTAGTTGTAGGTGTTGACGGTCCTTAAGTACTAAATTTAACCATCAATTAAACATGGAAAAGGATCAAAATGCACCAAACATCTAGAATTAGGGTTTTATCTGACAGAATTCTACGAGCTTTGGTGTTTATCTATTTCTACAAGGGGTTATCAGAAAATATGGAGAGAAGGCCCACATGTCATGTTTACAACGAGATAATTACGTGCCGCGTAATTTTCCTCAATCTAGAAGAGTCCAGAAGCCACGGGAATGAACGGGAGACCGGACGGGCTCGGGGGCAGGGCGCCCGCCCACCCCGCTTGGGCGCCTGCCCTGGCCAGGAGTCCAATCCGAACCAAACTCTTGGATCGTGTTCCACCAACCTAAAGGATCAAGGAAAACCGTGCGATCAATGTCGGTTTGATCCAATAGCCCAACTTCACTTGAAAGGACTATATAACCAAGGCCTCTCCACCCCTGGGGGAGAGAGGAGAAGAGAAGAAATCATTATGAGAGGTAGCCATCAAAGTTAGGGTGTAGAACTTCTCTCCCACAGAGAATTAGAATTAGCTACTCCCTAATCCTTCAAGTTTAGAGGTTTGATTAGATAGCAATTAGAGAAGTAGAGCACTACGCTCTGGATTCGGATCTTCGGTAATAAAGATTGGTATTATTCATATCTTTCTCTAATACTTTGTTCTAATTGCATTATGTCTCTATTTATTATGTTCTCAGTTTGCTCTAGTTGTATATTTGATATAGTTATGATTGATAATGAGTTTATGTATAAATTTGCAAAGCACTTAGCTCTTGACGCAAGGGAGTTAAGTGGTAGATCACATGTGGGCGTGGTGCTTAGATGTTATTTACCTGCAAATGTATCCTATTGGCCAGGTTGTGTGGTAGTTCGCGATAGTGACAACTTCATTGATTCTTATATAGTCCACCCTCCGTTGATAGGACAGGTAGAATTGGTATTGCGGAGTAAGTCTTGTGATGCTCTGATTTACTTTAGCAATGTTCCTTATACATGAATGAAGAGTCTTTTATGCTATACATGATCTTGTAGATAACTAGAGTAGATTGTGACTTAGTAGATAGTAGATAACTTAGAATCCATTCTCTAGCTAATCTGACGTCACCTACATATATGAGGAGTAGTCTATTTTCTAATCGCTGTGTTATTTACCCTTGAACTTATAATCCATTATCATTATCTTTATGGTTTACCCTTGTTGACACTTGCTAACACCACTTGAATACTAGGTTGTCATCCCCAGCATGGCACTGTACTATGGTATTTATACGCACACCGATAATCCGCAAGCGCACGGATACCGTTGAAGCTTTTACCCGGTTAAAGGTTTTATCGTATCCACAGGGAAACGGGAGAACCAACTACGCTCTAACTTAACCAAGATAGATAGATAAGTGTAAATAGGAAAGATGGTAGAATTGAATAAGAACAATATTAAAGGTAAGATAACAATGGATGATAATATGGGAATAGAGAGTAGAGCAATTCTAGTATATGGGCGATGGTAGCAGAATAGAGAGGATAACTATGGTTTCTCTACTTCAAAGGGGTATGTCTATGTCTGGGACGAACCACGTGACAAGAATACACCACAAAGGATGCTTATCCATAGGCCGATAAACCCTACCCGTCCTGCTAACGAGAGGTGGACTACAGGGGACCAACGTAACTGTCACCTACGCGGCCTACCACACGATCCAGCTAGACAGGGGATATCCACAAGTAATCTAGGTCTAAGCACCACGCTTACACCTATACTACAACTCTAACCTATAGGGTCCTATAGATTAGAAGTACTCAAAAGAGTTGTGAACCAGAACATACATGATTAGTAATTGCATAATGAATTAGAAGTAGATTACCAGAGTCATCCCATGAGCAAGCTTGATTAGAGCTTGATCATGACGAAGTACAACCGGAGGAAGAACCGACAGGCCGGCCTCTCCTCTAATCATCCTTCGCTCTCCATCTCGCTACTATCTAGATCTACTCTAGTTTAGAGATGAGAGGAGAGCTCTCATCTCCAAACCCTAGCTTTTGCTCTGTCTATGAATAATGAATAATGATCAAGGGGTGCCTCCTCTAGGGGCCAGGGGGTCTGGTTATATAGTCCCCTCAAGTGAATCTGGGCCGTCGGATCAAACCTACATTGATTGAACAGTTATTCTTGATCCTTTAGGTCGGTGGAGCGTAATCCCCGAAGAGAGTCCTGATTGGACTCTGTAGCTGGGCGGGCGCCCAAGGGGGGTGGGCGGGCGCCCTGCCCCCGAGCCCGCTCGGCCTCCCGTTTGTTCCCGTGGCTTCTGGAGTCTTCTAGATGAAAGAAAATTGCGCGGCACGTTAATATCTCTATGTAAACCCGACGTGTGGGCCTTTCTTCCTTATTTCTTGATAACCCCCTGTAGAAATAGACAAACACCAAAACACGTGGAATTCTATCAGTTAAAACCCTAAGTCTGGGTGTTGGTTGCATTTGGATCCTTTTCTTTATTTATTTGATGATTATATTTGGTACTTAAGGACCGTCAACAACTTCCCCAAGCTTACCTCTTGCTCGTCCCTGAGGAAGGATGGACTCAAGAGTTTATGTAGTGGTTTTATGCCTTAAAGGTACACATGCGTTTAAACAAGATCTCATCTCTAGGTTAGGGTAAATTGTTAAGATTTAAAACTTACTCATATTACCTTTCACCATGGGGCTTGCAACCGTCACTTGTGTCTTGAGCAGTTAAAAGATAGAACGGTCAAGTCAAGCACCATGTCTCTTGTTCTTTGATCAACTATAGCTCTGGAGTTTTGCAGATATTCAAATAAAACTCAGAGATTCCTTGTATGACTCTCTCTAGTCTCTCTTTTGTGGTATTTCTGGATCCTTACCAAGGCAGTAATGATATATGCCTTCTCTCAAAGTATGTGGTATTTTTGGTATGAGGCATAGTGACATTGCCTTCTCTCTCACCCTACTCTAATAAGGTTTTGATATCTTGAGCTCATAGGTGGGAGACAGCTGATACATACTTACAAGACATTTATTGCATAGTCAAACCATGGATCCAGAAGAACAAGTCAATAAGTCAAATCAAGATGTGCATGTGTGGCGAGTGAATGATGTATGGTGATGATGGTGATAATGATGAAAACAATGGTGAAAGTCTAATTCTACGTTTGCTCTTTTGAGGGGATACATAACTTTCTTTCACTTTGAAGTTTGAGGGGAATGAGATGCTCTATATTTTCTTTTTCTTTTCTCTCAGGTGGGTATCTTCTACCCCTAATTCTACTGTCGGACACTTGTCCATTTTTACCTCTCGTCTTACTTTTTTTTCTTCGAGGTTCCGGGCACTTGCCCCTTTTTATTTCCTCGTATTTTTTTTCTTTTTTTTTCAGAGCACTCACCCTCCTAGAATAATGTAGCAAGTGGTAGTAACCACAATATCAAGAGCATTTACTTCACGGAGAATAACAGGGATAGGATAATGTTTTTGGCTATTCTCTCCTGGATAGGAGTAGAATATTTTTAGGTGAATCTGGAGATGGAAAAGAGTGGATGTATGTGGATGCGTACTTCTGGAGTAGAAGCAGCATGTATGAGTGAACGTGCAAGTGAATCTTGATTTTAACCGCATGACAAGCTCCTAAGGGTCTACACAGCTTGACCACACTCAATGCTCATAAGCAGTAAAAAGTAAATGTATGGTTTATAGTCTAATAAGCATGTATATATGGCTGTGGTAGGATTTTAAACTCTCATCATACAGGAACTCATCATGCAACATTTTAAAGATTTTCAACGATAAAATTCTCCAGAATTCTAGCATCTCTAGGAACAGACAAATAGCAGCTCAACCATCCTATATCATATCCGTTAACGACTTAGACTTTAGAACAAGCACTCTTCCCACAAGTTTAGGTTTAGAGCAAATCTTAATTCATAACAATCATGCCTAAACTTGAGAGAGAATTCAATTTTAAGAACTAGTCATGGCAGAGCAATTATTCATCATATCCATGTGAGAGCTTATCATGAGGGTTCATAGCAAACTTTATTTATTTATTTATTTAGCAAACTAAGCAAAGATATATATATATATATATAAGTATAAAATCTTTATTTGGGTTTTTTTTATGATTATGCATCTTTTTATTATTTGAGTAAAGTATAAACGCGAGTAGAAACACTTAGCTGGGTAAATGGGGGTGCTCTCCCCCAAGCTGGATTTTGACGTAATTTCTTCTGATGTAGCTAGCAGGTGGCGGAGGTGTATTTGAATGTCGGTAGCACCCTGACAGCGATTAGGTTGTCCTCCGTCTGCTAGTCTTCTTTGATCCTTGAATTCTGTGGAGCTCAAATAGACAACAAAGCTTTGTGGAACTAGTTAAGTATTAGCATAAATATCTAGCCTTTATCATGTTGAGCCTCCTTAATAAATGTTACTCTCTTTAGTAGGATCATAATCTTATTTTTATATTTTCATTTTTATAGGACAGAAATATATTTATTTTTATGCCACCACAGTGAATGTACTTATGGGTTTTATGCCACGAGCATACTCACATGGGGCTTACAATTTTATGATGCAGTGCAATGAACAAATATTTTTGTTTTCTTTTCTACTGCTAATGTAGAAAAGTAAATATGCTAATGCAAGTGATGGAATAAAATAAAAAAAGGAATGCAGAAAAGATAAATATGGATAAATACCGATTTTACCTTCCGGCAAGGATCCAATGTTTTAAGTTTTCTGGACAAGACTTCTCACCGTGTTCATTCTTTGGGTGCGTCATTTGATTCAGGTGTGGACCTTGACGTTTGCACCTCTTGATACGGTGTCACCCATGTTCTTCGTTTGCCCAGTAGTTCGAAGTGCGGTGTTGGCAGTATCTTGCTCAGTGTGTTTATGCTCGTAGATCCAGGTCCTTCACTTGGTGAAGTCTCGGAGTTGTAAAACTCCTTCATGTCTTGCTCGAAGTGTACCTGCTCATAGAGACAAGGTAGAGATCAAGTGCATGAGTCCTGTTGGTGGAAAACACCAACAGAACCAAAAGTGTATTTTTTTTCTTCTCTAACCTTAAGCATAGTGAGCAAGACAAAGTTGATGGATGATAAGTTCATGAGTGTAGCATTTAAAACATTTGTCAGATCAGATCACTCAACCTTATGAAAAGATAATCTATCTATATATATATGTCTTTTTCTTTATATCTTCCCAAAGATTAAATGTGCAACATTTTAGCTCATATGACTAGGAGTGTGGGGATCAAAGATTAAGGGACTAAACATGCTGAATCAGTGGGGTTGGTTAATTTTGAGTTATAAATCATACATGTTTGTCTCTTTTATCCATATGAACGCCAGAACCAATGAGAAGCTTATAAAAGTGATAGTCAAGTACCTTAAGGTGTTACCTTAATTGAAGAGTGATGGTACAGTCTCACCTTGTGGAAGCTTTCCTTTCTTAGCGGTTGTGCATCGTGTTTGTAGCACCCTCCATGGATCATCTCTTATGAGCTACGTCTTCCTTGTGTAAATTGTTAAACTTCATGTGTCTCTCTCTTTGTCTCTGATGTGAGTTTATCTCAGGACTTCCCAGGTTGATATTGAAAGTTTTCCTGCAGGGGTTAGTCCGACAAAATATAGAAATATCTAGTCAAGCAGTTTTTAGTTCAATAACCAAACTAGACTCCATGTCTAATCAGATTAAGGAAGGCTGTTTAACCTAAGCACCATGCTTAATTTAAAAGCCAATGGAAGTATGGCGAGTACTTCCAAACCAACACTTGCTAGTAAATAGACAAAGGTAGCATGACAGCATTTATAGAGATCTACTCAAGTGGAGATGAAGTAGTGTGATTAGTATTTAACAAATTGAGCATGTCTCAAAGGTAGGGACAACCAACATAGCAACATGGCAAAGGATGTTTTTATGTAAAGTACTCCCCCAAGCTTGAATTTTGCAAAATTCAAGTTTGGATGAATTTAATTCAGTGTTGCATGATGATTGGTTGGACATACCTTGTGCTTGTCATTCATCCGATCTTCTTGCTCAATCCTAGAAAGGTTAGTGACAAGAATACCCGAAGGAATATTTTTACAATTATCCTTATATGCTCAATACACAGGGTAATGTTGCAAATAATTAAAAGCTCATGTTACGCTCTGATCAGTGCTTATTTTAGGACACTAAGCTTGTCCTTGGGAAACCATCAATTTATGTCGGCGAACTGGTATCCCTTCCAACGCTGACCTATATCAACTCAACGAGATCTGCAATATTTATTATAGACATATGCATCGACAACCGCCCTTTTAAAGTTTTTATAAATAGAAAGGAAGAGGGGGGTGGAGATCTCAAATGTGGTGATGTTGGAGAGACCAATAGATTGGGAAGATGTTGCATATGAGCATGGAGCAAACGAAGTGGCTATGAAATAAATTTCATGCTCATTAATGTTATCTTCGTCTCCAATCTGAATGTTCGGAGTTTCTCCTGGATTGGTCTCGTCTACGTCCTCTTCTGTAGTTGGATGGATCTCATCTTCAAAGAGAGTCAAGAACTCACCATTTGAAATTGAGCCAAAGTCAGAATCCATTAAAGCTTCTTCCTTATCCATCCATTCTACGCATTCTAGCCATTTAGAACTTGTGATCAGGAAAGGGGAGGTGTTAGAATTTTCTATATGGATTAGCTCTCCTTCTATGACATTACTTGATATGTCATCCTCATGGTCTTTATGACTCCTATGGTTTGGTCGTCTTCATGGATTGCTAGGTTCCTCATGAGACTGGAAAGGAGAGTGATAAGAGGGATCTCTAAGGTCGAGGATGCATTTAGAACTTGTGAACATGGAAGGGGAGCAGATAGAATTTTCTATATGGTTTAGCTCTCCTTCACGTCATCCTCAACTTCTTCATAAAAGGAACCAGGACATTCTCTAAGAGAACCATTATTGCAAGGATTTGAATTATCCCTACTTGAAGGTCTCTTATGGAACCAGAAGTCTAAACCATTAGCATCTGAAAGATTTAAGGTCGGAATTCCTTCCTCCCTTGGAGAATTTTGGGGTATTGATGGTTTAGGATCGATAGCTAAAGTTTGGGATTGAAGTGGTTGTGGTCTGGCTATCGAAACTTCTTCTTCTTGTCTAGGAACTGGTTCTTTCTCTTTCTCAGGGATATAAAAGCTAGGAGACTTTCCGCTCATTAAATCAATCAAATTCCAAGCTTCACTAGCGGATAGGTGGTGGAAAGATCCTCCAGAGGCCGCATGAAGGGTTTGCTTATTTTCCATACTAAGGCCCTTAAAAAAGTGCATTAGAAGAACTTCTTCTGGAATAGAAAGCTTTGGGCCAGTGAGAGTAAGGTTAATAAAGCGGTCCCATGATTTGCCAAGAGATTCTTCTTCCAGTTGTCTAAAAGAAAGAATCTCACGCCGAAGTTCCACCACTTTGGAGATTGGAAAATATTTAGAAAGAAAACTACTATATAACTCCTTCCAATCTCCATGAACACTCCTTACTTTGAGTTTGTACCAATGTCTAGCTTTTCCTGTTAAAGAGAACGGAAAGAGCTTCCATTTAAGGGTCTCATCGGACATGCCTTCTATGCGAAGGAGGTCACAGACTCGATAAAACTCTCTTAGGTGTGTGTATGGGTTTTCCTCACCTTCTCCTGAGAAAGGTTGTTTTTGGACAAATTCTATGTATTCGAGGTCTATCTCAAAACTAGATGCTATGATAGGCTTTGAAGATTTTGGTGGTTCGAGATGTGTGCCCGTAGGTCTATGGAATTCATAGATAGACATGTTTGAATTCATGATAGACCAGAGATCAAGGATTAGATAAGAATTAAGAATAGCAGAGATAAGGCAAAGGATAAAAGGAAAATATTTTTTTATTATTTTTTTTTAGAAAATGATTAAGCTAGTTCGTAGTTAACTCAGCAACCGTCTCCCCGGCAACGGCGCCAAAAATGCTTGTTGACACTTGCTAACACCACTTGAATACTAGGTTGTCATCCCCAGCATGGTACTAGAGTGTACTATGGTATTTATACACACACAGATAATCCGCAAGCGCACGGATACCGTTGAAGCTTTTACCCGGTTAAAGGTTTTATCGTATCCACAGGGAAACGGGAGAACCAACTACGCTCTAACTTAACCAAGATAGATAGATAAGTGTAAATAGGAAAGATGGTAGAATTGAATAAGAACAATATTAAAGGTAAGATAACAATGGATGATAATATGGGAATAGAGAGTAGAGCAATTCTAGTATATGGGCGATGGTAGCAGAATAGAGAGGATAACTATGGTTTCTCTACTTCAAAGGGGTATGTCTATGTCTGGGACGAACCACGTGACAAGAATACACCACAAAGGATGCTTATCCATAGGCCGATAAACCCTACCCGTCCTGCTAACGAGAGGTGGACTACAGGGGACCAACGTAACTGTCACCTACGCGGCCTACCACACGATCCAGCTAGACAGGGGATATCCACAAGTAATCTAGGTCTAAGCACCACGCTTACACCTATACTACAACTCTAACCTATAGGGTCCTATAGATTAGAAGTACTCAAAAGAGTTGTGAACCAGAACATACATGATTAGTAATTGCATAATGAATTAGAAGTAGATTACCAGAGTCATCCCATGAGCAAGCTTGATTAGAGCTTGATCATGACGAAGTACAACCGGAGGAAGAACCGACAGGCCGGCCTCTCCTCTAATCATCCTTCGCTCTCCATCTCGCTACTATCTAGATCTACTCTAGTTTAGAGATGAGAGGAGAGCTCTCATCTCCAAACCCTAGCTTTTGCTCTGTCTATGAATAATGAATAATAATCAAGGGGTGCCTCCTCCAGGGGCCAGGGGGTCTGGTTATATAGTCCCCTCAAGTGAACCTGGGCCGTCGGATCAAACCGACATTGATTGAACGGTTATTCTTGATCCTTTAGGTCGGTGGAGCGTAATCCCTGAAGAGAGTCCTGATTGGACTCTGTAGCTGGGCGGGCGCCCAAGGGGGGTGGGCGGGCGCCCTGCCCCCGAGCCCGCTCGGCCTCCCGTTTGTTCCCGTGGCTTCTGGAGTCTTCTAGATGAAAGAAAATTGCGCGGCACGTTAATATCTCTATGTAAACCCGACGTGCGGGCCTTTCTTCCTTATTTCCTGATAACCCCCTGCAGAAATAGACAAACACCAAAACTCGTGGAATTCTATCAGATAAAACCCTAAGTCTGGGTGTTGGTTGCATTTGGATCCTTTTCTTTATTTATTTGATGATTATATTTGGTACTTAAGGACCGTCAACAACCCCCTGCCAAAGTAAGTGACTGTGTGACGAGTTTCTCATTAGTAATCATGTTCTTGCAAGTTTATCTCTAGTCTATGCCTTGATAGATTTTGTCCTTATCTTAATTTCATCCCTTGTTCTCTTAAGCAAAATTATAAATAACGATACCTGGAATACTTATCCTGGTGAAATGCTACAATGAGGTGTTTTATCTGTGCGCTTGTGGATAGAATAGATTATTTTCTAGAGAGCCTTTACATTTATAAATACCTTTGTACACTCTGGCACCATGCTGGGGATGACAACCTAGTATCTAAGTGGTGTTAGCTAGTGTCAACAAGTATTTCTGGCGCCGTTGCCGGGGAGCAAAAGGGTAACACATAGGAACGGTAAGGAAAGTCAGGAAATTGATCAAGGTTATTCACATAAAATATTAGACTAGACTATGGAGAAATAATTGCAATAAACAGCTACTAAGTGAGAAATCATAACAAGGCACCTCTGCTTTGGTAGGTTCACCCTGTTGTTTTTTCTATGTTTATATTTTTATATAGGGTATATCAGGATTGACTTTGGGTACATTCAACTCTTCATCATTAGAACCAAAGCAATCAAGAAAGAAAGAAGAAGCTAGCTACCAATTGCTGAAGCTATGGCACAGAAGACGCTACAAGAATTCTCTGCTCCAAGTCTTGAGAACATTCCAACTAGTCCAAGATTTGCAGTAGAAGGAGCACCCGAGTTTGAGCTCAAGTCAAGCCTCATCAATTTGGTGCAAGCTACACAATTCAGTGGAAAGGCACATGAAGATGCTAGTGCACACTTGCAGAATTTCTTAGAGATTGGAAGCACAATCCACATCAACGGAGTTGACAAAGACGTCATACTACTTCACCTTTTTCCATTCTCACTAGAAGGAAAAGCGAGGAAGTGGTTCTTGAAAGGTCCTTGTTTGGTTTTGGTAATTGAGTGACAACTTAGGTGGACTAATAGTGTTTATGTGAGATACACAGGAGATTAGTCCACAGGTGATGATATGATGATGGAGGAGCTCATTGCATATGAGACATGACATGGAGTCATGTGACCAAGGTGGAGAAGATCAAGATGAGGCTTGGCTCGATGGTCCGGTTGCAAGAGTGAAGGGCAAGTCGGAGGCTTTGAAGCAAGTGACCGCGTGTGACGGTGAAGCTTGAGCAAGACTTGGCGCCGATGGACCGAGGCAACGGTGAAGAGCAAGTGAGGTCAAGATCGATGAACCAATACGGTCACGTGATGATATGAAGTGGATCATATCATTTGGTGATTGGTTGGTGCATGTGTTGCATCAACATTGGAGGAGATGGAATGGAAAGCGCAAGGCAAAGGTATAACCTAGGGCTTTTCCATTTCACCGATCATAGGTGTGTAGAGAAGTTTATGACCGGATTTAGGATAGATGGTCGTACTATCAAGAGGGGCAAACTTGTTTGCATATCGATCATCTAGTGCCACTTGAGCGATCTAACTTTGCATACGTGTTAGGATCGAGTGGCGTGGCAAGTTTAAGAGGCTAACTCCTTTGGGAAAATGTTTGTGAAAAGCTAACACACATGCACTTTTGTGGTGGATACTTGTTGGAGTTAGCACATTTGCAAAGGAGGTGGAGTTCCTAGGGTTGAGAGGGGTTTGGGTTCCTCTCTCCCTCCCGCCGAGCTTGAGAGGCGGGATTCGGCGCTTTTGAGAAAATTAAGTGTATATTTTCTATTGCGCCGGTGGGAAATTTGGAGAAGTCGCGCCGGACGCTGGTGTTGGCAGCACCGGACGCTGGTCTAGAGCGTCAGGTGTGGTGTCTGTGGCTCAGGTGTGCAGAGCGCACCGGACGCTGGGCGGTTACTGTTCGAGCGTCCGGTGGTGTGTGACGTCAGCGAGTGCGCGTGAGGAGTTTCTGACCGGTGAGCACTGGACGCTCAGGGTGCGTCCGGTGGCTTGCGTCCGGTGACCGTGCGACTTTGCGGAGTTCTCTGCGCACGAGTTCGGTGAGCACCGGATGCGTCCGGTGTGAAGCAGCAGAGCGTCCGGTGTGTCTGGTGCAGGCGCACGCGTGGTAGCCGTTGGCGGCAACGGTCGACTTCAAACGGTTAGTGACACGTGGCGGTCAGCTGAGCACCGGACGCTGGGAGTTGAGCATCCGGTGGCTCCCTGTGAGCGTCCGGTGCCCACGTGTTTTGCCCAGTGAAGGGGCAACGACTAGTTTAGACCTTCGGGCTATAAATAGAAGTGGTGGCCGGCCTTGGCTGGTGCTGAGCACCCTTGGGACTTAGTGTCCATGCTTGGGGAGTGCTAGGAAAGCCTCTAACTCACTTGTGCTTGCAAGAGTGCGAATCAATAGCGAGTGAGTGATTCTAGTGCGTTGCATTGAGAGATTGCATCGAGTGGCACTAGGTGTTCGTGTTGCAAGCCGGTGGTGCTTGTTACTCTTGGAGGTTGCCACCTCCTAGATGGCTTGGTGGCTTGTGACTCCGTCGAAGCACGCAAGGAGATTGTGCGGTGCTCCGGAGAAGAGATTGTGAGGGGTACGGTGCTCACCCCGCGGGGATCGCGAAGAGCAACTCTAGTTGAGCGAGACGTGAAGAGCGACAAGTGGTCCGGCCGGGTCAAGTGCTAGAGCTTGTGGTAAGCACTCCACGTGAGAGAGTGTGACTTGTGGGTCACCACTAGCAAGAGGACCGGCTGCAACCTTGGAGCTTGTCTCAACGGGGACGTAGCTTGGTGGCAACCAAGTGAACCTCGGGAGAAAATCATCGTGTCAACATTGTTCTTCCCGTTGGTTTGCAAGTCCCTAACACAAGCTTGTTCTTACATTCATATACTTGTGCTTGTGTAGTTGCTCTTGTAATTAGTTAGCTTGTGTAGCTTGCTAGTTACCTTCTTGCTTGTGTAGCTAGAAGTAGTTCCCTTGCGTGACTAATTTGGTTTGTGTAACCTTGTTAGTCATATTGCTTAGTTTGTGTAGCTAAGTAAGTTATGCTCTCTAATTTGGCATTAGTTGCCTTATTATTGAGCTTGCTAGTGAGCTTAGGCTTTGTGCGCTTTGCCTCACTACTTTGTGTAGGAGCTCCCTCGGTTTGTAAAGTACTAGTTGCATAGGTTTGTGTGACCTTGCTCCTAGAATTGATTATGTGAGCTCTTGCTAAGGTAGCACCTTGCTTGCTTGTTTAGGATATTTTCAAGGTGCTAGAGAACTTAGATAGAGGGGTGTAGTCTTGGCTAGACCGATAGTTTTAATTCCGCATTTATTTCGGTTAGCCGGTGCGATAAGTTTTAGAAAGGACTATTCACCCCCCCCCCTCTAGTCCGTCATCTCGACCCTTCAAGTGGTATCAGAGCTAGGTCTCTCATTTGTGGTCTTCACCGACCTGAGAGGATGGCGTCTAGTGGGATAGATGATTGTGAGACACACATTTTTGATGGTACAAACTTTGCACTTTGGAAAAATCACATGCTTGATCATTTTCGTGCAAAGGGACCTAAATTTTGGTGGATTGTCACTAATGGTCTCACACACAACTTGGACCATAAGAATCTCACCAAAGCTCAAAAGGTTCTCTTTGAACTTGATTGTGAAGCTTATTGTTATCTAATGAAATCTTTGAGCTTTGAGTTGTTTGATAGGATAAACTCCGAAGGAACCGCATATGAAATGTGGGAGTCTATCAAACACACCTTCGGTGATTCCTCCACATGGGATGATGGCAAGTTTAAAAAGGAGGAACCAAAGGTGGAGATACATGAGGATGTTGAGCATGACCACAACAAAGTGGTTGTGGAGGATTGCTCCACCTCATGGTCAAGTGAGGATGAAGATGATGGCAATGAGAGTGATGCTTCTACAAGCTCATCCACTTCATCACATTCCTCTATGTCTCACGGTGACGGCAAGGTATCTATTGGAGGTGTGATTGTTGATTGTGATGATCCAAATTTTGAGCTTGTATGTAGACTCACCAAAGCTTTAAGAAATGAGATGGCTAAAACAAGTAAATAGAAGAATGAAAACTCATTTCTAAAGACCACATGTGAACAACAAAAGCATCTACTTTATGTTACTACTTGTTCACATGAGGAGTTAAAATTGGTTCATGAGGAACTTTGTGTTACTCATGATAACTTGGTAAAAGATCATGCATTTCTCACTAAGAAGATTTCTAATGAAGAAATTAAAACTAGTGAGAGCTCACCACTTGGGTCAAATGATCAATCACATATTGTTACTAACCCTTGTGATGTAGGCAAGAAGCACGTATCCACCTCTTGTGATGATTTATTATCTATGCCATGTTCTTCACATTTAGATGCTTGTTCTACTTCTATGTCTTGTAAGACTAACCTTTTGAAGGAGAACAATAAACTCAATGAACAAGTGAAGAATTTGAGCAACAAGCTAGAGAGGTGCTACTACTCAAAAGTCACCTTTGAGAATATATTGAAGACCCAAAGAAACTATGGTGACAAATGTGGCCTTGGCTTCAAGAAGAAGATGACAAAGGGTGAAAGAAAGCAAGAAAAGAGGAAGCTTTCTCATTTCATGTGCTATCGGTGCCATGAAGTGGGACATCTTGCTAATGGTTGCCCAAACAAAGAGAAGCTCAAGAAGATAAAAGAAGAAGAGAGGCTCAAGCATGTCAAGTGCTTCAAGTGCTGCACTTGGGGTCATCTCACCTCAATGTGCCCAACCAAGTAATTGGTGAAGCAACAAGAAGAGCCTCAACCTAAGCCACAAGTTGAGCAAGCAAAGAAGCCCCAAGCAAAAAAAGTGGATGAATGTGTGTAGGTACCATCGGCATTGGAGGCTTGATTCAATTGATCTTATATTATTCATCATATGATTGAGTCAAGTATTGAAGCCTAGTGCACATCCAAACCCAATGCCATGACAAGATAGTGAAGTCCAAATGTGCAACAACATACAAGTGTCACATTCAAGTTGTGGTGATTTATTGGATTATTTGATGGCTTGCAATTACATGAGTTGAAGCTTGCAAATTAGATGATCATGAGCTAACCAAGGTATATCTCTGATTGATCACATTCATTTGGGTGCATATAAGTTGATCGAATTGGATATATATGCAATGTTGCTTGCTATAAGATGATTGAATGGATTGAATGATTAGTAATCAAGTTTGGATTGATTTTGGTTTGAATAAGTTCATGAGATGACACTTAGTAAGTGGATTGAATGGATATATGTCTTGTGAAAGTATTCAATCAAGTTGATTTCAAGTTTGATTCAATTTGAACAAGCATAGCTCAATTGCTTGAAATCTGTCTAATTTTCAAAAACTGAGCTAGCAGTGATCAAGTCTCAGTTTGAGTGATCAAATCTATTTGGAATGACTTGAAATTTGGTGTGCATGCTGTACACTTATCATAGAAGATGCTGTAGAAATTTTATGAGAATTGTATAAGGGATACTTCGGTTTTGGAGTGGATCTTATCAGCTATAGTGCAGCAGATTTCAGCATGTAGCAATGGTGGAAGAATTGAAATCTGGTAGCAATCTAGAAGTCAAATGAAGCTCAAATTCTTACAGCTGCTAGATGACTTAGTGCGTCACATCTCCACCAAATTTCGTGGTATTTGGATCTGTACATTGTAAGATATGGATATTTCTTTAAAGGGTACAGAATCTGTCAGAAAAGTGACAAATATTGGATTGATCTAGAGTCACTTAAATTGAAAGGTCCTCAAGTTGGGAACATGATTATAAGTGTTTGAGGCACCTAAGTTTAGTTTTGAATTGATCTAGAAGCATGACAAGTAATGAGTACAAGGTCATTTGATTGTGGAATGTACTTGGTGTACACATTTTAGTACTCAAATTGAACACCAAGATCAAACTCAAGATGAAGATGAAGTTTAAGTTCACTACACCACAACCCTTAATCAGCAACTAACTGCAGTTGCTAAAAGTTATTATTAGCATAGAATGGTGAGTCGCTAAAGGTTAGTGAAGGACGGTCAGTTGCTAAAACCGAATAGGGCGATGGACGGTCCGTCGCTATAATTTTTTTCTTTTGCGTTGGACGGTCCGTTGCTATACATCAGGAATAACATCAGATGCTCCGTGGCTATAGAAATTTTCCATCCACGCATGGTATTTGGGCCCTTCCCGCTGTGTTTTTGGCCCAGAATGACCTAAACCTAACTCATCCCATATACACACAAGTCACGCACTCTATCCACTCTAGCGCTGCCTCCACTCATCACGCCCGCGCCTACCTTCGTCGCCCACATGTGCCTCCACCGGCAGCCTGTCCTGCCAGCCATCGCCGCCGCGCGCCTCGCCCCACCCGCGCGGACTGCGACGCCACCCGTATCACCTGCAGCTCCGCATCGGCAACGGATTCGTTAGGGTTTGGGCCTCCCTCTTCTAGATCTAGCCGAAGCCACTGCCTTCCTGCCTGGGTTCAGATCCATGGTGGCCATGGTCGGACAGAGGGGCCGCGCACGAGGTTGAGTCGCAAGGATCGCGACAACCCACTCGCTCACCCATGTAGGGTTGCGACCGGCAGAGACAAAGCTATCGGAAGCCTGCTCGTCCGCGGAGGCGTCCCCCGTAACGGTGGTGGAGCGGCCGTCCGGTGTTGCAAGCGCCTGCACTTGGTGAGAAGCAGGTATGCCTTCGATTCCTTCATAGCTCTCTCCCCATCTGAAATAAAGTAGGTACACAAACATTGATGCTTAACTATTCACGATGAGCAGAGTACTATAGAAAAAATGCTAGATGCACTTCATAAGCAGAACGTTCACAATGTTTTTGCTTTTCTAGCATCACAATAATTGCTATAAAATTGACACCCAGACTAAATATTTCTACCAATTCAAATAAAAAAAAAGAGAAACCATACTTGAGAATACTTTGCAGATTCTGAGCAATATAACATCTTTCCAAGTGGCTGGATTTTGTTACCATGAAGTCTGAAATGACTGAAATTTAGATGTCTCACTCAGAAAAGCAACTTTATTTACGTGTCAACCAATGCACTGAATTTTTGTGACTGAATTTCTATAGATTCAGACCATCAGAAAAAAGAAAACTAAGTCATTGTCCAGGTGAGTATCTTCATCAATCATTACAGAGTCTTGAATGAAGAGTAGTGCAAACACTTGACTAAGTGCTATCCTGCTATTTTTTCTAATTCAGTATCAAATCATATAATCAGTGATTCCGTAAAACAGATACATTTTGTTCATGTTAGATACTCAATTCAAGTCCCATGACTGCCTTTTATATCTGTGGTTAATTTATTCTAGCAGTTTTGAAGGCAGGCTATTAACAGTAGCACTAAAACATTATTAAGCAGACAAGTCATGCTACTCTGTCTTTCTGATGCAATCTGCAGATCAAAGTGCTCTCTGTTTTTCTGATATATATATATATATATATATATATATATATATATATATATATATATATATATATATATATATATATATATATATATATATATATATATATATATATATATATATATATGTTTGTAGTAGATAGAGCAATCCTATGGTTAATTACTTGCTGCTATAATTTACAGAGTACCAAACTGCAGCTTGCTATTTTGTTAAAGTGAAAGTTATACTAGTCAAAAGAGCCTTTTGATCTGTCTAAACTGGGAATAGTGGTGTCTGCCCAGCAGTAATTGATATATGTCCTTTCACTCTATTACTTGGTCACCATTATATCTTGTAACTGTTCAATTTATTTGAGCATCGATAATTCTGGTATTTTTTGAATTATTGAAGCTGTCCTTGTATTTTTATTATTTTTTTAAAAAAAGGAAATATATTTTAGTTGGCTATTCAGTTTATCCCCAAAGTTAGCATCTGTCCTTTACAAAATTAGCACGGAGCATGAAAAGTTTGCTTTTGAAGTCGACACAATCATTGGTTTGTAGGAAAGATACGAAATAATGAGGAATTAGATGTCTAACGTTGGTACTCTTGGCCTTGATATGATGTTCTTAACATGTACTGTGCAGGTGAGCATATTTTTAGTCTGTAGGTTCTGAAAATAATTTTAGTTGCCATAATATCCTTTATGGATTAAAAGATATAAAAAGGTGAAGACATTGTTATAGTGAATTGTCCAGTACTAAGTCTGCATATATTATACTTGTGGCATTTGGCTGTGCTTTTAGTAAGAACTTCACTTAAATAGTGTTAAAGAAAGTCAACCTAGATCGTTTTAGGAGAACTTTACTTTAGTTTTATATATACTAACAAAAGTCTTTTGATTGCTTCTCGATCTGCCATAGTGTATCTCAAAGATATGGTGTGTTTGACTTTCATGCAGTGTACATCGTATGCCATAGTGTATCTCAAAGATATGCCTGCCTGCAAGATCTACAGTTTCTAACTACGATACTTGTAACAGCTAAAGGTCTGCAATCAGCAAACAAGATCTCAGGGGGTTGCTAGTTCTTCTCAGAGACCTTCTCAAGGTGCTGCAAGATCATCTTAGAGATGCTAGGCAGTGCTAGATTGTTGGCAAGAAAGGTGATGGGAGTAAACTTGAATGCTTTTGGACTAGATGCTATCTTATGGTGTACCAAATACTATCTTTGAATGCTTTTGGAGTACAATCTGGTAGTTTTAGTTTGTGGACTCGAACCTGATGGTCAAAATGTTGGATCACTTTTGGTTGACTTAGCTAGATTATGTATTCAGCTACTATATGCATGCTTGTATGTTGGTTTGATGGCAAGAAGCTTAATAAGCTAGTCACATGATTATATATGTACTCATTTGATATGGATGACTGAGATTATGGTTAATGTGTCCATTTGTGTATGTCAATTAGTATAGTATTGGTTGTGAATGTGGTCCAGTTTTAAATATATGTGGATTATTTTTTTCACTTATTTAATTGATCTCGATGGACTGTCAGTTGCTAAAAGTTGTTATTGCGATGAACTATCCGTTGCTAAAACTACTAATAGACTGTCTGTTGCTAAATGATGGGGCGATGGATGGTCCGTCGCTAAAGATGATGTCCGTTGCTATATACATACAACGACGGCTTCAATAGCAACTGCTGAGGTCCGTCGCTATAACTTTTAGCCACGGACCCTCAATCACTATACACCCCTTACAACAACTTTAAGTCAGTCGCTGATTAAGGGTTGTGGTGTAGTGGTTCTAGTGACTATTGGAGATCATTTGGTAGAAAGAAAAGGACTTAAACAAGTAGAAAGAAAAGGACTTAAAGAAGGATTCACGGATATTCATCATATTAAGTCCATCACTTGAATCAATCAATCAAAGGCAATTCAAGTGAGTGTCAAGAATGGTTCTTTAGAGAGAGGTCACTTCTCCCTATGTGAGGGGCGTGCCGCCCGAGGAGTGGGTAAACCAAGTGTGGTGCTTGGAAGGCTAACATGGAAGTGGTGATCTAAAGGACATTTGAGATGCTTAGTTGAAGCAATCAAAAGGATTGATCAAGGAAGCAAGCAACACCCAAAAGAGAGCTAGTCATGCTATTTCAAGTGATATTCTTAGTAGTTCTCTCATGCAAGCAATGGTCAAAAGAAGAAGCAAGTCAACCACAACAAGATAGTGCACTTGATCATGAAGTGGTTTTCATTTCATTTGGGTGAAGATTTGATCTATCAATTGGCATTTTTAATTGATCTTCACCAAGCTTATAGTTGGACTTCACATTGCTATTTGGAGCTAAATTGGAATCTTATTGACTATCCTCTACTCCAAGATAGCAAAGGCATCATTGAAATGTGCATAATCATTTCATCCCTTACTAGTATGCGGTTAGTGCATATAGTACATGCTTAATAGGATCATGCATGACAAATGAAAAGGTTTAAATTCATAACCTACCACTATTGCTTGATTGATTAGTTGATCTAGTGGTATGTATATGAGTTTATTCATGAGCTAGTGAACCCAAGTACTTGATCTATTTTGGATTGCTAACAAGTGACAAGCACAACATTGGCAAGATAACCCTTAATGTGAGGTGTGAAAAAGCTTGTCATTGGTTCAAACCGGACTTGGAAGCTTTGGCAAATCAACTTAGTTCAAGTCAATAATTAGAAGCTCATAGTGATTAGATTACAAGAACAAGACAACAATGCAAGTGGATATCTAGACTTAAAAGTTTCTTCAATTGGTATCCAACAAATGGTACTCATGATGATGATAGCAAATGTTCAAGATAGCAAACAAGTGGTTCCATACTAGAAGACCTTAATTGGTACAAGAATCCCATATGGTATGGGACAAGATATTTCATTTGATATCACATTTATACATATGGTATCTATCATACAAGAAGGTGGTTCCACAAGTGATCCTCAACTTTAAGTGATCATCAAGCAAAGAAAGTTCCCTCACCAACAAGATTGACAAGTGAATGACTCATGCTATGACATAGGGGGAGTGCCCCACCAAATGGTATCGACGTCAAAGATCCTATGTGGTATCTCAAGAGCAATTCAAGTAATGTCATTCCAACACATATGGTGATGTCCATCAAAAATTCAAGATTCAAGCCTCAACCATCTATCCCTATGCAATCCTTTGTCACAATGAGATTCACACTTTTTCAATTGGTATGAAGTGATTTAATTGGTATCACATACCTTTTATGGAAAATTGGTGACAAAGGGGGAGAAGTTGGAACAAAGATATGATCATGGGATAAGTTAGACAACAAAAGATATGTTTCAAAGGGGAAAGATCAAAGATGGACATGGACAAGGGAGCAACATTAAGGAAAAGAGTTGGATCAAAAGTCTTGGACAAGGGAAGCACACAAGTAGGGGGAGCAAGCTCATGAACATTGGTTGTTTGCATTTGATATGTGCATATTCATGTGCTTGCTTGCATTGCATAAGTTTTTAAATTCAATATGCATGCTTGTGTGATGTATGCTAGTTATAGAACTTGATTGATGATATGATAACTAGCATGCATAGGTTGGTAGCTAGACTTGTGTTCTTCAAATAAAGACTAGACCCTTGCTTTTAATGTTGATCTCACGGGGTTTCTAGTGTTTTTGTTGTCTAGCTAATCATGGTGCTAAGGAAGGTGTACATTGAATGCTTCAAATGATATCGAATTTGGTATCGAACTACAAAGGTTTATTCTATACACCTTAGCACTTAGTTGGGTTTTATGGTGCTTATCCAAATCTTAACATAGAGCTTAAAAGTTGGATAAGTAGCATAAAATCCAAACCAAGTTAGCAATTTACACTTGTGTGAAGTGCTAGCTTGAAGAAGCTTTAATTTCCATATCTTTGTAGACTTATCTTGGTGAAATGCTACAATGAGGTGTTTTATCTATGCGCTTGTAGATAGAATAGATTATTTGCTAGTTGTAGGTGTTGACGGTCCTTAAGTACTAAATTTAACCATCAATTAAACATAGAAAAGGATCAAAATGCACCAAACATCTAGAATTAGGGTTTTATCTGACAGAATTCCACGAGCTTTGGTGTTTATCTATTTCTGCAGGGGGTTATCAGAAAATATGGAGAGAAGGCCCACATGTCATGTTTACAACGAGATAATTATGTGCCGTGCAATTTTCCTCAATCTAGAAGAGTCCAGAAGCCACAGGAATGAACGGGAGACCGGACGGGCTCGGGGGCAGGGCGCCCGCCCACCCCCCTTGGACGCCCGCCCTGGCCACGAGTCCAATCCGAACCAAACTCTTGGGTCGTGTTCCACCGACCTAAAGGATCAAGGAAAACCGTGCGATCAATGTCGGTTTGATCCAACGGCCCAAATTCACTTGAAAGGACTATATAACCAAGGCCTCTCCACCCCTGGGGGAGAGAGGAGAAGAGAAGAAATCATTATCAGAGGTAGCCATCAAAGTTAGGGTTTAGAACTTCTCTCCCACAGAGAATTAGAATTAGCTACTCCCTAATCCTTCAAGTTTAGAGGTTTGATTAGATAGCAATTAGAGAAGTAGAGCACTACGCTCTGGATTCGGATCTTCAGTAATAAAGATTGGTATTATTCATATCTTTCTCTAATACTTTGTTCTAATTGCATTATGTCTCTATTTATTATGTTCTTAGTTTGCTCTAGTTCTATATTTTGATATAGTTATGATTGATAATGAGTTTATGTATAAGTTTGCAAAGCGCTTAGCTCTTGACACGAGGGAGTTAAGTGGTAGATCACATGTGGGCGTGGTGCTTAGATGTTATTTACCTGCAAATGTATCCTATTGGCCGGGTTGTGTGGTAGTTCGCGATAGTGACAGCTTCGTTGATTCTTATATAGTCCACCCTTCGTTGATAGGACAGGCAGAATTGGTATTGCGGAGTAAGTCTTGCGATGCTCTGATTTACTTTAGCAATGTTCCATATACATGAATGAAGAGTCTTTTATGCTATACATGATCTTGTAGATAACTAGATTAGATTGTGATTTAGTAGATAGTAGATAACTTAGAATCCATTCTCTAGCTAATCTGACGTCACCTACATATATGAGGAGTAGTCTATTTTCTAATCGCTGTGTTATTTACCCTTGAACTTATAATCCATTATCATTATCTTTATGGTTTATCCCCTGCCAAAGTAAGTGACTGTGTGACGAGTTTCTCATTAGTAATCATGTTCTTGCAAGTTTATCTCTAGTCTATGCCGTGATAGATTTTGTCCTTATCTTAATTTCATCCCTTGTTCTCTTAAACAAAATTATAAATAACGATACCTGGAATACTTATCCTGGTGAAATTCTACAATGAGGTGTTTTATCTGTGCGCTTGCGTATAGAATAGATTATTTTCTAAAGAGCCTTTACATTTATAAATACCTTTGTACACTCTGGCACCATGCTGGGGATGACAACCTAGTATCTAAGTGGTGTTAGCTAGTGTCAACAGTAGGTTTGATTATTGAAATGAAGAACTAGCATGCATAAGTAGTGTAACTAAATGTTTGTGTTTTTACAAGATGTACTAGAACCTTGTTTATAATGTTGATCTCATGGGGTTTTCTAGTTTTGTGAATGTCTAGTTACTAATGGTGCTAATGATGGTGTATATTGGCAACTCTAATTGGTATCACGCTTTAAAGGTCCATTCTTTACACCTTAGCATCATTTGGTAGAAATTGACTCCTATATTTCCTATTCAAGCATATGTGCAAGCTTTCAAATCCAAACTCTTAGCACATATGTAGGGGGAGCAATTGCTACTATTTTGGGTTTATGAAACTTGTCCATATCCTTTACACATGGTAAAATGCATGGGCAAGCAACATGAATCTAAGAAAATTTATTGAAAATCTTTGTAAATGGGTTGTCATCAATTACCAAAAAGGGGGAGATTGAAAGCCCTAGTTTGGTTTTGGATAATTGGTGAAATCCTAGTACTAACCTCCATGCTAAGTGTGTATAGACTAGATGAGGTTGGTACATGCCAAGTGATGGAGCAAGAGATGATCATGGTGATGATGGTGATGACCACAATGTGATCAAGTGCTCAACTTGGAAAAGAAGAAAGATAATAACAAAACCCTATGGAGATCAAGGCAAAGGTATTGCTTAGGGTTTTGGTTTTGGTGATCATGACACCATAAAGGGTGTGATCACATTTAGGATAGATAGCTATAGTATAAAGAGGGCAATTCTTCGGCTAAGTAGTTTTCAAGTGCTACTAGTGTCATTGTTCATGTAGATGCATTTAGAACCTAGTGAGCTAACTTAACCCTTGAAAATGTTTATGAAAATATGCTAACAAACGTGCACAAGGTTGAACACTTGGTGGTTAGCATATTTGTGAAAGGGCTGAAGAGGAGGTGAAGTCGCGGGAGTGTTTCTCACTGAGAAACACTCACAGAACACTGAACTCAGCATCATCGGATGCTAGCCCATCATCTGATGAGTTGTGATTGAGTGGCTCACTTCTGGACAGGGCGTCGGAGCGTCTGACGAGTGCACGTTAGACGCTGGCCGATCACTGTTCACGCGTCAGGTGGAGTATGACGTTAGCAAGTGCGTGAGCTAGGGTTTCTATAATAGAGCACGTCGGACGTAGTAGAGCATTCAATGAGGGTTCATCAGACATGTTAGATGCCCCTATGTGTTTGTAGTGCTCTGTGAGTTGCGTTCGGTGCTAAGGGGCACGTCCGGTGCAACGTACCTGATGTGTCCGACACGTTGTACCTGAGGACTTGAACATTTAAGTGACCATTGGAGATCAACAGGTCACATTCTGTAGGACACATGGTAGCAATCCGAGCGCCTATTAGAGAGCATCAGCCACTAGTGGCACGTCTGATGCTCTGCGTCGGTGCGTCCGATGCCCCCGACAGGGCACCCCCAAATGAGTAACAGCTCTATTCTTTGGGGTGGCTTATAAATAGTGTTTGGCTAGCTCAAGGGTAACTCTCTTGGTATTTTGATATACTTGACATCCTTGTGAGCCTAAACAAACATCTCCCACTCATCTTCTTCATAGATTAACAATCTTAGTGAGATTGAGAGTGATTCCAAGTGTATTTGCTTGAGTGGTTGCATCTACTGGCACTTGGGGATCATTTTGGTTGTGGTTTTCTTGTTACTCTTGGTGATTGCTGCCACCTAGATGGCTTGGAGCAGTGGAGGAGCATTGGCACGAGTTGGTGATTGTTCGTGGCCATCTCCTGGTGATTGTGACGGGTTTTATGCCTTCCTCGGTGGAGAGCCAAGGGCAAATCTAGTGGATTCTCGTGTCATTGAGCTACCTCACTTGTGGGTAGGTTCTTGCAGTGTCCTAGTAAGGAAGTGGTTTGTGCTACTGTTGACACCATTTTTGGGCACGTGTCCAGGATGGCAGGACAGGGTGGCAGTACGATGCGGGTTGCTGGTAAGGATGGTTGCCGATGAGGGAAAGGTTGAGTATGACTAAGTCCTCAAACAGTAATATGATGCCGATGACCAAGTAAAAGGGTCTGCCGATGACTATGGCAAGGGAATTGCCGATGACGCAAAGGAAGAGTCCGGAAGCTGCCAGTTGTCATGTGGAGGAGTTCCGGTTTGTCACGAAGGATGGTTTTATTGTTTCCTTATGTTATTCGTATCGTTTTGTATACGGGTTCCGTGTAATTTAGAATTCGAATTCTAATCGTGTCTGGTCGTAGCTCTTTGGGCAGGGTATAAATATAAGCCCTAAGACCTTGTAATCAGATCATCTATCAAGAAATCAATCAAACATACGTTTTACTCATATTCCAGCGTTTACTTTTCGACGACTTCGTCACCCTTTTTCTTTCTTATTACGAGTTCTTAGGAATTCGTCGACTTAAGCTCGGCGTATTCTCGAGTTCCGCGTGAGTACCTCTTAGCCGTGACATCCGGGCGCATCGCTGTTGTCAGGACTAAAGTATTCGAGTTATCACCTTTGCCGATAGTAGGGTCAAATCGGCTGGCACGCCTTAACGTTTGAATTGGGTATTAGCCCTTTGTGTTTGCAGATCAATTTCGCATCAACACATCTTTTGGCACGCTCGGTGGGACCGATTCAAGATCAAGATCAGCATGTCGATTTCTGACCTCGATCAGGACAACGTCATCCTCGTGACGGAAGCTAACCTTAAGGATGAGCAGAAGCAAGCCATTGCCCAAGCCATGGAAGAGTTCAAGCAGCAGTGCCTGAAGTCTTTCAGCATAAACAGAAGCGGCGAAGTGGTCCAGAAAGATGCACTGCCGGCACCACGGCAGGTCACCTTCGACGCTAATCCTGGCAAGCTTCAAGACATGGTTGACAATGCCATCAATCGAGCGCTGATCAACCAAGCTGGTGTACTGTCTAACACGGTGTTCAACGCCGTGGCAAGAACTTTCAAGGAAGGACAAATCCCGCCGGATTATGTGGGCCCTTCCCATCATCAACCCACAGCACCAGAGGTCACGGCTCCATCGGCTGCCTTGACGAGTGCAAGTGCACAATCTGCCGTCCCTCCAAGCACATTGGGGACTACCGGTGCACTATCTGTGCCGATGGCAACCAACCCCCAAATTTCAGTTGGGCAGCATAAACTGACGACAGATATGTTGGCATCGGCAATGTCAGGGTTAAATCTTCCCCCCAACTGGTGGGGTTATGGTATGCCTCCAGAGTCGACGCCGGGAACATCACAGACGACTGACATGAGGGGCAAAACTCCTATGACGTCAGTACCTTCCAATGTGCCGGTGAACCAGAGTCCTCGGTATACCACAACTACTACTGCAAGGCCTCACACTGGGAATCCTCAAGATTCAATGTTCCAGATGCCCAACGCATCGGCAGAGTCAATGCTGATGCAACAGAGGCCTATGGCCCAGTCGGGGTATGTCAATTCAACGACGGTACCCAATTACCAATCATCGGCAGCACCTATGCCGATGAACGCTGGTAATGGATGGCTTGGACAGCAAGCCTTTCCACAGTCGCCCCAGCAAGGTTATCAGACTACGGGGTTCCAGCAAGGACAGGTGTATCCCGGGTTCCAAGGTCAGGGAATTCCCAACCAGCCAATAAATTTTGGACAGCAACTCGGAGGACAGCCAATCGGTGGACAACAGTTTGGTAGTCCGCAGATTGGAGGACAGGCGACCAATACGATGTTCCATACAGGTCACGTCCCGAACAGACACGTGGAGGTTCGCCACCAAGTGCCAGATCCGCAGCCGCCTCATCGGCAAGATGCCGATGCGTATTGGGCCGATAAGATTGCCGAAGTAATGAGGGAACAATTTGGGATAAAACCCAAAGTCAACACTTATTCTTATCGGACACCGTATCCTCCCGCGTATGATTTGATCCCGCTTCCACATCGGTACAAAGTACCGGATTTCACAAAATTTTCCGGACAGGACGATACGTCAACTATGGAGCATGTCAACAGGTTCATTATCCAATGTGGAGAAGCTGGTAACAGGGACGAATTGAGAGTTCGCCTATTTTCATCATCATTATCGGGATCGGCCTTTACTTGGTTCATATCATTGCCTCCCAATTCAGTGATTACTTGGGCCGATCTGGAGAAGCAATTCCACAAATACTTCTTCTCGGGGGTTCATGAGAAGAAAATCACCGACTTGGTCAAGCTGAGGCAACGTAATGATGAGTCGGTTGAGGGATTTGTGCAGAGGATACGAGAGGTCAAAAATAAATGCTATAGCCTGGTTCTGGATGATCGGCAGCTAGCCGATTTGGCTTTCCAGGGTTTGTTGCCGCACATCAGGGATAAGTATGCCTCTCAGGAGTTTGAAAGTTTAAGTCACTTGGTGCAGAGGATATCCGATCAAGACGTCAAGCCTTTCGAGCCTAAGAGGGCATGGAATAAGAAAGTCTCATTCGTTGATGAAGCAACAAGCTCAGATTCCGATGAAGAACCAGTAATCGGTTTAGCAGAATGGGTAAAAAACAAGAAACCGATGTCCTGTCCTTTTGGGCAGAAGGAACCAGAGAAGTTTGCATTTGACACCGCCAAGGCCGATAGGATATTTGACTTTCTACTCCAGGAAGGTCAAATCAAATTGTCACCCAACCACGTGATCCCATCGGCAGAAGAGTTGAAGAGGATGAGGTATTGCAAGTGGCATAATGCAACCTCACATGACACCAATGAGTGTAAGGTGTTCAGACAACAGCTGCAATCGGCCATAGAGTCGGGGAGAATCAAGTTTGATAGTTCCAAAGCCCAGAAGCCGATGAAGATAGACCAACATCCTTTCCCGACGAACATGTTGGATGCTAAGGGGAAGGCTAAGGTCTTAACGTCGGAGACAGCTGAGAAGAGTGCATCGGTAGATCCTCAGCATCAAGTTACTACCGCCGATGCAAGAAGTAAGGGCTTGGTCCAGGAAGGGGCTAGCTCAGGAAAAATTCCTCGATCTGGTATTGTCATAACTCATAGAAGGCCTCGAGAGGGATGGCAACAACGGGAAGATCGGTACCGGCGCCAGCAGGAAGATTATCGACGGGAAGAAGAGAGACGCCGACAGGAGTGGAATCGGCACAGGGATCATTGGAATTGCCCGTTCTTCATCCATTGTTGGGAGGAAAATATCAAACTTCCTACTGTCAGGGACTGTCCTGAGTGCAACGGTTATGATCGGTACGACAGGAACGATCGGCGTTATCATGATGATGAGCGACGATTTAATGGGCCGATCAGAGGAAGGGCGTCAGTTCATGATCGGCTGGGGGGCAGGCTTAACGTTCACGATCGGCTCGGTGACCGTTTCCAGTATTTTCCCAGGAACCAAGAGGAGCTTGAAAGAATGGCTGATCCGCGGGTTCCCGATGAGTTCATATTTTGCAGAGATGCTAACACGCATCGTATGGAGTCAAGAGAGAACCGATGCCCGACAGTAAGGCAAAGACCGCTTCCTCCATGGTGCCCTCAAGGATTAACCAAGACACAGAAAAGGAGGTTGCAACGGGAAAGGCAGGAAGAGTTAAATAAAGGAGAGAGTTTTGAAAGTCGGCAGCCGGCAGACACTAAGAAGGAAGGTCCATCGGCAGGTGTCAACATGGTATTCATGTTGCCGATGGAGTTTCTTGCACCGGCCAGTGACGATGAGTTGGGATTTTCTGATCAGATAGCTCAGTTGGCTCTGGATCCGATGACGGCTATCTTTGAGAAACCTGCCGATAACGAGAGACAGCATCTTAAAGCTTTGTTCCTCAAAGGAAGGGTTGATGGGCAGCCAATGACTAAGATCCTAGTTGATGGTGGAGCTGCTATTAATATTATGCCATATGCAGTATATCGGAAGCTTGGGAAAGGGGACCAAGATTTGACCAAGACCGATATGATGCTCAAAGACTTTGAGGGAAACGTGTCTCCGGTCAAGGGGGCGATATGTGCAGAGTTGACCATCGGCAGCAAAACCTTGCCGACAACCTTTTTCGTGATCAGCGGGAAAGGTGCCTACAATTTATTATTGGGGAGAGATTGGATTCATGCCAATTGTTGTGTCCCATCTACAATGCATCAGTGCTTGGTTCAGTGGGTAGGTGACAAGATTGAGATCGTCCCAGGGGATTCTTCTTATGTTATCGCATCGGCAGAAGCGGATACTTATGAAAAAACTAGGTGCATTTCAGGAGAAGTTTGGGAGAAAGATTTTCTCAAAGTTGCCGATTATGAGATTCCACCGATCCAAGCAGTCGGTTCTGACGATGGTTTTTGATGGATAGATTCGCCGATGATGGAAAATTGGGCCAGGGATTCACATCGGCCGATGATTTGGTAGAAGTAGATATAGGTAGTGGTGATAAGCCTAGGCCTACTTTTATTAGCGCTAGACTAGATCCTGAGTGTAAACGGCAATTAATTAGTTTGTTAAAGGAATATAAAGATTGCTTTGCTTGGGATTATACAGAGATGCCTGGTTTAGACCGATCGATTGTTGAACATCGGTTACCCATCAAGTCTGGATTTCGGCCACATCAGCAACCAGCCCGCCGATGTAATCCTAATATTCTACCTGATATTAAGGCCGAAATCACTAAACTTATTGAAGCTAAGTTTATTCGGCAATGTCGATATGCCGAATGGATTTCTAATGTCGTCCCGGTTTACAAGAAGAACGGGAAGCTTCGGGTGTGCATTGATTTCAGGAATCTCAATAAAGCTACGCCGATGGATGGATATCCAATGCCTGTCGCCGATCTACTGGTTGATGCTGCGGCTGGCCATCGGGTCATCAGCTTCATGGATGGTAATGCGGGTTACAATCAAATATTCATGGCAGAAGAGGATATTCCAAAAACCGCATTCAGGTGTCCTGGTCATGTTGGATTGTTTGAATGGATAGTCATGACTTTTGGGTTAAAGAATGCTGGTGCTACTTATCAAAGGGCTATGAACTTCATATTTCATGAGTTCATCGGCAAAATCGTAGAAATTTATATTGATGATGTGGTGGTTAAGTCTGGAGATTTCTCAAAGCATCTTGCCGATTTACGAAAAGTGTTGGAGTGCACCAGGAAGCATGGATTAAAGATGAATCCCAACAAGTGTGCATTTGGCGTATCGGCGGGGCAGTTTCTTGGTTTTATGGTACATCAGAGGGGTATTGAGATTAGTCGAAGGTCTATTGATGCCATCAATAAAATAGTGGCCCCTACCAATAAAACTGAGCTCCAATCCTTGATTGGCAAGGTGAATTTTATCAGAAGATTTATATCGAATTTATCTGGGAGGATTCGTGCTTTCAGTCCCCTTCTTAAATTGAAAGCCGATCAGGAGTTTGTTTGGGGAGAAGAACAGCAGTTGGCTCTGGATGAGATCAAAAAATATCTAGTGAATCCTCCAGTTTTAGTTCCACCCCAACAAGGGAAACCCTTCAAATTGTATTTGTCTACCGATGGATCGGTTATCGGTTCAGCTTTAGTTCAAGAATTTGAAGGGAAGGAGAGAGTAATTTATTATTTGAGCAGGAGGTTGATTGATGCTGAAACCAGGTATTCGGCCATAGAGAAGCTGTGCTTGTGCTTATACTTCTCATGTATCAAGCTGAGACATTATCTGTTGTCGGCCGAATGTGCTGTTGTTTGCAAAGATGACGTGGTCCGATACATGCTATCTATGCCGATTATGAGTGGTAGGATCGGTAAATGGATTTTAGCGCTGTCGGAATTCGATTTGCGTTACGAATCGGTTAAGGCGGTCAAAGGGCAGGTTATGGCTGATTTTGTGACTCAACATTGCGGCCTAGTGGAAACCTTGGAAGTTGCACCCTGGACGCTCTTCTTTGATGGATCTACTTGTGATCGGGGAGCAGGAATCGGCATTGTGTTAGTTTCTCCTAGGGGGAGGAAGTATGAATTTTCCTTGCCGATTGTTGCTACATCAACAAATAATCAGGCTGAGTATCAAGCTCTGATCAAGGGATTGGAGTTGCTAAGAGAAGTTCGCGCTGATGCTGTTGAAGTATTCGGAGATTCCATGTTGGTTATAAATCAATTGGCTGGAAGCTATGAGTGCCGAAGTGAGGTTCTCATAACCTATTTCGAGAGAAGTATGCAACTGTTGAAGGAATTCAAGAACTTCCGATTGGAGCATATTCCCCGATTGCATAATGAAGACGCTAATCGGTTAGCCCAGCATGCCTCGGGATATCAGCCAATGATTAATGCAACATCGGCAGTCACTGCCGGTGATTGGAGGGAAGAAATTATTGATTATCTAAAAGATCCATCCAAAAAGGTTGAAAGACGGGTCCGATTTCAGGCAACCAAGTATGTGATCCTTGAAAATGAATTGTATTATCGGACTATCGACGGAATTCTTCTCCGATGCTTGGGTGATGATGAAGCCAGAAGTTTGATGGGGGAAATCCATGAAGGAGTGTGTGGAGCGCATCAATCAGCTTTTAAGATGAAGTGGATGATTCGAAGGAATGGATATTTTTGGCCAACCATACTTGAAGATTGTTTTAAATATTTCAAGGGATGTCAAAGTTGTCAAAAGTTCGGTAATATCCAGAGAGCACCCGCATCGGCTATGAATCCTATAATAAAACCCTGGCCGTTCCGGGGATGGGCTATCGATCTGATCGGCCAGATTTATCCACCGTCTAGCAAAGGGCATAAATTCATTCTAGTTGCCACTGACTATTTCACCAAGTGGGTCGAAGCTATTCCTTTGAAGAAAGTCACATCGGCCAATATAATTGATTTTGTGAAGGAGCACATTGTTTACCGATTTGGGATTCCCCAAACGATTACTACCGATCAGGGCACCATGTTCACGTCGGGGGAGTTCGATGAATTTGCAATCAGTATGGGAATTAAAGTGTTGAATTCTTCTCCTTACTATGCTCAAGCCAATGGGCAGGCCGAAGCGTCTAACAAGGGAATTATCAAGCTTATTAAACGAAAGATTGAAGAAAATCCTAGGCGGTGGCATACATTGTTAAATGAAGCACTGTGGTCTTATCGGATGGCTTGTCATGGATCAACCAAGGTGTCACCTTATCAGTTGGTGTATGGACATGATGCAGTTTTGCCTTGGGAGATTAAGGCTGGATCTAGGCGATTATCTTTTCAAGATCAATTGGCTGCCGATGATTATGCCACTTTAATGACCGATGAGTTAGATGATTTAGCAGGGCATCGGTTAAAGGCTTTAATGAGTATAGAAGAGAATAAGAAGAGAGTTGCCAGATGGTATGATAAAAAGGTGAAGGCTAAGGAGTTTGCCGATGGGGATTTGGTATGGAAGTTGATTTTGCCAGTCGGGACTAAAAGTTCAAAGTTTGGGAAGTGGTCTCCTAATTGGGAAGGTCCTTATCGGATAAGGCACTCGGCTCCTGGCAACGCCTATATTCTAGAAACTCTCGAAGGAGTTGAATTTCCCAGAGCATTGAATGGCAAATATTTAAAAAAGTACTACCCCAGCATATGGATCGATGCATAAAAGTTAAGTGCCGATAACACTCCTATCGGCTGGATTTAAATGTTTGAGGGCAGACTTAATGTTTCAAAAAACGCCGATAACAGTCTTATCGGCTAGACTAAAAGCCAAAAGCAGGAAGAAAAAGGTGTGTTGCCGATAAAAGCTTCAGATGTTCAGCAGCGCTTGGATTGCCGATATGGCGCGCAGCCGGATCTGATTGGCTGTCTCTATCTCTTTGATATCATCGTCGGCAGAACCTTCAATTGGCTTCAGCTTCCTCTTCAGTTGCAGCGCTTTACGACCATGGATGTTTCGTTCCTGTTCAAGATGCTTGATGGCCTCCGGCAGCTGACTATCTTCCTGTTGGGCTTGGGACAGGGCGTCTTCCACTTGCTTGAGTTCAGCCAGCAGAGCTTCTCTTTTGGCCGATAGATCGGACATTTTCTGCTTCAGTGCGTCACCTGAGGACTTTAAGATGCCGATGCTCTTATGTTTCTCATCGGCTAAGAGTTTTTCTTTTGCCATCTCCTCAGAAAGTTGGACTTGAGCAGCTCTGTCGGCAAGGCGCCGGGTAGCTCTCTGGTACTGTAACTGCCGGCTTTCTAGATGTGCGGCGTGGAAGAGTGCTTCCTCGGCATCGGCAGGGATTTGGCCTCTAAGGGTCTTGAACAGAGCTTTGGCTGGGTCGGAATCATCGACCAGTTGGGTTGTGTCTTGATGAAGTATGGCCGACAACTCCTCCAGCCTAGCTTTGGTTTCTGCCGATACGATTCCAACTGCCTGAGAAGAGCTTGCTTCCTCGCCCTCTTCTTCAAAGATATCAATGGCGAAGGAAAATAAGCTGTCGGGAGAATCTTGTTCCTGAAGATGAAATAAGTCAATTTTATGGTCAAGACATCAGCGGATGATACCGATTGAAAGGTGGATGACTTACTTGCTTCAGGGCAATTTCCTGCCTTTGACTCAGAGAGGCCGATAGAGCTGCAGGTTGATCGGCGGATGTTGCCGATAGAATGATATCGCCTGAAAGAAGACAGGAAGGGTTATAAGAAGAAATGAAGATAAGTTTATCGGTAGGAGTATTGTTGGGATATGTTACCCGGAATTGGAACAACAGTTGTTTGGATTGAGGAGACCGCCGATGATATAACTGGACCTGCCGGGCCAGTTGTTTGTTCGCCTACGTCAGATAATGCGCCTGCTGTTCGAGGTACTTCTTGCTGAGGTTCTTCGGTCTGTAGTGCTTCCTGTATTGATTGAGGAGATGTTCCTTGCTGTGCTTGGGCTCCTGGAGGGGAAGGAGAAGATCCCACCGGGGTTGGAAACACCGGAGGAGGAGGAGAAGTTGCCACTTTCTGACGCTTTGGTCCAGTCTTGACGCCTTGGACGCCTTTCCTCTTTGGCTGGCTAGACTGGGGGAGATCGGCACCTTGACGTTTGGCTTTTGCCGATGTACCAGTTTGCTGCAACAACAATAAAGAGTTTATAAGCACAGACAACCGATATAAAGATAAGTCAGCATAAATAAAAAGGGGTTTTAAACAGATTGCCTTGAAAGCTTGCGCCAGAGTGGAAGCAGTTACCGGTGGAGATGTCTGAGTTTTCCTGGTAGTAACCTTCTTGAGACGCGCACCCCGATGTACGATGGAGGCCAGAGTGGGAGCATTGTGGCCGATTGAGGAGATCGGGCCTGATGGGAATAAGTCGATCGGCTTGCCACTCCTGCTGACCGATGGGGGGATGTTATCAATCTGCAAAAAGAATACGGGGGTAAATTATCAATGAGAATAGTATTGGAAAATGAGACATCGGTTCAAAGCACTTACAATGTCGTCAGGAACTTCATATTCGGAGTCGATCATGCCGCGGTATGAGAGAGCCGATCTGCAGAATAAATTCTCCTTCCATTCTGCCCACCATAGCTTGTATGCTTGAGTGATAAAGGCAGCTGGAACCCATTCTGATAGATCTACATCTGTATCGGCATTTGGTGGTAACTGGGCTACTCGGGTCCACTCGAGGAGGTTAGCAATGGGTTCTCTGGGCTTTATTACATCGGCATAAGGAAGTGCGATCGGCAATTGGCCGAAAGCCAGCTGGCGAGCTAATGCCGATGGGTTGTAGAATTCATAGGTTTGGGGAGAGGTTTTTGTGCTGCCGAAGAAGTTCACTGGTATGGCTCTGGGAGTCACGATTGCCATCATCACCTCATTGTCCCTATCAAGAGCGTCGTCGAATGGATTGAAGGTCAGAGGGAGCATGCTGTCTGGGTCGTCATAAGCTAGCCACGGTCGTTCATCTCTGGCCAGACCCTCATACAGCGTTTCGAAGAATCGGCCGATCTGATCCGGAGCGTTCCCTGAACCGGGTAAAACTATAACGGCTTCGCCGAAGTTCAGGGGGGCACGTGTTGCCGATTCCTCTTCGCCCAACACATGGTTCTCGGCTATATCTCTTGGGAAATGCTGAGAGAACAAGTTGAGATCAAGGCGTTTGTGCAGGTGCAGATTGAGCCACATATTGATAAACCACCAAGGACCTCCCAAGTTGCCGATAGGTTGGCCGAGTAGGAGTTTTTGGGCTACCTGATGAAGGAGGTGATAAACAGCGCCGAGCAGATAGCGGCCGAGAGGAAATTGACCACCGCTAGCCAACCTTTCTGCTGCCGATAGGTAGACAGAAGTCGGTCCTGCCGATCGACCACAGAATACGAACTTGTCTAGCCACATGTTCAGAAAAGTGGTTTGTTCCTTTAGGGTGACAGGTCCTTTCCCGCGGTACTTCTGGATGTACCCTGACCAGCCGCCGATAGCGCGAGTCTCCACTTTGGCGCTGGGGGCGGTATCGAAAAAGTGGGTGCTATCGGCAGAAGATATGTCTAACCCAGTGAGCATGGCTACATCGGCAAGGGTAGGAGAAGCAGGGCCGTGGCCGAAAACAAAAGCGTTGAGAGTATCTGACCAGAAGTAAGATGCGGCTATCAGCAACGACTCGTTTCTGTGCATATCGGCAATGGACAGCCTGATGCATTGAGCTAATTTCCTCTCACCCCATTGAATTTCATAAGAGTTGCTGACCCTCAAGAACCAGTCTTTCCATCCTACAGTAGGGCTAGGCCAAGAACGAAAGGTGTCTTTCCATAGATCTAGAGTAAAGTTTTCAGCTCTAAAGGGAATCCTGTTGGTTTCTGCGTTGATGAGGTCGGTTGGATCTGGATCCCCTAGGGGGCCGAGACACTGAAGATGCGGTTGATCGGTAGGGATGACAATTTTGTTGGATAATTCCTGGTGTTTTGGGGAATAAAAATACAAAGAAAAAGGGGGAAGGAAAATATTCGGTAAGGTAAATCGCAGATGAACAGGAATGCAGGAAAAAGGTACAATGGATGAGATGAAAGTCTGACCTCGGGGACGATGAAACCGACGGCCATCTTGTCGTGAAGGTGGGCGCTGGAAGACGCCGGAGTTGACGAAGAAGGATGCTTGTCGGAGATCTTGAGGGTTGAGAAGGGCGCCGCCGCTGGAAAAGTAAAGTTGGATGGCAGGATGGTGTAGTGGGAAAGGAGTACCCAAGAAGGAGCTATTTATAGGGCAAGATGGACAGGGGCAAATCTGACTTATTTCTTTGCCACATCCGAGAAACCCGAGGTACTCGAGTAGATATGGTAACTGTTCGCACGATAATCCAGGGATTGTGCAGGTGATTTGACGGGAAGCGGTCATTATCTAAAGATATTTTACTGTGTATGATCTTTTGGTCGATCCATCGGTAATGTTCTATAACGGTCATCTTGCCGATGGGCGGATAGAGGGGAAGTGACCGTTTTTGCGGACATCCTGGGCAGAGCATCGGCAGATTGTTGTAACGGTATTGTTGCCGATGTACGATTAGGAGAGATGCCCGTTTGGGAAGTTGTGGATTTCGAGAGATCTGCGGAGGATTAGGATCAGGGTTGCCCAGATTGAGGTTGTCGGTTACCAGATTAGGAGCATTAATTGCGGAAAGGACATCATTACTGCAGAGAATTTCGGAGCATTAATAGTTTTATACTCCGAAACTGGGGGGCATGTGTTGACACCATTTTTGGGCACGTGTCCAGGATGGCAGGACAGGGTGGCAGTACGATGCGGGTTGCTGGTAAGGATGGTTGCCGATGAGGGAAAGGTTGAGTATGACTAAGTCCTCAAACAGTAATATGATGCCGATGACCAAGTAAAAGGGTCTGCCGATGACTATGGCAAGGGAATTGCCGATGACGCAAAGGAAGAGTCCGGAAGCTGCCAGTTGTCATGTGGAGGAGTTCCGGTTTGTCACGAAGGATGGTTTTATTGTTTCCTTATGTTATTCGTATCGTTTTGTATACGGGTTCCGTGTAATTTAGAATTCGAATTCTAATCGTGTCTGGTCGTAGCTCTTTGGGCAGGGTATAAATATAAGCCCTAAGACCTTGTAATCAGATCATCTATCAAGAAATCAATCAAACATACGTTTTACTCATATTCCAGCGTTTACTTTTCGACGACTTCGTCACCCTTTTTCTTTCTTATTACGAGTTCTTAGGAATTCGTCGACTTAAGCTCGGCGTATTCTCGAGTTCCGCGTGAGTACCTCTTAGCCGTGACATCCGGGCGCATCGCTGTTGTCAGGACTAAAGTATTCGAGTTATCACCTTTGCCGATAGTAGGGTCAAATCGGCTGGCACGCCTTAACGTTTGAATTGGGTATTAGCCCTTTGTGTTTGCAGATCAATTTCGCATCAACAGCTACACCTCTTAGCCACTGACAAGTGTTGGTCGACACAACAGGGATGTAGCATGTCGGTAAGCATGTGAACCTTAGGAGAAAATCATGTGTCTCATTTGTGATTGTTCATTAGACTTCTTCTAGTGATTGGACTTCATATTATTGTGATTGGTTCATCCCCTCTATGTGGCAGTATAAAGATCAAATCCTCTTATTTACATTTCCGCAAACTAGAGTAGCTTACTTACTTGTATAGAAACTTTAAGTAGCTCTCTACTGTAAGTAGAGACATAGTTCTTATGTGCCTAGTGACTATAGCAACTAGAATTGTTGGTTAGGTGGCTTGCCATTTGCTAACCTCTTGCTCTAGCGAGTTTGTAGAATTTTTAAATAGGCTATTCACGCCCCTCTAGCCATATTAGGACCTTTCAGGGAGGGGCTCTATTTTTATAGGCCGGTGGAGTGAACCGTAGCCCTTAGATCAAACTAACTTGAATGGATGGAGGAGATCAATCCTTAGAAGTGATTGTGATAGTAGGGTGCTGATAGGTAGGGCCTACCTGTATCGGCCATCCTAGGGGCTGGGTCGGCTGACCTAGCCATCTTCTAGTTGGGTCCTACCTTCACACGATGTGTCTTCTTGTGTCTTCTAGATCCTTCTCTATTTGGTTTCGCCAAGAAATATTCTTTTTAGCCCGATATTCTTCATATCTCCTTCATATTTCCTGATACACCCCTGTAGAATACAAATTCTACAAAACAATGGAATTCTGTTAGATAACCCCCTATGCTACGTTGATATTATGTTGTATTATCCTTTTTATGATTGGTTGATGGGTTGCTTTATGGTAGTTAAGGACCGTCAACAGTCACCTTCTCAGCAAGCTCCTATGCAAGGTCCCTAGTGCGACTATGGCATTCTGCGACAATATATCCTCCGTCTACAGGTCCTGGAATCCCATTCATCACTGGCGCACAAAACACATGAAACTAGACATTTATTTTGTCTGCGAAAAGGTGGACATTGGAAGCTTTGAGTCATGCATGTTCCCAGTGTGCGACAACTCACAGATGTGTTCATGAAAGGTTTGCCTCTGGTGTTGTTTTTCGAGTTTAGAGATAGCCTCACCATCATGGACGTCGATGTCGAGACTGTGGAGGGTGTTAGCAAAACCAAGCCTCCAACACGTAGTTCTGCATGCAGCACTGAATCTTCAGTGCTTATCCGGTTAGCCATTGCACACCGTGCACCCATCGCGTGCCTAGGCCTCTAGATGACACGCACCGTTGTGGCTCATTGGTGATATTTAGGTCTCATTTGGTTATGGCTCTGGCTCCTTTCTATGGTGCATGGAAGAACCGACAAATCCTTTATACAATACATAGAGAAACTAGTGAAAATAAAAATAATGGCTTAATTCATTTTAGATAATTGAGATAAAAAATTATTTTACACGAAGGAGTTAGAGCCAAAGTCGTATGAAACTCCACCAAAGGGAGGTCTTAATTACTCACAAAACTAACACAATAACTAAAAAACTAACACAATAACTCAGCTATTGTAAGCTACAATCACAATAGTCATAGGTATCTTTGTGCTAGTCCTCGCTACAAATATTTAACTATTGGCATTTGACTATAATTTATATTCTTGTATTTCATAGACCCCTCCTGAACCATAAACCAATATTGAGAGCATGGCATACATTTTTGGGTGTGTCACACCAACAAACGACTAAAGCTTTGCTTAAGCATCAACCGTGTCTGTACACTCGCTCTCGTCATGTGGGCTATTTCTCTTCCTCCTCACATCCTCACCAGCATGACCCGCCACCGACATCCCCAGTCACCCTGTCTAGCAGCTCCTTTGCCCTGTGGTGGCGTGTTAGGGATTCGTCGGAGCTCCACAGCGGCGATGATGGCCACGAAGCTCCGAACCCTAGTGCCCCATGGTGGCCGCCTTCTTTCCCGCTTTCCGCCTCCTTCCGCGGCGAGCTATGCCCATGGAGCTCCTTGCCCTGACGTGGTCTGGCCGCCTTCACCATCACCATGGCCTCTAAACCACCCTAACGCCGTCTCCACCGCTTGTCCGGCCTTCCTTCCCCGAACCCCCTTCTATGGCCGCCAGAGATGGAGAAGAAGAGGAGAGAGCACGAGAGGGGGAAATGTTGAAACTAATGTTGACGAGGTCTTCATCTTCGTCATTGTCATCATCTTCTTCCTCTTCGGTGGGGCATAGGAACGTGAGTTCAGGTCCTGGCACATCGACTGATGACCGACCGTTGAGTAAATTTGTATATTTTTTGGATCAGCCTATCCCACAATCACATGTTTTTTTCCTGGTTGAACACTCGTTTTTTTCCAACCGCACGACGAAGATCCAATGGTCTTGATTGTTTATTCTACCTTTGGCCTTCTTCTACCTCTAGATTACCCCTGCCCCCGCCCACTGCCCAACCGCAACACTGTAGGGCTTCTTCTACCTCTAGCTCTAGCCAAGCCCTACCATGTCTGCGGCGGCCTCCCTCTTCCTCTCCCCACCTGCCATTGATTTCTTCTCTAACACCAGCGAACGCCCGAGACAACCCCGCCTTGACTTTGCTTAGCCCCCTCCGCCGCTGTCAGGGCGCCTAAATCGCTCTGCCACCATGCCCACCAGTCAGCCCCCCTATCTGGTTGCCTCTCTCTAGTTGGCTCCTTATATACCCGACAGAGTTGAAAAAAAGAGGAGGAGAGGCTCACAAGAAGCCTAGAGTCTTTGTCTTCGGTGGAAGATGAGGAGAAGGCCGCCTACCTCATCACGGGCGTGAGCACGTTGCCTAGCGTCGATCACTAGAGGAAGAAGACGTCGGCTGTGAGCATACGCTACGCCAAAAGAAATCATAGTGTGGAAATCGGCAAAACAACCCATTGTTGTTTACTTCCTTTGTCCACAAATAAATGCACATCTTGTATAATGCATGTCTATGCTTTTCGAGAAATCAAACTTTTTAAAGCTTGACTAGAAATATATTAAATAGTATCAATATTTATATCTACAAATAAGTATATTATATGAAAATATATTTCATACTCGATCTAATATATATTACATATGATAAATATTAGTATATTTTATATATATTTAGTCAAATTTAAAAAAGTTTGACTTGTTAAAAAACGAGATGCACATTTATTTGAGTACGGAGGAAGCAGCTTTTCTATATTTTTTTACTCCAAAACAAAATAATAATGAGTGTTACACGTAGCACATGCTCATCACGCTGCATGATTCTCTATTGGAAAAAGTCTACATAACCTCCCAAATTATCAAGGGTGGACTACTTCGCCCCCCGAACTATAAAACCAGATATTCTACCCTCTGAACTTTCAAAACCGGTCAAATAACCTCCTAGAGTGGTTTTGGATGGTGGTTTTGTCTTTTTCTTTTTTATTTATTTCCGCTAAATCTTTGAAAAATCATAAAAAAATCATAAAATGAAAATTTCAATTTTGTTGGACTTCTGATGAGTAGATCTACATAGTGAATATATAATATGGTATACTTTAGTATAAAGTTTTTGTTGTAGCTTTAAATCTATATTTTTCTGTAATTAAATCGAATAATTCATATATGCAGTTCCTATGATCCAATTATGGTGAAATTTTTATGGTGGGCTCATTATTGTATGCTTGAACTATGGTAAAAGTTTCATACCCAGTGGATCACGTATAACTTAGTTATCAATTTATTTAGCTTTATTCTTGTTAAATCTATGCTTTATTTATAACTAAGTTATACGTGATCCAATGAGTATGAAATTTTTACCATAGTTCAAGCATACAATAATGAGCCCACCATAAAACTTTTATCACAATTGGACCACAGGAACTGCATATATGAATTATTCAAATTAATTACAGAAAAACATAAATTTAAAGCTACAGCAAAAATTTTGTACTAAAGTATACCATATTATATATTCACTGTGTAGATCAACTCATCAAGAGTCCAAGAAAATTAAAATTTTCATTTTATGATTTATTATGATTTTTCAAATATTTAGCAAAAATAAATAAAAAAGAAAAAGACAAAACCACCCTTCAAAACCACTCGAGGGGGTTATTTGACCGGTTTTGAAAGTTCAGATGGTAGAATATCCGGTTTCATAGTTCAGAGGTAAAGTAGTCCACCCTAGATAGTTTAAGGGTTATGTAGACTTTTTCCATTCTCTATTCTTCCTCTCACTAGTCTTCATCCCGGCCCCGGCCCCGGCCCGGCCCAGCTTGTCAGCCTTCTCAGTTCTCACACATTCATCGCACACAGATTCCCACTGTACATAGCGAGACAGCAGAAGCGAAGCTGAGAGAGCAGAGCATGATGGCTCTATAGTCAGACAAGAAAGAAAGGCAGTGCAGGGCTGCAGGGGAAGAGGGAGCCCCGCCCAAGATCGCAAAGGCAAAGCGGCACACATCCATGGAGGTGGAGCCACCACCAGCTGCCGCGGCCGCTGTAGGAGCAGCCCTTCTGAAATGCCGCGGCAACGGTGCCGGCGGGGAGCCAACGGTCGAGGCCTTTGGTAAGGCGGGGTCGAGGAGCCCGAGCCGCGCGGCCCCGCGGGGACCTCCACAAGAACCGAACGGCACCCCCGGGCCAAGTCACCGCCGCGGGGAGGAGGAGGAAGAGGAGCCGCTGCGGCGGGGGCTCGCGGCGGCTCAGGCGCGGGCACGGGCGCGGCGGAAGGCGGGGCACGCCACGCCGTCGCCGTCCTGGAAGCTGGAACCGTCGCCGCCGCGGCCGGAGGATGAGGCGCTGGCCGAGGCGGATTCGGGAGCGGGGAGGAGGGGCGCGCCGGCCGCGTCGGCGCGGCAGCTGGGCGCCACCCTGTGGGAGATCCAAGACGTCATCCGGGCCGCCGGCGCGGGCCGACGGATCCGGCGCCGCGGGCGGAGGGCGCCCACCGCCGATGACGCGAGTGCGGATGCGGATCGGGTATGAACTTTGCCATCGGCGTCGCTTTTTTCCGGTCAAACTTGATGACGCTAGTGGTCAGCTTGATGTCAGTATGCGTGCATCATCTAATGCTTCTCTTCCCACCTTTTTTTTGTGGGTTTCTTGGATCACGTCGCTCGATCTTGCGTCAAATCACTCAAATAACGCTGCCTTTTGGTCCCTAATAAAAAAAAAACTTCGGTGGATTAGCAGCTATTATATGCTTGTTCCCTCGTGTGGTTAGCTGTTTTCAGTTCTTTTCAGTGTTGCTAAATATTACATGCCTTTCTGTGACAAACTGACAGCATCAGATAGAATACAAGAGTGAGTTATGGAGCATCTGTGTATATCCTCTTCGGTTCTTTTATCAGAAACAGTTCGATACTCATAGTCTACCACTAAGCACTTTGTGATTCGATTATAGTTACTGTTAAGTCTTGGTTGTAAGTTGCATAATTTTTTTTAAGAGAATTAACTCTGCTTCTAAGAAAGCAACAGGCAACAAAGTTTGCTGGGGATACCAGCCACATTACAGGTCCATGCTAGATAGAACTAGCCATTTCACTACTACAAGAAGAACTGCATAATTTTCCTTTTTTTAAAAAAAAAATATTTCTTCTCCACCTACTTTAGTTGAATTTTCAGAGCGAGCAAGTAAATGCAGCCATAAAAGCTGAATCCAAGTTTTTGTGATAGTGTTGTCTGCACGACCCTTGCAATTGAGTATTTGCTGGTACTCGTTTGACTTATGATGTACTGGATATATCATATATGGTGGATCTGTAGGTGGCCACTGTACAATACTGTTGTTATTCCGGCCTTTTGTTGCGTGGGGTGATGCACCGTGATTTTCTGTTGAGCAGTAACAGCTATACAATTATTTTGTGGTAGTGGATGGGATTCTTGGTGTAGTTTGTGGTAGTGGTACGGATACCTCATTTGGTTTGAAGTGCTTAAGTGTAGTTTGCTGATCCAAGCATAGATCCGAAGTCCAGTTATATTAGAACATCACTGTTTTTTTTATTTAGGGTGTCCAAATTGATAAGCTATAAGCGAAACACAAAGAATATTAAAATTAGTGCTGCATGAACATCTAATATGGACTAAAGATGAGCCTAAGTTCGGCGCACTTGCATGTATTGTGAGCTTCAGTGTGGTGGACTGAGCTTCAGTGTCAACATGTACATGGAATTAGAATTAGAATTATATACTAGATGATTGTGAGTTCATTTCTTTTTAATGTTTATGACATTTTCCATCCTAAGGCCTAAGGCATACTCGTATCTTTGTCTCGTTTTGTATGCTTTAATTTCTTCATTTGTGGTTTCTCCTAATATAGCTTCTGTTTACCGAGCTACCTATTTCTTTCTGTAGGAATCACCAAACTACATTGTGTTCTTGAGTATTTAGCATGCTTGTACTTGATATTTTTGTTCAGTTATTTATTCACGAGAGCTTTTTGTTCAGTTATTTATCCACGAGAGCATGGAGAAACCTTGCCTCGGTTAGGGACAGTGAAGTGGTAAAGAAAGTGTATATCAGGCGGTGGTTGCAACTTTTTAAAGTATGTAACTGGTAGTTGTGAAAAAAAAAATCGCATAGATCCTAAAAACTTGCAATATGCACTTCATTCTTGTTTAATTGTTTATGCATTTGTTTTTCTGTGACCAAGTTTCATGTTCTTAACGAAGTAGAGGGGCCTTGGTTTCTGCTCACACCATGCAACTTGTAAGGCTCCCCTCAATTCCGTTCACTGGCGGAGGGCTGTGGAGGCCAAGCTGGGTGCTGCACCCCCTCCATACACTGTCCACTGAAATGTATAAAAGTAGTGTTAGCTTGTTGAATGTAAACTCAATCTGACAGATTGGCCCCGTCTTGGTTTGGCACCATGCTCTGCCACTGCCTCCATCATATCATTTGGAAACATAGTTTGTTTCATTCTTTTCTGATTTATCATGCATTCTTATTGCACAGCAGGATGTACATTTTCAGTTTGGTTTATACTTACAAAACACATTATAATAATATTCCACAGGGAACAATGTAAACCTCTATTTTGAAGGTGCATGGTGATGCTTTTCGTTGAATATGGCTAAGATTTGTGTCTTTTTTTTATTTAATCCTGTCCCCCTTTGTTCTGAATTTGACTTTCCTTGGGATCAATAGTGTCAATCTTGCTTTCCACTCTGGATATCACAGCTTGATTTTTTGCTGTTTCACAAAGGACATGCAAACTGAATGTCATAAGTTTCTTCTTACATTTCAGCCACGGAGTTCAGGTGGCTTTGGAGCACAAATTGCAGCTTCAGTCATCGAGCATGAGAAGTTACATGAAGAAAGATGTCACTCAAGACAGCCTCTTTCTCCTGCAAGTTACACTAGCTCTGTTGGGGTATGTATGCATTCACTCCCTCTACAGACTTCTTGGTTTACTTTGGTGTTTTACTTACAGCATTAGTTAGAAATGGCAGTTCTGCTGACATTCACTCCCTCTTCTGTCTCGCTCTTGTCTATATAAGAAGTTATGGACTGTATTATACTTCTCCAAATGCAATATGTCCATTCTATCATGATGTGCACTGTTTTTATCGTGTCACACTTGTGATGCATTGCATATTATCAGTTCCGAGTTCTGCAGCTCGAAACACTTCTGAATTAATACATGTTTCTCAAAAGCATCCAATCATTTGACAGGCAACCACAATAAACCTTATCAGCCCTACTCGGTCGTTGGATTGCAATGCCAGATTTAGGCAGCCAGGTAATGATATTAAAACGTCAACAGAGCTACTGAAAGTTCTCAATCGAATATGGAGCTTGGAAGAACAGCATGCAGCTGATGTGTCAGCAATGAAGGGATTGAAACGAGAGTTGCATCATGCCCAGGCATGCATTCAAGAACTTATGCAAGAGAGGCAGCGGTATCATCACGAAATTGATTCACTAGCCAGGCAAGTCACTGAAGACAAAATGGCTCGAAGGAGCAAGGACCAAGAGAAGATGAGAGCAGCCCTTCGGTCCCTGCAAGAGGAACTTGAAGATGAGAGACGTCTAAGGAAACATTCTGAGACTCTCCATAGGAAGCTAGGCAAAGAGCTATCTGAGATGAAATCAGCATTTTGCAAGGCTGTGAAGGCTCTGGAAAAAGAGAAGAAGACAACCTGCCTGTTGGAAGATCTTTGTGATGAGTTTGCGAAAGGAATCAGAAACTATGAGGAGGAAGTCAGGTTGTTAAAGCAAAAGCATGTAAAGGAGTATGAACACAAGTTTGACAAGTCTGTAGTTCATATTTCAGAAGCATGGCTTGATGAGCGAATGCAGATGCATAAGACTAATATGCGGGCAGATTTGTCTGGGAAAACCTCAATCACAGAGCGGCTGAGCAGTGAAATTGAGGGTTTTCTTCATCATGCTAAAGGGCTAGGTTATACCAAGAATGATAACTTAGACAATGGTAATGAAAAGCGTGATGCAAGTTTGTGCCGGCAGTCCCTTGAGTCGGTCCATCTGAATGGAGCCACTAGTGCCCCTCAGCTAGCTGAAGATGATGATGGTAGTTCTATTGCCAGTGACTTACATTGCTTTGAACTGAACATGCATGGAGGTGCCATTAGGAATCATGACCTTGCAGGAACTCGAAGGAGGGTTACAGGTTGCATGCATTCACCAATGCGAAGGCTGGAATATTCCAATGGCATATCTGTCGAAGGTTCACCGATGTCAAATGCACCACCTTGCCCAAAGAAAGAAAAGACAAGGTCTAGCGTTAGCAGACAACAATTTATCACCTCAACACCAGAAATTAGCTCACGCAATGATGCTAGCCTTGCTCCTGCAGATGAGCAGAACGAAACTGTCATGACCCAAGTCTCTAGGCGATTACGTGACGACCTGTTGAAGATCAAATCAGAGGCTCCTCAACATGCCTATCTAGGGCAAAAATCAAACCAGCCCCGGACAAATCAATTTCATGAATCTACTTCACGGGATCTTTGTGATGTGCGCAGTCCAGCACGGCATCTGAATAACCCAGCCCAGTCCTTGGGTTACGAGACATCTGAACCCCCAGCTCATCAGCTCATAGGCACAAAGGAGAACACTCTGAAGGCGAAACTACTGCAAGCAAGGCTAGAGGGGCAGCACGCTCGACTGAGCGCATCAGTATTCCCCTTGATCAGCACAAGAAGGAAATGATGTCACTCCTGAGCTTCCATGATTTCGATCCGCAACTTATATAGTTGCAATTGTAAGATATCTGACTTAATAGCTGAATATTAGCTCGAGGCAATTGGACTTAGTGTTCGGTGTTCCTGCACGCCCCAAATTGCAGGTTATGTGAATCCTAGATCCAGCTGATATGGTTTTCGTTGTAGATTTGATCTGCTAACCGTCAGACTAGAATCGAATCGAGATGGGCATGGTAATCATATCTTGTAACTTTTGTACAGTAATAATTTCTAGTTATTAATATTTTGCTTTAGCCATGGCCAATCTTGTCCCTTTTCTCGAAACGAATAATGGTCTGCATGTACTGCAATTTTTCACCCCCAGACTGAGGCCTTGTTTACATCCGAATTTTTTTTTGGATTTTAACACTGTAGCACTTTCGTTTTTATTTGACAAACATTGTCTAATTATGGAGTAACAAAGTTTAAAAGATTCGTCTGGTGATTTACAAGTAACTGTGCAATTAGTTTTTGTTTTCATTTATATTTAATGTTCTATGCATTGTGATGAGGAATCTTGAATTTTTTTTTTTTTTTTTTTTGTTTTTGAGTGAACTAAACAAGGCCTGACTCAGCTGCTTCGAGCCACTAGTTAAAAGATCACCTAAAAATAAAAAGTTGACATTGAAAGATCAAGTCATGGAACTGCAAATCCTAGTGCGCTTTTCGTAGTTCCCAATCTGTATGTAATGATGCCTGCCTGACTTTCTGATCGGCTATTATATGACAATATGTACCTGCAGTTTTGCTTTTGCTTATGGTTTGGAGTTGGGGATGATTCCTGTACAGTTGGTGGATGAAAATATGCAGGCTGGGCCATCAGCCTTTCAACCATCATGATAGATCGGCCACAGCATTCATGGGCCGTACTGCAGCAAATGGTGTGCGGCCGTAAAGAAAGCGTGCAGGCTGAAAGAACCTAGTTGGACCGAATGATCAAGAATCTGACGGCCCAATTATGGCTTTGGTTTGGTTGGTCAAATTTTCATTATTAGTCATTATTGTACTCTAATGGACTTTTATGCTTTGTTTGGATCTCATAGTTAAACTTTAGACTGCTTTAACTTTTGAGGTTCCAAACAAATGGTTTATAGTTTAGTCAACCTCACAAAAATACTAATACCTCATTTAAACACACATCTGAGCTAAAGGGGTTTAAAGTTTAGCTATTAAATTCAATAACCAACTAAACTTTAGACCATGTGATCTAAACAGGACCTTGGTTGACTAGATAAGTTTGAAAAAGAAAGGTTTTTTGAGTTAGTGTATGAATTTCTCATGAATAAACCTGGTATAGAACATGGGAATTTTTTTAACAACTTAATATATAGTTTTTTTATGTAGAAGGTGCATCTTTTCCTACTTCTTAGTTAGGGCCGCCCATAACATAAGCTCATGATGTTACCTTGACTACCTAGAGATTATATTGTGTGTATAGAGTGAATTCTAGATTTAATAAGTTCCTAAGATTTTGAATATAAGATACCAAGAACTTCAAAGTAGTATTTATATCTATACTCTATATATCTACATCTATACCTAATCTATCTATATCTATATCTATATCTATATCTTCTTTTTCTAATATTGAAGAGGCAAAATTTCTCTCCACTTATTTTTTGGTCCCACCTTCCCCTAACTAACTAGGTTGTGTCTCATATGACTCAGACTCATACAAGTTAGAATAACTTGTGTCTACTGATGATAAATATGAAGTCCCAATATGTATCAGATCGTGTCTTATGTATCTTGTATATGACCCATACTCATATAAGTGAGAACAACTCACATCTTGCGATTATACTAAGTCTGATTTCTATGCATATTGGGTTTCGTTGCAATACATAGGCACATTGTAGATTGCCATCAAAATTCATCCAGCATGGGCATTGTACTATCAAATTGTGCGGATGAAAGGTCCTTGTTTGGTTTTGGTAACTGAGTGACAACTTAGGTGGACTAATAGCGTTTATGTGAGATACACAGGAGATTAGTCCACAGGTGATTATGTGATGATGAAGGAGCTCATTGTATATGAGACATGACATGGAGTCATGTGACCAAGGTGGAGAAGATCAAGATGAGGCTTGGCTCAATGGACCGGTTGCAAGAGTGAAGGACAAGTCGGAGGCTTTGAAGCGAGGGACCGCGTGTGACGGTGAAGCTTGAGCAAGAGTTGGCGCTGATGGACCGAGGCAACGGTGAAGAGCAAGTGAGGTTAAGATCGATGAACCAATACGGTCATGTGATGATATGAAGTTGATCATATCATTTGATAATTGGTTGGTGCATGTGTTGCATCAACATCAGAGGAGATGGAATGAAATGTGCAAGGCAAAGGTATAACCTAGGGCATTTCCATTTCACCGGTCATAGGTGTGTAGAGAAGTTTATGACCGAATTTAGGATATATGGTCGTACTATCAAGAGGGGCAAACTTATATGCATGTCGATCATCCATGGCCACTTGAGCGATCTAACTTTGCATACATGTTAGGATTGAGTGGCGTGGCAAGTTGAGAGTCTAAATCCTTTGGGAAAATAATTGTGAAAAGCTAACACACTTGCACTTGTTGGTACACACGTGGTGGTGTTAGCACTTTTGCAAAGGAGGAGGAGTTCCTAAGGTAGAGAGGGGTTTGGGTTCCTAGGCTAACTCCTTTGGAAAAATGATTCGGTGCTTTTGAGAAAATTAAGTGTATATTTTCTATTGTGTCAGTGGGAAATTTGGAGAAGTCGCAGGAGTGTCTTTCACTGGAAAAACACTCATCGAACGCTAGCCTCAGAGGCATCGGACATGTCCGATGTAGTGTCAGTTGCTGGCGTAGGTGTAGAGTGAGCTTGGACACTGAATCTGCTGAAGTGAACACACCGGACGCGAGAGCAGTATCGCGAGCGAGTCTAGTGCCGAGCATCCGATGCTCTGTAGAAGAAGAGCCCGCGGCACCGGATGCAGGAGAGCGTCCGGTGACCCTGGGTGGAATACACCCTCTCTGCGTACGGGTCCAGTGTGCACCTAACGCATCCGGTGTGGACCAACAGAGCGTCCGGTGCTACTGCTTCAGGTGCGAGTGCATGTTAGCTGTTGGCGGCAACGGTCGAGTTCACACGGCTAGTGACACGCGGCTGCTTCGTGAGCATCGGACGCTAGGTTCGAGCATCTGGTGGCTCCCTGCAGCGCGTCCGGTGCCCATGTGTTTTGCCCAGTGAAGGGGCAACGGCTAGTTTAGCCCTTGGGGCTATAAATAGAAGTGGTGGCCGGCCTTGGCTGAGGCTGAGCACCCTTGGGACTTAGTGTCCATGCTTGAGGAGTGCTAGTGAAACCTTTAACTCGCATATACTTGATAGTGATCATCCGATTATGTGAGTGAGCGATTCTAGTGCGTTGCATTGAGAGATTGCATCGAGTGGCACTAGCTGTTCGTGTTGCAAGCCGGTGGTGCTTGTTACTCTTGGAGGTTGCCACTTCCTAGACGGCTTGGTGGCTTGTGACTCCGTCGAAGGAGATTGTGCGGTGCTCCGGAGAAGAGATTGTAAGAGGTATGGTGCTCACCCAGCGGGGATCGCAAAGAGCAACTCTAGTTGAGCGAGACGTGAAGGGCGACAAGTGGCCGACCTAGTCAAGTGCTAGAGCTTGTGGTAAGCACTCCACGTGGGAGAGTGTGACTTGTGGGTCACCACTAGCAAGAGGATCGGCGGCAACCTTGGATCTTGTCTCAACGGGGATGTAGCTTGGTGGCGACCAAGTGAACCTCAGGAGAAAATCATCGTGTCAACATTGTACTTCCCGTTGGTTTGCATTCATATACTTGTGCTTGTGTAGTTGCTCTTGTAATTAGTTAGCTTGTGTAGCTTACTAGTTACCTTCTCGCTTGTGTAGCTAGAAGTAATTTTCTTGCGTGACTAATTTGGTTTGTGTAACCTTGTTAGTCACATTGCTTAGTTTGTGTAGCTAAGTAATTTGCGCTCTCTAATTTGGCATTGGTTGCCTTGTTATTGAGCATTGCTAGTAAGCTTAGGAGCTTTGTGCTTTTGCTTATTAGTTGTGTAGAAGCTCCCTCGGTTTGTAAAGTACTAGTGGCATAGGTTTTGTGTAACGTTGCTTCTAGATTTGGTTAGGTGAGCTCTTGCTAAGGTAACACCTTGTTTACTTGTTTAGGATCTTTTACAAGGTGCTGGAGAAGTTAGATAGAGGGTATAGTCTTGGCTAGACCGATAGTTTTAATTTCGCATTTGTTTCGGTTAGCGGCACGATAAAGTTTTAGAAAGAACTATTCACCCTCCTCTAGTCCGTCATCTCGACCCTTCAGCGGAGAGGGGTCCTACCAAACGGAGCCTTATACTATCGAACTGTTGATGTAGATTTGATTAGAAACAAAATTTATCTCTATTAAAATGTAGATTAGTCGATGATTCAACTAGTCAAACTATAAATTGAAATTTTGAGCAGTATCTAATCCATTCTAAATAATGTGCCTTTGCAATCCTCGACAAGAGCTATAATACGAAAATCGAGAGAGATTTTTCATCATAATCATTAGCAGATAGCCTCGTCCTTAACACGTCAGCAACTAACTCCTTGTTGACTTTGACGTGATATTATATCTGCATATTTTTTGAGTCCTCAAAGAAAGTCGTGGAACACTTATATTTAATCATAAATAGTATAAAAATTAAAGTTATAATGTTTTTGTGTAAATACATATTTTTTGCTTTGCAACTTAAGAAAATTTCTATTAAGGTTGTATTTTAATTCAATTCAGGCTTAGTATGATATTCTTATATTATTGCTAACATTAACTTTATAATATAGGTGTCATGATCATCATGTAGAATTGAAATTTTATAGGAAGAATAAAACATACACAAACATGTACTATTTACGTTGTCGTTTCGTATGAATGTCTTGTAGCCTTTTCTTCTATTATGAGAGAGAATAATAGGAAGAATAAAACATACGTCTTATATTATAAGATATGAATAAAAAATGGTTATACTTTATATACTAGAACGAAGAGAGTATTAAAGAGTGAAGTGATTCTTCCTTCTGTTCCTTTTTGTTTTTTTATAATATCTTTGTGTTTCTCCCAGTCGATCTGGACTCATGCCCTATGCTTAGCTAAATTAGAGTGATCATTATATAATTATCAAGCCACATCATTCAAGCAACTACATGTGTTCGATCTAATACATTTGTTAGTATTAGGCCTTGTTTAGTTTTCAAACTTTTTTTTGGTTTTGGGCATTGTAGCATTTTCGGTGTTATTTAGCAATTATTTACAATTATAGACCAAGTAAGCTTAAAAGATAGTTTTTATTTTCGACTATATTTAATACTCTATATATGTGCCATAAGATTTTTTTGGTTTTGGATAAACTAAACAAGGCCTTAGTTATAATCCTGGAACCTGGAAGTGCAAAACCCTCAGACTAAAAAAACTCCAGTTCAACATTTCAAAATAGGAAGAGAATGAAGGAGTCTACCGTTCGACGTCCGGCCTGAACGTCAGCACAGCCAGCCAACCACCTTTTTTGCGACGATGAATGAAAAACAAAAAAATCTAAAGACATACATCATCGCAGGCAAGAGGTCGCGAACGCGAAATCCATCGCCCATGGACACCCATCCTACGTTCCCATCTACCCGTCCACCGACACGCGGGCCCGCCCACACCGTAACAGCTGGGACCCACCTTGTGGTCCTGGGCACGCCCGGCGTGAAGTGTATTTATCCAGTTGCCCCCACCGGAAGGTACGAATTTACTCCGCCTTGTTCAGCTGTCCTTTTTCTTCACGTGTAATTTACATTTACAACCCCGCATTTCTCTATATCACGACGCTGCCCCCTCCACGTCTCCGCTTCCCGTGTTCTTGTTCGTCTCGTCTCCTCCCCTCGCCTCAGGCCCCTCACCTCTCACATACACCTCGCTCGCTCGCTCGCTCCCGCTCCCGCATCGCGGTTTCCTTTTCGAAGCCTTGCTAGGTTTAGAGTTGGGGGCCTCCGTCTACCCCGTCAATGGCTCCTGAGGCGGCTGTACTTCAGAGGTGAGGTGAGGTGAGGTGAGGCGAGGCGTGGGGGCGCGCGTGGTTGGTTGGTTCGAGGAGGCGGGGATGGACCCGGACTTCTCGCGGGCGAGTGGGGGGCCGAGCTTTGAGTTCGCCTTCAACTCGGTCAACTTCTCCGACCGGGTGTTGCGGATCGAGATCGTCGCTGGGGATGACGCCCTCGGGGCCAAGGGCGCCGCCGGCGAGGGGTGCTCGTCGCTTGCCGACTGGGCGCGCCACCGCAAGCGGCGACGGGAGGAGCTCCGACGCGGCAAAGGTGAGCGAGGATTTCTGATTATCTCCTCTCTTCCCTGGAATTTGCGAATTGGCTGTGGATTTGAAACTGAGGAAAGGCAGTGGTTGGTTGTTGAATTGAATTATTCCATGCGTTGGGTGGGGGGAAAAGGAATAGGAAGCTGCTTACCTTTTGAGGTGATTTGATTTGACCTTACCGTGTGCTCGGGCTTTAGGTGGTAAAGCCTTCGGCCTTAAGTATTGTGAAGGCACTTTTACTTTTAATTGGAGAAGGCTGTGAAATGTGGGGTTATCGTTCTCTTTTCTAATCCTTTATAAGTTGGCGCAGTGGCAATTCAGATTATCATTTAATATAAACAATCTGTTGCCAATGAAATGGCTAATAAGCGGTAGAATTTAGTGGGGATAGTTAAGAACCACAGCTATCGACACTATTTGGCTTTGTGTGATCTGTTCTGCTGTATTAGTACGATCTCATTCATTTCTGCATTTGGTGTGTGCAAACTAATTATTTGTATATGCGGTACCTTGATCAATGCCTGTAATATGATCTTCATAATCATGGACATATGAACAACATGCACACTGCAACTCAGCCAGCATGTGCGATTGAACAAAGTTTGCAAATTGAGGATGTATTCTGTTTGGCTGATGGTGCTTAGACAGCCATTAGGTGATCATACCTTTGCACTCCTTAATACGTTTTTGACATTAAGAAGTATAGAAGTTTTTGTAATTTTGTGATATTTTGTTGATTGAGGAAATTGTGGTCTGTTGACAAAAATGAAATGCTTCTCAATGAGTATCATGTTGTCCTTATTTATTCTTTAGCCACGCACATGGTGTTCCAATAGCTTGATTGACTCAAAAAGTGCACTTCAATATCTTTTCTTTTTTTGGTCATGGGCATGCTCTATAATTGTGAAACCTATTTCTAGAAATTTATGTGTACCTGGTAATCCCACTTGAATTTTTCCTGTATGATGTAAGAGAACCTGTTCAATTCCAACAGTTACATTAGGAAAATTTGTATTTGTGAAATGTGCTTATGAGTAGTTTTACCTGTTACGTGTTGCATTATAATGCACAATATTTATGCATGTATTTTTCTTGTTTGTGCTATGGATATGGAAATAAAAAGGAAAATTAGAAGTGTACAAGGACAGACAAACAGGAAGTGAAAACAAATTATAGTTTCTCAGGGAAATAGGAGACAATACATGTCTTTGGCATTTTTCTCACGAGAAGATGAGCTCACTCATTAACAAAGCAAAGTTGTAAGTTAGGCCTTGTTTAGTTCACTCCAAAAACCAAAAACTTTTCAAGATTTCCTGTCACATCGAATCTTGCGGCACATGCATGGAGCATTAAATATAGATGAAAACAAAAACTAATTGCACAGTTTGCCTGTAAATCGTGAGACAAAGCTTTTAAGCCTAGTTACTCCATAATTGGATAGTGTTTGCCAAATAAAAACGAAAGTGCTACAGTGTCAAAATCCAAAAACTTTTTTGATCTAAACAAGGCCTTATTATAAAATATGTTTTATTCCTCTTGACTGATTGCTTGCCTATCCATCAGTGGCCGAAATTTATACTAGAAAATTGAATTGGTGATGAGTTTGGGTTTAGGGTTTGGGGGTTTACTTGAGGTCACCAGGCTTAGGAGGGGGGGGGGGGAGGGGGTCACCGTGGAGCACGCTAGCCTAACAGTGGCGGGGAACAGCGGTTGGGTGGTGGAGGCGGTGAGGGCATCAAGTTTAAATCGGTTAGCATTGGCAGTGGTGGAAGTGGAAGTAGCATCACGCTTGGGCCTACAAAGCCAGTGGTTGCTGTGGAGCTCATGGATCTGATGAAGTAGATGCTGAAGGAGGTGCAATGCCAGGAGGTGTGCCTGCCAGAGCTAGGTGAGGAGGGGAGGTGTAGGGACGGCACTTCGTGTCGGGCATCGGTTGGGAACGAGGAAGAGGAAAGGAGGGAGGAAGAATATAAGGAGGGGGAGAGTGTCAAGGGCGCGTATATCTGGGCTGTTCGATCGATCCAAGGCCCAGAAAATGTGACTGAAGCCATAGCCCATAGCCAAATATCAGGCAACTGACAAGGATACAGACCTATATTAGTTATATATTTTTGTGCTGGTCATGCCTTGGCAATTTACTATCTCATTTTCTTTTCACTATTTGCAGTTTGTTCACATCTTATGTCTTCGTAGTTCTGCATGATCTTCAACTATCAAATTTATTTTGTGTATAACTTTTGCACTACTGTTTTATGTACCCAGAATCTGGAAAATACATGCCAGACCCAGGAAACTGCAAAGTTGAAGCTGAAGAATGTGATGCCTACGAGGAAGGCAATGAGCCTGTAGCTATGATAGAAGAATCTCCACCTGATATTGAGCCAGATGGTTAGTGCAATTTAATTTTTTCAATTATGTTGTTCAAACTTCAAATAATTCAGGTTTTTGGGTTTAGGAAAGGGAACCTGCATACACTCAATAAAATCCTTACCATTTTACCATGTTTGCAATATTCAGGGTCTGCTAACTATTATTAGTGCGATGGTATTTCTTGTCAAGTTTACTATTGTCGTGTGGCACAATTTATTGGTGAACTTGTTCAGTTGTATTGAAGTTGTCACATATGTTGGCCTGAACTAACTCCTGGTAGAAAACACATCAATTATTTTTTTTCATGTAGGCACTGGGAACCATGTTTCATTACATTAAGAGAGAATTAAAGGAAAAGAAAACTATACAAAGCACAGGCGCACCACTGAACTATAGAAGGAAATGGCCATGTAGTATTGAGGAAACATGGTTCAAAAAAGATTTCAGAAGTCTTCAGCTCCAGCTGTACGCCATAGGGTACCCTCCTCCTTTACAGCCATCCTAACCAAATTAGAGATCGGAGAAGCTTCATTGAAAACACAATCATTAAGATGATTCCATAGCTCCCAGGCCACTAAGATGATGAAAGTGTTCAGGTCTTATGCTGCTTCTCCACCTCTTTCATTGTCAGGCACTACCAGGCAGAGAAAGTAGCTGTGCCTTGGTCAGGAACCAAATCTTGTAGGCCTAGCTTATGTTTGGTAGCAGACCAAACTTCTCTTGCAACCATGCAGGAAACCAGAATGTGTTGAATGTTTTTCAGATGCTTGATCATATAATGGGCAGGATGCTGGATGAGGTGACCCCTGCTGTCAATCTGCTGGCTGTCCAGCAGCAGTTTAGAATGGCTAGCCACAAAAATCCTACATTTCAAAGGGCCGGAGTTTTCCAAATTCTCAAATTTAACAGAACCCACTTCAAAGGAGTTAAGTGCCAATTTACTGGAACACTTTCCTGAAAACTTTCCTGAAAATTAGTTATTTAAATAGCACAATTGTACTAGAGATTAAGCTCAGGCTTATGTGCTTTGTTTGTGAAACCTCAATGTCTTGGTTGGTACTTGGAATTAATGTGTATAAAAGCTATTCTTCTGTGAAATATGTTGTGAGTTTTTTTTTGAAGAAACCTCTTCGAAGAGGGCAAGGAGTTCCTGCAGTTCACTTAAGAAGAAGAGACTTGACCCAGTTTATAGGAAATCTGAGCCCAAAAAAACTTACAGCAGCACAGTTTATTAGGAGGAAAACTGGCAAAGAAACCTAGGCACGACAGCCCAGACAACAACCCTGAGTATCCTGCAAACACAGCTCCAACCCATAAAAGACAGAGCCCATCGTGTGTCATCGTCGCTGAGCTTGTCACAATAGCAACAAGCAGCTCTGACTCCACAAGTTGTAGGAGATAGCTAAGAGTAACTTTTCTGCAATTAATATCCTTGGGAGATATGGCTTCCTCAGAGTACTTGAAGCAGCAACCCTGCATTTTTTTCCCTGTGCTCAATGTTATGGTATGATTCAACATATGTTCCCAATTTGCTTATCCCATGGAAGCTTAATACCCACTTGGTTACTTGCATCTTTCTAATATGGATGTTGCAAGCTGAGTAACTCATAGTCTTAAGTATCTTAACAGTTATCTCTTTACACCCGTTTGGATGTTGGTATTGAGCTTGGAATTGGGAAACTGGAATTGTATATCTTTGATACCATGTGTTTGGATGCTTTGGAATTTGACCCACAATTCGACATGGTATTCTCACAGCAACAAACAACAACACTCCAATTCGGACCTACAAAGTTCAGCATTGGCTGGAATCAATACCGCTGCCCGAGAGCTCCAGGGCAACCTCCAATGAGCATGGCTGCGCACTCACTAGCGGCCAAGGACCCTGGACCTCCACAGGGTTGCTTGCGAGTCTGTCATTGCTTTACCCTCCTTGACTGTGCTTGGAGGCAGCAAAGTGTCGCACATGGAGCTGCGTGGAAGGGGTGGAGGTCACCGAGGCGTGGAGGCCATGGGGCTCGCCGGTCAGGGGGAAGACAATGTTTGGATGGGCATTCTTATTTCCAGGGACCAATTTAAAATATCGAAACTCCTAGAAACATAATCACAGTACAATACCATTTCAGCATGTCATTGATTTGGAAACCGCGACCATGTCTGTAGCCTAACTGGTCTCAGGAGCCTTAGTACCACCTTAGCTTTTGGGCTCAACTACAGTGGGAGCAAATTTAAACAGGCCTGGGTTAAAAAACACCCATCATCATATATGGGGCACGTCCAGGACAGCTGGACTTTGGGGGCGTTTCTTAGCCTGTATTCGAGAAGTTTCTTCTTAATGCAATGCCGTGGGGGTGGTGTTTCCCCTGCAGGTAGAGTTTTTATTGATCTGGTAACCCAATTCCTTTGACCCAATTCAATGCCAACATCCAAACGGACCCTTAGCTATCATGTGGTGCTGCAGCGCACCATTTTTTTTTGTCAGTGATTAGTTCATTTCATATTTTAATTGGATCTTTTCTTTGCCAGGTGAGGATGGAGAAAGCAGCGACTCATCCTGGAGTATGGAGTGTACTCAGGTTTTGAGAGTAAAGTCTATCTACATCAGCTCTGCAATTCTAGCTGCAAAGAGCCCTTTCTTTTACAAGGTATCTATTTTTTTCTGGATTGCGCTGATAATGCACTGTATTGTGGTATAATTAACTAGCTCACAACGTTTCATTCTTTTTAGCTTTTTTCAAATGGAATGAAAGAATCCGATCAGAGGCATGCAACTCTTAGAATAACTGCTTCAGGTAATGTGGGAGCTACTGCCGTATGCTTGAATGTTCTAACAAATAGTAGTACATAAGTACTGCCTTGTTCTACATTGTGTTATTGTTACTGAAATGATGGGAACTATAGTACAGAAATGATCAGTTTGAATGAGGTTCGCACTTCCTAATTTCCATTTCCTACCTTGTTACATCCTTGTTCCACATTAGCCATCTTTCCTTGTCTCAAAAGTTTAGGTCAAGAACAAGGGCGTGTTTCTCTGTTAAATGTTCTCTTGTTAACAGTTTGAACTTTTGACTCATTGTATTTCTACTATGAACAGAGGAAAATGCGCTGATGGAGCTTCTAAGCTTTATGTATAGTGGCAAGTTGACGACAAACCAGCCAACTGCCCTGCTGGATATATTGATGGTCGCTGACAAATTTGAGGTTGTTTCCTGTATGCGGCACTGCAGTCAATTGCTTAGAAGTTTGCCTATGACCACAGAGTCTGCACTGCTCTATCTGGATCTACCCTCAAGCATTTCAATGGCTGCTGCAGTTCAGCCACTGACAGACACCGCCAAGGAATTCCTTGCCAATAAATACAAGGATTTGACGAAGTGAGTAATCTCTTGTCAAATAGTGCTAGAAGTTAAATCACGGAAGAGACATAGCCATTAAAAAATGATTCCCATTTTCAGGTTCCAAGATGAAGCAATGAACATTCCTCTTGCTGGAATTGAAGCCATCCTATGGAGTAACGACCTTCAGGTTGCATCAGAGGATGCTATCTACGACTTTGTGATAAAGTGGGCACGTGCTCAATACCCAAAATTGGAGGAAAGACGTGAGATCTTGGGCACACGCTTGCTGCCCCTTGTTCGGTTCTGCCATATGACCTGCAGGAAGTTGCGGAAGGTTCTTGCTTGCAGTGATCTGGATCATGAGCAGGCGACTAAATGTGTCACAGAGGCACTTCTTTACAAAGCTGATGCACCACATAGGCAGCGTGCCCTTGCAGCAGATGTGATGACATGTAGGAAATATGCTGAGCGAGCTTACAAATATCGTCCGCTTAAGGTTGTAGAGTTTGATAGACCATATCCGCAGTGCATAGCATACTTGGACCTGAAGCGTGAGGAGTGCAGCCGACTTTTTCCATCCGGACGGATATACTCACAAGCTTTCCATCTAGCTGGACAGGGTTTCTTCCTCTCAGCACACTGCAACATGGACCAGCAAAGTGCATTCTATTGTTTTGGTCTCTTCCTAGGAATGCAAGAGAAAGGGTCGACAAGTGTTACGGTGGATTATGAGTTTGCTGCAAGGACAAGGCCGTCAGGTGAGTTTGTCAGCAAATATAAGGGCTACTATACCTTCACTGGTGGCAAGGCGGTTGGGTACCGGAATCTCTTTGCGATCCCGTGGCCATCATTCATGGCCGATGACAGTCTCTTCTTCATCGACGGGGTATTGCATCTCAGAGCTGAGCTGACCATAAAACAGCCCTAGGCGTGGCTGTGTACTAACTGCGTTTGTGCCGCGGTGTCCAAATCTATGCAATGATGATCTGCAGTGTAGAGAATGAAATTTTCTGTGCGTGCTGTTTTTACCTTTTACTGATGCACTTAAATAGACAATTTGAAAACGAGAACTGAATTCTCTCTTGTTTAGTTGTTTTTGCACCTGAGGAAGATCATGTCTCTGTACTCACTAAACTGTGAAAAGTGATTCAGCTAATCAAATTTTACGTTGGAAGGGCAATCCTGGCTAAGTAAACGGTGGTGCCTTTATCAATTTATTTAACTTATTTGTTGAATGGCAGAAGATGCTTCGAATCGGTTTGCTTCATGCAGATTGGTATATTTTATTTCTTTTGTTGATTAGTATATATTTTGACTATTGTTGTATTTATCATCAGACAGAAAAAAAATAAAGGGAATTATAGTAATAATAAATCGAGGAAGAAGAGGGGTGGATGATAGGTGGGGAGCGTGATTGAGCAATTAAATTGCTTCCCACTCATTATTGTTGAAGTACAAATGTAAATGAAAGATGGAAGAATTTGTGTACTGCATTGTTCTGATGCATGAATGAATATATGTATGCATGGTGAGGGAGGGTGTGGTGAAATGGTGGTTTGTCATGAGGCTCAAGCAAAGCACCAATTCATACTTGTTCCAAAGGACATTGCCCCTATGTTTATTCTAATCTTAATGAGCTCGTGGAGAGGTGTCGCTTCGGAGAGACATTGTTTCTCGACCCTCCCTATTATTAAATCTCCCTTGAGATCAATGCATTCAAAATTCCATTAAAAACTTGTCAAAAAAATTGTTTATTGATACTCTATTAAATCTCCCAAAAGAAATCTAACATACTGATATCTTCTTCTACTACAACTAAAAAGAGTAAATAGTGGACACTCTTTCGTGCGACAATCGACTTTCGTCCTGCCGCTCGTCCCGTGCGATCCCTCCTCCCCCCGCATGCCCTCTGCCCTGTGCGACATATGCAGCCACGGATCGAATCCCACACCCCCAACACTTCTTTTTTTCCGAAGAAAATATCCTTCCTCTTGCCCTCGTCGATGGCTCCTCCAGTCCTCGGTCCTCCTCGCCCTCGCTGCCCTGCCTGGGCTCGAACGAGGTCTGGCCCAGGCGGCGCCGCCCTGGCGCGGGCGAGCTCCAACCCCCATCACCGCGGGCGCGACGCCGCTGCCTTCCTTCGCGCGGGCAACTCCCACTACTCTTTCGCTGCTCAACGCTGGCGGCGCGGTGCTAAGCCTCACGCGAGGTTGGGATGTGGACGCCGCGGCAGTCCGCGGCCAGGCGAGGCATGGCCTATGCAGTGGGCGGAGAAGGCGCGTGCATGGCTGAGGTGTGGCGACCAGCAGCATAGCGGACCGAGGAGCGGCAGCGCCCGGGCGTGAGTTCCATCAGCACGCGGATCTGAGTCAGCCGGGTGATGGAGACAGCGACACCGATGGAACTTAGAAATTTTCTCGCTTTGACGATAGACCTACCAGGACATTTTGAAACTATCTCGTTTATTCTTTGTCTGCATGCTTAATCCAGACATAAGTTCTTTGATCTGTATGTACTACATTATTAATTGTTGCTTTTTTCGGTCGTCATTTGCTGAGTTTCTGAATGGTGTGCTCGTTGAACCAATTTTTACTAATTGTGTATTCTGATTCTGATGCGTCTCTGTCAGGAATTGTGAAAGAGCTGGAAAGAGATCTGCTCTTTTGACAGTCATGGAGAGTTACACCACTGGTGTAGTGCAAATATTGCATGGAACTGGGATAACTGAAGAGGCCAACGAAGATGCCTCCACTGAAGATGATGATTTCATTGGTGACCTACCACCAGAACTTGACAATATCATGATATTTAGTGATGCTGAAACTGAGAGTAACATTGTTCCTCCGGTGCTTGTGAAAAAGTAAACCAGCTGCTGTTGCATAACTGCAAAGTCTCGCAGGAGGAGGGTCCTGAGGAAGGTGATGCTACTGAAAAAGCACTGAAAGTTACTGAAAAAGCATTGAAAGAGGTTGACAACATTGTGAAGTCGATGAGTTCATCTTCAAGGAGGGAGAATCAGAGGAGATGCAGAAGCAACAACTACATGATTATAATAGCATGAACCTAAGGAAGCTTAAAAGCACGTACAAGAAATGTCTTATTGCTGCAAAGGTATAAAATTAATCGGCTCATACTGTGTGCACTCATTTAGTATTGCCGTTAGTGGTTCTTTCTTTACTCATTGTTTTTTTATCTGTAGTAGCAAGGGAAGCAGGAGTAGGTCACTGAAGGGAATAGACTTCCTCTCGAGGAGGTCGATGAGAACGCCTGCATTAACCACAGAACAAGCAGGAGACGTGTGGATGGCATCTGCCACAACGGGATTGAATCAAGGAATGTTGTGGTTGTGAAGTAATTACTAGGCTGCCTTATGTTCATTTCCAAAAGTTTTTGTGTGTGTGTGTGGAGAGATTGTGATCAGGGGTGAGACCATGGTTTCAACCAACCAACTTGCAGTTCCTGTCACTCCCCCCCTTTTTTTTCTTGATATATATATTTTGTATCGGCTATAGAGCATGTTTTATCAGTGGTATGCTGATGAATGATGCTATGTTTTGCTTAATAATGTATATGAAGGAGGGTGCCTCAATTTTTGTCCATGTCGTTTAACTATCAGACTTTAAATTCAGGGTTGAGAGAAAGAAAGGATATCTATTAATTTATGAAGCTCGCTGATGATGTATTAAAAACTAGATAAATGTCCATGCAATGCACGGAAATATAACAATGATATCATATTTGTGCGTTTTCTTTTTTAAAAAATATAGTATGAATGTGTTAAAAAAAGCAATTTTCTAACATAATGTTTGACACATCAACATTATAAAACTTAATATTGATAATTAATTTTTATAATATTATTATTTTATCGTGCGATCTATGTGTTTTAGTACAAAATATTAGTCATCCCGTAGCAACGCACGGGCACACTACCTAGTACAAGGTAAACTCTTAAATCTCATGGGAAATATGAGAAAAGGATATGGCATATATAGGCTATTGCTCAATTTGAACTCATATGTGAAACCTTTTGGGAAAGGAAAAACTCATAAGTAATAGGAGTGATAATCACTATGTTTGGTATCCAAAACTTATGTGAAAAAAATTTGAGATATGATATATATAATATAAAAACTCATAAAAAAACCTTTAGTAAATATGAGGAGGACGACATCTTGGTACGTCTCACGCAAAACCTAATGGGGAAATCAAGAGAAAACTGTTAAAAATTAATGTACTCACAATGTAAATGGGGAGACAGAAGAATGAACACAAGATTGAGAGAATTAATGATCAAATTGTGTTGACTCCATTGATTGATCGGGTTTGTAAAAACGTGTTTCTGTCTGTTTAGGAAGTCGGTGGATTACAAGGGGTGAACAATATTTGTCCAATTAGATGAACAACTTAAGACTAATCCAACACACTACTCTCTAGGCTAGGTCTGTGGGATGGTGAAAGGTCGTAATATGGCTAGAGGAAGGTGAATAGTCTATTTAAAAATTCTACAAACTCACTAGAGCAAGAGGTTAGTAAATAACAGAGCAAAGCTTTTTGCTCTAGCTCTAATGGGGTGTTTGCAAGCCATCTATCCAACAATTCTAGTTAATATGATCACTAGGCACATAAGAGCTATGTCTCTACTTACATTAGAGAGCCACCTAAAGTTTCTATACAAGTAAGTAAGCTACTCTAGTTTGCGGAAATGTAAAAGAGAGTGTTTAATCTTTATACCGCCGCGTAGAGGGGATAAACCAATCACAATATGTGAACAACCAAGCATTGGGAAAATACCAATCAAACTCAATTTGAGACATAGATTTTTCTCCCGAGGTTCACGTGCTTGCCGGTACGCTACGTCCTCGTTGTGTCGACTAACACTTCGTGGTCCGGCGGTTAATTGGGAGTCCACACCCAAACTCACCACGAGCACCGTAAGGATCTACCACAAGTGAGGTAGCTCAATGACACGCGCAATCCACTGATGGTTGCCTTTGGCTCTCCGCCGAGGTAGACAAAAAACCTCTCACAATCATCGGGAGATGGCCACGAACAAACACCAACTCGTGGCAATGCTCCTTTGCTGCTCCAAGCCATCTAGGTGGCAGCAACCACCAAGAGTAACAAGAAAACCGCAGCCAAAACGATCCCCAAGTGCCACTAGATGCAATCACTCAAGCAAATGCACTTAGAATCACTCCCAATCTCATAAAGATGGTTAATCTATGAAAGAGATGAGTGGGAGGTGTTTGCTTAGGCTCACAAGGATGTCAAGTATGCTAGAGTGCCAAGAGAGTGAGCCCCAAGCCGGCCAACATATATTTAAAAGCCCCTCAAACAAACAGAGCATTGGCTCTTTCACTGGGCAGACCACGGAGTCACCGGACGCACAGCGGGTGACCATCGGACGCTCAAACCCTGCGTCCGGTGCACCAGAGGAAGCCATGTGTCAGCTAATCGATTCTCACGCATTGATCTCTAAAGGTCAAATTCAGACTACCGGACGCGGTCAAGTGAGCACCGGACGCATCTGGTACACACTGGACCCGTACGCAGAGACGTTGTTTATCGCGTGGGGTCACCGGACTCGCACCACTGGACTCACTCTGAGCATCTGGTGTTCTCAGTCAAACTCACTGCTAAAGTCAAGCCACACCAGACGCAAGAACAGGGTCTAGCCCGCGTACGATGCTTGGCATTCGGTGCACACAGCTAACTTCGCCAGACACTGACAGCACACCGGACGCGCAGGCTCAGCGTCCGATGCCTGCGGTCAGAGCGTCCGGTGAGTGTTTTTCAGTGAGAAACACTCCGACGACTTCTCTAAACTTTCCAAAGACGCAATAGAAAATATGCATTTCATTTTCTCAAAAGCGTCAAATCTCGCATCGCAAGCTGGGCGGGAGGGAGAGAGGAACCCAAACCCCTCTCTACCCTTCAAACTCCATCCCCTTCTCAAAGTGTGCTAACACCACCATATGTGTACCAACAAGTGGAAGTGTGTTAGCATTTTGACAATCATTTTATTCGAAGGAATTAAGTTAGCTCACTAGGTTTTAAATGCATGCACAGAAACAATGACACCCAATGGCACTCGATAACCGTTTAGCCAAAGAATTCCCCTCTTTATAGTACAACTATCTATCCCAAATGTGATCACACCCTCTATGGTGTCTTGATCACCAAAACCAAAACCCTAAGCAATATCTTTGCCTTGATCTCCCAAGTTGAGCACTTGATCATCTTGTGGTCATCACCATTATCACTATGATTATCTCTTGCTCCATCACTTGACATGTACCAACCTCATTAAGACTACACACACTTAGCATAGAGGTTAGTACTAGGGTTTTATCAATTATCTAAAACCAAACGAGGGCTTTCAATCTCCCCTTTTTTGGTAATTGATGACAACCCTTTTACAAAGATTTTCAATGAAATTTTCTTGGATTCATGTTGCTTGCCCAAACATTTTACAATGTGCAAAGATTATGGACAAGTTTCATAAACCCAAAACGGTAGCAATTGCTCCCCCTACATATATGCTAAGAGTTTGGATTTTAAAGCTTGCACATATGCTTGAATAGGAAATATAGGAGTCAATTTCTACCAAATGATGCTAAGGTGTGAAGAATGGACCTTTTAAGCGTGATACCAATCGGAGTTGCCAATATACACCATCCTTAGCATCATTAGTAACTAGACATTCACAAAAACTAGAATACCCCGTGAGATCAACATAAAAAACAAGGTTCTAGTACCACTTGTGAAACAACTAAAAGTCTAGTTACACTACCTATGTATGCTAGTTCTTCATCTCAACAATCAAACCTACAACTAGCATACACCACACAAGCAAGGTATCAGATAGAAAGCTTCTAAAGCTAATGCAAATGCAAGCAAACATATGTGATGCACATTCTAATGCAACATACAAGTTTATGAGCTTGCTCCCCCTACTTGTGTGCTTCAAAATTTTAATTGATCCCCTTCTTTTATCATGTTACTCCCCTATCTTTGTACTTCTCCCCTTTTAGTTCTCCCCTTTTAGAAAATCTTTGGGAAATTCTCTCCCCCTTTGTCATCAAGGACCACAAAAGGTGAGCTCAAATTTTAGATAGGTTAGTGTGAAACAATGTGAAGTGAGATCATTTTTCCAAATTGGTCCAATCTAGATTACTTGCCTAAGATATATCCAAGGACAAGCTTTTTAAAACCTCCAAATAAGGGTTATCTTGTACCATGTTGAGTTAAACACTTATAGCTCATATTCTAGATCAAACACTAGGATTGCAAACCCACAAACATGTCATATGCTACCACTAGATCAAGTCGAGCATAGAAGCAATAGTGGCACCATATAAGCATCAAATTCATTTGATTTTCATGAATGAGCCTTAAGACATGTAAGGAATGACTAGATGCACTAAACAAGTCCTTAGCAAAGAATGAATGACATGTCAATCAATTTTACCTTGCTTTGCTCAAAGGAGAGGCATGTCATATAGTGGGGGTGCATCAACACATATTTGAGAAGTCAAGTATGTTCAATTCCTTTCTTAGCTTGCAAAACCTCTTCTCATCAAGTGGCTTGGTGAATATATCGGCAAGTTGATCATCAGTGCCTATACTCTCAATGCAAATGTCCTCTTTTTGTTGGTGATCTCTTATGAAATGATGGCAGACATCTATATGCTTTTGTTCTTGAGTGTTGAACTGGGTTGTTGGTGAGCTTCACGACACTTTCATTGTCACATAGCAATGGCACTTGTTTGAAATTTATTCCAAAGTCCTTTAATTGTGCCTTCATCCATAGGATTTGTGCACAATAACTACCGGCCGCAATGTATTCTGCTTTGGCGGTTGATAGTGCAACACTATTTTGTTTCTTGGATGATCATGAGACAAGTGATCTTCCCAATAGTTGACATGTGCCCGATGTGCTTCTTCTCTCAACTTTGCATCTCGCATAGTCCGAATCAAAATATCCAATAAGTTCAAACTTTGCACCTTTGGGATACCACAAACCAAAATTTTGTGTATACTTCAAGTACCTCAATATTATCTTTGTTGTCTTCAAATGGCTTTTTCTTGGTGAGGCTTGGAATCTTGCACACATGCATACACTAAACATGACGTCTAGTCTTGATGCGGTCACATAGAGTAGGCTTCCAATCATAGACCAATACGACTTTTGATCTACCATATTTCCACTTGTATCACTATCTAAGCTTCCATTTGTTCCCATTGGAGTGCTAATTGAATTTGCATCATCCATGTCAAACTTCTTGAGCATGTCTTTTATTTACTTGCCTTGACTCACAAATGTGTTGTTCTTCAATTTCTTGATTTGAAGACCAAGGAAGTAACTAAGCTCTCTAATCATTGACATCTAAAACTCATTAGCCATCATATTTCCAAACTCCTCACAAAATTCTTGGTTGGTTGATTCAAATATGATATCATCAACATATATTTGCAACACAAACAAGTCCTTGCCAATCTTCTTAGTGAAGAGAGTGGTGTCAACCTTGCCCATCTTGAAACCTTTAGAAAGTAAGAAATCTCTCAATGTCTCATACCGTGCTCTTGGTGCTTGCTTCACGCCATACAATGCCTTTCTTGGCTTGTAAACATGGTTAGGTTTCTTGTCATGTTCAAAACCGGGAGGTTGCTCAATATAAACTTCTTCACTGATGTAGCCATTGAGAAATGCACTCTTCACATCCATTTGGTATAGCTTGATGTTATGAGCACAAGCATAGGCTAACAAGATCCTAATTGGCTCCAATCTTGCAACTGGGGCATATGTTTCACCAAAGTCAAGACCTTCAACTTGAGTATATCCTTGTGCTACTAATCTTGCTTTATTCCTTACAACTATCCCATCTTGATCTTGTTTGTTGCGAAAGACCCATCTAGTACCAATTACATTATGATCACTAGGTCTCTCAACTAATTCTCATACTTGATTTCTTTTGAAGTTGTTAAGCTCTTCATGCATAGCATTAACCCAATCAACATCTCTCAATGCTTCATCAATCTTCTTTGGCTAAATGTGAGACACACGAGAAATGCTCAAAAAATTATGCTAGTCTTGATCTAGTTTGCACTCCTCTTTGAATGTCATCAATGATATGATCTAATGGATGATCTCTTGCCACATTGCTTGGTTGGAGTATTTGCACTTGATTGCTTGCACTTGGTTGATCACTTTATTGAGATGGTGCACTAGCTTCTTGTTGTTGATCTTGTACTTGAGATGATGAACTAGCTTGATTTTGGTCATGAGAACCACTAGCTTGCACATTAGAGGCAGGAAGCACTTGATATTTGTCATCTTCAACATCAATTACCTCTTTTGGCCTAATATCACCAATTTCCATTCTCTTCATTGCATCGGCCAATTGTGTACCTCTCACATCATCCAAGTTCTCTTCTTCATCTTGAGAGCCTTGAGTTTTTCATCAAATTCAGCATCATGCACTTCCTCAAGTTGACCACTTCCCAAATTCCATACTCTATATGCTTTGCTTGAAGTGGAGTAACCAAGCAAGAAGCCTTCATCAACTTTCTTGTCAAACTTGCTCAATCTAGTACCCTTTCTCAATATGTAGCATTTCCATCCAAATACTTAAAAATATGATATGTTGGGCTTTCTTCCATTGAAAATCTCATAAGGTGTCTTCTCTAGGCATGGATGACAATAGAGTCTATTGCTATAGAAGCATGTTGTGTTGATTGCTTCGGCCCAAAATGAGTGACTCACATTATACACACTTAGCATTGATCTTGCCATATCAATCAAAGTTCTATTTTTCCTTTCAACTAGCCCATTGGATTGTGGTGTATACTTGGCCGAGATATGATGCTTGATTCCTAACTCATCGCATAGCTCATCTACTCTTGTATTCTTAAATTCACTTCCATTGTCACTCCTTACTTTCTTGATGGTGGTCTCATACTCATTTTGCATTCTCTTGATGAATAACTTGAAAATGTCATATGCATCACTCTTGTCACTAAGAAATGCCACCCAAGTGTATCTAGTGAAATCATCCACAATCACAAATCCATATTTGTGGCCTCCAATGCTAGTGTATGTTGTTGGCCCAAACAAATCCATATGCAACAACTCAAATGGCTGTTGATGCAAAAGTGAATCTGCAAACACAAAGGGCTAATACCCGATTCCAATATCAAGGCGTGCCAAGTGATTTGACCTATTAATCGACAAGAATGATGGTTCGAGCACTTTGGTCCCGACAACAGCGATGCGCCCGGATGTCACGGCCAAGAGGCACTGATGCGGAACAAGAGGATCATCGAGTATTACACTGGAACATGCAACTTGTTGGGCATTCTTAACGTCACTACCAAAAGTAGACTTAGTTTTCTAATTTTGATAACGGCGTCAAAAATGCCAAACATATCCCTCATGCCACTTAAGCCAAGTTGTCATCCCCAGCATGACATAAGAGACGCGGTATTGAAATATTCAATTGCTCTTCTAAATAAATAATAAATGAGATCTGCAAGCGCACAGATTAATACCGATGTAGCATTTTAACCGGGAAGTATTCCAGGTATCGTTATTTATATATTTACCACTGGGAAGGGATTGCTAAACATCAATGTTGATTATGGAATGGAATATAGAATTGAGTATCTATCATTGCATATATAATTGAGAGCATTTATCTATTTCTTTCATACAGGGATAAATATCACATAAAAGATATATAAAGTATGAATGGTGACAAAGATAATTAATCTGATCAGCATAACTTAGCCACATATAAATATGATAAGCACCTCAATAGATATTCTAGCAAGTCATTAGCATGGAATTAGGATGAACTACAAGAATATTTCCTAAGTTATTCTCAACTATAGAGTCTAGCATATCATAGTTAGTGCAATTATACATAGCAATCATTGCGAGACAGGACTACGCCCATGCATAGTGATATTATCAAGGAATATGAGAAACATAGCAATCACTCCCCTATAATAATGTTGCTCTGCCAGCCCTATACACGAGAGGGGGACTATATAAGAATCAATGGAGCTGTCACTACCACGAACTACCTCGCGGTCTGGCATATAAGGTACAATCGCAAATAAATACGGTATAGGCACCACGCCTACACAATACTTATCATTTACCTACTGTACACATGGATAAATGCTATACGATCCTAAACATGTATATAATTCCAATCTAACTAAACCAAGCATATAACTATGAAAAACTAAGAGTAATATAATTGTGAATATAAACAAGTAGAGCAAAGTCATAATCAATATATTAAAGTAGAACAAAGTCATATTCATAATATTGAAGAACAAAGATGAACAATTGAAGAACAATAGAGAATTACCAAGAATCCTCTTGATAGATCCAGAAACTAATCGAAGATTGACTCCTTCTAGTTCTAATCCTATGTAGCTATGCTAAACTAGAGATCTAATTGATGTGGTGGCTCTAGGGCTTGATCAGAGGCTTCTTCTCCCAAGATGAATAATGAATTAGGGGTCTGAGGTCCTCTCCTCTAGGGGCCAGGGGGTCTGCTTATATAGTCCTTCCAAGTGTATATGAGCCGTCGGATCAAACCGACATTAATCACACGGTTTTCCTTCATCCTTTAGGTCGGTGGAGCATGATCCGCGAAGTTGGCTCTGATTGGCCCCGAGGCCAGGGCGTGCGCCCAAGGGGGGAGGGCGGGTGCCCTACCCCCGAGCCCGTCCGGTCTCCCGTTCGTTCATGTGGCTTCTCGACTCTTCTAGATGTAGGATAATTGCGCAGCACGTTAATATCTCTATGTAAACCCAACGTGTGGGCCTTTCTTCCGTATTTCCTGATAACCCCCTGCAGAAATAGACAAACAACAAAACTCATAGAATTCTGTAAGATAAAACCATAAGTCTGGATATTGGTTGCATTTGGATCCTTTTCTTTGTTTATTTGATAATTAAATTTGATACTTAAGGACCGTCAACACAACTCACCAAATCGATGAGAACTCGTAAAAAGGAAAAATATGCAAGTTGACAAAATTGTCGAAAAGTAAGTAGATGCAAAAATAGGAGTAAACTTGTATTTGATATTGATTGATCTATCATTACATCGCCCTATGATCTATATTTATACCCTGGTTCAAAGAGTTACAACCAAATACGACTAGGACTCAATTTCTAAGGTAAAACAGGACTTCTTATATTAAGGCATACTCTAACAAATATAGAAAGAAGAAAACAACATCTATCTATTCCTGTGTCTATCTCAATCACGATGAAGTCCTCATCGGTTCCTGCTCTATCGGCATGCCACAAGCAGTAGTCTTCATATCTTCCCTCATCGGCATCGGCAACGCAACACCATAAACTCTATCGACAATAACCCTTGAATCGGCAAACACCATCTCTGACCTTATTAATCAATACTTTTGAATTTAAGCTAGGAGAACCGTTTTGCCGATCATCACCTTCCATCGGCACTAATCTCCATCGGCTGATCTTCATCGGCACCTTCCTATTAGTACAATGCAATAATCACCCTATTGCCGATTGGTGCATTTCGATTATCTTGATCCATTTCGATTATCTTGACTCATACTAAAAATGACATCAACACGTACCCCCTAATTTTAGAGTATAAAATCATTAATGCTCCAAAATTTACTCCAGATAATGGTCACCTTTACATAATTATCTTCTTCTTGACAAAATCTATCACCAAATCCGGGTAAATCCAGCCTTGATCCTTGCGCTTTAGTAAATATCGCATAACTCTCAACCATCCCAGCTCTGATTATATCTAAGGCAACCACTCATCGGCAAGAGTCCAACCATACTATTGATGGTCCTTAAGTACCAAATTCAACCGTCAACTAAACATGGAAAAGGACCAATATACACCAAACACCTAGAATTAGGGTTTTATCTGATAGAATTCCACGAGTTTTGGTGTTTGTGTATTTCTGAAGGGGGTTATTAGAAAATATGGAAGGAAGGCCCACACGTCGGGTTTACATCGAGATAATTACGTGTGCGGCAATTTTCCTTAACCTAGAAGAGTCTAGAAGCCACGGGAATGAACGGGACTTCGAGTGGGCCCGGGGGCAGGGCGCCCGCCCTCCCCCTAGGGCGCCCGCTCTGATGCTGCAGCCAATCAGGCTCCGTCTCCTGGATCGTGCTCCACCGCCTCTAATCTTCAAGGAAAACCATGCGATTAAGGTCGGTTTGATCCGACGGCCCACGTTCAATTGAGGGGGCTATATAAGCAAGGCTCTCCACCCTAGGGGAGAGGAGAAATCATTATCAGAGGAAGCCATCAAAGTTAAAGTTTAGGAATTTCTCTCCCGCACAGAATTAGAATTAGCTACTCCCAATTCCTTCAAGTTCTATAGGATTGATTAGATAGAATTAGAGAAGTAGAGCCTAGCGCTCTGGATTCTGGATCTTCATCAATAAAGATTGGTATTATTTCATATCTTTCTCTACTACTTTATTCTAATTGCATTATGTCTTTATTTATTATGTTCTTAGTTTGCTCTAGTTCTATATTTGATATAGTTATGATTGATAATGAGTTTATTTATAAGTTTGCAAAGCGCTTAGCTCTTGACGCGTGGGAGTTAAGTGGTAGATCACATGTGGGCATGGTGCTTAGATGTCATTTACCTGCAAATGTATCCTATTGGCCGAGTCGTGTGGTAGTTCACGATGGTGACAACTTTGTTGATTCTTATATAGTCCACCCTCCGTTAGTAGGACAAGCAGAATTTGTATTGCGGAGTAAGTCTTGCTATGTTCTGATTTACTTTAGCAATGTTCCTTATACATGAATGAAGAGTCTTTTGTGCTATATATGATCTTGTAGATTGTGACTTAGTAGATAGTAGATACTTAGAATCCATTCTCTTGCTAATCTGACGTCACCTACATTTATGTGGAGTAGTCTATTTCTAATCACTGTGTTATTTACCCATGAGCTTATATTTCATTATCTTTATTATTATGGCTTACCCCCTGCCATAGCAAGTGACTGTGTGACGAGTTTCTCATTAGTAATGATGTTCTTGCAAGTTTATCTCTAGTTTATGCCTTGATAGATTTTACCCCTGTTTTCACTTTCGCCGTTCTCTTAAGCAAAATTATAAATAACGATACCCGAAATACTTTCCTGGTGAAATGCTACAATGAGGTATTTTATCTATGCGCTTGTGGATAGAATAGATTATTTTCTAGAGAGCCTTCATATTCATAAATACCTTAGTACACTCTGGCACCATGCTGGGGATGACAACCTAGTATTCAAGTGGTGTTAGCAAGTGTCAACAAGCATTTCTGGCGCCGTTGCCGGGGATCGGTAAGGAAAGTTAAGAAGTCAGTCTAGGTTATTCACATAAAATATTAGACTAGACTATAGAGAAATAATTGCATAAATAGCTACTATAAAAATGAGAAATCATAACAAGGCACCTCTGCTTTGGCAGGTTCACCCTGTTGTTTTTCTATGTTTATATTTTTTATACATGGTATATCAGGATTGACTTTGGTACATTCAACTCTTCATCATCAGAACCATAGCAATCAAGAAAGAAGAAGCTAGCTACTAATTGCTGAAGGTATGGCACAGAAGACCTTGCAAGAATTCTTAGCTCCAAGCCTTGAGAACATTCCAACTGGTCCAAGATTTGAAGTAGAAGAAGGAGTACCTGAGTTCGAGCTCAAGTCAAGCCTCATCAATTTGGTGCAAGCTACACAATTCAATGGAAAGGCACATGAAGATGCTAGTAAACACTTGCAAAATTTCTTAGAGATTGGAAGCACAATCAGCATCAATGAAGTTGACAAAGACGTCATACTGCTTCGCCTCTTTCCATTCTCACTAGAAGGAAGAGCGTGGATGTGGTTCTACACCCATCAAGAAAACATCAACAACTGGACGAACTTGTCAGATGCCTTTCTAGCAAAGTTTTTCCCTAAAGGCAAAAAAGCTGCCTTAAGAGGAAATATTATTAGTTTCCAACAGCAGAAGACAGAAACCATTCCAGAAGCATGGGAGCATTTTCAAGGATACATATCAGATTGTCCTCACCATGGAATGGCCAGATGGTTACTTATGCAGACCTTATACCATGGATTAACCCGAAAGGCTCGTGAGTGCCTAGATGCATCTGCTAAAGGATCATTTTTGGAGCTTACAATAGGAGAAGCAGAGACACTTTTGGATAAGATAGCAGAAAACCAAACCTGGTTCCAAGATAAAGCTCAACAATGTCATCAAACTGAAGAAATACCCGAAGAAGTAAATGCACTATCAACGAAGATGGAAAATTTGCTCCATTGGCTTGACCAAAGGGCCAAGTTCAAAGAAGATCAGAGGGCCATTGAGACAGCATACAAGAATCCACCCACTTCAAGTCAACTAAATAGAAAAGGTATGAATTCAGGTAATACTTTCAAGCAACTTTTATTAAAAGAGATAATTGCTCAACAAACTAAAACTAATGATGAAGTTAAACAAAGGCTAGATACAAATGAATCATCTCTAAAAGATATACACAATAAAATGGATTTTCGATTAACTGCCTTTGATGAGCAAAACACTCTAAATAAAAGGGTAGAGCTTAAATTAGCAAAACTAGCTGCTGCGTTGCCTGTTGCCACTAACATTGAGCAGGTAAAGAACATAACTACTAGAGGAGGGAAGTCCACCAAAGATCCCCCACATCCAAGAGAGAAGTAAAGAGCACCAGCGCCACCAGCAGTGATAGAAGAAGAGAACCACGTTGAAGTAGAAGATCTACTACAACCGACAAGTACCGAAGAAATGAGGAAAGATTTTCACAACACCAACTATTTGCCATTTCCCACAAGAAACAGAGGATTGCAGTCGGATGAGCAGTTTGGTAAGTTTGTAGAGGTCATTCAGAAATTATATGTCAACATACCTCTACTTGATGCCATACAGGTACCCACATATGCAAAGTACATTAGAGATATTCTTAACAAGAAGAGACCACTGCCCACCACTGAGATGATCAAGCTGACAGAAGAATGTAGTGCGGCCATCCTCAACAAACCACCAAAGAAGAAGAAGGATCCAGGATGTCCCACCATTGATTGCTCGATCGGAAACCAGCACTTCAACAATGCACTTTGTGATCTCAGAGCAAGTGTCAATGTGATGCCAGCATCAGTCTACAAGAAGCTCGAGCATGCAACCTTAGAACCAACATCAATGTGCCTACAACTAGTAGATCAATCAGTTCGACACCCAATGGGCATCACTGAAAACATCTCAGTCAAGATAAGAGATTTCCTTGTGCGAGTAGACTTCATGGTACTGGACATGAGTCCCGACTCAAAAGTATCCATCATCCTTGGAAGGCCATTTCTAGGCACCGCCAACGCCCACATTGATGTCGGGAAGGGAGAAATCAAGTTCAGCATAAACGGACAAGAAGAACACTTCACATTCAAGCCCAGACCAGAGAGAGACTCTATAGTGAAGGAAGTTCATGAAGAAGAACCACTAGAGACACCATCTCCGGAGGAAGGTAATTCAAAATATTAAAAGATTTCGAGGTCCAGCTTGGGGGACCTAAAAATCCCAAACCCTCGCAGGGAGGTAAATCGGTATTTATCCACATCGTTAAAATTCTTGCATATTTAATTCTTGCATTAGTCATATTTATTCATAGCATTATTATAATAAATAAAAGCCCCTTATAAATAATATTTATGGTGTGTAAAAACCCATATTTATTAATTATAGTGGAGGCACAAAAATATTTTTCCATAATCATTTTTAGTAAGTTTTAGTTCTCATAGTTTTTCCTGCATTATATTTATTTATATCAAGCTTCTAGAAGCATGGCCCACACCCCATGGATCCCACATGTCATACACCATATCTCACACACATCTCATCACATTATTTCATCCACCAACATCATTCCACTCACCTGACAACTTCCACCGTCCAACCACCACCCATGAATCATTTTTTGGCGTAAAGACTAAGCAAAGGAGGGAGTAGAGAAACCTCAGCCAGAGAGGGCACCAGGGTGGGGCACATACCCTACTGTAGAGGGCGCCCGCCCTGTCCCCTGCTCCTCCTATAAAAGGCCACTTCCTGCTTGCATTTTCATCACACAACCATTCCAAAAAACCCACGCACACTTCAGTTCTCGGTTTCCAGAGGAGGTGTTCTAGTAGTGAAGTAAGAAGGAGAGTAGAGGGGAAGGGAAGAGTGGAAGAGAGTTTGGTAGTTTTTGATAGAAGAGTGAGAGAGCAAGGTTCATCTAGTAATTAGTGATCCCGCTGTCCAAAGCAGAATTAAAAGTTGTTTAGGGGAAGTGCTGTCGAAATTAAAAATTGTCTCGGATGACTAACCCCTGGATGACTAACTTCTTGGATGGCTGACCACTAACATTTTTCTCTCACATTCTCCACGAGTTTTTGTTTGTACCGATTTTTCTGCAGGATGTGGAAGAAGGCGAAGAGCGCAGGCAAGGCCATTGAGAAACTGTGCTTATGTTTGTACTTTTCTTGTATTAAATAAAGGCATTATTTGCTATCAGCCGAATGCACTGTCATATGCAAAGATGATGTGGTCAAATACATGTTGTCAATGCCGATTTTAAGTGGTAGAATCGGCAAGTGGATCTTAGCGTTGTCAGAGTTTGATATACACTATGAATCAGTCAAAGCAGTTAAGGGGCAACTTATGGCTGATTTTGTTACTCAACAGTAGCAAGCCAATTAGCCTTCAGGCAGTTGCCTATCAGGCTCTGTTATGCCGATGTGATCAAGCCAAGAGAAACCATCACCTGTGGTCTTGATTGGGACAAAGTGGTTCAACTTCCTCCCGATGCCGATACCACAGACATAGATCTGTCTACCTAGGTGTCGACCTCCTTCATCACTGAAACTTACAAGTCATGGTGGCAAGAGTAGAGAGGGCAACTATTTGTAGCATCAGCTCACACATATCGGCACCTTATCGACTTCGAGCATGTTATCCCCGATGACGCGGTAAGTTTTCTCCCAACACTTAGTCCTTTCTTCATTTTTAACTTCATCGGTAACTAACTCTTTTATTTGACAGGTCGATGATCCAGCACTAGCAATGAGAAAAAGTGGGCGACCTTTTGATCTTCAACCAGTGTCTCTGATCTCCCTAATCGGCTACAACGCCCCCACTTTGGCAGCCTTGACTCATCAGGAAGCCCATTTCAAGAAGATCACAACCAAGCGCTCAAAGGCCACCCCATCGGTTGCTGCCGCTACCTTGGCGCAAGCTTTTAAGGTACAACCTCGACTACTTTAATTATGCCGATTTCAATTCATACCTACACCATTTTTTAAGGCATAACAACCACAACTGGGGCATCATCTGCAACTCCTCCTGCACCAGACACTATCACTCTTGATGAACCTTCGAAAGTATTGTCCTGTCTTCATATTGAACCTATAAGACATTATGCCTTATATTTGTTTTGTAGTAGCAAAAACGATGCATCGGCAAGAGTCCAGGATGTTCAACCATTGGGTGCCGATGCCCCCCAGCCAGCGGCTACCAAAGCCCAAGCCAAGCGCAAAGCTACAAAAGATACCAAGGCCCAGCCGAAGAGGCAGAAAACCGTACCATCTTCGCCACCTCAGCCAGCGCTCCTGAGTCAATCTGTACCAGCCGATGCACCTGAGCAAACGATTGACCCGTCTGACCAAGGCACGTCATCGGCCGTTGCTCCCAAGCAAACCATCGCTGCTCTTACACAAGGTATGCCATCGGTTATTGTATTCCAAAAATTTACCATCGACGAATTTGCAAGGAAACTATCATTATTCTCAACATTAATCAATTCCGCAGCTGAAGACATGCCATCGGTAGATCTAGCCGATTCTCATTAGGACAACCCAGACTGTATCCTCCAGCCAAAGGTAAGGGATTGCCTTGAAACAAGTAAGCTATCTGTCTTGACCGATTTGCACTATTCATACTTACTTCCAACTGACCTATTCTTTCCCCCCTTTCCTTAGGAACAAGACTCACTCGATAGCCTATTCTCCTTTGCCATGACATCTCTAATGACGAAGGGGAAGAGATAAGCTCTTCATTGGCACTTGGAACAATATCAGCGGAAGTCAAATCCAAGCTGGAGGATCTATTAGATTTATTGTAGCAAGACACAGCTCAACTGGTGGATGATTCTGACGTTGCAAAAGCTATCTTTAAAACAATCCACGGCCAAGTCCCTACCGATGTCGAAGAAGCACTCTTTCAAGCTGCTCACTTAGAAAGTCGTCAACTCCACTATCAAAAAGCCGCTCAGTGCATTACCGACAGAGCTGCTCAGGCTCAACTCAGAGAAGAGATGCTGCAAGTGAAGCATATTGCCGATGAAAAGCATAAGAGCATCAGAAGTTTACAAGCCTTTGGTGTCGAGTTGAAACAGAAGATCTCAAACCTATCGGCAAGGAAAGAAGCTCTGTTAGCTGAGCTTAAGCAAGTTGAAGAAGCGTTGACCTAGGCTAAACAAGAAGAAAGTCAGCTGCCCGATGCAATCAAAGATCTTCAAAGGGACATCCAAGCCCGCAAAGCTCTCCTGATGAAAAAGAAACTCAAGCTAGTGGAGGGCTCAGCCGATGAAGATACTAAAGAGATAGAAGAAGCCAAGCAGACTCGTCAACGTGCAATATCGGCCATTCAGTCTTTATTGAACTTGTAAATTTCTTTACCAATAGTGTGTTGCATCAGCACTCTCTAGTAACACTAATACTTTTTTCCAGCTGATAGGATTGTTATCAGCACTTAAACTTTCATGCATCGATCCAAATACTATGATAGTGCTTCTTTAAATACTTTCCATTTAATGCTCTGGGAAACTCAACCCCTTCGAGGGTTTCTAGGATATACGCATTGCTAGGGGTAGACCAATTTATTCGATAGGGGCCTTCCCAATTAGGAGAACATTTACCAAACTTCGCACTTTTAGTCCCAATCAGTAAGATCAATTTCCAAACTAAATCCCCATCGGTAAATTCTTTGGCTTTTACCCTTTTCTCATACTATCTGGCCACTCTTTTCTTATTTTCTTCAATGCTAACTAATGCTCTCAACCGATGACCCGCCAAATCTTCCAACTCGTCTCCCATTAGGGTACCATAGTCATCAGTTGTTAACTGATCTTGAGAGAATATCCGCCTAGAGCCAGTTTTAATTTCCCAAGGTAGTACCGCATCGTGTCCATATACCAACTAATAAGACGATACTTTAATCGCACCATGACATGTCATTCGATATGACCATAGGGCCTCATTTAACACTATATGCCACCGCCCTAGGGTTTTCCTCAATTTTACACTTAATGAGCTTAATGATCCCTTTGTTAGAAGCCTCGGCCTGTCCATTAGCTTGAGCATAATAAGGAGAAGAATTTAAAACTTTAATTCCCATACCGATTGCAAATTCATCAAATTCTCCTGATGTAAATATAGTACCTTGATCGGAAGTGATTGTCTGAGGATTACTAAATTGGTAAATAATATGCTCCTTTACAAAATCAATCATATTGGTCGATGTCACCTTTTTCAAAGGAATTGCTTCAACCCACTTAGTGTAATAATCGGTGGCAACAAGTATAAATTTTTGTCCTTTGCTTGATGGTGGATAAATTTGACCGATAAGATCAATAGCCCATCCCCAGAACGGCCAGGGTTTAATCATAGGGTTCATGGCCGATGCAGGTGCTCATTGAATATTTCTAAACTTTTGACACCCTTGGCATCATTTAAAATACTTAAAACAATCTTCAAGAATAGTCGGCCAATAATATCCGTTTCTTCTGATCATCCACTTTATCTTGAAAGCCGATTGATGTGCTCCACATACTCCCTCATGAATTTCACCCATCAAACTTTTTGATTCATCATTGCCAAGACATTTGAGTAAAACTTCATCCAAAGTACGATAATATAACTCATCGTCGAGAAGCACATACTTAGTACCTTGAAATCTAAGGCATCTTTCAACTTTCTTAGACGGGTTTTTTAAGTAATCGACAGTTTCTGCTCTCTAGTCATCGACATCAACTGCCGATAAGAGTACTTCTTGGATAGGCTGATACCCTGAGGCGTGCTGAACCAACTGATTAGCTTCTTCATTATGCAATTGGGAATATGTTCCAGGCGGAAATCCTTAAATTCCTTCAACAATTGCAAACATCTTTCATAATACGAAATTAAAATCTCACTTCAGCATTCATAAATCCTAATCAATTGATTTATAACAAGCATAGAATCACCAAAGACTTCAACAGCATCGGCACATACTTCTCTGAGTAATTCCAACCCGTTCACCAAAGCTTGATATTTAGCCCGATTGTTTGTCGATATAGCAACTATCGATAATGAAAACTCATACTTCTTTCCTCAGGGTGAAATCAACACAATGCCGATACCTGCTCCTTGATCACGTGTGGATCCATCAAAGAAAAGCGTCCAAGGAGCAACTTCCAAATAATCTATTGTATTGCAATGTTGAGTAACAAAATCAGCCATAAGTTGTCCCTTAAATGCTTTGACTGATTCATAGTGTAGATCAAACTCTGACAAGGCTAAGATCCACTTGCTGATTCTACCACTTAAAATCGGCATTGACAACATGTATTTGACCACATCATCTTTGCATATGACAGTGCATTCGGCTGATAGCAAATAATGCCTTAACTTAATACAAGAAAAGTACAAACATAAGCACAGTTTCTCAATGGCCGAATACCTTGTCTTAGCATCCACCAATCTTCTACTTAAATAATAAATGACACGTTCTTTCCCTTCAAATTCTTGAATAGGTGCTGAACCGATAATAGTATCATCGGTTGATAAATATAATCTGAAAGGTTTCCCGTTTTGAGGTGGAACCAATACTGGAGGATTTACCAAATATTTCTTAATTTCATCTAGAGCCACTGTTGTTTAGTTCCCCACACAAACTCCTGATCAGCCTTCAACTTGAGCAAAGGACTGAAAGCTTTGATCTTGCCTGACAGATTAGATATGAATCTCCTGATGAAATTAATTTTGCCGATCAAAGATTAGAGTCCCGTTTTATCGATAGGAGCAACTACTTTGTTGATTACATCAATAGATCTCCTACTAATTTCAATTCTCTCTAATGCACCATAAAACCCAGGAACTGACTTGACGATACACCAAATGCACATTTATTGGGATTCTTTTTTAAATCATGCTTTCTTGTGCACTCAAGTATCTTTCATAAATCGGCTAGATGTTTTACAAAATCCCGAGACTACATCATCAATGTAGATCTCTACTAACGTGCCAATGAACTCATGAAAATTAAAATTCATGGCCCTTTGATAAGTAGCACTGGCATTTTTCAAACCAAAGGTCATGACTATCCATTCAAACAGACCAACATGACCTAGACATCTAAAGGCAGTCTTGGGAATATCCTCCTCAGCCATAAAGATTTGATTATATCATGCGTTGCCATCCATAAAACTAATAACCCGATGCCCAGCTGCAGCATCAACTAGCAAATCGGGAATATGCATTGGATAGCCATCCATTAGCGTGGCTTTGTTGAGGTTCCTGAAATCAATGCAAACACGAAGTTTCCCATTTTTCTTTTAGACAGGAACAACATTAGACATCCACTCTACATACCGACGCTGCCGAATAAACTTAGCTTCAATTAGTTTGGTTATTTTGGCCTTAATATCAGGAAGGATATTAGGGTTACATCGGCATGCTAGCTGCTGATGTGGCCAAAATCTAGATTTGATAGGTAACTGATGTTCAACTATCAATCGGTCTAATCCAGGCATCTCAGTATAATCCTAAGCAAAACAATCTTTATATTCCTTCAACAAATCGGTTAATTATTACTTACACTTGGAATCTAATTTAGCACTAATAAAAGTAGGCCTTGGCCTATCCCCACTACCAATATCTACTTCTACTAAATCATCAGGAGATGTGAACCATTGTCCTAACTTTCCATCATCGGCGAATCTATCCATTAAAACTCTTCATCAGAACCGACTGCTTGGATCGGTGGAATCTCATAATCAGCAACTCTGAGGAAATCTTTCTCCCACGCTTCTCCCGATATACACTTGGTTCGCTCATAAGTGTTTGACTCTGCCGATGCAATGATGTAAGAAGAATCACCAGGGACAACCTCAATCTTATCTCTAACCCACTACACAAGGCATTGGTGCATTGTGGAAGGAACACAACAATTTGTATGATCCAATCCCTTCCTAAAAGCATATTGTATGCGCCTTTACCGTTGATGATAAAGAATGTTGTCGGCAATGTCTTGCTGCTAATGGTCAACTCAACACACACGACCCCTTTAGCTGGTGACACATTGCCCTCAAAATCCTTCAGCATCATATCGGTTTTGGTCAAATCTTTATCTCCTTTGCCAAGCTTCTGATACATCACATAGTGCATAATATTGATTGTAGCTCCTCCATCAAAGAGTACTTTAGATACTGGCTGCCCATCAACCTTGTCCTTAACGAACAAAGCCTTGAGATGTTGTCTTTCATCATTAGTTGGCTTCTCAAAAACGACCATAATTGGATCTAGCGCCAACTGAGCTATATGATCAGAGAGAACAACTTCCTTTTCATCACTTCAAGGTGCAAGGAACTCCATCGGCAACATGAATACCATATTAACATCTGCCGATGGACCTTTACCCTTGTAATCTGACTATCGTCGATTTTCAGGCTTAGAAGAATTTTCCTCCATGTACAAATCTTCCTGGCGCTCACGTTGCATCCTCCTCCTCTGTGTCTTTGTCAAACCCTTAGGACACCATCGGGGAAGCTTGGTTTTCCAAATCGGTTGATAACAAACTTTGGACGACTCCACACGACGTATATTGGGATCTCTATAGAATATTTCCTCATTAGGCACTCTAGCATTTGCCATTTCTTCCAATTCTTCTTGATTCCTCGGAAAATATTTGACGCATCTACCCAGCTGTTCATGTACATTAAGCCTGCCTCCCAGCTGATCATGAACTAATGCCCTACCTCTGATCGGCTCATTAATAGACAAACTTCGACTACCATGTCGGAACTTCCTTTCTAGCCATTACACTCAGGGCAATTTTCATCCGTCGACAATTTGATACCCCATTCCCAACATTGAACAAAGAACGGGCAATCCCAATGACCTTTATGCCGATTCCACTCTTCCCGACGCCTCTCTTCTTGGTGTTGTCGATACCGATCCTCACACTGTTGCCAATTCTCCTATTGCCGCCTATGGGTGATCATGATACCAGATCGAGGAGGCCTTACAGAACTGCTACTTTCCTTCAACAGACCCTTTCCTTTTGCATCATCGGTAGTTACCTGATGTTGGGGATCCACCGACGCGTTTCTCTCAGCAACCTCTGATGTTAGAACCTTGGTCTTACCTTTAGCATCCAACATGTTTGTGGGGAAGGGATGCTGATCAATTTTCATCGGCTTCTGAGTTTTAAAGCCATCAAATTTAATTCTTCCAGATTCTATAGCCGATTGCAACTGTTGCCTGAACACTTTGCACCCATTTGTGCTGTGTGAAGTTGCATTATGCCATTTGCAGTACTTGATCTTCTTCAACTCCTCTGCCGATGGAATCACATGGTTTGGTGACAATTTAATCTGTCCTTCCTGAAGCAAGAGATCAAATATCCTATCGGCCTTAGTCATATCAAAAGCGAACTTTTCTGGCTCTCTCTGACCAAAACGACAAGATATCGGCTTTTTGTTCTTCATCCACTCTGCTAAGCTGATAACTGGTTCTTCATCAGAATCAAAATCTCCTGCTTCATCGACAAATGACACCTATTTATTCCAATTCTTTCTAGACTCAAAAATCCTAGTGTCTTGATCAGAAGTTTTTTGCACCAGATGACTCAGGCTTTCAAATTCTTGAGAAGTATACTTATCCTTGAGATGTGGCAACAACCCTTGAAAAGCCAGATCGGCCAGCTACCGATCATCTAGAACCAGGCAATAGCACTGTTCTTCACACCTCACAGCCTCTGCACAAAGCTTTCTACCGATTCATCATTACGTTATCTTAACCTTACTAAATCGGTCAGCTTCTTCTCATGAACTCTAGAAAAGAAGTATTTATGGAACTGTTTCTCTAAATAAGCCCAGGTAATAACAGAGTTTGGAGGCAACAATATGAACCAAGTAAAAGCCAATCTAGACAAAGATGATGAGAATAACTGAACCTTTAATTCAACTCTGTTAGTAGCCTCTCCACACTAGATAATGAAGCGATTGACATGTTCTATCATTGATGTATCATCTTGTCTGGAAAACTTAGTAAAATCTGGCACCTTCTACCGATTTGGAAGAGGAATCAGGTCATATGCAGGAGGATACGGTGTCCGATAAGAATAAGTGTTAACTTTGGGCTTTATCCCAAATTGATCTCTCATGATCTCTGCTATCTTATCGGCCCAATAAGCGTCAGCGTCTTGCCAATGTACTGGTTGAATCTCTGGCATCTATTGATACGCTTCCAAGTGCCTTTGTGGCATAGGATTCCCAGCAAATGGCATATCGTCCACTGCCTGCGGTCCACTGATCTGCTGAACAAGATTCATCAGCTGAGCTGCTGGTGCTTGATTCTAAAAGCCAACTTGCATGTGACCTTGCTAAACTCCTGCAACCTGATGATTTTGTCGTACTATATGCTAAAAGGGTAACTGTCCAAACCAACCATTATTAGCATTCATCGGCACAAAGCTTGCCGATGGCTGGTAATTTTCTGTCATTGTTGGATTAACATACCCAGCCTGAGACATGAACCTCTGTTGTCACTACAAGAAACACATGGCTTTTTAACGTTTAGTTATGTCACAATATATGGAATTTATGTTACAAATTAAGATTTGTGACATCAAGTTGACAAAAATCAAAACGTGGAAAAGCCCGCGTCATAAAATGATTATGTGACATTTGTTTGGTTCATGTCACAAGCATATAACATTGGTTTATTGTCACAAAATCATAGGCCTTGCCATGTGGCAGCTGACATGGCAGGGAAAAAAATGTCACAAACACTATAAAAAATGTCACAACCATCATAATCTATTACACGTCAGTAGGTTGTTATGTCCCATTATTCATGCCCATGTGTTTGTGGCACGCTCATGAAATACACATAAATTGGAAGAAAGCTCACAATTGACAAAATATTGGTCATCTTTTCATTAAAACCATCAACATTTGTACTTGTACAATTTTTCATAAGAAATACAAAGACAATAAGCAAGCTACACGCAAGTAGCTACAAAACTAAGAGGGTAGCTTGCACAATACAACTCATATGATTTGCTTGCATAACAAAATCTTTCAAAAATAGCCACTATGAGCACTTTGATCCTCTTGCTGCACCAGTGTACATCTAAGCTCATTCTGACCTGAAAACCAAAGGTTCCATTTATCACTAATGCAGTCTAAACAAAGTTATATGGAAAGGTGCCAGAGGTAAAAAATCTTGAAAACTTAGAAGCAGATTCTCCACCACGACTTGGTATAACAAGGCATATATAACTACTGTTTTTTTTCTTTCATGCAAACTTTAAGCAACAAAATTGTGTTTCCACATCAGCAAATAGAACTGAACCAATGTTAAGTGGCTATGTATACAGACAATGTAAATCAACAATAAAGAAACTAGCTAGTAGTAACAGAGGAGAAAGACAGAGAGAAAATTTAGTAGTAACAGAGGAGAAAGACCGAGAGAAAATTTTATAGAAATGAGTTCAAGATTCAGATGTGTGTGCACAAGAAAGAATTATGGTTCATCTAACTTTTGGAATAGATGCAGACTCAAGAGATATCTCCTACATGCACACAATACTGAAATTTGAGATAAAAACCTACAAATCGAACAAACTATTAGAGTCTCTCTATCAATCTGTAAATAAATTAGGGATCTAGGAGGTTCAGGCTTGGGCTAACCTGCAAATCATGGGGACAGAAAAACAGGAACAACTGGACAAGTAAGCAGTGCCATCTTGCTGCTGTACGATGATTTGCTTATTGCATATCTGTTGACAGCACAGAAAGAAAGCAAACAACTTGTTCTGGATGGAGTAGCTCCGTGCTGATGCTAGAGGAAGAACTGAAAAAGCTTTAAGAATATTAGTGTTTAAAATCCTTGGCTGATCCAAATTTATAGCAGCACCAACACGCAGAATAGATTTCAAAAAAAAAACGTGCAGAATAGAGGCACAACAAATGTTAACATGAACAGATTTGCACTCTATACATGACCCAACAACTCTTTATATTAGACAGTGGAAATAATGACAATAATTCTCAGGCAAGCAACTCCTTGTATTAGATTATTTAGTAAACTGAAACTCAAAATGAGAAATCATGTATGGCTCATAATTAAATTAAAGCAAGAGCAAGCAGCAAAGTTGCATATGCATAGAACAAAATGGGTTTCTCTGATTACAACTATCCCTACATAAAAATTTCCAGATAATGCTAGATCCCTACAACCTATGAAGTCAATGAATTACTTTTTGAAAGGGAAAAAATAATACAAAGCATGTATCTTTTAAGTCAATGAATCCATATGAAGTGCAGGCACCAATCAGATAGAGGGGAATGGGAAAATCATACCTACCAGAACATAAAAGATCAAAGCGCTACTTCACTGCATCCTGAAAGAATCTGCTTGAACTCTCTGTAGTTCAAGGACTACTTCCTCGTTGAAGTGCAGGCACCAATCAGATAGAGGGGAATGGGAAAATCATACCTACCAGAACATAAAAGATCAAAGCGCTACTTCACTGCATCCTGAAAGAATCTGCTTGAACTCTCTGTAGTTCAAGGACTACTTCCTCGTTGAGCCGGGTTATTCAGCACCTTTTGCAGCACATGAAAATAAACCTGGAAATGACATGAAAATTGGCAATCACGCAGCTCATAAGCAGAGATAAAATAATGTAAGGGAACACGCGACATAAGCACCTAATTTTTGCAAACTCTAACCATGAGCAATCATCAAAACTTTAAATAATGTAATGCTATGGGTGTTGAGAAAAAATTCCAAACAGAGAAGATAATGTTCTTGTACTCAACAGTTTCACATGAATCCTGCAAATATAAGCCAGTCCTACCATTCTATCAATGAAATGCAAGTCATACTATAAGTCAAAAACAGATAAATTTCATATTACTAATTTCAGGTCTATTTCATATTACTAACTTCAGGTATATTTCATATTACTAACTTCTGATATACAGAGGATGCTCCAAAAAGGATGGAATATTATTCAAAAGCCCACTATTTGTCAAGTACTAAAGCTCCAAAAATGATTTTATAGTGCTTGATAGCCAAATGATGCATCTAGACAATTCACATATGAAGGGAGGTGGCATACCTTGCTGCCCTGAATGGAGTAGCCTTTGAACCTTTGCCTTCCTGGTGCCTGGTGCCAGAGAGAGGAAAGTCTGAAAAGGAGAAATAATAGGTCAGTCCAACTGTCCAAGATCTGGGCGGCTAGGAGGGAAAGGAAAAGGCAGTGGCCAGTGAGAGATTCAAGCTGCAGCCGTCTGATTCATTATTCCATGAACAAAGCCGATGACAGATCTGGTTCGTGCAAACTTACCCAAAGACAAATTGGAGAGACGTCACCGGAGGAGGACGATTCCTTGGCTGGTGGAGACGGAGAGGACGAGATTACAGAGGCAAGCCGACTTGAGGGCGACGGCGACCTGACCTTGGGGCGCCGTCCAGTACTCCAGTGAGGGCGGCTAGTAGTGAGAGCAGAGGGCGGGTGTGTCCTCTGCAGGAGGGCACGGTGGCTGGGGGCTGGGTGCTGGCGAACGGCCGCCGGGCAGAGGTTGGACTTGCTGACGCCGGAGTCGCCGATGAGCACCACCTTGAAGAGGTAGTCGTACTCGTCCTCCGCCCGGTACCCACCTCCATTGGCAGCCATTGCTTTCCTTCCCCTCCACAGAAAGTGAGGCCGCCGCTGGTGTCCTTGGGACAGGGGTGGCCGTGGGTGAGAAGGGACGCAATAGGGATGTGCGGCGGCTGGTGGAGAGGAGGGGCCGAGAGAGGAAGCTGGGTGGTGGGGTTAGGGTTTTTGTACCTCATTTATATATGTGAATATGTATTGGGCTCTGGGTTAGATATCCATTAGGGTGGGATGGTTTTTAAAAATAGAAAAAAAAGATTTTAATACCAAAGAAGGCCCACTGGCTAATCGTCCGTCCGCCTCCGTCGGAGTCGCAAGTCTCGCATTTATTCGCATAAAATCGCGTGCTACACGGCCAGTGGGATTCGAACCTGAGACCTTGTCCTCGCGTGTAGCCCCCTCTACCACTACACCTATCACTCAATTATGTCTATATTAGAGTTTAGTTCCCCACATATTATCCTAAACCGAGCATATATTGATTATTTGAGGCCCTAAACAGATTCCAATGGAAAAGTTATCAACTACAAAGTTCCATAAATTTCAAGATCTACAACTTTTATATTGGTAGTTTCTCCATCTGAGATCATTTATAAAATTTGAATTTCAAAATTGAGAAATTTAAATGTAGTTTTCGACGACAAGATGATTTTAAATGAAAAAATTATCAACTATCAAGTTTCATAACTTTTCGAGATCTACAACTTTCATTTTGATGGTTTTTTCACAGACGGTTATTGACTTGGGCCCACCAATTTATTTTTACAGGCGTTCTTTATTTGAAACCGCCTGTAAAATTAAATTCCACCGCCAGGATAGAGCTTCTTTGTACTAGTGTATGTTATTGAAACTTTTTAATAGTTATTTTCACTTTTATAATTTTTTTAAAAATAAAATAGACAAAAACATGGAAAACATGTGTTGATGTGTCCTATATCAAGTGCAATAGGTGGCCCAACTACAAGACAAAAAATATAAAAAAAATGTGTCGACGTGGCAAAAGACCTTGTCAACATGGAAAGTTTTTAAAAAATTTTAATAAAATAACTTGTGACACACAAATAGGCCTGGTGACATAGAAAATATTGTCACTAGATGAAATCAGACTTGTTAAATGACATTTATTGTGACATACAACTTTTCATTGTCACTAAGTCACTATGTCTAAAATATAATGTCACAAAATGGATGATATAGTAACATTCTTACAATTGTCATACTAAAAATGTTAAAAAGCCATGTATTTCTTGTAGTGTGTGTCGATAATGGATTTGCCGATGAACTTGCATTAGGCACTTGAAATGACGACATCTGAAAATTCCCTGTAATCGGCCGCATAGTAGTTGTCATAGCATATTGAGGCATTGGAGGAGCAGATGGCGCGGGAGCCTTCCCTACTGTATCAGGTGCCTGAGATAATCCAGAATTATTTGCCAAAAACTCCGGAGGCATACTATATCCCCACCAACTAGGAGGAACCTAACTGTTTTGGAATACAGACCCTAACATAGCTGATGCCGATAGATCTGTGTTGAGTTGAACTCGTCCTCCTGAAGGCATTGGATCTGATCTCATCGGTGTAGATTGATCATTAGGCACACCTGGCATACTTGGATTATCTTGATCGGCTGATCTTCATCATTAGGGTTTAGATTGATCTCCATCGGCTGATCTTCATCGGCACCTTCCTATTAGTACAATACAATAATCTCCCTATTGCTGATTGGTCCATTTCGATTATCTTGATCCATTTCGATTATCTTGACCCATACCAAAAATGGCGTCAACAATGGCTTACAGGTACTCATGATGCTCTTCTTTGGATGAGTGTTGCCAACTTGCTTTCTGGCTTGACATGCACTACAAAGCTTATCCTTTTCAAATGTGACATCCTTCAAGCCTTTACCTAGATCACGCTTCACTAACTTGTTCAGTTGCTTCATTCCAACATGACCAAGCCTTCTATGCCATAGCCAACACATGCTTGATTTGGAGAGCAAGCATGTTGACAATTGGGCTTCACTTTTGTTGAAATCGACAAGATAGAGATTGCTATATCTAAACCCCTTGAAAACAACATTTGATCCATCAACACTAACCACCTCAACATCATCAACACCAAATATACACTTGTAGCCAAGATCACACAATTGAGCAATTGATAGCAAGTTGAAGTTCAAGCTCTCTACTAGTGTTACATTGGAAATGGACATATCATTTGAAATTGCAATCTTGCCAAGACCAATCACATCACCTCTACTATTGTCACCAAATGTGATACTCCTCACACCACCATCATTTGGCTTGATTTCTTGGAACATTTTTGATTCACCGGTCATGTGTTGAGTGCATCTACTGTCAAGAATTCAATGCCTTCCTCTGGCTTTGTAATTTACCTACTTAACAAATCAATGCCTTTTAGGTACCCATACTTGCTTGGGTCCTTGGAGGTTAGACATTAAGCTCTTTGGTACCCAAATGGCCTTCTTCTTTGAGTCCACAATTGGTGTACCAATAAACTTAGCTTGTACACCCTTCTCACCCCTGGTAAGCAAATAACAAGAGTCAAAAAGAATGGATGGTACATTAGCAATTTTCTTGTTCTTGTTCATTTTACTACAATTATGCTCTAAATGCCCAACTTGCTTGCATTTCTTGCAAAACCGACCATTACTTCTCACAAAGTTAGACTTTGGAGTTGCAAAGGCCGCCTTGCCCTTCTTGGGGGTATAGCCCAATCCCTCTTTGTTGAGAGAAAAGCGTTGGTACCGAAGCACTTAAGCAAGCAGGCCTCACCGCCATAGGCCTTGCCTAGAGCGTGAGTGAGCTCATCCACCTCCCTCTTGAGGGTCTCATTCTCAACCATAAGAGATGCATCACAAGTGAAACCATCACTCATACTTGAGCTTGAGTCGGTTGTGGTGGGTGAAAAGCTACAAGAAGGGTTAGCTTGTGATATAACAATAGGTTTATAAAAAGATTCATCCATAATATCACAAGTTAGTCCAATGCTTCTTGTCTCCTTCACGTCCTCCACCTTTGCTTGATCAAGAAGAATAGAGTGAGCTTTTGCAAGCTTGGTGTGAGCATTCTCAAGTTCCTCATAGTCTTCCTTTAGACACTCATGAGATGCTTGGAGCTCACTAAGGGACTTCTCAAGATCTTGGACTTTCTTGAGTAAGCCCTTACACTCCTTTCTCTTCTTTTGGAAGCCTTCATTTAGTTGCTCACACATGTCCATGAGCTCCTCCTTGGAAAGGTCCTCATCATCATCGCTACAAGAATCATCATCATCACATGCATCATCATTATATGTTACCTTGGTGACCTTAGCCATGAGACATGTTGATGTAGCATCATCAAAGAGAGATGGTTTGTTGGAAATAGCAACACCACCGAAAGCCTTCTTCATGGCCTCCAACTCCTTCTCGTCATCACTATCTTCATCATCATCGATCACTATCCCACGTGACAATATAGCCACAACCCTTCTTGTTCTTCTTGAAGCTCATCTTCTTGGACTTCTTCTCCTTCCTCTCATCCTTGTCCTTCATCTTGTTGTTGTCATCATCATCATCATCATCAAGATGTGGACAATTGGCCAACACATGATTAGGGCTCTTGCATTTGAAGCAAAGCCTTCCATTGCCATTGCGTTTGGTGAAGTCTCTTCTCTTTCTTGCACCATAGCCCTTCTTCTTTATGAACTTGCCCATTTTGCGGACTAGAAGTGCCATAGCCTCATCATCACTATCCATTTCTTCCTCACTTGACTCTTCTTTCTTGCTCTTGCCCTTGGAGGAGGATTAAGCCTTGAATGCCATACTCTTCTCTTTCTTGTCTTTCTTTTCTCTCTTGTCCTCTTCTCCTTCACTAAGATCATCATTGTATTGAGCATCGGTCATTATGTCACCAAGCATTTCATTTGGAGTCACCTTGCTCAGTCCTTCTCTAAAGATCATTCTTCTCAAAGTAGAGAATCTCTTTGGCAAACACATGAGGAACTATATGTGAGAAGTCATCGTCCTTCACTTCCTCTCTAAGGTTCTTGAGATCATTGACAATCACTTAGAGTCTATAGGACATCTCCGGAACGGACTCATCTTTTTCCATCTTGAAGTGGAATAGCTTGTCCTTGAGCATGTACAACTTGACACTCTTGACATTTTGGTTGCCCTCATATATCTCAATCAATCTTTGCCGCACTTCACTTGCTTTCTCAAGATCTTTGATTTGTTCAAACACTTTTGAATCAATCCCTTGATATATGGCATTGAGAGTGGCATTATTCCATTGTTGGTTGATTTCATCCTTGTCGGTGAGATTGTTGGGATCAAGGATGACAAAGTCATTCTTGGTCACATTCCACACTTCGGTATGAATGGTACCAAGGTGCATCTTCATCTTTCTCTTCCATTGATCAAAAGATGTGGTGCCATCAAACATTGGTGGTTTGCCCCCAACATGGTTGAATACAACATGAGCCATAATTTACACACTGAGGTTGTTAAGCCTTCACTAAATGGTGATCACGGCTCTAATACCACTTGAAAGGTCCTAATATGGCTATAGGGGGGTGAATAGCCTATTTAAAAATTCTACAAACTCACTAGAGAAAGAGTTAGTAAATAACAGAGCAAAGCCTTTTGCTCTAGCTCTAATGGGGTGTTTGCAAGCCACCTAACCAACAATTTTAGTTAATATGATCACTAGGCACATAAGAGTTATGTCTCTACTTACACTAGAGCCACCTAAAGTTTTTATACAAGTAAGTAAACTACTCTAGTTTGCGGGAATGTAAAAGAGAGGGTTTGATCTTTATACCGCCGCGTAGAGGGGATGAACCAATCACAATATGTGAACAACCAAGCATCGGGAGAATGCCAATCAAACTTAATTTGAGACATCGATTTTTCTTCCGAGGTTCACGTGCTTGCCGGCACGCTACGTCCTCGTTGTGTCGACCAACACTTCGTGGTCCAGCGCTTAATTGGGAGTCCACACCCAAGCTCACCACGAGCACCGTAAGGATCTACCACAAGTGAGGTAGCTCAATGACACGCGCAATCCACTGATGGTTGCCTTTGGCTCTCCGCCGAGGTAGACAAAAAACCTCTCACAATCATCAGGAGATGGCCACGAACAAACACGAACTCATGGTAATGCTCCTTCGCTGCTCCAAGCCATCTAGGTGGCAGCAACCACCAAGAGTAACAAGAAAACCGCAGCCAAAACGATCCCCAAGTGCCACTAGATGCAATCACTCAAGCAAATGCACTTGGAATCACTCACAATCTCACAAAGATGGTTAATCTATAAAAGAGATGAGTGGGAGGTGTTTGCTTAGGCTCACAAGGATGTCAAGTATGCTAGAATACCAAGAGAGTGAGCCCTAAGCCGGCCAACATGTATTTAAAAGCCCCTCAAACAAATAGAGCCGTTGGCTCTTTCACTGGGCAAACCATGGGGTCACCGGACGCACAGCGGGTGACCACTGGACGCAAACGGGTGACCAGCGGACGCTCAAACCCTGCGTCCGGTGCACCAGAGGAAGCCACGTGTCAGCTAATTGATCCTCGCGTGTTGATCTCTAACGGTCAAATTCAGACTACCGGACGCGATCAAGTGAGCACCAGACGCGTCCGGTACACACCAGACCCATACGTAGAGAGGTTGTTTATCGCGTGGGGTCACCGGACTCACTCCGAGCGTCCAATGTTCTCAGTCAAACTCACTGCTGAAGTCAAGCCACACCGGACGCAAGAACAGGGTCTAGCCCACGTCCGGTGCACACAACTAACTTCGCCAGACACTGACAGCACACCGGACGTGCAGGCTCAGCGTCCGATGCATGCAGTCAGAGCGTCTGGTGAGTGTTTTGCAGTGAGAAACACTCCGGCGACTTCTCCAAAGTTTCCACCGATGCAATAGAAAATATACAATTCATTTTCTCAAAAGCACCGAATCCTGCCTCGCAAGCTGGGCGGGAGGGAGAGAGGAACCTAAACCCCTCTCTACCCTTCAAACTTCATCTCCTTCTCAAAGTGTGATAACACCACCATGTGTGTACCAACAAGTGCAAGTGTGTTAGCATTTTCACAATCATTTTATTCGAAGGAGTTAAGTTAGCTCACTAGGTTCTAAATGCATGCACATGAACAATGACACCTAGTGGCACTCGATAACCGTTTAGCCAAAGAATTCCCCTCTTTATAATATGGCTATCTATCCTAAATGTGATCACACCCTCTATGGTGTCTTGATCACCAAAACCAAAACCCTAAGCAATACATTTGCCTTGATCTCCATAGAGTTTTGTTTTTCTCATTCTTCTTTTCCAAGTTGAGCACTTGATCATCTTGTGGTCATCACCATTATCACTATGATCATCTCTTGCTCCATTACTTGACATGTACCAACCTCATTAAGTCTACACACACTTAGCATAGAGGTTAGTACTAGGGTTTCATCAATTATCCAAAATCAAACTAGGGCTTTCAGATGAGGTCACTTCTTTCCTATTGGTTGATGTGCTTCTACACATATCAATGTGCTTTTGAATACACCGTCTTGATCAAATCCAGTCGTAAGATCAATAAATACCTTTGTCCTAGCAACAATGTTTATTGATACGTTGTTAAAGTCCTTAAAAACATGGTGGAAAACATAAGTAGAAGTGTTATGACATATTAGGGACTTATTGTTCAATGTAAACTTATGAGAAAACTTTTATAGAAAAAACGGTGTGTTTAGAGAACAATATGTGTGGTTTAGATCACTATGGCTTTGGTATCATCGCAATTAACAAAGCGTTAACTAGTAAATTTGTAGCCGTGTTTATGCTCTCGAATAACTTGGCGCTTGAGGACTCAAGAATTATACTGGTTTAGACAACTGGCCCTACGTCCAGTTCATGGTGTTTGTTCGTGTTATTGAGTTTAAGGGTCCTAGTGTTTGCAATAGAGATTACAAATGTAAGATTTGAGAGTAGGAGGTTCAGTCTAGCGAGTCTAGAAAACTATCTGAAGTGTTAGAGTCTAGAGATAGAAGGATAGCATTGTCCTCCCTTTATATAGCTTTGGGAAAGGTTAAAAAATATGGAGGGGGTCTACTGACACCACCGGTGGCACACAAGGAATGGTTTAACGTAGCTTTCACCTAGGAGTATTTCGGGGTATTTATTTTCATGGACAATGTGAAGCGAGAACTAACGAAGAATCAAGTTTCTTTCTATGATGACATAGGGGTATATGATGAGTTGGGTAGAAAGGATTTCTATAGTTATGAAACTAGATAGATAAGATGGATACTTAAGATTGCTCACTTCGTGTCATTGGTCAACCTAGTAGTGGAAAGAAGCGAGAAGAGTGCTAATCGGTCTAGCCTGGGAGACTTAATAAGCTTTAAAAGCTTTCCCAAACATGGTGGAGTAAAAAGACTAGGCCTTGTTTAGTTTCTAAAAATTTTCAAGATTCTCCATCACATTGAATCTTTGTATGTATGCATAAAGCATTAAATGTAGATAAAAATAAAAACTAATTACATAGTTTACATGTAATTTGCGAGATGAATCTTTTGAGCCTAGTTACTTTGTAATTGGACAATAGTTATTACATACAAATAAAAGTGCTACAATAGCCAAAGAAAAAAATTGTGAACTGAACAAGGAATATGACTATCACCGCCTCTTGACCTACCACAATTATCCCTGGGAGTCGGGGACAATAGACACTACGTTTACACCAAAAAATTACTACTCTGATCTGGATCTCGATGATTGATAGAACACTGTAAGGAGCGTTGAATCCATGCACAATTAGGCTTTGTTTAGTTCCAAAAATTTTCAAGATTTCCTGTCACATCAAATCTTTTGTTGCATGCATGGAGTATTAAATATAGACGAAAATAAAAACTAATTGCACAGTTTATCTGTAATTTATGAGATGAATTTTTTAAGCCTAATTACTCTATGATTGATAATGTTTGTCAAATAAAAACAAAAGTGCTACAATAGCCAAAAACCAAAATTTTTACAAACTAAACAAGGCCTAAAATAAACACTTTTCAATTTAGGAATCATCGGATGATCATCACTTCGCCAGAAGACAAGATTTCATCCGGTGAGGGACAAGAATTTGTCATTTGTTGGAATTTGTCAAGTCCTTAAATGTTTTGCCAAAGGAAAAATAAATCTATCTCTAAGTGTTTGGCATTTTTGACTTGGCATTTTCTAAAATGGTGGACTCAACTATTTTTGTCCGGGATCTTTTTTTGTTTGGCGTGCTTCGTGTGAGATTTTTCCTCTGCGCGGGAATTTCCGTCGCCCGTCACCGCCAGTCCACGAAGTCGCAAGTCACCGCCGTTTCTGTAAATCGCGGCCTCCGATCTGCTAGTCCACGAAGTCGCAGTTCGCCAGAGTTCCGTCGCGCGCCAGTAGTCCACGAAGTCATAGGTCGCAGAGTTCATGTCGCGCGGGAAAGAAGAGTTCGCGAGGGGAGAAGGAGTCCTCGCGGGAAACTACCGCAACGTGTGGGGAGGTCGCGCACGACAAGGAGTCCAGGACCTTGTCCAGGAAACTCGAGATATCAAAATTGCCAAGCCATTGTGCCTATGAAAAATACCAAGTTTGGTCCATCAAATGCCAAGTTTGCCAAAATGCTTAAGTCAAATGCATAACTGTTGGAGAGCAATTTTTAAGATTTTTGGTAAATTTCTAGAATACATAGTCCAATTACATAACTGTTGGAGATGCTTGACTCTCTCTCTCTCATGATATTTTGGTTTTAGTTTGACCGATATGGCCTTGTTTAGTTGTCGAAATGAAAAAATTTCGGCTACTGTAGCACTTTTGTTTGTTTGTGATAAATATTGTCCAATTATGGACTAACTAGGCTCAAAAGATTCATCTCGTGATTTACAGACAAACTATGTAATTAGTTTTTATTTTTGACTATATTTAATGTTTTATGCATGTGACGCAAGATTCGATATGACGAAGAATCTTGAAAACTACACAAGGCCCAAGACACACTGAATTGTTTTATTATTTTCATTAAAAATCATACGGGCACTCTTCTAGTAGTCTGGCCCAGTCGTCTTCATATTACTCTTTTCGTTCGTAAAGGAATACAATCGTTCAAATGATTTAAACTTTGATCAAAGAATGTAAAAAAAGAGAAAGAGTTAAATGTACCAGCGATTCTTAAATTAGTAAGGATATGTCAATTAGATTCACGAACTTTGAAAATATATTGAAAAAAGTCTATATACCCCACAAACTATTTAGCACGGACTACTTTACTCCTAAACTATAAGACCAGATATTCTACCCCTGAACTTTTTTAAATTGGTCAAATAACCCTCTCGAGTGGTTTTAGAGGATGATTTTGTCCTTTTCTTTTTTTATTTATTATTTATTTCTGTTGAATCTTTGAATAATCATAATAGATCATAAAAAATCACAAAATAAAAATCTAATCTTGTTGGACTCTCTATGTGTAGATCTATACAGTAAATATATAATACAATATGCTTTAGTACAAAGTTTTTGTTATAACTTCATATTTATGTTTTTCTGTAATTAACTAGAATAATTCATATATGCAGTTTCTATGGTCCAATTATGATGAAATTTTTGTGGTGAGCTAATTATTGTCTAGTTGAAGTATGGTAAAATTTTCAAAACAATTGGATCATATATAACTTAGTTATAGATTTATTTAGCTTTATTCTTGTTAAATCTATGCTTTATCTATACTAAGTTATACGTGATCCAATGAATATAAAATTTTTTACCATAATTCAATCATACAATAATGAGTCTACCATAAAAATTTTACCATAATTGCAAAATCTAAACTGCATATATGAATTATTCTAATTAATTACATAACAACATAGATTTAAAGTTACAACAAAAATTTGTACTAAAGTATATATTATATATTCACTATGTAGATCTACTCATCTGAAGTCCAACAAAACTAGATCTTTTATTTTATAATTTTCTGTGATTTGTTATGATTTTTCAAAAATTTGGCAAAAATAAATAAAAAAGATAAAGATAAAACCACCCTCCAAAACTACTGAGAGGATTATTTGACCGGTTTTAAAAAGTTTAGGATAGAATATCCGGTTTTATAGTTTGAGGGTGAAGTAGACTGGATCGTTGAGGAGTTATGTAGACTTTTTTCAAAATATATTTTTAGGTTTCTAAACTAGTTAAGGCTCTTTGTTCAAAAAATTGGTTTCGGTACCGTAGCACTTTCGTTTTTAGTTGGCAAATATTGTCCAATTATAGACTAATTAAGCTTAAAAGATTTATCTCGCGATTTATAGACAAACTGTGCAATTAGTTTTTGTTTTCATCTATATTTATTGCTCTCTATGCATGTACCGTAAGATTCGATGTGTACATATAGATATTTATTGTTGATGTGACATGTCAACCTAATATGCTCTTTTTTACATTTCCATAGGCCGTGTTTAGTTTCTGAAAAAAAAATTATGACACTATAGCACTTTCGTTTGTTTCTAATAATTATTGTCCAACCATAGACTAAATAGGCTCAAAAGATTCGTCTCGTAAATTTCGACCAAACTGTGCAATTAGTTTTTATTTTCGTCTCTATTTAATACTCCATGCATATGTCTAAAGATTAGATGTGACGATGAATTTTTTAAAAAAAAATGGTTTTAGGGTGAAAGTAAACAAGGCCGTATTCTTTTTTTAAAAAAAGAGAGGAAACCTCTGCTTTTAAGAAAGCAAGTAGTTTGGATACAAAGCTGGAGTAACCAGTGACAAAAAAAGCACAAAACAAAAGATACTGTGAAGATAACAAACCAAACACAAGGCCTGGACACACTACTTAAATCTCATGAACATCAATCGGTATCGTCGCGTTTGTCTTGAAGCTTCGCATCTAGCAAATCACCATATCCTTCACTTGGAACATTCTCCACATGTCGTCTTCTTTAAATAGTATCATCCACTTCTGTAACAAGGCCCTATTCTCTCACGAATGGATCTTTAGCCTTGTTTAGTTCTTAAAAAATTTTGCAAAAAAAATCATATTTTCTATCACATTGAATCTTGCAGCGCATACAAAGAGCATTAACTATATATAAAAATAATAACTAATTGTATAGTTTATCTGTAATTTGCGAGATGGATCTTTTAAGTCCTTGTTTAGTTTCAAAAAAATTTGAAAAATAGTCATTGCAGCACTTTCATTTGTACATGACAAATATTATCTAATTATAGACTAACTAGGTTTAAAAGATTTATCTCGCAAATTACAGGCAAAGTGTAATTAGTTTTTGTTTTCATCTATATTTAATGTTCTATGCATATATCTAAAGATTCAATGTGACAAAGAATCTTGAAAAAAATTGTGTTTTTGGGAGAAACTAAACAAGGTCTAAGCCTAATTAATTTATGATTGGACAATATTTGTTAAATATAAACGAAAATACTAGGGTATCCATTTTTTAAAAAAAATAAAACTAAACAAGGCCTTTGTTCTCTCTTCTCTCACGCCAACCCTAGCTCTGACGCCATGACTGTCGAAGGGCTGCAATCGCCGTGAAAGAAGAGGGAATTAAGGAGAAGAAAAGATCCATTCACCAGATAGGATGAAAGATGAGAGCTTATAATGTCACGCTAGTATGTCACATCAGTAAATAAAAATTCATGTGGCTAGTATGGACCTGTGATGGATTAGGTCTTTGTAGCACTTTTATCTGTATTTGACAATTATTGTTCAATCATAGATTAATTAGACTCAAAAAATTCATCTACAGGTAAATTGTACAATTAGTTTTATTTTCGTCAATATTTGATGTGATGATAAATCTTGAAAATTTTAGGATTTTAGAGTGCCCCACCCAAAAAATTTTCATCCATCACATAATCTGTGGACATATGCATGGAGCATTAAATGTAGACGAAAACAAAAACTAATTGCACAGTTTGGTTGTAAATCGCGAGACGAATATTTTAGCCTAATTAGCCCATGATTAGCTACAGTAACCCACATGTGCTAATGATGAATTAATTAGGCTTAATAAATTCGTCTCATACTTTCCAGGTGAGCTATATAATTTGTTTTTTTATTAGTCTATGTTTAGTGCTTCAAATATATGCCAACATATTTGATGTGATACCCAAAAAATTTTCGTCTTAGAACTAAACAAGGCCTAAATCCACTTAAAGATATAAATGTTAATATCATCTATTATTAATTTAGTTAAAAGATAAGATAGTTTTAACGGATATAATAAATCGTTTTTTTGTGGGCAGCCATAAGGCCTTGTTTAGTTTGTGAGTGAAAATTTTTTATATATCACATTAGATGTTTCATGGGATATTGAAAGAGTGTTCAAATACTAATTAAAAAATTAATTACATAACTCACCTGAAACCGCGAGATGAATTTGCTAAGTCTAATTAATCCGTTATTAGCACATATGTGTGGCTAATCATGGACTAATTAGATTTAAAAGATTCGTCTCACAGTTTTAATATAAACTATACATTTAGTTATATTTTTTATCTATATTTAATTATATATATATCAAACATTCGATAAAATGGGTTAAAAAGTTTTTGAGTGGAACACACCCAACGCGTCGAGATGACGAAGTGTTTAATTCTTTCCAAAAGCATTTCAAGATTCTCTGTCACATTAAATCTTCATTCATACATGGAGTATTAAATATAGATAAAAAATAACTAAGTCATAGTTTGTTTGTAATTTGCGAAACAAATCTTTTAAACCTAGTTAGTCCATGATTAGACAATAATTACTAAATACAAACATTATCCAAAACTTTTCACAAAACTAAGGCCTTGTTTAGTTCACCCAAAAACCAAAACTTTTCAAGATTCTCTGTCACATCAAATCTTACGGCACATGCATAGAGTATTAAATATAGACGAAAACAAAAACTAATTACACAGTTTGCTTGTAAATCACGAGACGAATCTTTTATGATTGGATAATATTTGTCAAATAAAAATGAAAATGCTACAATATCGAAATCTAAATTTTTTTCGGAACTAAACAAGGCCTAAGGGTTTGTTTAAGTACACTCAAAAATCCAAAAGCATACAAGATTCTCCATCACATCAAACCTGCGAGACATGAATAGAGCATTAAATATAGATTAAAAAATAACTAATTACACGGTTTCCTGTAAATCGCGAGAGAAGTATTTTAAACCTAATTAGTATCAAAATTTAAAAAGATTTTGCATCTAAAAAAGGCCTAAACAAGACCTGAGGCCTTGTTTAGATTTAAATTTTTTTTATTTTGACCCGGTAGCACTTTTATTTTTATTTGACAAATATTATTCAATCATGGAGCAAATAGACTTAAAAGATTTGTCTCGCGATTTACAGGCAAACTGTGCAATTAGTTTTTGTTTTCATCTATATTTAATGTTTCATACATGTGCCGTAAGATTTGATATGATGGAGAATCTTGAAAAGTTTTTAGTTCTTGAGTGAACTTGTCTTGATTCTCTGTCACATCGAATCTTACGGCATGAAACATTAAATATAGACGAAAACAAAAAACTAATTATACAGCTTGTCTGTAATTTGTGAGATGAATTTTTAAGCTTAATTAGTTTATGATTAGATAAACTTTATTAAATAAAAACGAAAGTGTTGTAGTACCAAAAGCAAAAAAAAAAAAATTGGCAAGTGAACAAGGCAATGACTCGCAGACTTGCAGTTGCCGAGCAGAGGCTACGAAGCAGCCAAGCAGGAGCGCCGGATCTTGAACGGACGGTGAATGTTGAGGGGGTAACGGCACGCGCTTTGTCTTGGGTCTTGTTTAGGCCTTGTTTAGTTCGCAAAACTTTTTGTTTTTGGTACTGTAGTATTTCGTTTTTATTTGACAAACATTGTCCAATCACAGAGTAACTAGGCTCAAAAGATTCATCTCATAAATTACAGATAAACTGTGTAGTTAGTTTTTATTTTTGTCTATATTTAATGCTCCATGCATGCGACTAAAGATTCGATGTGATCAGGAATCTTGAAAATTTTTACGAACTAAACAAGGCTTTAGTTCACTCTGAAAACCAAAAAGTTTTCAAGATTTCCCGTCACATCGAATCTTGTGGCACATGTATAAAATATTAAATATAACCGAAAACAAAAACTAATTACACAGTTTAGCTGTAAATCATGAGACGAATCTTTTGATTCTAGTTAGTCCATAATAGGATAATATTTGTCACAAACCAACGAAAATGCTACGGTACCGAAAACTTTTCAAGGCCTTGGTTTCGTCCACCCTTCCGGTCCAAACCGTGTGCGACCTGCGACGAGAAGCTTCCAGAACCCACCAGCTCCGTCCTCCACCAATCCCCGTCTTCGCCTGCACGACACCCCCCTCCCTCTTCCCCGTCCGTATTTATACACCCCAGTCCGTCCCCGCTTGTTCCTTCCTTCCTGCTTCTCCTCTCCATCCAGTTGGATTGGGTTCGTTGGGCTTTCGGATAGCTGTGGTGTGCACGGCACGGCACGGCAGTTCGGCTACTAGCGAGGAAGAGAGGAGGAGACCGGATCCATGGCGTCGAAGCGGATCCTCAAGGAGCTCAAGGACCTGCAGAAGGATCCGCCCACCTCATGCAGCGCAGGTGATTTAGATTCCGCCCGCCGGCCCCCTTCCTCCTCTTACACTGCTACAGCTTTACTTTTTGAATTTTCCATGATGGGAGACGACTTCTTCCGTGCGCTTGGTTGTCAGCGCGGTGCGATTCTTCGTGCGTAGTTGCCAGATCTGCGTATACATCCACTGGGGACGGTTGTAAATAGTGATCCGGGTTGTTGATGGGATAAAGAGCATGTGTCGTGTAAAATTGGGAAAAAGATCGTAGCTTTTAATTTCTGTATGGTTCGTTTGGACATACGGGTGTTCATTCTGCCGTCCCTCTAAGTTTGCTTATTAGATCCGGAGAGGGGCCTGGCCTGCTGCTGGTCTTTTTTTTTTTTGAGTAATTTTGTCAGCATCAAGCAAGCAGCGTTGTTGTTTAGATAAGTGTAGCCATGGTACTCATGTGCTTCAGCATACAAACCTTCTGAGTGCTTGCAGGGCCATCAGGCCCTACTCTGTGACACTAGCAAATCTAGTATGTACAGAACAACAGTCTTCAGTTGTGTTGCAAATTTTTATTATGTTTGTGGAAGATTGATATTGAATTATCAGGGTATCAAGAAAATCTGTATGACTAAAATGCATTTCTTTGTCCATCTACAGGCCCTGTTGCCGAAGATATGTTCCACTGGCAAGCGACGATTATGGGTCCATCAGATAGCCCATACTCTGGCGGCGTATTTTTGGTCTCTATTCACTTCCCACCGGACTACCCATTCAAACCACCCAAGGTACATTAGTGTTCTCTTGTTTATTTGCTATGGGCACAGTTTTGTAGGAGTATATAAGATCACTGCTTGTTTCAATTTTAGTTAGTTTCCATTTGTCGATGCCCGTCAGTTCATATGAATTATTGGACCCCCATTCCTGTTACACCAGTTGTCCACTTATGTCCTGGATGGGTAGATCCCAATTAGAAGAATTACTGGCATGGAATGTCTCCAACTAATTCTGAATTTGACACTTATGTGCTGCTTGTCAACAAGTATCGACACTGCCCATGACATGTTATAATCTGTGCACTTCATACTATATGCTATCTGTGAAACTACTTTGTCATTCCATTCTATACTGGTTTCATTATTTAACATGTTAATGTGAGACCCAACCTTGTTCTTTGCAAAGCGTTAGCAATCCAACTGAATATGAAAGACCTGTCTATGTGCTCATCATTTGTTACATTTTCAGGTTGCATTCAAGACAAAGGTTTTCCATCCGAATATCAACAGCAATGGGAGCATCTGTCTTGATATCTTGAAGGAACAATGGAGCCCTGCTTTGACAGTTTCTAAGGTTAGTACTTAAAAAAGATTACTGTTCTCGCTGTAACTTTGCTACAAGCTACTTCAAGATAACTCTAGTGTAGCCTATTTAAGAAGTTGGGATCATCTAGCAGATTCTGCAGATTAACCGAAACATATCAACCTCCTGAACACATCTGTCAAGTTTTCTAGTTTGCATCTTTAGCTAATGCATGCTCACAATTTTCAGGTCCTCCTATCAATTTGTTCCCTTCTTACGGACCCAAACCCTGACGATCCTTTGGTCCCAGAGATTGCTCACATGTACAAGACTGATCGCGTGAAGTACGAATCTACTGCTAGGAGCTGGACTCAGAAATATGCAATGGGCTGATGATATTGCTGGCTGCCGGGAAGATGATGACCCAGTTATTTGCTCGTTACGCAAGCTGTGGGTCTGTCCTAGATCTAATGCACTGCCTTCTGTAACTGAAAAAACAAAGGTCTAAATTGAACAGTCCATTCATTCATGCATCGAACTATATTGGTCTATAATGGAACGCGAAACATTGATAGTCCCTCGGCGTTGTCTGTGGTCCAATTTATTTTGGTATTTTGGGCTGCTTCGATGGTTTATATGACTTGATAGTTTGGGTCTTCCGCTGGTGGTTGGTGGTCTGGTGGACATGGACTGAAAGTCGGCATCCTCAAAGTTCCAAAACTCGATGGTTGTAAATTTTTGCTGCCGGACACGGGGTTTTGAAAGCTGCAGGTTTTACACAGATCGGACGTAGAATTTGGTGGTTCTGTCGGCCTGATGTCAAGGGTTTGTGCTAACGGCCTTATCGAAAATAACGAAAGTGATGAGTTGGGTCTCATACGGACGTTCTCACAACCCGGTAATGTTAATTTGAATTAGACTATCAGTTAACCAACTAGATAAGACACCACGACCTAACAGTGGATGCAAAACTAGCATTTCAGTATAAACAATCAAATATATTCCAAAATTGTGCGTTCAAATTCAAATTCTTATTATCGTTTCCTCTTTTACTTGTCTACTTACTCCTATAGTCATTTTAACTATGTCCTTTATACAAACATATACTCTCTTTATTTTAAGATTCTTAGAAAGTCTTATAATTTGAAATGGTGGGAGTAAATACCTCATGAAATAATTTACAATTTAAAACAGATGGAATAAATTACAAATGCACAAGGAGTCACCATACAGGGACGGAGCTTAGTTGAGGCTAAAGTGGGCCATGGTCTCTAAAGATGGCAATTTTTATCTGAAACCCGATGGGTAAATTATCTCATTAGGGTAAGGGTATGACTATTTTTTTTATCCATGTGTAAGATAATAGAAAAAAAGCTTTACCTAGCGGGTAAAGCGGGTAAGGGTATGAGACTTATTGCCCATATCCATTAACCCATGGGTAAATTAAACCCGATTTAATATGTTAGAATCATGGCCCCTGAAGCCGCGTCGCGACTCTCACTACCTCACTGGAGTCACCGCCACCCCTATTCCTCGACGGCTCTCCTACAGTCCTGGTCCTGCTCTTGCCACCGCGCCTCCACCACCAGCCAACACGCGCGCGGCTGTAGGTTGTAGCCCTACCCCTAAATCCATGTCCCTCCACTGCTCGCTTATTTTTAGGGTTTTTTGGGCATGGGTGGATTTGTGATGCTTTGGTTGAAATTAGGAGCCTGATATATGCAAACATGTATTTATTCTTTGCAAATATTCTTGAAATTATGGGTAAGGATAACCCATGGGTTACCCATTACCCGCATGAGTAAAAGCATAGGAAAAAACTCTTACCTGTACACGGGTATGGGTAAATTCGTGGGTAAGAGTATGGGTAGTATATACCCAGCGGGTAATTACCCATTGCTATTTTTAATGGTCGCTCCTTGTCTAGCTTAATGTCCACTAATTAAACAGTATTTTTTTAGCACCGTTCATAGGTACGACGGTGGTAACAGGCAATCATGCATCACGGGTCCAAGCTGAAGTGGTAGAAGGGGGACTGGGGGAGTCAAAACTCCATGACGCCCACCGGTTCTGCCTAGGCCCGCTGATCCTCCCAAGCAACGCCAATGACATTAGGTGGTGTCGGTGATATTTGGTACTCATAATAATGTTGCTGCATCAGTGATGTACATGTGTCTCGCTAAAGTGCCAACTGCCAAGTCCTCGGTTTCATGGATGGCATGTTGCACGGAGGCTCCATTAATTTATTTCACAGCGTAGAAGAGCTGCGTGGACAAAGCAACATCCTCACTAATAGTTTGAGATGCCTAGATCGAATCTACTGCAATTGATGCCTGCTTCGAGACTTTGCGATGGCTCTAATGCATCAGCTGCTTTGGGTTTTGTTTTGGAGGCTTTTACAATGACTGGTATGGACACGCCACACGTACTACTGCTTTAGGAGAATACATACATCACTACACTGGTATGCCACTGAATATTTTGTTAGCATATGATTCGATTCAGTGGCATATGTTCTAATGCTTAGCTCGCACGAGTAGCTAGATTCGAACGCGAAAAGTTATACTTGATAACTCCTTGTAGGCATGTACTTTGTTAGCATCGTTTAGAAGAGTAAGTTATAGTTAGTTTTGATTATATAGAAACAGTTGCCGTCCTAGCTCAGTGGTAGAGCGCGTGGCTTTTAACCACGTGGTCGTGGGTTCGATCCCCACGGACGGCGTATTTTAGTTTTTTCAATTTCCATTTGTCTTTAGCATTGTTTTTCTGTTCTTATTAATTTGTTTTTAAAGAAAGATCTAATTTCTTTTATTGACATTCTTATAAGCATTTTACATTTGTCTTTAGCATTGTTTTTCTGTTCTTATTAATTTCTTTTTAAAGAAAGAACTAATTTCTTTTATTGTCATTCTTATAAGCATCTTCCATTTGTCTTTTAGCATTGTTTTTCTGTTCTTATTAATTTCTTTTTAAAGAAAGATCTAATTTCTTTTATTGTCATTCTTATAAGCATCTTCCATTTGTCTTTTAGCATTGTTTTTCTGTTCTTATTAATTTCTTTTTAAAGAAAGATCTAATTTCTTTTATTGTCATTCTTATAAGCATGTACTCACTCCTTCCTGAAATATAAGGAATATAAATTCGTCATAGGTTAAGTTATGTTAACTTTTGACCAAAACTATAGAAAAGGAACATAATAGCTACAACATCAAATCAGTGTCATTGGACATATATTTTCATAATCTACATCTCTGATGTTATAGATTTTAATACTCTTATCTATGAAATTTGTTAAACTTTGCATAGTTTAACTTAGAACAAACTTGAATCTATATCTTAGTACAGAGAAGTACATATCTCCTATATCTTATTACAGAGGAGTACATAGCACCTGCGTGATTCTTCTTAATATGAGATGGTAATATCACGTGGCATCTTCTTAGTACAGAGGAGAATGAAAAATAATTTATTAAAGGGAGATTTGCAAAACTATAGAAAAGGAACATAAATATTTTCATAATCTACATCTCTGATGTTATAGATTTTAATACTCTTATCTATGAATTTTGTTAAACTTTGCATAGTTTAGAACAAACTTGAATCTATATCTTAGTACAGAGAAGTACATATCTCCTATATCTTATTACAGAGGAGTACATAGCACTTGCGTGATCTTCTTAATATGAGATGGTAATATCACGTGGCATCTTCTTAGTACAGAGGAGAATGAAAAATAATTAATTAAAGGGAGATTTGCAACCAGATCATTTCTCCAGCATGCTTTAGGTGTCCATCTAGCAAGGAGGTTGCCGCAGAGGAACTCAGGGCAGCACAAACCCATGCTATCACCAGACTCAAGATTGGCAGTGTCCATTTTATGTTGGATAACTTGTGCACAATTTAGAATGAGCAGCTTGTACAGAAAAGAACCATGCAAGTACAAACATCCAAAGCATACAGCCATTCAGGCGTTCAAGGCATGGCACTGGATGACAGGAAATCATGTATTTCCTTAACAATATGGACGGGGAATCCTATACACGACGAGACAATTATTCTCCCGCGTATGTAATTTACAAAAATGTGGCAGATGCTTCTGGAAGCTGGGTACAGGTCCTAAGGCTGCATTGATTAATCATCTACATAAAATTCTCAAAAAAAAACACTTCTTCTGTTGTCTATTTTCCTGCACTAACTGTTCCCTCTTTGCTTCAGACTACATGACTTCTTCTATTTCACCGCTGCATTAAATGACTTGTTTTTGTCCAGAAAGAATAGAATCAATCCTGTCCATGTTACACCAAAACATTTTCAGACGAGGCTCCAGCAGATATGTCCAAGTTTGAACTGAAACCATAATACCAGCTCAGCTCATTTCATCAAATCCAAGAACACAAAGCCATTCCACAAGCTATGCAGCACCATCGATGCCAGTAGGTTGCGCGATCTTGCAAAGACCCCTCCCATCACCACTCCAAGAAACACTAAAGGCATCACCCTCTGTGCATTGAAGTGAGCGAGTGCAAAAGCAGCAGCACTTGCTAGAATCGACCATGGAAGTGGCATGTACCGTGTTAGAGATGGGAGAAGGAATCCTCGGAACACAATTTCTTCCCATATAGGTGCACATACGGTGACTACCACTGCATACAGGGCCATTGCTACTGGATCACGCGCCACAATGGACTGTTCTACACTGGAAACCCCGACAACTGGACCTGGTGACATTGGAACTAGGCTGATGTTTATGTGAGAGAGCAGATTGACTAATGGGAATAACAGGCACCCAAATGCTACATCCAAATGCCATTTGCCCTTCAAATTGAACTCAAACCAGCCAGGAGGAAGGGGCCGGAATCTACCAAGGCATTGGTGAAGGATTGCAATCCCAGCAAGGCCTTCTGTTATGTCTGTCAAGAGACTATATAGTGCCTGGCCTCTGTGTGTCAATGTTTCCTTGCTAAACCCAGCAGCATGAGCCAAGAATGGCACTATCCAGGAACCCACAAACCAAAATGTGGCAATCCATAAAATCATGACCTGCATTCATAAATTACAAATGTGTCATTTCTTCTTATAGCACATTTCAAGTGAAGTGCTAAGATCCGAAGGGATCATTAGATTTGATGAACACCTCTGATTTAACTACCTACTGAGAATCAACAATGAGCATTCCCCATATGTGAAACTAGGCCTCAATGATGCCATCCATCATTTGTTTCTGTTATGTGTATAAATCTTGCTAGCATATATATGAGAGAGAAGATATACCATAACTGAAACAGAGATAAATGTATAAAATTCTCATTTGAACTGTATGACAAACAGCAAAGCCTTTTAGTCCCCACAAAGTTTAGGTTGGCAAAAATCAGACTACAATAGAAACTATGGACCCACATTGACAGTACATTGCATTTTTCAAATTTCAGCAGTCTGCCAACTAATGGAAAATTAACACATAAACAGGTCATTCAGCCATAGAAAATATGAAGCTGCAACTGAGCATTAGTGTCACCTCAGAAGATGGATGGAAAAACTAACCTGAGCAATGGTTTGTCCAGTCCAAGGTACTGTCCAGCGTTCTGTCTGAAATCTTACTATTCTGCCCAGTAAATTTTCTTTTATCTGAAACACAAATAGAGAATTCTCATTGACCAGACAATGAAAATACCGAGATACTTAGGCCTTGTTTACTTCCACCCAAAAACCCAAAATTTTTTAAGATTCTCTGTCACATCGAATCTTTAGACGCATGCATGGAGCATTAAATATAGACAAAAATAAAAACTAATTGCACAGTTTGGTCGAAATTGACGAGACGAATCTTTTGAGCCTAGTTAGTCTATGGTTAGACAATAATTACCACAAACAAACGAAAGAGCTACACTGTCGCGAAATTTTTTCCTTCAGGAACTAAACAAGGCCTTATATTCCTCCAAGAAGCAAAATACATAGTAGAGCAGTAAAATTTTAATGGTAATATGGTACTATTAACAATGAGACGGTGAAGAATGTGTTGCCTGATAAACTACGTATTCTATCTAATGTTTGACCTTTTAGTACAATTTAGATTTATTACTGGTAAAACGCATGCAAGATGCCAAACTAAAGAGCTTGGCAGTAAAGTGTAGCATAATGCACAAAATTGTCTTGCAAGTTTATATCCAGCAGTACTTAATTCTGTCCTAAACATTAAAATGATCATCCTAGATGGGATGGCCTCATCAGGATGCATGTATACTTTGCAATGGCCCGCTAGAAACAGGACATCACCCTTCGTGCAAGCGACATGGAGCATAGTGACATCTTGGGAGCGCATCAATCTACAGCCAGCCCTCCAGACGCCATCCAACAGCTTGGTACACTGGTGGGAGTCGGCCTCGCTCTCAATCCCAAAAGAAAAGAAGCGCGACTTCAATGGAATGGCAATCTATACCATGTGGAACTTGTGGAAAGAACACAATCGCAGAACCTTTGACAAGTACTACACAGCCACTCAAGTGGCTGAGCGCAGCAAGGAAGACATAGAACAATATAGAAGGGCTTTTGCAACTGCACACTGATAGCCCCCATTTCGGATCTGGGACTCATCCTTTTCTAGAGTTTGTACCACTTTGGCCGGTTGGGCATCTTAGTTGGCCTTAGAGCCACTCTGTACATAAAATTTATTTCCCCTTAACGAATAGGCAGAGCTCCTGCCAACTCTTTCAAAACAAAAAACTCACAAACACAGCTAAGCAGAAAATAGATTTCTTACATGTATTTAAATGGTTGATACTGACAAATCAATAGGATAAAATCTGCCTTTTGAAACCATTTTCCTGTTACCTCTAAAAAAATTGAACTTTTTTGTTTCAAGCAAAGCAATTTTCAGGGTTGAACCTCATGCATGGCAGAACCATTTTCTGACAACTCTTCATACTTTATATGCCTTAGAATGAAACATCCAGGAAATTGTGCATACAAATGGCACTACAGAGATGCTAGTAAGCTTATATTAAACCCATATTTTTTTTCTCTTCAGAAATGCTATAAGACCTGGATAGTGGATATCCATAATAAGTTAGAAAGCTGAATTTATTGAGGTCAGTTATTTATTTCTATCAGTGCAGTTTAGTATATTTTTCAATTAAGTTCCATCAAAACCCAATAACACTCTCATTTCTCAAACCATTACAAGTATGATGTTTGGTCAGTTAAACACTTAGAATAGCAACAATTGTTTTTTTGGGTGGCCAAATGCTGCTATCTTTGCTAATATATAAACACATACAATTTTGTGATATGTCCTGATTAATAGTTACAAATTTAACACAGCATGCAAATTGCCATATGAAAACAGCTGTAACAAAAATTCTATAGCAGTTTTATGATTATGACTAATAGTTTTCATTTCAGTTTCTTACATGAAATTATCAGACAACCAAGGGAACATAAGTCGACAATCCAGTTAAGTAGTAGTAGTCTTAGCTTTGTTGTATCCTAAAGAATGATGCGATACTTTTTCTCTCAAGCATCCCATCCAAGTAGTACATTACATGTCCAAATCTACTAGAGTACAAATTACAAACAAGTCAAGCAAATAAAACTTGCCTTCTGCAGTTGCAGGAACCAATCCCTGTCCTTGAAATTCTGCACCTGCTCCTCATTTGAGGTACTCACCTCTTCCTCTTTCACCTCTACACCACCGGAGCTCTGTGATTGGGCAACGTACTTGAAGCCATCACCTTCGTCAGATGTTGTTGGCCCATCCTGATCATTTCTGAAGCATGAGACGTGCCACAATGTCCATCCCTAAAAGCTCAAAGGAAAGATAAAAGAAGCTCCGGATTATTCCAAGACAAAAAAAAAAGGAGTAACAGATTGGCTAAGCATATAACATAGTCAGGTGATGAGCAATATTGCAGTTCCTAGAACGAACTGGATACACTGATCACTACAGTATACGAGTTTCTTTAACCAATTCAGAACTCCAACCTGGAATCAGTCAGCACGCGCAACAAAATTGGAAGTCTGAAGCCCAGATTTAACCAGCGAAATGCAGAATTCAACAAATCCGAGCAACAGAAGAAACAGATGAGGGCAAAGTATGTACCACCCCCACATGCGCAAGCAGGTAGAACCGAGCGGACAGAGAGACGTACCTTCGCTGGAGCCGCACACCGAGGCCCGAAGCCGAGTGACGGCCTCGCGGCGGAGGAGAGAGGTGGGAGCCGAACCCGGAACCTTGGAGCGGGAGGGGCGAGGCACGAGGCGGAGGACATGGGTGGTGTGGGGTGGAGTAGGCGCCACGACCCAACGGCGGACGGCTCCGGGCCAGGCTGTGCCTGCCTCCAGCCTCTTGATCCGTCTGCGCTCTTCCCCCTTCGGCGACGCGGCTTCGCACGCCGCCGTGGAGAGACGCAGCCCGGATAGGCCCTCTCTGAAATAACCAACCAAGAAAATAATAACAAAAGGTAAAATGTTTGTGTATCGAGAGACTTATGCTTGTTTAGTTAAAAAAAACTATTTTTTTTAAAAATTCTTCGTCACATTGAATCTTGCATACATAGAGCATTAAATATAAATAAAAACTAAAACTAATTGCACAGTTTGTCTATAAATCACGAGACGAATTTTTAAGCTTAGTTACTCTATAATTGGACAATGTTTGTCAAATAACAACGAAAGTGCTACGGTGTTAAAATCCAAAAAATATTGAATCTAAACAAGGACTTATCGTGAGTGTGATCTCGTAAATTTTAGTGCTCCCAGAGTAATAACTCAGCAACCCCCCCTAAATATCCAATAAATTTCTTTTACTCCACCAGCCATCCTTAAACAAAGCCCCCTCAAAATCCACGTCAAATGACAATAATATAGAGGACCTACACGTTATTAAGTCAGACCTTTCTTCTCATTCTCTTTAGACACAAGGTAAGGAGGCATAGCAACATGCTTGCACGATTGGGACATTGCATCCGCACGGTGGAGGGAGTCGAGTGAGGGGGCATCGACCACGGGAGAGAAGCGAGCCGATGAGAAAAGGAGAGAGCAGCGTAGTCACGTCGACCAGTGAGAAGGGAGGGGAGCAGGGGCAGTCGCATGCGAACAGGTGGCAGGTCTCGCACCGTGAGGGAGGAAGTTGGAGCCCTAGCCTTCATTGACCTGCACGGTGGTGCTCCTCTTTCGGCGCGACGGAGGGAGGGGATGGAGCAGAGGAGGTTCCTGTGTGGCGGAGGGAGGGGGTGGAGAGGAGGAGGTTGCCGGAGTGGACGAGGTCGTCGGAGTGGAGGGAGTTCTTGCAGCGCACGTGGAAGTCGTGGGATGAGGGTTGGGGTGTTGGACCAATGAAATTGGGCCTAGTGGAAGGATTAGATGCCCACACAAATTTTGGGTTCATAGTATTACCCCTATTGGAGTTGGATTTTTGACTTGAGCCTCAGATTTAGCTAAGGAGGTTTAAGCAGGAGCCTATTGCAATTGCTTTAAATGGATTACCTATCCCCAATTTAGTTAGTGGGGGCAAAAAAACTAGCTCTAACAGACTACCTACTTTGACCCAACAGAGTTGTTGGCTACCCAAATCCCCCTTCCCACTACCAACTTCTATTGGGGCTAGGGTGACTATCCAAAAATTCTCTCTCCTCCATGCGATCTCTCTATGCGCTTGCTCAGGACTTCTTCTGTGGCATGGATGGGGAACTCCAGCGTGGTGGCCCTCCTTGGCAGCCCTTTCCAGCACGACAGCTCCTCTAGGCGGCCCTCCCGGGTGCGCTGACGATGCTTCTGGCAACCCTCCCTAGCGCAATGGCGATGCTTCCCGTGCGGTGGCAAGGATCCCTTGTGGTCTTTTGCCCTTTCCCAAAGCAAATCCCCAGTGTCCCTTCCCCAGCGCCTAGTGTAGATCCACGACGGGCCTCCTCCATAGCGTCGGCGGCTCTTCCCTAGCACGGATCCATCCCGGGCAGTGGTTCCTGGCGGCTACTATCCATAGGCGGTGTCAATGTCCGGCCCTGGCATGCGCGGCCAACCCTGGACGATGCAGGCAACCCTTGGCAACACAGGCATCCCCGGTGGTGGTGCTCTACTTGGCGTGGCTTGCCTGACTCATCTTCTTCCTCAGCATCTACGAGATATGATGACACGTGTGCCCCGCATGTTATTCTCTTGGAGGATAGATTTGGGTAGGCTGATTTGGTAGCACTGCTAAAACAAACAACAAAAAATAGGTAGTATCAAAATGGGTGGCTACCTAAACTGGCAAATAGGTAGTTTAATTTGGGTAGCATCGCTGGAGATGCTCTAAGGTTGTCATTTTGGACATAGACAGAGTTCAAAAAAACAACTTTGGCTGTTATTTTTACTATAAAATATTTATAAAATATAGTCAATATATACTTTTATAGAACTACATTCCAAGATGAATCTACTTACATCACTTTTAATTTTTAAATTCAACTCAAAAAATTTATTTGTGATTACTAAAGTTTTAAATGTTTGACTTAAGATAACTTCAAAACATCTTTTAGGAAATCAAAGCGAGTATATTAGTAGTTATCAAAACTAAAAATCACATTAGAGTAAGTTACTTTTAGAATAAATTATTATATAGCTAGCTACAGTATATATTAGAGTACTAAACAGCATCTACGTTGTGCATAAACACATATACACCATGTTGACACACAAAAAAGTCTACTACTAGATTTTAGGCATCAAAGCGATGAAAAACAATGGATCATCATGTTTAAAGCCTAAGCAAATAAAGAATGTTTTGGGTCCAATGTGCCAAAACTGGTCTAGCTAGATTCCTAAACTGGCTAGGCTAGGTTCTTTACAGCCCATTGGACAGACTTTCCTAGCCCTGAGGTTAGCTGGTTTTACGATTCGTCTAAGTCATTTTTCTGATCCGAGACCGGTTCAAGTCTAACTCATTTAACGTGGTGAAAGGTCCAAATGGCTAGAGGGGGGTGAATAGCCTATTTAAAAATTATCTACAAACTCAACTAGACAAGTTGATTAGTAAAACAAATGGCGAAGCTATTCTAGCACTAGCTCAACTAAGCTATGCAAGCCACCTAAACAAGTCTAGCAAGAAGGCTAAAAACTAAGTCACAACAATAAAACACAACTAAAGTTAACTACACTCCTATGTAAGAAGACTAAGCTACACAAGCTATACAACAAGTAAGAAGTGCAAGAAAGTAATGGAGTGGAGTGTGATTGTTATACCAACGTTGTAGAGTAGAGATATATCCAATCAAATACTCACAATCACAATCACAATCACAATCACAAGAAGAATCCTCGGCAAGAGATGACACAAGATTGTTTACCGGGGTTCACTTGCTTCCCGGCAAGCTAGTCCTCGTTTTGGTGATACACCCACTTGATGGATCACGAGCTAATTGGCAATCCAAATCCAAACCCTCAGCGGGTGCCGCACATCCACTCATAAGATGGGGATCCTCCAAGCCACGAGCAATCCACTAGAGTAGCCAATTGCGATCTCCCACGGGAAAGGCTCAAGAACCCCTCACAAATCACTTGGTGAGGCTCGAAACAATCTCCAATCACGAGCTCAACACCACCACTGCTCCAAGCCGTCTAGGGCGTCGGAAAACACCCAACAGTAACAATAAATTCCAGCAAACTCCAGAATCAAGTGCCACTAGATGCAACTCTCAAAGCAATGCACTTGAATCTCATTCAATCTCGCTAGGATTAGCAATCAAGCAAGGAGACGAGTGGAAGGAGTGTTCTCTAGCTCAATGTACGCCTCAAATAATCAAATGTGCAAGAGAGAGCCTCCCAAAGCCGGCCACCTTCTATTTATAAGCCCCCTCAACAAATAGAGCCATTGGCTCTTTCACTGGGCTGAAATCGGGGGCACCGGACACTACCAAGTGATCATCGGATGCTCGACCCCCTACGTCCGGTGCTCTGAGGTTGACCACGTGTCCTCCTTTAAATCTCGCGCGTCAAACTCTAACGGTCACCTGTGGACCACCGGACGTGACCAAGTGAGCACCAGACACGTCCGGTACTCACCAAACTTGTGCGCAGAGAGTTTGTAAAACTCAGATCTCACCGGACTCTGAGCACCGGACGCTCTGGTGCTCACCGGACTCGTGCGCAGAGAGGGTTACAAAACCCCCTCACACCGGACGCGCACCACCGGACACACTCAGAGCGTCCGGTGCTCTCTGACAGACACCCTCTGCTTAAGTTAGGCCACACCGGACGCATGAACAGGGAACACCCTGCGTTCGGTGCAGTGCGTCCGGTGCTCAACCCTAACAGGGCCAAGCACTGATAGTACACCGGACGCTCAGGCCAACGTCCGGTGCCTTCGTGCACTGCACCCCCGGTGTGAGAAACACTCCCACGACTTCTCCAAATTTCCCACCGGAGCAATAGAAAATATACACTTAATTTTCTCAAAAGCGCTGAATCCCGCCTCGCAAGCTCGTGGGAGGGAGAGAGGAACCCACACCCCTCTCAACCCTAGGAACTCCACCTCCTTTGCAAATGTGCTAACACCAACAAGTGTCCACCACCAAAGTGCATGTGTGTTAGCTTTTCACAAACATTTTCATCAAAGGAGTTAAGTTAGCACTTTACTAGATCCTAATGCATATGCTCAAGATATGGACCTAGTAGCACTTGATTAGAGAGATGACCGTGTTTTCCCCTCTTGATAGTCGGCTATCTATCCTAAATCCGGTCAATCACTTCTCTACTCAACTAAGACCGGCAAAAGCAAAACCCTATGTTTATACCTTTGCCTTGATCACTTTACTCTTCGTCTATCACCATGATCTCCACTTCATGCTTCATCTCTCTGTGATCATGTGGCCACCTTCCCATGCCACCATGCACCTTCATCACATGTGTTGCTATGCCTAACTCAAATCACTTAAACACGAGGCATTAGCAACTTGGTGTCATTAATTACCAAAACCAAACTTGGGCTTTCAATCTCCCCCTTTTTGGTAATTGATGACAACCATCACAAAGATATGAAATGAAATCATAATGAACTTGAATTGCTTGTTCGAAGCATTTTAATCATAAGAGAAGGTTGGACAAACATTTCAATTTTGGTTTTGGTAGTACTAGCTCCCCCTATTGTTGACACCGTTTTTGGGCACGTGTCTAGGATGGCAGGATAAGGTGGCAGTACGATGTTTGCAAAGTGGGTTGCCGATGAGGATGGTTGCCGATGAGGGAGAAGTTGAACGTGACTAAGTCCACAGGCAGTAATATGGTGTCGATGGCTAGATAAGAAAGTCTGCCGATGACTATGGCAAAGGGTCTGCCGATGATGCAAAGAGGGAGTCCGGAAGCTGCCGGTCGTTATGTGGAGGAGTTTCGGTTTGTCACGAGGGATAGTTTTGTTATTTCCTTAATTATTTGCATCGTTTTGTATACGGATTCCGTGTAATTTGGAATTCGAATTCTAATCGTGTCTGGTTGTAGCTCTTTGAGCAGGGTATAAATATAGACCCTAGGGCCTTGTAATAAAAAATCAATCAATGAATCAAACACACGTTTTTACTCATATATCAGCATTTACTTTTCGACGACTTCGTCATACTTTTTCCTTTTGTTACGAGTTCTTAGGAATTCGTCGACTTAAGCTCGGCGTGTTCTCAAGTTCCGCGTGAGTACCTCTTAGCCGTGACATCCGGGCGCATCGCTGTTGTCAGGACTAAAGTATTCGAGTTATCACCTTTGCCGATAGCAAGGTCAAATCGGCTGGCACGCCTTAACATTTGAATCGGGTATTAGCCCTTTGTGTTTGCAGATCAGTTTTGCATCAACACATCTTTTGGCACGCCCGATGGGACAGGATTCAAGATCAAGATCAACATGTCGATCTCTGACCTCGATCAAGAGAACGTCATCCCCGTGACGGAGGCCAACCTCAAGGATGAGCAGAAGCAAGCTATTGCCCAAGCCATGGAAGAGTTCAAGCAGCAATGCCTGAGGTCTTTCAGCATAAACAGGAGCGGCGAAGTGGTCCAGAAAGATGCACTGCCGGCACCACGGCAGGTTACCTTTGACGCCAATCCTAGCAAGCTTCAAGATATGGTTGACAATGCCATCAATCGAGCGTTGATTAACCAAGCTGGTGTACTGTCTAATACGGTTTTCAATGCCGTGGCAAGAACTTTCAAGGAAGGACAAATCCCACCAGATTATATGGGCCCCTCCCATCATCAGCCAACGGCACCAGAGGTCACGGCTCCATCGGCTGCCTTGACGACTGCAAGTGCACAATCTGCCGTCCCTCCAAGTACATCGGGGACTACTGGTGCACTATCTATGCCGATGACAACCAACCCACAAATTTCAGTTGGGCAGCATAAACTGACAACAGATATGTTGGCATCGGCAATGTCAGGGTTGACTCTTCCTCCCAACTGGTGGGGTTACGGTATGCCTCCAGAGTTGACACCGGGAACATCACAAATAACTGACATGAGGGGCAAAACTCCTATGACATCGGCACCTCCCAATGCGCCGGTGAACCAGAGTCCTCGGTATACCACAACTACTACTGCAAGGCCTCACACTGGAAATCCTCAAGATTCAATGTTCCAGATGCCCAACGCATCGGCAGAGTCAATGCTGATGCAACAGAGGTCTATGGCCCAGTCGGGGTATGTCAATTCAACGATGGTACCCAATTACCAATCATCGGCAGCACCTATGCCGATGAACGCTAATAATGGATGGCTTGGACAGCAAGCCTTTCCACAATCGCCCCAGCAGAGTTACCAGACTACAGGGTTCCAGCAAGGGCAGGTCTATCCCGGGTTCCAAGGTCAGGGGATTCCCAACCAGCCAATGAATTTTGGACAACAACTCAGAGGACAGCCAATCGGTGGACAGCAGTTTGGTGGTCCGCAGATTGGAGGACAGGTGATCAATACAATGTTCCGTGCAGATCACGTCCCGAACAGACACGTGGAGGTTCGCCACCAAGTGCCAGATCCGCAGCCGCCTCATCGGCAAGATGCCGATGCATATTGGGCCGATAAGATTGCTGAAGTAATGAGGGAACAATTTGGGATAAAACCCAAAGTCAACACTTATTCTTATCGGACACCGTATCCTCCCGCGTATGATTTGATCCCGCTTCCACATCGGTACAAGGTACCGGATTTTACAAAGTTTTCCGGGCAGGACGACACGTCAACCATGGAGCATGTCAACAGGTTCATCATTCAATGTGGAGAGGCTGGTAACAGGGACGAATTGAGGGTTCGTCTATTTTCATCATCATTGTCTGGCTCGGCCTTTACTTGGTTCATATCATTACCTCCCAACTCAGTAATTACTTGGGCCGATCTAGAGAAGCAATTCCACAAATACTTCTTCTCGGGGGTTCATGAGAAGAAGATCACCGACTTGGTCAAGTTGAGGCAACGTAATGATGAGTCGGTTGAGGGTTTTGTGCAGAGGATACGAGAGGTCAAGAATAAATGCTATAGCTTGGTTCTGGATGATCGGCAGCTAGCCGATTTGGCTTTCCAGGGTTTGTTGCCACATATCAGGGATAAGTATGCCTCTCAGGAGTTCGAAAGTTTAAGTCATTTGGTGCAGAGGATTTCTGATCAAGACATCAAGCCTTTCGAGCCTAAAAGAGCATGGAATAGGAAAGTGTCATTTGTCGATGAAGCAACAAGCTCAGATTCTGATGAAGAACCAGTAATCGGCTTGGCAGAGTGGGTAAAAAACAAGAAGCCGATGTCTTGTCCTTTTGGGTAGAAGGAACTAGAGAAGTTTGCTTTTGACACCGCTAAGGCTGATAGGATATTTGACTTTCTACTTCAGGAAGGTCAGATCAAACTGTCACCTAACCATGTGATCCCATCGGCAGAAGAGTTGAAGAGGATGAGATATTGCAAGTGGCATAATGCAACTTCCCATGACACCAACGAGTGCAAAGTATTCAGACAGCAGCTGCAATCGGCTATAGAGTCAGGGAGAATCAAGTTTGACAGTTCCAAAGCCCAGAAGCCGATGAAGACAGACCAACATCCTTTCCCGACAAACATGTTGGATGCTAAGGGGAAGGCTAAGGTCTTAACATCGGAGACAGCTGAGAAGAGTGCATCGGTAGATCCTCAGCATCAAGTTACTACTGCCGATGCAAGAAGTAAGGGCTTGGTCCAGGAAGGAACTAGCTCAGGAAGGCCTCCTCGATCTGGTATCGTCATAACTCATACAAGGCCTCGAGAAAAATGGCAACAACGGGAAGATCGGTATCGGCGCCAGCAGGAAGATTATCGACGGGAAGAAGAAAGACGCCGACAGGAGTGGAATCGGCACAGGGATCATTGGAATTGTCCATTCTTCATCCATTGTTGGGAGGAAAATATCAAGCTTCCTACTGTCAGAGACTGCCCTGAGTGCAACGGTTATGATCGGTACGATGGGATCGATCGACATTATCATGATGATGAACGGCGATTTAATGGGCCGATCAGAGGAAGGGTGTCAGTTCATGACCGGCTGGGGGGCAGATTTAGTGGGCACGACAGACTTAGTGACCGTGTCCAGTATTTTCCCAGGAACCAAGAAGAGCTCGAGGAAATGGCTGATGCGCGGGTTCCCGATGAATTCATATTTTGCAGGGATGCTAACACGCATCGTATGGAGTCAAGGGAGAACCGACACCCGACGGCAAGGCAAAGGCCACTTCCTCCATGGTGCCCTGGAGGATTAACCAAGACACAGAAAAGGAGATTGCAACGTGAAAGGCAAGAAGAGCTAAACAAGGGAGAGAACTCTGGAAGTCGGCAGCCGTCAGACACTAAGAGGGAAGGTCCATCGGCAGGCGTCAACATGGTCTTCATGTTGCCGATGGAGTTTCTTGCACCAGCCAGTGATGATGAGTTGGAATTTTCTGATCAGATAGCTCAGTTGGCTCTGGATCCGATGACGGCTATCTTTGAGAAACCTGCCGATGACGAGAGGCAGCATCTTAAAGCTCTGTTCCTCAAAGGAAGGGTTGATGGGCAGCCAATGACCAAGATCCTAGTTGATGGTGGAGCTGCTATTAATATTATGCCGTATGCAGTATATCGGAAGCTTGGGAAAGGGGATCAAGATTTGACCAAGACCGATATGATGCTCAAAGACTTTGAAGGAAACGTGTCTCCAGTCAAGGGGGCGATATGTGCAGAGTTGACCATCGGCAGCAAAACCTTGTCGACAACTTTTTTCGTGATCAGCGGAAAAGGTGCTTACAACTTATTATTGGGAAGAGATTGGATTCATGCCAATTGTTGTATCCCATCTACAATGCATCAATGCTTGGTTCAGTGGGTAGGTGACAAGGTTGAGATTGTCCTAGGAGATTCTTCTTATGTTATCGCATCGGCAGAAGCGGATACTTACGAAAGGACCAGGTGCATTTCAGGAGAAGTTTGGGAGAAAGATTTTCTCAAAGTTGCCGATTATGAGATTCCACCGATCCAAGCAGTCGGTTCTGACAACGGTTTTTAATGGATAGATTCGCCGATGACGGAAAATTAGGCCAGGGATTCACATCGGCCGATGATTTGGTAGAAGTAGATATAGGTAGTGGTGATAAGCCTAGGCCTACTTTTATTAGTGCTAAATTAGATCCTCAGAGTAAGCAACAATTGACTAGTTTGTTAAAGGAATATAAAGATTGCTTTGCTTGGGATTATACCGAGATGCCTGGTTTAGACCGATCAATTGTTGAACATCGGTTACCCATCAAGTCTGGATTTCGGCCACATCAGCAACCAGCCCGCCGATGTAATCCTAACATTCTACCTGATATTAAGGCCGAAATCACCAAACTTATTGAAGCTAAGTTTATTCGGCAGTGTCGGTATGCCGAGTGGATTTCCAATGTTGTTCCGGTTTACAAGAAGAACGGGAAGCTTCGGGTGTGCATTGATTTCAGGAATCTCAATAAAGCTACGCCGATGGATGGATACCCAATGCCTGTCGCCGATCTACTGGTTGATGCTGCGGCTGGTCATCAGGTCATCAGCTTCATGGATGGTAATGCAGGTTACAATCAAATATTCATGGCGGAGGAGGATATTCCAAAAACCGCATTCAGGTGTCCTGGTCATGTTGGGCTATTTGAATGGATAGTCATGACTTTTGGGTTGAAGAATGCTGGTGCTACTTATCAAAGGGCTATGAATTTTATATTTCATGAGTTCATCGGCAAGCTCGTGGAGATTTATATTGATGATGTGGTGGTTAAGTCTGGAGATTTCTCAAAGCATCTTGCCAATTTACAAAAAGTGTTAGAGTGCACAAGGAAGCATGGATTGAAGATGAATCCCAACAAGTGTGCATTTGGTGTATCGGCAGGGCAGTTTCTTGGTTTCATGGTACATCAGAGGGGTATTGAAATTAGTCGAAAATCTATTGATGCCATCAATAAAATAGTGGCCCCTACCAACAAAACCGAGCTCCAATCCTTGATCGGCAAAGTAAATTTTATCAGGAGATTTATATCGAATTTGTCTGGTAGGATTCGTGCTTTCAGTCCTCTTCTTAAATTGAAAGCCGATCAAGAGTTTATTTGGGGGGAAGAACAGCAGTTGGCTCTGGATGAAATCAAGAAGTATCTAGTAAATCCTCCAGTTCTAGTTCCACCTCAACAAGGGAAGCCCTTCAGATTGTATTTATCTACCGATGGATCGGTTATCGGTTCAGCTTTAGTTCAAGAATTTGAAGGGAAAGAAAGGGTAATTTATTATTTGAGTAGGAGGTTGATTGATGCTGAAACCAGGTATTCGGCCATTGAGAAACTATGCTTATGCTTATATTTTTCATGTATCAAGCTGAGACATTACCTGTTATCGGCCGAATGCACTGTTGTTTGCAAAGATGACGTGGTCCGATACATGCTATCTATGCCGATTATGAGTGGTAGGATCGGTAAATGGATTTTAGCGCTGTCGGAGTTCGATTTGCGTTACGAATCGGCTAAGGCAGTCAAAGGGCAGATTATGGCCGATTTTGTGACTCAGCATTGCGGTCTAGTGGAAACCTTGGAAATTGTACCCTGGACGCTCTTCTTTGATGGATCTACCTGTGACCGGGGGGCAGGAATCGGCATTGTATTAGTTTCCCCTAAGGGGAGGAAGTATGAGTTTTCCTTGCCGATTGTTGCCACATCAACAAATAATCAGGCTGAGTATCAGGCTCTGATCAAGGGATTGGAGTTGTTAAGAGAAGTTCGTGCTGATGCTGTTGAAATATTCGGGGATTCTATGTTGGTTATAAATCAATTGGCCGGAAGCTATGAATGCCGAAGTGAAGTTCTCATAACTTATTTCAAGAGAAGCATGCAACTGTTAAAGGAATTCAAGGATTTCCGATTGGAGCATGTTCCCCGATTGCATAATGAAGACGCTAATCGGTTAGCTCAGCATGCCTCGGGATATCAGCCAATGATTAATGCGACATCGGCAGTCGGTGCCGGTGATTGGAGGAAAGAAATTATTGATTATCTAAAAGATCCATCCAAAAAAGTTGAAAGACGGGTTCGATTTCAAGCAACCAAGTATGTGCTCCTTGAAAATGAATTGTATTATCGAACTATCGATGGAATTCTTCTCCGATGCTTGGGTGATGATGAAGCTAGAAGTTTGATGGGGGAAATCCATGAAGGAGTGTGTGGAGCGCATCAGTCAGCTTTTAAGATGAAGTGGATGATTCGAAGGAATGGATATTTTTGGCCAACCATACTTGAAGATTGTTTTAAATATTTCAAGGGATGTGAGGGTTGTCAAAAGTTTGGTAATATCCAGAGAGCACCCGCATCGGCTATGAATCCTATAATAAAGCCTTGGCCGTTCCGGGGATGGGCCATCGATCTGATCGGCCAGATTTATCCACCATCTAGCAAAGGGCATAAGTTCATTCTAGTTGCCACTGACTATTTCACTAAGTGGGTTGAAGCTATTCCTTTGAAGAAAGTCACATCGGCCAATATGATTGATTTTGTGAAGGAGCATATTATTTACCGATTTGGGATTCCCCAAACGATTACTACCGATCAGGGCACCATGTTCACATCGGGGGAGTTCGATGAATTCGCAATCGGTATGGGAATTAAAGTGTTGAATTCTTCTCCTTATTATGCTCAAGCCAATGGGCAGGCCGAAGCGTCTAACAAAGGAATTATCAAGCTTATTAAACGAAAGATTGAAGAAAATCCTAAGCGGTGGCATACATTATTAAATGAAGCATTGTGGTCTTATCGGATGGCTTGTCACGGATCGACCAAAGTATCACCCTATCAATTGGTGTATGGACATGATGCAGTGTTGCCTTGGGAAATTAAGGCTGGATCTAGGCGATTATCTTTTCAAGATCAATTAACTTCCGATGGTTATGCCACTTTGATGACCGATGAATTGGACGATCTAGCAGGGCATCGGTTAAAAGCTTTAATGAGTATAGAAGAAAATAAGAAGAGAGTTGCTAGATGGTATGATAAGAAAGTGAAGGCTAAAGAGTTTGCCGATGGGGATTTGGTATGGAAATTAATTTTACCAATTGGGACCAAAAGTTCGAAGTTTGGAAAGTGGTCTCCTAATTGGGAGGGTCCTTATCGGATAAGTCGATCGGCTCCTGGTAATGCATACATTCTAGAAACCCTCGAAGGAATTGAATTTCCCAGAGCATTAAACGGCAAATATTTAAAGAAGTACTACCCCAGTATATGGGTCGATGCATAGAAGTTTAGGTGCCGATAACACTCCTATCGGCTGGATCCAAATGCTTGGGGACAAGACTTGGTGTTTCAAAAGTTTAGGTGCCGATAACAGTCCTATCGGCTAGACTAAAAGCTGAGGAAGCAGGAAAGCGCAGATACAATGCCGATGGAAACTCTATGTGTTAAGCAGCGTCTGGATTGCCGATATAGCGCGTAGCCGAATTTGGTTGGCTGCTTCTATCTCCTTGATGTCATCATCGGCAGAACCTTCTATCGGCTTCAGCTTCTTCTTCAGTTGAAGTGCCTTGCGACCATGAGCATTTCGTTCGTGCTCAAGAAGCCTGATGGTCTCTGGCAATTGGCTCTCTTCCTGTTGGGCTTGGGACAGAGCGTTCTCTACTTCCTTGAGCTCCGCCAACAGGGATTCTTTTCTTGCCGATAGATCGGATATCTTCTGCTTCAGCACGTCTCCAGAAGATCTCAGGATACCGATGTTCTTGTGCTTCTCATCGGTCAAAAGCTTCTCTTTCCTCATTTCATCGGAGAGTTGAGTCTGAGCGGCTCTATCGGCAAGCCGCCGAGAAGCTCTTTGGTACTGCAGCTGGCGACTCTCCAGATGAGCGGCTTGGAACAGGATTTCTTCAACATCGGCTGGGATTTGGCCTCTGAGAGTTCTGAACAGGGTCTTGGTAGGGTCGGAATCATCAACCAATTGCGCTGTGTCCTGGTGAAGGAGAGCTGACAATTCTTCCAGCCTGACCCTGATCTCTGCCGATGTGATGCCGACCATCTGAGAAGAGCTTGCTTCTTCACCTTCTTCTTCAGAGAGATCGATGGCGAAGGAGAACAGGCTATCGGGAGAATCTTGTTCCTGGGAGGGAAAGCAAAATTAGCTCATACTCAGAGAATCGGCAAATAGTGCTAACGGTAAACGGTGACTTACTTGCTTCAAGGCGATCTCTTGTCTTTGACTGAGAAGTGCTGACGGAGCTGCAGGCTGATCGGCCAAAGATGCCGATGGAGCTACAGGTTGATCGGCTGAGATTGCCGATGGAACGATATCAACTGAAAGAAGACAAAGGGAGTTATGAGACTAAATAAGAATAAGTTCATCGGTAGCGATATTGTTAAAGTATGTTACCTGGAGGAGGGACAACGGTTGTCTGAATCGGGAGAACTGCCGATGGTATAACTGGACCCACCGGGCCAGTTGTTTGTTCACCCATGTCAGCTGATGTATCTTCTGTTTGAGATCCTTCCTGTTGGGGTTCTTCTATCTGTGGTGCTTCCTGCATAGGTGGGGGAGATGGTGCTTGCTGTGGCTGGGCTTCTGGAGAAGAAGGAGAAGACTCCACCGGAATTGGAGATACCGGAGGAGGAGGGGGAGTTGCTACCTTCTGGCGCTTTGTTCCAGTCTTAGCACCCGTGGTGCCCTTTCTCTTGGGTTGGCTAGACTGGGGGGCATCGGTACTCTCACACCTGGCTTTCGCCGATGCGCCGGTTTGCTGCAATAATGAACAAGAGTTTATAAGCATAAATATAGCCGATATAAAGATAGTCAGCATAAAGGAAAAGATTTGACAAATTGCCTTGAAAGCCCGCGCAAGAGTGGGAGCAGCAACCGTTGGTGATGTCTGGGTTCTTCTAGTGGTGACTTTCCTGAGGCGTACACCCCGATGCACGATGGAAGCTAGAGTGGGAGCATTGTGGCCGATTGAGGAAATCGAGCCTGATGGAAACAAGTCGATCGGCCTGCCACTCCTGCTAACCAATGGAGGAATATTGTCAACCTGCAAAAGGAATACAAGGGTAAGCTGCCGATGGAGGTAATATTGAGAAAATGAAACGTTGGTTTGAGTTACTTACAGTGTCATCGGGAACTTCGTATTCGGAGTCAATCATGCCGCGGTATGAAAGTGCCGATCTGCAGAATAGATGCTCTTTCCATTCTGCCCACCATAACTTGTATGCCTGAGTGATAAAAGCAGCCGGAACCCATTCTGACAGATCTACATCTATATCGGCGTTTGGTGGTAGTTGGGCTGCTCGAGTCCACTCAAGAAGGTTGTTGATAGTTTCTCTGGGTTTTATCACATCGGCATAAGGAAGTGCAATCGGCAACTGGCCGAAAGCTAACTGGCGAGCTAATGCCGATGGATTGTAAAATTCGTAAGTTTGAGGGGAGGTTTTTGTGCTACCAAAGAAATTCACTGGAATGATTCTGGGAGTCACAATTGCCATCATCGCCTCATTGTCCCTGTTGAGAGCTTCATCAAATGGATTGAAGGTCAGAGGGAGCATGCTATCTGGGTCATCATAAGCCAACCATGGTCGTTCGTCTCTGGTCAATCCCTCATACAGAGTCTGGAAGAATCGGCCGATCTGATCTGGATTACCCCTGAACCAGGCAGAACTATGACAGCTTCGCCAAAGTTCAAGGGGGTGCGTGTTGCCGATTCCTCTTCACCCAATACATGGTTTTCAGCTATATCTCTTGGGAAACGCTGTGTGAACAGGTTGAAGTTGAGACACTTGTGCAGATGCAGATTGAGCCACATGTTGACAAACCACCAGGGGCCTCCCAAGTTGCCAGTGGATTGGCCGAGCAGAAGTTTCTGGGCTACTTGATGGAGAAGGTGGTAAGCAGCGCCAAGCAAGTATCGGCCGAGAGGGAATCGGCCACCGTTAGCCAGTCTTTCTGCTGCCGATAGGTAGACACAAGTCGGTCCTGCCGATCGACCACAGAATACAAACTTGTCCAGCCACATGTTCAGAAAGGTGGTTTGTTCCTTTATGGTGACAGATCCTTTCCCACGGTACTTCTGAATGTACCCCGACCAACCGCCGATAGCGCGAGTCTCCACTTTGGCACTAGGGGCAGTATCAAAAAAGTGGGTGCTATCGGCAGAAGATATATCTAGACCAGTAAGCATGGCTACATCGGCAAGAGTAGGAGAAGCAGGGCCGTGGCCAAAGGCAAAAGCATTGAGGGTGTCTGACCAAAAGTAGGATGCAGCCATCAGCAGTGACTCGTTCCTATGCATATCGGCAATGGACAATCTAATGCATTGGGCTAGATTCCTTTCACCCCACTGAACTTCATTAGAGTTGCTGACCCTCAAGAACCAGTCTTTCCACCCTACAGTTGGGCTGGGCCAAGAGCGGAAGGTGTCCTTCCACAGATCTAAGGAAAAATTTTCGGCTCTGAAGGGGATCCTGTTGGTTTCTGCGTTGATAAGGTCAGTTGGATCTGGGTCCCCTAGAGGGCCGAGGCATTGAAGGTGTGGTTGATCGGTGGGGATGACAATTTTGTTGGACAATTCCTAGTGATTTTGGGCGTAAAAAGAAATACAAAGAGGAAAGAAAAGGAAGATGTTCAGTAAAATGAATTGCGAGTGAACAGGGATATGAAGAAAAATACAGAAGACGGGGTGGAGATTTGACCTCAGGGACGACGAACCCGATGGCCATCTTGCTGCGAAGGAAGCGTTTGAAGGCGCCGGAGTTGGTGAAGAGGGGTACTTGTCGGAGACCTTGGGAGTTTTTGGTGGCGCCGCCGCTGGAAAAGTAAAGTTGGGTAGTAGAATGGTGTGATGTGGAAGGAGTACCCAAGAAGGAACTATTTATAGGACAAAATGGGCAAGGGCAAATCCGACTTATCTCTTTGCCGCATCCGAGAAATCCGAGGGTACTCAGGTGGATATGGTAACTGTTCGCACGGTAATCCAGGGATTGTGCAGGTGATTTGACGGGAAGCGGTCATTATCTGAAGATATTTTACTGTGCGAGATCTCCTGGTTGGTCCATCGGCAATATTCTATAACGGTCATATTGCCGATGGGCGGATAGAGGGGAAGTAACCGTTTGTGCGAATATCCTGGTCAGAACATCGGCAGATCTTTGTAACGGTATTGTTTCCGATGTATGACTGAGAAAAATGCACGTTTAGGAAGTTGGGGATTTCGAGAAATCTGCGGAGGAATAGGATCAGAGTTGTTCAGATTGAGGTTGTCGGTTACCAGATTAGGAGCATTAATTGCGGGAAAAGGCATCATTACTGCAGAGAATTTTGGAGCATTAATAGTTTTATACTCCGAAACTGGGGGGCATGTGTTGACACCGTTTTTGGGCACGTGTCTAGGATGGCAGGATAAGGTGGCAGTACGATGTTTGCAAAGTGGGTTGCCGATGAGGATGGTTGCCGATGAGGGAGAAGTTGAACGTGACTAAGTCCACAGGCAGTAATATGGTGCCGATGGCTAGATAAGAAAGTCTGCCGATGACTATGGCAAAGGGTCTGCCGATGATGCAAAGAGGGAGTCCGGAAGCTGCCGGTCGTTATGTGGAGGAGTTTCGGTTTGTCACGAGGGATAGTTTTGTTATTTCCTTAATTATTTGCATCGTTTTGTATACGGATTCCGTGTAATTTGGAATTCGAATTCTAATCGTGTCTGGTTGTAGCTCTTTGAGCAGGGTATAAATATAGACCCTAGGGCCTTGTAATAAAAAATCAATCAATGAATCAAACACACGTTTTTACTCATATTCCAGCATTTACTTTTCGACGACTTCGTCATACTTTTTCCTTTTGTTACAAGTTCTTAGGAATTCGTCGACTTAAGCTCGGCGTGTTCTCAAGTTCCGCGTGAGTACCTCTTAGCCGTGACATCCGGGCGCATCACTGTTGTCACGACTAAAGTATTCGAGTTATCACCTTTGCCGATAGCAAGGTCAAATCGGCTAGCACGCCTTAACATTTGAATCGGGTATTAGCCCTTTGTGTTTGCAGATCAGTTTTGCATCAACACCTACATATGTGCTTCCATGAGTTTGGCTCAAGTTTGCACATATGCATGAATTGGAATTTTGGGAGATTTATTACTACCAAAATGATGCTAAGGTATATAGAATGGACCTTTGAAGCGTGATACCAATCGGAGTTGCTAATATACCATCCTTAGCACCAATGTAGCTAGACATACATCAAAAACTCAAGATACCTCGTGAGATCACATTATATGTCTAGATACCACATGAAAATAAAACTCTATGCTAGAATTCAAAGCATCATTCAAGTTCTATTTCTAGCAAGCACCAATCAAACAAGAGTAGTGAATTTAAACTTGCAATGCAACACCTCATTATGTTAGTGCACATTCAAATGCAACAAATGGTTCATGAGCTTGCTCCCCCTATTTGTGTGCTCAAGTTTAAAAAGTTTTCTCTTCTTTTCTCTCCCTATCTTTGTTTCTCTCCCTCCTTTTGACTTTATATTTGTTTCTCTCCCCATTTGTCATCAATGACCACAAAGGATCAAATTTTAGTGAGAATTAAGTCAATCAATATGAGGGTCAAATTATGGTTCAATCTAGATCACTTGCCTAGAACATGTAATTCGGTTTGATCTAAGGACAAGCTTTTTCACACCTCATGAAGTATAAGGGTTATCTTGACTTTGTTGAATTACACATCATAAGCTCATATTCTAGATTCAACACTAGGCTTGCAAGCTCACAAACATGTTATATGCTACCACTAGATTAAACAATAATTTGACCCTCACATTGATTGACTTAATTCTCACTAAAATTTAATCCTTTGTGGTCATTGATGACAAAGGGGGAGAGAAACAAAGATAAAGTCAAAAAGAGGGAGAGAAACAAAGATAGGGAGAGAAAAGAAGAGAAAACTTTTTAAACTTGAGCACACAAATAGGGGGAGCAAGCTCATGAACCATTTGTTGTTTTGCAACCCTCTCTGCACACGAGTCCAGTGAGCACCGGAGCGTCCGGTGCTCAGAGTCTAGTGAGATCTGAGTTTTACAAACTCTCTGCACACGAGTCCGGTGAGTACCGGACGCGTCCGGTGCTCACTGGTCGCGTCCGGTGATCCATAGGTGACCGTTAGAGTTTGACGCGCGAGATTTAAAGGAGGACATATGGCCAACCTTAGAGCACCGGATGCAGGGGGTCGAGCGTTCGGTGATCACTGTAGCGTCCGGTGCCCCTGATTTCAGCCCAGTGAAAGAGCCAACGGCTCTATTTGTTGAGGGGGCTTATAATAGAAGGTGGCCGGCTTTAGGATGCTCTCTCTTGCACATTTGATTACTTGAGGCATACATTGAGCTAGAGAACACTCCTTCCACCCATCTCCTTGCTTAATTTCTAATCCTAACGAGATTGAGTGAGATTCAAGTGTATTGCTTTGAGAGTTGCATCTAGTGGCACTTGATTAGAGAGATGACCATGATTTCCCCTTTTGATAGTCGGCTATCTATCCTAAATCAGGACAATCACTTCTCTACTCAACTAAGACCGGCAAAACCAAAACCCTATGTTTATACCTTTGCCTTGATCACTTTACTCCTCATCTATCACCATGATCTCCACTTTATGCTTCATCTCTTTGTAATCATGTGGCCACCTTCCCATGCCACCATGCACCTTCATCACATGTGTTGCTATGCCTAACTCAAATCACTTAAACACGAGGCATTAGCAACTTGGTGTCATTAATTACCAAAACCAAACTTGGGCTTTCACGTGGGAAACTTACAAAACACATCTTGGATATGTTTCCTATTAGGGTAAGACCAACCCCTACATATATTAGAGGATCACAACTGATTGAAAATTCCAACAACAAATTGTCAAAAAGATCGACTATCTTTTTATGTAACGTTTTCAACACCTACTTGTCGATGTCTGGATTCAGGGTCCAGGCACTAACAAGTGATGAGTCTGCGTGCCCTCCAAAACCCGAATGGTGATGCAAGAGAATAAAGAGAATTTATACTGGTTCGGTCCTCGAATGCCCTACGTCCAGTGAGAGATTTGGAGTCTGTATTGCCTTACACCTAAGAGTGCTCGTAGTAGGGGTATACAAGCTAGTTGCGAGAGAGGGCTAAGTCCCAGGTCTCGGCTTTAGGAAGTAAATGGAGGAAGGCTCAGTGTCCTGAGTTCCTGTCTCTATGTGTGTGGAGTGATGTGCACTACTTGTGGAATCGCCTAATGAAGTCTCAGAGAGACTCATTAGGCTTCTGCCGACAACTCCTGAGGTCCTAGGAGTTCCCAGGGCGCATGTATGTGCCCTGGAAGTTCTCGACAAAGATCCTGACCAGGTCGGCTCAGCCATGGATCAAACGCTCAGGAAGATGCTCGAGCCACGCCCTGGCTGAATCGGCTAGGTGCAGTGGAAGTTGTGGATGATGAGCAGGTCATCCTCCGCTCTGCCTAGCTGGCATGCTAGGCGGTAGTCCGCTAGCCAGAGCTCAGGGTTGGTCTCCCCTAAGTACTTGGTGAGGTTCGCTGGCTGTCGGAACTGGGCCGGAAACTTGGCCCTACGGATCGCCTCGCTAAAGACGTGGGGGCCTGGAGGCTCAGGCGATGTGCTACGGTCATGCTCGGGGTCGTACCTCTGGCCTCAGCGCGGTCGGTAGCGTCGAGACTCGGCCTCGTCCCTGTCGCGACGTCTGGCCTCAAGGGTGGCTCGGGCATCCGCATTGGTCCTGATGCGCTCGTGGACAGATGGGGCCTTAGCGCCCCCTAAGGATTAGGGGGTGTCAGGCCTTGCACGGTCGGTGCTTTGTTGGGAGGGGGTTGATCCCCTGGGCGTCTTGCCCTAGTGTCGTAGGACTGCAATGCGGAGCTTTCCGCGTTTTGCACCACGGCTTGCTCCAGGAGGCCTCAGAGCCCCTAGCGCACTCTTCTTCCCTCGGGGGTCGATAGCTCGGGCATCGCCTTGAGGAGCAGCGCGGCAGCCATTACGTTCTGGCTAGCCGGGCTGAAAACTAGGGGGTTATCCCCCCGTCATCTTCGACAATGCGTCGATTGACATCCCGGGCACGGCGTCTGGCCACCCCTCCATCCCCCTGAGCGGATTGGTCCTGCTCTAGGGTTTCGCGTAGTTGCCGGAGACGTGTGCGTTCCTCTTCGAGCCTGGCCTCTAGCTCATCGAGCTGCTCGAGGTCAGGCCGTCGAGCCTCTGCTGGATCAGATGCGGCTCCGCTTGCTCCAGGATGACCTTCGGGGGTCATGTTTGGTGGGGGAGTCACGTTCCGCCGCTTAGAGGGTCCTACGCCTCCTTGGGCGTCCGGGGCCGCTCCGTCAACCTCGAGGTTGAAGCATTCTCGCGATGGGTCGTAATCACCCTCATCTGAGTTGGAGTAGCCGAGGCAAAAGTTTCTTGCCTCAAGGAAGCGCGTGAAGATTTCTGGGTCGCCAAGGCCAGAGAAGTCAGCGCTGGCCCACTCGTCCTCACCTGAGGTGGGATCCTCTGGGTATGATGAAATGGGTGGCGTGGCGATAAGGTCTAGAGTAGACCTTAGGTGGTGCCCTGGGAGATCTACATACACACTTAGTGAGGTGCTCGTGGAAGAGGCATAAGTGGCGGCTGTGCTTCTGAGTCGGCAGGGGAGCACAGAAGGCGTAGTCGTAAGTTCTCTCGCCGTCGTTTTGGGTGATGTGGGAGGGAGCTGTGAAGTCGAAGCCCCCAGGTCCCCCTTTCGAAGTGGAGGTGGAGGCTGTGCTTTGCCCTTTGATCGGGGTGGAACAGGGGGTCGAGATGTCCCCCTGTTGGTCCATGGAGCAGAGCTTGATGCTCCATGGGCCCTACCTCTGGTGCCGCATGGGCCAGAGGAATGGGCGATCTGATGAGGAATGTGCGGGGGGAGTGCCAGACGAGTCCTCGCTTCGGTAGCGGGGTTAGAGATCCTAGATCTCTGACGCCCGCGCCGGTCTCCCCCTGCATGATGTCCCGAGCGCCTCCCATGCACTGGCTGTGGTGGGATTGGCTCGGGGCGAGGCTCAACGTTGTCACGAGGTGGGAGGAAGACCATGTCATAGCTGGAGCCAAGAGACATGAACTCTAAACTTCCGAACATCATGATAGTGCCGAGGCGAAGTGGGCGAAATCCGTCCGTCATGCGGGCTTTCCCTAATAGGGAAAGGAGAGTAACACGCAGAAGGCCCCTACCTGGCGCGCCAACTGTCGGTGTCTGGATTTGGGGTCCAGGCACTAACAAGTGATGAGTCTGCGTGCCCCCCTAAACCCGAATAGTGATGCAAGAGAACACATAGAATTTATACTCGTTCGGGCCTCGAATGCCCTACGTCCAGTGAGAGAGTCGGAGTCTATATTGCCTTGCACCCGAGAGTGCTCGTAGTAGGGGTATACAAGCTAGTTGCGAGAGAAGACTAAGTCCCAGGTCTCGGCTTTGGGAAGTAAATGGAGGAAGGCTCAGTGTCCTGAGTTCCTGTCTCTATGTGTGTGGAGTGATGTGCACTACTTGTGGACTACACTTGTGTCTTGAGCATGATGATGAGTGTTGTTGAGTTATCTGATGGGTGCCCTGCCTTTCATTTTATAGCCGCAAGGGGTGGCAGGGTTTTTACATGTGTAGGCCTATGGATTATTCTTAGGAGAGGGTGGAGTGGCAGTGCCGACCCTGTGGAGATCGACTTCCTCATCCTTGGGGTATGGTTGACAGCGTGATCATTCCTGTGGAGCATCGCCGAGCCCTGTTTGAGTCGTGGAGGTCAGGTCTGAAGTACTGCAGCTTGTCTTGTAATAGTAAAACAGTAACAGCCAGAGTATGGTCACAGTGGCAGAGATTAATCTTTCTCATACCTCTTTTACTGTCAGACAATGCCCTACAGTGAAAGAGGTAAGGTGCCACAGTGACAAGAGTTGTTGGAATAGTGGCTGACACGCCCTGCTGTAGCATGAGGGGCATGGCGCACGTCGCATTAGGGATACGGCCACTGTGTGCTGGAAGCCTGGCTCCGAGGCCGAGGCTCGGGCGAGGTGTTGATTACGCTCGAGGCTAAAACTTAGTCAGGGCGGAGATTGCGCCCAAGACCCAGGGCTCGGGCGAGGCGGAGTCTGCGTCCGAGGCCGGAGGGGTCGGGCGAGACGGAGCTTGCGCCCAAGACCAAAGGGGTCGGGCGTTCCTCTTGCTCCTTTTTGCCGCTTTTTATCCCCTTAATTTGGGTATCCTATTTTATGGTACCCAACACTATTGGTCGATGTGTCTATCGATAAGATTCGGTGACCTTGCTGATACTAGAACAACCTCGATGTGCATTTCCCCAACAATTATTCCTAGAGGTGTTCTCGATCTTTTCAAACGAAAAATAGGCTTCAAATCGGCTTTGCTGACCGATCGGTCGATTTTGCTAATCTTGGGATTTACTCGCAGCATGATAGGCCATGTGTAACTTAGGGCATACTAGCCCTTAGCTGGTGTATGAACTAATTTGGTGTCAACACATTTGACTTCAGTGGAAAAAGAATATCAATGTACTACCAACAGTTTAATGACAACAATGTGGGTGATCCACGGATCCATTCAATCCTAATAACACCATCCATCCTACGATAATCGATCAATTCCCAGAGAAACTTCGCAAGCTGGTGGAGGAGAAGAACAGCGCTAAATAACAAGTTGCTCTTGCAAGTTATTTAATGGATCGGTGAATAAAAGCCCTATGTTTTGTTTTAGTAATTAAGATAACTAGTAGCTAACCTTTTGCTAAGTGTTTGATTAAGGTATGTTAGGTCCACACTAAAATAGAGAGAGGCTTAATAATATCCCTGTGGATAGAAAAATTATGATCGAAATAGTGGACGTAAAGCTATTAAACTTAGGTATGCTCCAGTGCCTCAACACATCAATTAAATAAACCTCCTATGTAGCCCAACCAACAGAATCCTAGCAGGCGAGGCGAGGCTCATCTAAGCCGCACGGACCTGGGCCTTACGCTAAGACAAGTAATTGACCACGACCTTTCTAAAGTTCAATCCTTGTCATATCAGATATTTAACACTAAATTGAAGTATTAGACATAAACTAATTATAAAACTAATTGCACGCTAATTTAGAGTATTAGACACAAGCCTATTCGCTAGTCTGTAAAGCCATGGCTCTGACTTGAAAACAAGTGAACGAAGCCTTGCAAATTTATTAAACCTAATTAATTCATGATTTGACGATGTAGTGCTATAATAAACATATATTAATATAGATTAATTAGGCTTAATAGATTCGTCTTATTAATTAGACTACTCTTATATAATCTTTTTCTAATATATAATTGTGAAAAATTCGGTCCATCAGGTATCTTTCTTTGTGCCTATCCAGTTCATATAGACTTCAGTCCACAATATTTTTCTTTTAACTCCGATCTCTACTCGAATTATGGTTCAAAGTCGATCCTATTTAGTTTGGAAATTATCTCTATCTATTTACACCTCCGAGCCGTGCTCCGAACGGTAAAAAAAATCATCAGAAAAAGGACGGCGCTTAGCCTACCTACAACTTTGCACGACCAACAGGCAACACGTTGAGATTTATCATAGGTAATTGGGTATGTAGTAGCTATAAACATAGGCAATTGGGTATGTACCAGATATAAAAAGGAAAAGACCAAAAATCAAAGAATAGGCCATAATTTAAAAATTCCTTTCGAATAACTAATATATAAAAATCAGAAAAGAAAATATAAAATTACACAAACTATGTTGGTAGTAACAATTAATTGTTAAATAGCAAAAAAAAACACGACCAGTATGTCATGGCAGTCAAGCCAAGAGGATGCACGCAAGGCTAGCCATGCGTGTCCGCCTCCTACCACTCACGTTGGATGGTGATATCAACACTAGTGAAAGGTCCTAATATGGCTAGAAGAGAGTGAATAAGCTATTTTAAAAATTTTACAAACTCACTAGACCAAGAGGTAGTAAATAACAAAGCGTAGCTTTTTGCTCTAGCTCTAAAAGAGGTGTTTGCAAGCCACCTAACCAACAATTCTAGTTGGTATAAACACTTAGGCGCACAAGAACTAAGTTTCTACTTACACTAGAGAGCTACCTAAAGTTTCTATACAAGTAAGTAAGCTACTCTAGTTTGCGGGAAAGTAAGAGAGAGGGTTTGATCTTTATACCGCCGCGTAGAGGGATGAACCAATCACAGTAATATGAAGTCTAATCACCGAGAAAAATCCAATGAACAATAACAATGAAGACACAATTTTCTTCCGAGGTTCACGTGCTTGCCGGCACGCTACGTCTCCGTTGTGTCGACCAACACTTGGGGTTCGGCAGCTAAGAGGTGTAGCACGAACTCCGTCCTCACTAGGACACCGCAAGAACCGACCCACAAGTGAGGTAACTCAACGACACGAGCAATCCACTAGAGTTACCTTTCGGTTCTCCACCGGGGAAGGTACAAAACCCCTCACAATCATCGAAGATGGCAACGAACAATCACCAACCCATGCCAATGCTCCTCCGCTGCTCTAAGCCGTTTAGGTGGCGGCAACCACCAAGAGTAACAAGAAAATCGTAGCCAAAACGATCCCCAAATGCCACTAGATGCAATTACTTAAGCAAATGCACTTGGAATCACTCCCAATCTCAAAAAGATGGTTAATCTGTGTAGGAGATGAGTGAGAGGTGTTTGCTTAGGCTCACAAGGATGTCTAGTATGCTAGAATGCCAAGAGAGTGAGCCCCAAGCCGGCCAACAACTATTTATAAGCCCCTCAAACAAATATAGTCGTTGGCTCTTTCACTGGGCAGAAACACGGGGTCATCGGATGCTCAAGCAGGAGCCACTGGATGTTCAAACTCTGCGTCCGGCACTCCAAAAAACAGCATGTGTCAGCTCTTTGAATCTCACGCATCGATCTCTAACGGTCATATTCAAACCACCGGACACGGTCAAGTGAGCACCGGGCGCGTCCGGTACACAGCGAACACGTACGCAGAGAGGTTGTTAAACGCGCGGGATCACCGGACTCACACCACTGGATGCTCCCTGAGCGCCCGGTGCTCTCAGTCATAAACACTTGCATTATCACTGCTGACGTCATGCATCACTGGACACGCCAATAGTGTTCGACTACCGTCCGATGCTGAGCGTCCGGTGCTCTCTTCACCTCTGCTAGAAACGAGAGCGCACTGGACATGCAGAGGCAGCGTCCGGTGCCTCTAAGGCTAGCGTTCCGTGGGGGTTTTCAATGAAAAACACTCCCGCAACTTCTCCAAACTTTCCAACGGTGCAATAGAAAATATACATTTTATTTTCTCAAAAACGTCGAATCCCACCTCACAAGCTTGGCGGGAGGGAGAGAGGAACCCAAACCCCTCTCTACCCTTCAAACTCCACCTCCTTCTTAAAGTGTGCCAACACCACCATATGTGTACCAATATGTACAAGTGTGTTAGCATTTTTACAATCATTTTCTTCGAAGGAGTTAAGTTAGCTCACTAGGTTCTAAATGCAAGCACAAGAACAATGACACCTAGTGGCACTCGATAGCCGCTTAGCCAAAGAATTCTTCTCTTTATAGTACGACTATCTATCCTAAATATGATCACACCCTCTATCAGTGGCGGATCCAGAGTAGTAGCATGGGGGGACAGTTGTCCCCCCATTTTTTTAAAAAAACATCTAGTATATATACCCTTTAATAATTTATACATATATAATACATTGTTGTATATAATTGCTAATCTGCTCAGCTCATATAACAACCTTAACACTTTACATTCACAACTATTTTATCACCGTTTAGTGATCTAATTATATTATGTTCATATTGATGAATTATATTGTTTTCGTTCGTACCCCCACAATTAAAATCCTAGATCCGCCACTGCCCTCTATGGTGTCTTGATCACCAAAACTAAAACCCTAAGCAATACCTTTGTCTTGAACTCCATAGGGTTTTGTTTTTCTCTTCCGTCTTTTCAAAGTTGAGCACTTGATCATCTTGTGGTCATCACCATTATCACCATGATCATCACTTGCTCCATCAGTTGACACTTGATCAAGTCGAGATTCAATTTCCATTATATATTTATATATATAATTATTTTTTTATAAAAAGATAACTATAGACTAAGATAGACTAGTGTCAAAATCAGCAAACCGTTCCCCGGCAATGGCGCCAGAAATGCTTGTTGGTATAAATTAACTACACCCTAATAATGATTATAATTAGATTATCCGCAAGCACACAGATATGTACTGATCAGCACTTCACCAAGATCAACCCGATTTTAATATCAAACCCAAAGGAACAGTAGGTGATTTATGACCTAACCTATAATTCTTAATCTAAGGGGGTACAATCAATCTAGAAAACTATTGAGAACGAGGAAATACTAATGTACTCTGGTTCCAATAACCGGTAAACTTTGTATAGTATCATCTTATCGGGCAAGTAACCCGAATAGGGGAAGAATCAGAGTAATCCCCTATCAGGCACCTATAAGCCTATCAATCCTATCAACGGGAAGTGGACTACAGAGGAATCAACGCAGCTATAAAGTCACCTACGTGAACTACCACTGTCCGGCTAATCAGGAGACATTCACAAGCAACCATAGCCTAGACACCACATCTACGCTACGAATCACTACTCCGACCAAGGAGCTACCCAAATCGTAGTACTCAATATAATATGAGTTGCAAACTAAAGAACAAATACAAACAAGTTGCTTACTTGAATCAGAAGGGTAAATACAAAAGTATCTCAGAACGCGGCTCCGGGCGAGGGAGCCGAATCCAGACGAATACAGCTCCTGAGGAAGCCCCAACAAGTCGAGACTCCTCTGAATCTCTACTCCTCTACTCTATCTCTCTAATCTCTATCTTGATTGCTAGCCTAGATCTGGTGGATATCTATGTAATGCTCTAACTCTTCATCTCTTGATCTAGCCTCTCCAAGGGGGATCTAGCCTTCTATTTATAGCCTGGTGGGATGGAGACACACCGTTGGATCAAACCGACTTAACAAGCGGCTGAGATGGCTCCTTAAAGATAGTGGAGGAAGCTTCCGAAAGGAGGAAGCAAACCCTAACCATAGGGGCCGCCCAGCGCCGTAAATTTTGATGGGACGGAAAATTTGAAAAATTTTGCATTCTGTTTTTTAACTAAGCCTTGATCGGAGCCTCGTGCCTAGCAGTACTTCAGAACTAGGGCCTTGTTTAGTTCATCCTGAAAACCAAAAAGTTTTCAAGATTCCCCGTCACATCGAATCTTGTGGCACATACATGAAAAATTAAATATAGACGAAAATAAAAACTAATTACACAGTTTAGCTGTAAATTACGAGACGAATCTTTTGATTCTAGTTAGTCTATAATTAGATAATATTTGTCACGAATAAACAAAAGTGCTACAGTACCGAAAACTTTTCAAACAAGGCCTAGGGATCGTGTCTGCGCTGCCTCCAAATTCCATCCACCACCAGAGGGCTCTACAGTGCGTACGGTGAAGCCAGAGAGTCCAGCATCACCTGCTCTACACCGGAAGTCCCAGATCTCGCCTCTCGGTTGAACAAGACGACACCCGAGCACCCGTGACGCGTTCCCGCTCCCACCCCTGCCCTCCCATGGCGAAGGGCGTCGGCGGCGGGGAGCTACCGCTGTCGCGGTTCGGCGCGCTGGTGGCCCAGCTGGAGTCCGTGGTGGCATCGGCCAGGCAGAAGACCCCCGACGCGCTGCTCTGCTTCGACCTCCTCTCCGAGCTTTCCTCCGCCATCGACGAGGCCCCCAAGGTCCGCCCCACTGCCTCCTGACATCATTCCCTGGAGCGAAGATCTCTCCCGTTAGGGCAATGCGCGCGCTTGCACCGCTGCACGTCTGCTGTTGTCGCTGTCCCTGTGCGGGTTCCCTCCCCATGGTTATAACTAATTGCGAGTGGTCTTACTCTGCCGTGATCTCATCAATCTCATCGAAATGGCAGCTCCTTGTTTTGTGCTAAACTGTAGTTATGTCCAGTCTAGCAACTTGCTCTGTTCGTGCGGTTGCATTTAGCTGGCCGCTCCTAGTTTTGTACTAAGCGGTAATGATATCCAGTCAGTATAACAACTTGCTCTCTTTGGGTGTGTTTGGTTTGTGGAATCATCCCATAAATCATGAGATGGTGCATCATGAGTTCATTCCATGAACTTTGGTACAATCTGTGAGAACACGATAATGGGGATAGTGGAAGCCTCAGTTAGTTTCATTCATCAATACAAGTATATATATAGGTTACACATGGCTGATCGTTTCAGCTTCTAAGTGTTTTATATTCTAAAATGTTTCATATTCTAATAGAATCAACCCATTCCTCATGTATATACTAATTATTATTGGCTTGTGAGGTGAGGAATGAGGTACTGATGGATCAACCCATTCATTCCACAAACCAAACAAAAAAAGTGAGGAGCGAGAAAAAGATGGACCACCTCATTCCTCAAACCAAACACACCCATGCGGTTGCACTTAACTGTAGTTGAAGGGGGACAACAGAAGAAAAAGACACGCTAAATGATCTGGGCCCATGAACCGATCTAAGTTATTATTGGATGACAGACTGAGTAATAATGATGTTGAATTGTGTGTTTTCATGGTGCTATGCAGGAGACCATACAACTTTGGCAAAGGAAATGTGAGGATGCTCTCCAATCCTTGCTTGTCCTTGGGGCTCGGCGCCCAGTTCGGCGCTTGGCGTCATCAGCGATGGGCCGGATTATTGAGAAAGGCGATGTGATATCTGTATACTCAAGGGCAAGTAACTTGCAGGGGTGGTTGGTTGATGTGAAAAGGGCGGAGGCCATTGCATGTGCAGGTTAGGAATTGAAATATATCTTTCTAGTTTTTTCGTTTGAATCGTACCATCTGTTTAGAATTCATCTATTCAGCATTATATTAACGACAAAGTGAAATTGTATTGGATCAATCAACTGGTCTTCCAAAATGTGCATTAACAATGCACTCCTACCATGTATCAGGTTGTGGTTGGTTAGTCATGGACAACCTAGGCTTAATCCATTGCGGAATTAAATACGTACTTCCCAACATATTTGTTTGTACAGCTAATGAGTCCACAACTTCCAGAATGCCTCGAAGCTGTGAGCACTTCAGCTCAACTTGCTTATTGAATGAGCATAGAAGTAAATATGTTGAAAAAAATTGATTAGCACAGTAGGGACCAAGTTGCACAGCTGGCTGATATTCTGGTAGTAGGACTACTGCTAAAGTTTGAGAAAGGTTATGTATCATGTATGAAAACAAAGAATGAAGGAAAGAACTGAGCTTGTTAAAAAAAACTTGCTTTACTCATCAGACATAAGTCTTGTGTGTGCCTTTAGATGATGCAAATATTTTCACTTTATTTTCAGGAGTAAGCTATCCTTAATAGGCTCACAGTTTCAAACTTTAGTTCTAAATACACAAATTGTTGGAAGCAAAATCGCTTTGATTCTCAATTTCAATAACACAAGTAGCTAGTAACACAAGTTTGTACTACACTAATCTTATAGCTTCACTCAAAAAGGTTACAACTTACAACTTACTTTGGTCTTCACAACCAAGCACTCATTTGATCTTCACAATCAAGAACTTACTAACTTGACAAGCTAAGTTGCTTACTACTATCACATCTAAGCTTCACAATAGCTTGATCTTCACAACCAAGGTCTACTACTAACTTGACCACACTACATTTTCTATCTAGCTCAAATAGCTTCAACTTCTGTTACACAACCTTAAGGGTGCTGCCACTTTTATAGTCCTGTAGTCGGTTTGCTACAGTGACCGACGTGCTACAGTGACCAACATAAACATCACAGCTCACCATGTCTGTACTACTTGCTAGCTAATTAAGTAACCTGCGTTACAGCTAGAAGTAAGAACCAATTTTGCTCTATTTTCACCCCAGCAGCTTGCTTCTTGCAGTGATAAACTTCAAGTTGACTAACTGAACTAACAACTAGTTAGTACTACAAACTTCAAAGCTGCTGTCTTCCTGTAGCTCTCTCATCCAGGAGCCATCTAGGCCAATACAAGCACGTTTAACACTAATATGCCCATATGACAAGATTAATCCTAACACAAATATGCATGAATTCCTTGTACCCTTTGGCCCTTCATTGTATGGGCCTTATTGAGAACCTTCAACAATGGAGATCGGTGCATGTCCTGAGTTGTCCTTGTGGAAATAACTTCCGACTTAGTAAGTTCATAACTCTTTTTTGAATTAGGCATTGACAAACTCAGAGGCAGAGGTCACATTTGGTTCCTCTCAACTCTCTATTGTCAGAGTGAAAGATTAGGAAATGATAAAATGGGCCAGAGATGTGTAGACAGAAAGTGTGTTCCATTGATTGCTTTTAGCTGCCAAGGCTTAAGGTTATTCTCAGTATGGAATTGGTTTTTGACTGGTACATGAGAGTCCTAAGGATACTTGAGCATATAAATTCCCTTTGTCTCGTGTTAAGGTTTTGGCAAGCCCTGGACTGAACCAAGTCTGGGATAAGCTTTTTATTGTTACCATTCACAATCCCTAGCCAAGTATAGCAAACCAATTTTGGTAACATGTAAAAGCTCCTCAAAAGATGTTCATGAAAATTGCAATAAACATAATCTTATATGCAGCATCAGAGTGATTAGCTTAGTTGTTTTTATAATTTCTTCTTTTTCTAATAATTTAACAGCACTTGATAATTTCCAAACAGGTGCGGCACAATGTCTGGGGGAAATTTACCGTTTATTTGGACGCAAGATTACTGCAGGGCTGATTGAGACATCAAGCATTGTAGCTAAACTCATGAAGTATCATGAGGTTGTATGCTTTTCCTGTGATTCTGTTAATGTTCTTTATTACTCATTCTTGTGTCTTCTTTAGTAAATCTAACTATTCACAATTCTTTGTATGTATTTTTTTTTTCAAATTTTTTTTGGAATACTTCATTTTGGTTTAGATATATGGAAAATCTTTATTTGAGTATCAAGAAACGGTGATGACTATAAGCTGGGAAATTGCTGCAATAGTGTACCTTTCGATTTCTTGTTAGATGCTTTTTTTTCTCCTAATCTCTAAGAATCTCTGATGCTCTTGAACTATTGCTTGTTGACATCTAGCCTTCTCCAATTTGGTGTTTCATGGGTCCAATTCATTTTCTATCAATAAGGGTATGTTTGGTTGCATGCATTAGCCTATATCCCGACGTGTGCAGTGCAATTTACCCTTGTTTGGTGTCATGTGGGGAAATACTTACACTAGGCGTCGCAGGCTGCGCGATGTGCGCAGGGCCGCTGAGCGCGCCCAGAGCCTGGCCAAGGGGGCTGGCGCCGTTAGTGGCTAGCCAGGCGCCCAGGCGGCTTGGACAGATTAGGAGAGTCCAGGTTTGGTAAGATAGGGATTGTTTAGAAAGAGATTATCAGGTTTCCTTAAGTTTAGAGGATTAGTTTCCTTTCTTGTTGGGAGTCCAGGCTATAAAGCCTTGTAATTGGAGACCTTTTGAAATCAAGCAAGATTAAACCTATCTCTCTTCCTCTTCCTCTCAAGCCGCCGGCCAGGGGGTATAACCCGACCAGCGAGGATAGGCGAGGGGGCATAACCCCGCCAGTTATCACGGACCAAGGCTACGAGCTACGTAGCCGAGGGCCGCCGTTGCTGGGCAATAACGCCCTTGACAACCTGGTATCACGGTCACGCCGATCCTCGTCCACCTCTCAAACCTCCACTGCCGCAGCCCACCCTGCCCTGCCGCCAACCCCTACGTCCTCCACTGCGTCCACCTGTCCCCCACCCGCCATGGCTGATCCCACCATCGCCGATGTCGTCGAGATGCTGAAGTCCTTCAAGGAGGAGATGTTCTCCATGAAGGCCGACATGCTGGCACTGAAGGAGAAATCGGCTTCGACGTCCGAGAGCACGGGCGGCGGCCAGCGCGACTTGGATCGTCCCCCCAAGTTCCAGAAGCTTGATTTCCCGCGCTTCGACGGCAAGTCCGATCCGCTGCTCTTCACCAACAAGTGCGAATCGTACTTTCGGCAGCAGCGCACTTTGGCAGAGGAGCGCGTCTGGATGGCGTCCTACAACCTCGAAGATGTCGCACAGCTCTGGTTCATCCAGTTGCAAGAGGACGAGGGCACTCCTTCCTGGGGTCGCTTCAAAGACCTTCTCCACCTGCGGTTTGGGCCGCCCCTGAGGTCGGCTCCGCTCTTCGAGCTCGCGGAGTGTCGCCGCACAGGTACTGTCGAAGATTACTCTAATCGTTTTCAGGCCCTGCTACCACGCGCCGGGAGATTGGAGGAGACCCAGCGCGTTCAGCTCTACACAGGGGGACTGCTCCCACCCCTGAGTCACGCAGTTCGCATCCACAACCCGGAGACCCTCGCTGCCGCGATGAGTCTGGTGCGCCAGGTCGAGCTGATGGAGTTGGATCGCGCCCAGGCCGCGCTCCCGCCACCAGCCCCGCGCGCTGGTCCAGCACCCCGGCCGGCGGTCAGACCGGCTCCAGCACCCCTGGCGCTCCCGGCCCCGGCGCCGGCCCTGCCAGCACTCCCAGCACCGCCACCCAGGGGCGCACCCAACCAGGTCAAGCGGCTGTCGACCGAGGAACAAGCCGAACGACGACGCCTCGGTCTTTGCTACAATTGCAACGAGCCGTATTCCAGGGGTCACAACCGGGTCTGCCGCCGTATCTTCTTCATTGATGGGGTCGAGCTCGCAGACGACGAGGCCGTTCCTGACGATGCCGAGCCAGCCGCCCCAGTGTTCTCCCTCCGCGCCGTCACGGGTATGCCCATCTGTGATACGATGCAGGTACGAGTGGCCGTGGGCGACGTCACCCTCACGGCGCTCCTCGACACGGGCTCTACCCACAACTTCATCGCGGAGACGGCTGCGACGCGCACCGGCCTCCCTGTCCTCGCCGACCCGCGCCTCACCGCCACCGTCGCCAATGGCGAACGCATCGCGTGTCCAGGCGTGCTGCGACAGGCGCCGATCATCATCGACGGCGAGGGTTTCTGCGTTGACCTCTACGTTCTGCCCCTCGCCGGTTATGATCTGGTCCTGGGCACCCAATGGCTGGTGACCCTGGGCCGGATTGAGTGGGACTTCACCGCGCGCACGCTGTCCTTTACCCGCCAGGACAGGCGCGTGTGCTGGTCCGACGTGGCCACACCCACGCCAGCCCTCACCGCCGCCGTGACTGCACCGACGACCCTCCTGGACGAGCTGCTGCTCGCCTTTGGGAGTCTCTTCGCGGAGCCGGTTGGTCTGCCCCCTCCGCGCACCCGCGACCACAGCATCGTCCTCAAGACCGGCGCGCTGCCGGTGGCTGTTCGGCCCTACCGCTACCCCGCTGCGCACAAAGACGAACTCGAGCGGCAGTGCGCCACCATGATGGAGCAAGGCATCGTACGACGCAGCGACTCTGCGTTCTCGTCCCCGGTCCTCCTCGTCAAGAAGCCGGACGGGTCGTGGCGCTTCTGCGTCGACTACAGAGCGCTCAACGCGCTCACCATCAAAGACGCGTTCCCCATACCGGTGGTCGACGAGCTCTTGGATGAGCTCCACGGGGCCTGCTACTTCACCAAGCTCGACCTCCGCTCGGGGTATCATCAAGTCCGCATGCGGCCGGCAGACATCCACAAGACGGCGTTCCACACGCACGATGGCCTCTATGAGTTCCTGGTCATGGCCTTTGGGCTATGCAATGCTCCGGCCACGTTCCAGGCTTTGATGAATGATGTTCTTCGTCCGTTCCTCCGTCGTTTTGTGCTGGTGTTCTTTGACGATATTTTGATTTACAGCAGCACTTGGGCCGATCACCTACGCCATCTTCGTGCGGTCTTCGACGAGCTGCAGCGCCACAAGCTCTTCCTCAAGCGCTCCAAGTGCGCGTTCGCTGCAGCGTCGGTCGCGTACCTGGGCCACGTCGTCTCTGCTGCTGGCGTCGCCATGGACCCCGCCAAGCTCCAAGCCGTGCGGGACTGGCCGCAGCCACGGTCCGCCCGGGCAGTGCGTGGGTTCCTGGGGCTAGCCGGCTACTACCGCAAGTTCGTCCACAATTATGGGACCATCGCAGCACCTCTCACCGCCCTGCTGAAGAAGGACGGCTTCTCGTGGTCCGCCGAGGCCGCTGCTGCGTTCGATGCCCTCAAGGACGCGGTAACCTCGGCGCCGGTGCTCGCCATGCCGGACTTCTCCAAGCAGTTCGTCGTCGAATGCGACGCATCGTCGCATGGCTTCGGGGCGGTACTGGTCCATGAGGGCCACCCCATCGCCTTCTTCAGCCGTCCCGTGGCGCCACGTCACCAAGCTCTCGCCGCCTACGAACGCGAGCTCATCGGCCTTGTGCACGCAGTTCGCCATTGGCGGCCGTATTTATGGGGGCGCCGCTTCACTGTCAAGACCGACCACTATAGCCTCAAGTACCTGCTGGACCAGCGCTTGTCAACCATCCCTCAGCATCACTGGGTTGGCAAGCTGCTGGGCTTCGACTTCACCGTGGAGTACAAGCCGGGGCACTCGAACGCCGTGGCTGATGCTCTCTCACGGCGGGATACTGTCGAGGAGGGCACGGTTCTAGTGCTGTCCGCGCCCCGCTTCGAGTTCGTGCAGCGTCTGCGCCAGGCTCACGCAACCGATCCAGCACTCGTCGCCCTCCAGCAGGAGATCAGTGCGGGCACACGGGCGCTCCCCTGGGCCCTGTCCGACGGGCTGGTCACGTACAGCGGGCGGCTGTACCTCCCACCGGCCTCCCCCTTGCTGCAGGAGGCTCTGCGCGCCGTCCACGAGGAGGGCCATGAGGGGGTCCAGCGCACGCTGCACCGACTTCGTCGCGATTTTCACTTCCCTCACATGAAGACGGTGGTGCAGGACTTTGTGCGGGGCTGCTCCATCTGCCAGCGCCACAAGTCAGAGCATCTTCACCCAGCGGGGCTCCTACTACCACTACCCGTGCCGCAGGGGGTGTGGTCCGACATCGCCATGGACTTCGTCGAGGCCCTTCCCCGCGTTAAGGGCAAGTCCGTCATCCTCACCGTCGTCGACAGATTCAGCAAGTATTGCCACTTCATTCCTTTGGCGCATCCGTACTCGGCGGAGGGGGTGGCCCAAGCATTCTTCGCAGACGTCGTCCGGCTCCACGGCATCCCGCAGTCCATCGTGTCCGACCGCGACACGGTGTTCACCTCCAACTTTTGGCGCGAGTTGATGCGCCTGAGTGGCACAAAACTGCAGATGTCGACAGCTTTTCACCCCCAGACGGACGGGCAGTCCGAATCCGCTAACAAAGTCATCATCATGTATTTGCGTTGCCTGACAGGAGACAGACCTCGCGACTGGCTGCGTTGGCTTCCATGGGCAGAGTACGTCTTCAACACCGCGTTCCAGTCCTCGCTCCAGGACACTCCATTCCGTGTTGTGTACGGCCGGGATCCGCCGTCCATTCGCTCCTACGAGCCGGGCGAGACCCGGGTCGCTGCAGTGGCTCAGACCATGGAGGAACGCGCTGAGTTCATCGCCGACGTCAAGCACCGCCTCGAGCAGGCCCAGGCAGTTCAAAAACGCCACTACGACCGGGGTCATCGGCCGGTCTCGTACCTGGTGGGAGACTGGGTGCTCCTTCGCCTTTGACAGAGGCCTGCTGCGTCCCTGTCCAGGGCTCCTGCCGGCAAGCTGAAGCCCAAGTTCTACGGCCCATATCGGGTGGTGGAGCTCATCAACGACGTCGCCGTCCGCCTCGACCTGCCGCCCCAAGCTCGCATCCACGACGTGTTCCACGTGGGCCTTCTCAAGAAGTTCCACGGCGAGCCTCCAGCCGCCCCACCGCCCCTCCCTCCGCTCCGCCATGGCGCTGTGGTGCCCGAGCCTGAGCAAGTGGTCAAGTCACGCTTGGCCAGGGGCGTGCGTCAAGTCCTCATCAAGTGGAAGGGGTCATCACCGGCTTCAGCTACATGGGAAGATGTTGACGTCTTCCGCGCTTCGTACCCACAGTTCCAGCTCGAGGACGAGCTGCCTCTCGAGGAGGGGAGAGATGTCATGTGGGGAAATACTTACACTAGGCGTCGCAGGCTGCGCGATGTGCGCAGGGCCGCTGAGCGCGCCCAGAGCCTGGCCAAGGGGGCTGGCGCCGTTAGTGGCTAGCCAGGCGCCCAGGCGGCTTGGACAGATTAGGAGAGTCCAGGTTTGGTAAGATAGGGATTGTTTAGAAAGAGATTATCAGGTTTCCTTAAGTTTAGAGGATTAGTTTCCTTTCTTGTTGGGAGTCCAGGCTATAAAGCCTTGTAATTGGAGACCTTTTGAAATCAAGCAAGATTAAACCTATCTCTCTTCCTCTTCCTCTCAAGCCGCCGGCCAGGGGGTATAACCCGACCAGCGAGGATAGGCGAGGGGGCATAACCCCGCCAGTTATCACGGACCAAGGCTACGAGCTACGTAGCCGAGGGCCGCCGTCGCTGGGCAATAACGCCCTTGACATTTGGTTCAATGCAGTGGCTTTTATGCTGGCTTGCACATTGCTCAAAGCAGGTCCAGTACAACATTAAGATTTGGTCATATCAGGCAATGCAGAGTTGGACATGCTGATGGACCACACAAAAATGAAATCTTCTCACTTCCCCACATCTACCAGAACATAAGATATCTACTAGAATATGGAGATGACTACATAGTCTACATACAACACAATATAAGCAACTAAACACAACCTTACCAAGTGCAGCTTATCTGTGCAGTACAACAAAACACCAAGACATTGTATACATTTATGCTGGCTTGAGTTGTTCTGTATATCACACCCTAAAAGGAATTCTGACAGTGTTCTCAAACAAATTTGTCAGGACTTTGTGAGACAAGATGCTCTTCTCTTGCTTGAGAATGCATTGGAAGGCTCTGGTGGTGGTGGTGCTGCTGCAGCTTATCAGGAGGCTTTCCGTATCATCATGCGAGGAGGTGTAAGTGATAAATCATTCATTGTCAGAGTAGCGGCAGCACGGTGCTTGAAGGCATTTGCTAATATTGGTGGGCCTGCATTGGGGATAGTTGAATTCGATTCTTCCATGTCTTATTGTGTGAAGGTATTGTTTATTTACCTTTTTTCTCATGTTTATTAGCTAGCTGAAAAACATATGCTGAATCTGTTCCTTTTATTGACGTTTTATCACAGGGTTTGGAAGATAGTGTATCTTCAGTTAGAGATTCATTTGCTGAAGCACTTGGTGCCATACTTGCTCTTTCAGTGAACCCAGATGCCCAGGTATATAATTCTCACATTTTTCTTAACCATTATCTTTTTACGATTTAGATACCAGTTTATTTGATAGGTGAAGAAAGGCGGGAAAAAACAAACTGCTTCTGCAAAGAAAATTGAAGATGGTGTACAGAAGCATTTGATTGTGCCATTTGTCAAAGGTGAAACAAAATTCTGTCCTCCTTGTGTATAGTCCAATACATCTAATTACATGAGTGGCTGCTCCTGTTACTGAACTCAAATGCTGCAATTTTCTATAGTTTAACCTTTATTCAGAAAGGAAACTAATGTCAGAGTGTTTGAAAAGAGAGATAGGGAGATGCCTGAAGTTATATGTTTACTGATCTTTTGAGTATGTCTGAAATCAGATATTAAATTGATGTGTATCATCAAATGTCATATAGCTCTAAAAATGGGTATTGATCCTTCCGTTTGCTGCTTACCATATTGCAATCTTGTTATGAATGTTAGTATGAACCACATTAGGTGCATGCATTATTTTCTTGATAACAAATATAATTTTGGGTAATGCTTTTGGCTGGCTATCCAGAGTTCCAGACTGTTATTGTCAATGTAGTCCCATGAAAAAAGGTCGGTTTACATATATGAATATGGATTACCATTCTGAATGAAAATTTTGAATTAATTTCATTTGTTATTGGGAAACTGAGAAATGATGAATCTTTTGCTTTTAATTTGTTCTTTTTAACTTTTCCATTACATGCACCTTCCTATCTGCACTTTCCTTGCTGCTTGTGGTCAAAATAGCAACCAAACCATTTGTGCTACTAGCTCTTGTCCTCTAAAATCCCTTGTATTTGAGTACAATTTTTGAATACTTGAATGCACTATATTACAGAGCGGAGGGAGTAAATGTAAATCCAACAAATAATATTTGAAGCATTGGTTCTCAAGAAAGAAAGTAGAAGGTTAACATCAGCCTTAGAGAAGATTTGAACCTGGACCTTGTTTTCTCTTACTTCTTTGTGTTCTCTAATGTTTAGAGTCTATGTGTTATGTTACCCTTCAATGATGTTACAAACTTCTGTATAGGGACTTTTCCTTCGTTGCTCAAGTTAGCTTCGATGTCTATGAAATATCCATTCTTATATGCATTGAGCCTATTGTTTCTTGATTTCAAATTGCAGCAAATGGCGCTAATGCAAAGAAACTCCGGATTGGTTTGGCTTTATCATGGGTGTTCTTTCTGCATGTAAGTTTTATTAAGAAATTGTTTCAAAAAAAAGTTTTATTAAGAAATAGAGGAGCTAATATAGTAAGTATGAAATAGAATAAGAGCAAAAGTCTGAAAAAACAAATTAATTAGTAACATGGGACAGGTTAAGGGCATAAAGTGAGCTATTTGATGGTATGGAATATTATTTAAAAAATTAAAATAACATTTTACTGTGCAAAGAAGATATGACAACATACCACTAATTTGTTATCCTTTTTTTCATTTCACCATTACCTATTTATATAATCTGAAGGAATCGTATTACTCATGTTCCTTATCCATTATTACATGCATCTCTGTCCTCCGAAAGTGTCCTCTAAATGCAAGCCAAGTGCTAGTTTTGTTCATTGCATATTAAACTCTTATGTTTTGAACTTTTGATATTTGTCTAGATTAGTTAGTTTGGCTTGCTTTTATGATGTATTCACATTTCATTTTGCTCCTTTATTTACAATGGTTTTGTCACAGATGATTCATATGAAGTATGGCACCCCAGATAGCGAACTTCAAAACTATGCCATACAAGCAATGGAAATTCTCCAAGGGAATGATTCCCCTGATCCACATGCACTGGTATCCTCTTCTGTTGCTCTAAGATTTCTTAATCCGTGAACTGTTATCCTATTATTGGTTCGAAACTTTGAATGAATTATGCACAAAGTCACCTGAACAACAACATTTTTCATCGGTAGGATCATGGTGGAAATAACACTTTAAAGCCTCTGGCACTAGTATTGGATAGGCAAATTTAGTTTATTGAGGAGAAAGTATACCAGAATGAGGAAGGAGATTTTATAGCATGACAATTACATAAAGTTAAGAATCGTGTTATGCATTCAAAGGGTTTTTATGACTCGTGTATGACTGCACTGAACCCAACAATCACAGTTCTTATTAGCACCTCATGTGGCCCAAGGCAAAAGACAGATGTTTATTCGTACATGGGGTTGGACACTGTGGTTGTGTGTCTAATTATTTTCTAGAATTTGAGATTTCTGATTGCTCATTATGGAAATACTAGGCATGTGTTCTGTATGTTCTTCGAGTTGGTGTTGCGGATCAGATGACTGAGCCGGCGCAACGTGAATTTTTGGTATTTCTGGGAAGAAAGGTATGGCAGATTCCTTTTAGTCATATACTGTTAAGAAATATTTGAGGTTACTACTTTACATATGCAGTTCTGGTACAGCTGGAGTCTTCGAACTACACAGCTCCAATGAGAGTGGCAACACTACGCATTTTGTCTTACCTGTTGAGAAGTGTGGGTGAGGTATTTGCAGTTACAGAACTCTAGTACTCTGTTTGGTGTTTCACTGTTTATTGCAACCTCCATTTGGAAGAACCTGTCCAATTACTGTGTGTAAGGAGCACCGTGGGTAACAATGTGACATGGGTATTGGAGGTAGACTAAGATATGTATAGCCTGACTTGTTTGTACGTACATTACTTGTACTCCAAGCCTTATTGGCTTGTACTCCAGGCCTTCTCAGCTATATATATGAAAGGCCACCCCTCCCCTTCAAGGGTGTGCGGTGTATTATCTCTCTACATGGTATCAGGCGGGACCGATTAGGGTTCCCTGTCTCCTCTCCCTTCCACTGCCCTAATTTTCCAGCGCCGCCGCCCTATGTGCGGTGTATTATCTCTCTACAATGGGCAGCTGAAGTTGAGGACCTTGATTGGTGGGGCCCAACATTGTATGCACACAGTGGGTTTTTGGAGGAAGGGAGGATCGAATATACTTCTTACATACACTGTACACTTCTTTAAGTAATAATTACTTGAGTAATCCAAACCAAACCTTGGATCTATATATGATCCATTTTGGGGCCTCATTGGAAGTATATTGAAGAAGTAGGAAATTAGGAATAGGATAACTGGATGAGAAGTTGCCAATTTGTCATGCATAGTGCATGCTTGGGGTGGGTTGGAATTTGGACCATTGGGTGTACTATAAGAATTTTGAATGAAATTTTCATGATTGAAGAGAGAAGAGCAGGAGAAAGAAAAAGTAAAGTTGCTTTGGAGTTAACAAAAGAACTTCAACATGTGCTTTTTAGAATCTGATTAGCACCATAGGAAAATTTTATATGATTCACTCTGTGTACACACGTGAGGTGTTAGTCCTATGTACTCTATGTACCCACTAGAAGACAGTCATTCATGAGCTTAGTGTTAATAATCCGCTCTCCTGCGTTTTCGAGGAAAAAAATCCCAAGACCCTCTTTGTTAGAGTAAATAGGAATAGTACCACATGGTGTACCCACGTGAGGTGTTAGTCCTATGTACTCTATATAATCAGGCCTTGAGGCCCAATGCAATATATTCAATATTCCAACAATTATATTCATCCTTCATGGTATCATTCGCCTAAGTTTAGATCCTAACCTTAGCCGCTGCCGCTTCCGCACCGTGTGCCCGAGGGGAGAGGTCGACCTCCGCCAGGGGCAACGCCCCTGTTTAGGTGCCTGATCCTATTGGTCCGGCTGCCATCGCCGTAGTCGCACAACAGATCCAAATCTCCCCTACGTCATCGTCGGGCTACCGCTGCCCTGCCCTCGGGCTCGTCGCTAGCTGTCGCCGTCAACACCTGATCTTCATTGCATAGAGGCAGATGGATCTTGGCCCATCTCGTGCTGTTGTGGTGGCGGCTAGGCCCGGCCACACGCCCTGACCCTGCGCTGCCATGGAGGCAGCCAGATCTGGCGTGTCGTTGCTTTTGGGTGGATCTGCACATCTCTACCACGTCGATCCGCGTCGGCACCTTTGACCCTGCACGTCCGATTGGGTCGCACTGCCGCCGTCGTGCCGTCTCAAGGGGTACTCCCGATCCCCTGCTGCTATATCCTTTTGGTTTGCCCGATCACTGATCCGGATTGAGTCGCCCATCGCCCATCAACTTCGCCACTACTCCGGCATCGGCATTGATCGGGCCATCGGCTGCCTCGGCATTCCATCGGTTGTGCATTGGCTGTCCCAGCATGGGTGAATGCCCCATTGGATCGTCATCGACACCATCGTCGAGTATTATGCACATCTTCTCTGAGCAACAGGGCTGCTGCTATGTCGCCTCATCGGGCTGTAGCACTGCCGCCCGTGTGTCCGCTTCGCCGTTGCATCTACATTACCGTCACCTGTGCATCGACGACTGTGCTGCGCAATCCCTGTTGCGCCATCCGTCTGCACAGGGTCTTTGTCTTGCTGATTGGGTCTTCGTCATCGAGCTGCCGCTACCCGCGTCATCATTGAGACCTGCTCGCCGACGCGTCTTCTCACACATTGTTTCTTCTTCGTCCAGCACAACCACACGGTTGGGGCCCTCTCCCTTGTATGCCCGGTATTGGCAACATCGACGTGTGCTTTCGTCCCCGATGCGTTGCTGGATCTGGCAAATTCAGCTGCGCCTTGGTGCTCAGGCGGACTGCATCGACTTCGGCATCAACCCTCCTGTTCTCACCCCGTCTGCCTCGATTGTGTTGTCGCCTTTCTTCTATGTCTACGACGGCCCTGACTGCGTTGACTTCGGCATCGCCCCTTCTCACAATGACTGCCTTGATGCATCTCTGTCGTCACCATGGCGCCCCATGTGCGCCTGTAGCTCCGTCGACACGGTAACCCGACCACACCTACGTCGTCCTCGACCATCTTCAGCACGGCATCTTCAACCACGACTATTGGGCCCTCACGCTCGGCTACCTCAACATCAGCATAAAGATCTACCGCCTTGCATGAGGACTTATCGGTTTCTTCTCCAGCCACAGCATACACTGCACATCGACTGTTATGATTGCGGGGGGATGTTAGCTTGTTAGCTTCTTCTCCAGTCTCACCATCTCTAGCGCTCCCAGTGTGACTGTAGGGAGATGCTGGAGTACATAGGAATAGTACCACATTGTGTACCCACGTGAGGTGTTAGTCCTATGTACTCTATATAATCAGCCCATGAGACCCAATCCAGTATATCCAATATTCCACCAATTATATTCATCCTTCACCCTTGGTGGGTTTAGTGACCATTTCCACTTGGCCATAAGGTACTTAAAGTTATTTTCGGTCCCTTGCCAAAAGAAATTGGACCTAATGGTGCCCATCTTCTGGTGAGCCCCTCCAGCAAGCTGATAAAAGCCCAGAGTGTATATTGGTATAGGATACTGAGGCATATGTTGGTTAAAATGAGCTTGCCACTCAACGTTAGGAGCTTACCCTTCCATTGGTCAAGTCTCTTCACCATTTTATCAAAAATACTGCAGAAAGCAGCAATGTTCAAATGATGGTCAGTGATAGGGATTCCAAGGTATTGGGAGATTGCCTAGAACACAGTTCAGCATGTTTGCAATTCTCTTTATCCTCCTGTGTTTATCAAAAAACATAGACTTCGTTCTTGTGGAAGTTTATTTTGAGACCAGTCTCCACTCAAAACAATAAAGAAGATTTCTGAGAGCTGCAATTCCCATCTATCATCATCAACGTGTCATCAGCGTATGGGAATGAGAAATCCCTCCTTGGATAAGGTCTGGAAGAATGCCTACTATGCGTCCATGATGTACAGCTTTCTCCAACATTACACTAAGGGCATCAGCATCTAAGTTGAAAACTCCATGATGTTCAGCATGTCTTTGACCTCTGAAGATATTGAAAAAGGGGCTTCTGCTACCATTAACATTGATGCAGACTTTACCCCTGGTAACAGTGTCCATTATGATGTTTATCCGAGTTTCAGGGAAACCTTTGCCCCTCATGACCTCTTCTAGGAAGTCCATCTTACCTTGTTGTATGCTTTCTCTAGTCAATCTTCAGGATCACACCTTGTTTCCTGTTTGATTTAGTTCGTGAATGACCTCATATAACACTACCACTCCTTCAAGGATGTTTATGCCTTTAATGAACCCGGTTTGGTGTTGTCCAATCACCCCCCTAGCACACTTAGATAACCCATTAGTCAGAACTTTGGTAAAGACCTTGAAATGCACATTCAACAAATAGATGGGCGGTACTGCTTAGTAAAATTGGCCTCCTTCACCTTAGGGACCATAGTAATTACTCAATAGTTTGAACGGTAATGTCTAGAGAGCCTCCATGAAAATCCCTGAACATATTCATCAAATCCTGTTTAACAAGCTCGCTGAAATGTTGGAAGAAAGATACACCAAACTCATTTGGTCATGGGGCTGTGTCCCTCGTCATATCCATGACTGCCTCTTTCACCTCTTCATAATTGAAAGATTCTGTCAGAAAGTTTTTCTCTAGTAGGGAAAGGTAGGAGTGGTCTTGTCAAAAGGTTGGTGCCAAGTGTAGGTTGAAGTGTTTATTTGGGCCAAAAATATCTTTATAGAAGGAAACCACATGGTCCACTATCTCCTGCTGGTCCCTTATCAACCCTTGTTCATTGGCATAAAGATGGAAGAATTTTGAGTTAGAATCTCCTTTGATGATCCAGTTCTTTCCAACCCTTTGTTGCCAATAGATCTCTTCCATTTGATAGACCGTCTCTAGCCCAGTTTCCTATTCCTGTCTTCGTTACCACTCAAGGCCTGAAACCTCCTTGGTTTCAGCAAGTTTGTTAAATTTATCAAACTGCTCAAGTAGGATCTGTTTTCTCTTTTTCTGTTGTCCGCTGGGCCCTGGGCCATATGGGCCATTGTGGACTAAAAGTCTAGAATTATGTACAAGTATATATACTATATGGAATATGTATATGTATTACTACACTTGACATTATGTTCACTCTGGAAATGTTCAAATTCTTTCTGGTCAACATTTTTACTAATGCTATGAATACATGGTATGTACTATCCTGCAGGTTCCAGCTGAATTCAAGGATGTACTTGATAACACAGTTGTTGCAGCATTATCTCATTCTTCTGCTCATGTATGTTGTGCACACAATTTCTGTTATAGACATGCTATTGAATCATTATACTTCTTCAGCAAATACATGCTATATCAGTTTAAATAAGCATCATAGGTATATACTATTGAATTGTGCTTTTTCTACTTGCAGGGGATAGGTTAAATTAACCATTTACTCCCTTATTTTTTGTTTGATTTGATTTTTTGAGAACATGTTTGATTTGATTGAATAAGTGACACTCGTACACATACCTAGGCAATTATTTTTTTAACATTATGATCAAATTGCTCCCTTTTGTACAGCACATAAAACACATTCAATAATAGGCAATGCATGATGAGAAGTTCAGTTTCCTGGCTGAGAACATGCCGCCACAGTACTAGGAAGTGTTCATGTAATAATATTGGCGATCTAGTTGCTTGAGTGGGGGGGGGGGGGTGTTGGTGTGTGTTTTGTAATGGTTTCTCTACTCTTCTTCTTAATTTAAGGATATGCAGCTCTCCTGCATGTTCAAGAAAAAAACATGCCACCGCAATACTAGGAAGTCAATTTTCCAATGATGTTGGTTGGTGAGTGTTGGTGTCATGGGCATAAAGAGGGGTGCCGTAGGGCGCAAGTGTCCTAGTTGGGCCTTAAGGCCATTAGTGTTAATTAGTGTCTCTCTTAGTTATTTGTCTATAGGAATAGTACCATATTGTCTAGGCACAAGAGGTGTTAGTCCTATGTACCTTTTATATTCAGTCCATGGGGCACAATGGAAAGCAAGAACAATTATCCTATCTCTCTCTCTTTCATCTAAGCCTGCGGTAGAGGGGTATAACCTATGAAGAAACAATTCTAGTCTCCCTCAATCTCTCAAGCTCTTGGCAAAGCATAAGGCCTAGTTATCCCAAATACACCTCGTCCATAACATCTGGTATCTAGAGTCCAGCGATCCTCTTCATCCAAAAAAAAAACATCGATTCAGATCCTGATCCCCACCACCATCCGCCGCCGCCGCCGCCGCCGCGGCAGCCGCCACCACAACCACCAGGCCGCTGTCCGCCTCCCTCTGCACCAACGACCTCGAAGCTTCCCTGGCGACCATCACAGCCGCCATGAGGGCCAACGCTGCCGCCATCAAGGCCCTGTCCGCTGAGTGCTCGGCGTCCAGCAACAGCTCAGCTGCCGGGAAACACCACAACAATCGTCCGCCGCGGTTCCAGAAGCTGGGTTTTCCGCGTTACGACGGTAATTCCGACCCCCTCATCTTCATCAACAGCTGCGACACATACTTTCGTCGAGAGCGCATCATGGTGGAAGAAAAGGTATGGATGGCTTCCCGTCATCTGGACGATGGCGCTCGTACGTGGTTCCTCCAAGTCCAGGAGGAGGGCACCCCGACATGGCGTCGCTTCATCGAGCTCCTGCAGCGGCGCTTCAAACCAACTCCGCGCCCCAATCCGCTCCACCGGCTGTCCCTTGGTGTCGACAACTGCCTACGCAGCCTTGCGGAGATGACCGCACAGCTGGATCGCCTCCGGGTGCGTCTCGAGAAGGACCGTGAACGCCGGGCAGCTGTACGCCTCCAGGCAGCTGCACGGGGACTCCTGGCACGTCGCCGAGCGCAGGCTCTTCGTGCCACAAAAGCATTGAAGGAGCAAGCAACGGTGCGCCTCCAGGCAGCAGTGCGAGGAATGCTTGTCCGTCGCATGGTGCGGCAGATACGCATGCTCCTCAGCTCGACGTTGTCATACGTGTTCATCCACTCGGACTCGCCGATACGGCCTGCGGCTCCAATTGCAGTGGGGGTCCAAGTATGGGCGTTTCCAGTGCAGCGACCTCGCATCAACATCCAGCATCAGGCATCAAAGGTTATCTCATTCATCCTTGTGCCTGCCGTGGTGCTAGACACTTTCAGCATAAGAGCCAGCTGCTTCACACTCCACCCTTCAGCCTACATGAAGCCAGCAGAGGCGCTCTTTCCATGGGATCCAGGTGGATATCCTTATATTTTAGTCTTCAATAAAAAGGGAAAGCCGAGATGTAAAAGGCTTAACCCTATTTTGCTTCAGCTCTCCAGCTCGAGGACGAGCTGGGTCTCCAAGGGCGGGGGAGATGTCATGAGCATAAAGAGGGGTGCCGTAGGGCGCAAGTGTCCTAGTTGGGCCTTAAGCCCATTAGTGTTAATTAGTGTCTCTCTTAGTTATTTGTCTATAGGAATAGTACCATATTGTCTAGGCACAAGAGGTGTTAGTCCTATGTACCTTTTATATTCAGCCCATGGGGCACAATGGAAAGCAAGAACAATTATCCTATCTCTCTCTCTCTTTCATCTAAGCCTGCGGTAGAGGGGTATAACCTATGAAGAAACAATTCTAGTCTCCCTCAATCTCTCAAGCTCTTGGCAAAGCATAAGGCCTAGTTATCCCAAAGCTCTTGGCAAAGCATAAGGCCTAGTTATCCCAAATACACCTCGTCCATAACAGTTGGCAAAGACACAGGGGATTTGGGAATTTTCTGTATTATTATTACTTAGCCACCATAACCATGGCTGTTTCTTTTTTTTTCCTTTGAAAAGTTAAACCTTCATTGCATCATAAACATGTTACAAACATGTTACAGATATGGGGATCTTGTTACCCCAATCATTGTTTTCTAGCACATGCTTGATATAGTTGGATGATGAGCAGGTGCTTGGCAAGAAAAAAGACATGAATTTGGGAGGCTTGCTTGTCTTGCCTTTTTATCAAGGCTATCAACCATCTTATTTGTCTCTCTATTGATCTTGATTACTGTGTAGTTTCTTGCTTGTTCATATAGAGAACCAGAGGTTTGCTTTTACAGCTAGAAAGTAAAACAAACTTGCAACAACTAAGTAGAGATAAGATGCTAAAGTAAAGATAATATGCCATGACATAGGCACTAACTACTACCAATGTTTTCAAGTCATCCGATTAATCATCCTAATCGGTCCCTAGTGACTGATTAGGGCTACTGTCGACTTGTACAAGTCGTCTGATTAATCGCGATTAATCGTCCTAGTCGGTCTCGTGGCGACTAGGTCTGACTGGACGACTTGAAAACATTGACTACTACTACTTATCCTAAACATGGAGCCCCAAAATATCAAATTTGACTCGACTGCCTTGTCGTCTTTGCCAAGTAGATCACCCAGCAGCCGAGCCAACCAGAACACTTGAGTGGCGGCGATGTACTCTGCTTCACAGTTGGACATTGCCACCACCTGCTGCTTGACCGATTGCCAGTTGATCAAGCATTTGGCGAGGAAGAACACAGAACCGCTTGTGCTCTTGCATGTGTTGATGTTGCCATCATGGTCGCTGTCGCTGTAGCCGACGAAATGCGCCGCACCGGGATACCTTGGGTAGTGCAAACGATAGTCGAGCGTACCCACGATGTAGCATTGATCCTTTTGATGGCCTGCTGATGCTCCACTGTCGTCTATGCTAGAAGTTGTGATTTTTCATTCCTAGGCTAACCCTAGAAGGGTAGTTGTATATCCTGTCATACATGGGCTTCATGGGCCTAATACACACATACTCCAACACCCTCCCGCAGTCTGAACCACTGGCGCAGCGGAGTTACAGACTGGACGCAAAAAGAAGCACACACACGAGCCCCCCACAGACGCAACTAGCCACCGGCGATGTTGAGGTTGGAGCGAAACTTGGTGAAGGTCGAGGACGGGAGGCCCTTGGTGAAGATGTCGGCAAACTGGGAGGTGGTCGGGATGTGGAGGACCCAAACATCGCCGATGGCGACTCGATCACGGACAAAGTGTAGATCGATCTCCACATGTTTGGTCCGCTGGTGCTGCACAGGGTTGGTGGAGAGGTACACCGCACTGACGTTGTCACAATAGACCAGCATGCTCCGGGAGAGAGGGCTGTGGAGCTCGGCAAGGAGCTGTCGGAGCTAGGAGGCCTCAGCCAGGCCGTTGGTGACAGCACGGTACTCCGCCTCAGCACTGGAGCGGGAGACCACCGGCTGGTGCTTGGACGACCAGGACACCGGGTTTCCGCCCAGAAAGACAGCGTAGCCGGAGATGGATCGTCGAGTGTCCGGACACTCGGCCCAGTCGGTGTCAGTGTAGACAACGAGCTCGGTGGAGGAAGACCGGTGGAGGAGCAGGCCGTAGTCGACAGCGCTGCAGAGGTAGCGGAGGCGGCGTTTGAGAACAGTGAGGTGGGGCTCTCGGCGATCATGCATGTGGAGACATATCTACTGAACTGCATAGGTGATGTCTGGTCTGGTGAAGGTGAGGTACTGAAGTGCACCGGCAAGACTCCGGTATGCAGTGGGGTCTGTCCCTGGGGTGCCTTGGTCTTTGACAACTTGCCCTGTGTGTCAACCGGAGTGGAGCAGGGCTTGTAGTTAGTCATCCCAGCTCGCTCCAGGTTATCAAGAGTGTACTGCCGCTTGTGAAGAAGTAGCCCGGTGGGACGAGGCTCAACAGTGACCCCGAGGAAGTGGTGGAGCACACCAAGATCCTTCATAGCAAACTCTTGCTGAAGAGAGGTGATGATGCGGCGGAGTAGTGACTGGCTGGAGGCTGTGAGGACAATATCATCAACATAGAGCAGCAGGTAGGCAGTCTCAGCTCTGTGGTGATAGATAAACTGGGATGTATTTGACTTGGCCTCCACAAATCCTAGTGTCAACAGGAAAGCAGCAAACCGAGTGTGCCACGACCGAGGGGTCTGCTTGAGGCTGTAGAGAGACTTGTTGAGCCGACAGACCATGTCGGGACGAGAAGAGTCAACAAACCCCGCCGGCTGGCTGCAATAGACTGTCTAAGTGAGTATCGTGCAGAAAAGCGTTCTTGACGTCCGGCTGATGCACGGGCCATGAGCGAGTGAGAGCCAGTGAGAGCATCGTGCGGACGGTGGCCGGCTTCACCACTGGGCTGAATGTCTCATCATAGTCGACTCTAGGGCGCTGAGTGAAACCCTGGAGAACCCAGCGAGCCTTGTACCTATCAAGGGTACCATCAGCTCGCCGCTTGTGTGTTCAGATCTACTTGCCGGTGACGACGTTGGAGCCAGGCGGACGGGGCACCAGATCCCATTTCCGGTTGGCGAGGAGCGCCGCGTACTCCTCTTCCATCGCGCGGCGCCAGTGAGGGTCTGACAAGGCGTCGTGAACGGAAGAGAGTACAAGAGAGACCTGCGGGTCGTCGGGCATCGCCACGAGAGCCCGGGGCCGCAGGGTACCAGCCGCGTGTCGTGTCACCATAGGGTGAACATGACGCGGGTGTCAGTGAAGGAGCGGTGGGTGGTACACCTGCGGCACGACACGGGCAGCTGGGGGCCGCGGCGGTGGTGTAGGCGTCGCCGGCGGAGAAGAGGCCACCGGTGGTGTAGGCGTCGTTGGCGGAGAAGAGGCCACCAGTGGTGATTGAAGCAGCAGAGCCGGCCGCGCACGACGCTGGTAGACGTGCACCGGCTGGGTGAAACGCGTAGGAGGCGCGGAAGCTGACGTCCCCAGACCCGTGTCGGGCGTAGGGGTAGGTGCAGCACCGGAGGGCGACGCCTTCGGACCCGTGCATGGCGCAGGGCCAGGGGCGTCATTGGCGGGCGGCGAGCTAGGGCACGGGTCTGGCGAAGGGCATGGTGTAGCAGTACCTGCAGGATACAACGGCAAAGGTGGCTGGACCACCATGTTAGTGTGAAACAGAGAGAAGAGGTCAAAGTCAGGGGTGGAAGTGGGTGTGGTGGTGGTGGAGAAGGGGAAGACGGACTCATCAAACATCACATGGCGAGAGATGATGACCCGACGAGAGGTGAGGTCAAAGCAACGATAACCCTTGTGATCCGGGGAATACCCGAGGAAGACACAGAGTCGAACGGGGAGCCAGCTTGTGGGGAGCGGTGGCAGTGGTGTTAGGGTAACACGCACACGCGAAGACACGAAGGTGCTCATACCGAGGAGGGGTACCGAAGAGAGCGTGGTGTGGCGTAGGAGCTGGGCAGGCAGCGGAAGGAAGGCGGTTAAGGAGATAGGTGGAGGTGTGCAGACTCCCAGCTCAGAAACGAGCAGGAAGCGACGCCTGGAGCAGAAGGGTGCGCATGGTGTCGTTCATGGCGCGAATCATGCGCTCAGCCTTGCCGTTCTGGGAGGAGGTATATGGGCAAGACATGCGCAACTGGACACCGTGAGAGAGGAAGAAGGCACGGGAGGTGGTGTTATCGAACTCACGGCCATTGTCACACTGAACTGCCTTGATGGTGAGGCCGAACTGAGTAGACACACCATGCTAGAAGTTGTGATTTTTCATTCCCAGGCTAACCCTAGAAGGGTAGCTGTATATCCTGTCATACATGGGCCTCATGGGCTAATACACACATACTCCAATAGTCTGTTGCATGAACCAGCTGACGTAGCTGACGACGAATGCCAAGTCTGCTCGGGTGTGGTCGAGATAGCGCAGGCTGCTGACGCCTTGGATCTCTACGGTGGAGGTGTCTCCAAACTTGACAGCCACGCACGCCGCAGTCTAAGTCGGAGAAGATGTCCCGCCGCCTTGTCATGTGGTGTGTAGCGCCACTGTTGAGGTTGGTACCAATTGTTGGCAAAGACAAGGGTATTTGGGAATTTTCTGTATCACTTAGCCACCATAACCATGGCTGCTTCTTGGTTCATATATAGAACCAGAGGACTGCTTTTATAGCTAGGAAGTAAAACAAACTTGCAACAACTAAAGTAGAGATAAGATGCTAAAGTAAAGATAAGATGCCATGACATAGGCACTAACTACTACTACTTATCCTAAACATGGAGCTCCAAAATATCAAGAACACTAGGCTTAATCTTTGAAGGTGCTGGGTTGGGCTAGGCCTTCAGGGGCAAATATGGAAATGTGTATTGAAAACTGTGCTTTGAAAACTATTTGCAAACAGTATTTTGGTGAAGCTTGTGAAATGTACAAAAATGGGGGGGGGGGGGAGTAATTTCATAGGCATATGAAAAACTTTATTATTTGCCATGCTGTAATCTACATTCAATACATTTTATTCTTTGAATGGCGATGAAATACTTAATACTCCCTTCAGCCACAAGTGTCGTGTACTTGTGTTGAAGATGCATGGGCTAAAAAATATTACGCTGGTGACATATTTCTATTATAATATTTTTGTACCTGATAAAAATATAATATAATTTAAGTGTCTTAGACAAATCTGGGCATGCCATATTCTATTGGCCATCTAACTACCCATAAAGAAGTTACTGGTCAAATTAAAATATATAAGTCTCCATGTACTAGGAGGGCACCTGTTTCAACTGGTGGGAGCAATAAATTGCCGATGATGACAAGCTTATACAAATAAATCCTTGCATTTGGTATTCTGATTGCGTTACATAGTGTACAACTGTACAACCCTGTTCCCTGTAGCGAAAACCCGTAGTTTAGCACCCACTAGATACACAGTTACATGTCTTAAAGCTCATTTCATGATACCTTTTGTTTCCCAGTTCCTACAGAGAAACACTTGCTGTGCACCTGATCTTAGTGGGTGCTGAGGCAAACTGAATGCTTGATATGGCTGGATTGGCGAGTAGCAATAGATGGGAATGGCAAGGATAAACTGAATTTGTCCTCCCTCTGGAGGCTCTGAGTTTCTTTGGTTTATTGTTGTTTATTTATCTCAATTGTTCTGTCTGTCTTATACTCCCTTAGTATAGGATTTAGAAGTCGTTTAGGACAGCGACACGGTCTCCAAAACACAACTTTGACCTCTTATTTTTATAAAAATATTTAGTAAAAAAAGATATATGTATACTTTTATGAAAGTATTTTTCAAGACAAATCTATTCATATAATTTTTATATTTACAAACTTAATAATTTAAAAGTTATTGATGATTTATATTCCCAATGTTTGACCCAAACCTTGTCCAAAACGACTTTTAAATCCTATACGGAGGGAGTACTGTAAGACATAATCTGCTGCCCCCTTTCTCTCTTATTCTTCCTGTCCAGGACAGAGGGTAGTAGTTGGATCAGCTCATGTCATGGCTGTCCAAATCCTTAGTCCTGTAGAGTATAAGGCAATAGGCCATACTATGTACTAGTAGAGGTACACCAGCTGTATGGCTGGTACTAGAGTAGTTGTTGGCTGATTTCAGCCTTGTACCTTAGGAGTATGTAGTAGGTAGAATTGTACCTTAGAAGGTACATGTATTGGTGTATATAAACCAGTCCAATGCAATGGAAGAAGGCAGTTCATTGCCACTCATTCAGTTTGCAGTTTCAGTTCAAGTCTGAAACTGTGTGTGTGCTGTGTGTGTGCTGTAGTAGCTCAGGGCTTTTCTTCTACCTTGGAGCAGGGGAGAGGGAGAGGGGAGGAGAGCAGGTGCTGCTCACCTCAGTGCAGGGTTGCTGTGCCAACAATTGGTATCAGAGCCGTAGAAGCCGTGTGCTAGGTCCATCGACCGGCAATGGCGGACAGTGCGGCCCGGAACGGCGGAGGGGAGGGCGCTGAGTGCCAGCTCCAGCCGGCGCCACAGCAGGTCGAGGTGCGCGTGGTGAAGGAGTTCGGCGGCAGCGGCTCCTGGCCCATGCTCACCCGCACCAACTATGGTGAGTGGGCGACACAGATGAAGTGGAAGCTGCGCGCCTGGAAGTGGTGGGGGGCGATCGAGGAGGATGACCGGAGCGAGGATGCCCAGGTGGGGATCATGGAGGCGCTCATGGCCTCGACGCCGGCGGAGTACCACGAGGCGCTGGGCGCCAAGGACACCGCGAAGCAGGCCTGGGAGATGCTGGAATCGCTGCGCGTCGGCTCGGACCGAGCCAAGAGGGCTGGGATACAGCAGCTGTGCAGGGAGCTCAACGACATCAAGTTCAAGCCCGGAGAGACAATGGAGGATTTCACTCTTCGTCTCCAATCTCTGGCCACGCAGCTGGCCACCTACGACAAGAAGGTGGACGACGAGGATCTCGTCACCAAGCTGCTGTGCACCGTGCCGGCAAAATACTCGCAACTCGCCATGTCCATCGAGACCATGCTAGACATCTCCACGCTGTCTCTAGAGGACGTGGCCGGGCGGCTGCGGGTGGCTGAGAGCCGCAGCACACCGGCGCCGGAGAAGGAGAAGCCCAAGCTCTTGCTGACCGAGGAAGAATGGTCAGCACGCATGAAGGAGAAGAGGCGGTCCGGGGAAGGCTCAAGCCGCGGAGGCGGCGATCGCAGTGGCAACAAGCCGCAGAACAAGGGGCCGGCGGACAAGAAGAAGGGGAAGAAGAAGTTCTCCGACCCAAACGCCTGCCGGAAGTGCGGCAAGATCGGGCACTGGGCGCGGGAGTGCCCGGAGCGCAAGGAGAAGAAGGACGAGGCGCACCTGGCTCAGGACGACAGCGACGTCGAGCACGCACTCCTGATGGGTGTATATTGCGCAGGGCCGAGCGGTGAAACAGAGCCGGAGGCGGTGGAGCAGAGGAGTGCCCCGCCGGTCATCCACCAGCTCGAGGAGCCACGCGTGTAGGGGCAAGCTCATCTGGGGGTCGCCGGGGAAGAGTCGGAGCAGCAATGGTACCTGGACTCCGGCGCCAGCAACCACATGACTGGCCATCGGGCGGCCTTCTCCGTGCTAGATGAAGGGCACACAGGGAGTGTCAAGTTCGGCGACGGCTCGCGGGTACAAATTCGTGGGCGCGGCATGGTGCTGTTCCGGTGTAAGGATGGCGAACACCGTGCGCTCACGGACGTGTACTTCATCCCGGAGTTTCGTTCGAGCATCATCAGCCTTGGGCAGATGGACGAGCACGGAGCGGAGATCCTCATCCGCGACGGCGTGCTCAGGATCAAGGACCAGGATGGCCGGCTCCTGGCGAAGGTACAAAGATCGCGTAATCGTCTCATTCTCCTTGATCTGAAGGTTGAGCAGCCGGTGTGTCTGGCGGCGGCGTGCGCGGAGGAGCCCTGGTTGTGGCACGGCCGGCTCGGCCACCTCAACTTTGACGCACTAGGTCGGCTCGGGAAGATGGTGACCGGCATGCCAAGCATCAAGCACGCCGGGGAGCTAGGCGATAGCTGCCTCGTCGGGAAGCAGAGGAGGATGGCGTTCCCCAAGGCAGCCAAGTATCGCGCGACGGAACGGCTCGAGCTGGTCCACGGGGACCTTTGCCGGCCCATTATGCCGGCGACGCACGGAGGCCGGCGGTACTTCCTGCTGCTCGTGGACGACAGCAGCAGGTACATGTAGCTCCGGTTGCTGTCAAGCAAGGACGAGGCGGCGGACGCCATCAAGGCCGTCAAGGAAAGCGCAGAGGCGGAGTCCGGGAAAAAGCTTCGGGTGCTGCGTACCGATCGCGGCGGCAAGTTCACGGCGGTGCAGTTCGCCGAGTACTGCGCAGGTGAGGGAGTTAGGCGCCATCTCACTGCGCCATACTCACCACAACAGAACGGTGTGGTGGAGCGGCGGAATCAGACGATTGTGGGCATGGCCCGATCGATGATGAAGGCCAAGAGCATGCCGCCGGAGTTCTGGGGGAGGCGGTCACCACGGCCGTGTTCATCCTGAACCGATCACCAACAAAGGCGCTGAAGGGAGTGACACCGTACGAGGCATGGCATGGGCGCAAGCCTAATGTCTCGTACTTGAAGACGTTCGGCTGCATCGGGCACGTCAAGAAGGTGAAGCCTGGACAGGCTAAACTCGACGACAGGAGCGTCAAGGCGGTGTTTCTCGGCTACGAGTCGGGGACGAAGGCTTACCGGCTCTATGACCCGGTTCGGGGTAAGGTGCTGGTATCCAGGGACGTCGTCTTCGACGAAGCTGCAGCCTGGAGATGGGAGGAGGCTGAGGCCGGGGAAGGTCAAGGCGGCGGAGGGATCCGGGACTCCTTCACCGTGGAGCACCTGGTGATCCACGGCCACGGCGAGGCAGCCGATGGCCGGGGAAGTACAAGGGCCAGTGCCCGCCGGGGCGGCGAGCACTGAGCCGCCAGCTGCGGCCGAAGCAGAGGAGCCTCCTAGCCCGGGCGGGGCTAGGAACATGGACGTGCCAGGGTTGATGGGGGTTGGATCCCCTGTCTCGCCTGCACAGAGAGCGCCGGCGGCGGCCATGATAGAGTATGCCTCGCCGCCGTCCAATGTCTCTGAATTCGTGGACGCCTTCCATGAAGGAGAGGAGGTACGGTTCCGCAGGATCGACAACGTCATCGGGGAAGCAGAGACGCTCGTGGGCTCGTGGGCTCGGCAGCGACGCTCTGCTCCTCATGAGTGCAGAAGAGCCAACCACGTTTGTCGTTGCGGAGCGCGACGCGGCGTGGCGCAAGGCGATGCTGGAAGAGATGGAGGCCATCGAGCAGAATGGGACCTGGGACTTGGTCGATCCGCCGGCGGGTTGTCGGCCGATCGGACTCAAGTGGGTCTTCAAGGTGAAGCGGGACGAGCGCGACGCAGTGGTGAAGCACAAGGCGCGACTCGTGGCCCGTGGATTCGTGCAACGCGAGGGCATTGACTTCGAAGAAGTGTTCGCCCCCGTCGCGCGCATGGAGTCCGTGCGGCTGTTGCTCGCGCTCGCCAGGGCCAAGGACTGGCAAGTCCACCATCTGGACGTGAAGTCGGCATTCCTCAACGGGGACCTGGCTGAGATCGTCTACGTCAAGCAAGCGCCGGGGTTCATCGTCAAAGGAGCGGAGAAGAAGGTTCTGCGCCTGCGGAAGGCCCTCTACGGGTTGCGTCAGGCGCCACGAGCCTGGAACGCCAAGCTCGACGCCACCATGGCGGAGCTCGGGTTTCAGCGGTGCGCCACGGAGCACGCCCTGTACACCCGCCGACGGGGGAAGGAGCATCTCATCGTCGGGGTATACGTGGACGATCTCATCGTCACCGGAGCGCGCGCAGCAGACATCGCCAAGTTCAAGGAACAGATGGCGGCACGCTTTCGGATGAGTGACCTGGGTCCTCTGTCCTACTACCTCGGCATCGAGGTGAAGCAAGGAGAGGACACCATCAAGCTTGGACAGCGTGCTTATGCACTGAAGCTGATCGAGCAGGCGGGGGTGGCAGGCAGCAAGGCGGTGGCCACGCCCATGGAAGAGCGCATCAAGCTCTCGAAGCAGAGCACCGCGGCGAAGGTGGATGCCACGCTCTACCGGAGTATCGTCGGCGGCTTGCGCTGGCTGACTCACACACGGCCAGACATCGCTTTTGCGGTGGGCTATGTGAGTCGTTTCATGGAGGATCCACGGGAGGACCATTGGGCGGTGGTCAAGCGACTACTGCGCTATGTTCAAGGCACGGCGGAGTGGGGACTTGTCTTCCCCAAGCGCGTGGGCTTCAGCTGAGGGTGTTCAGTGAAGCACCGCCCGAGACCAAGGAAGGTACGCCGGGACTCACGGTGTTCAGCGATGCGGATATGGCAGGAGACGTTGACGGGCGGCGGAGCACTTCCGGTGTACTCGTCTTCCTCGGCGGTGCGCCAATTGCCTGGCAATCGTTGAAGCAGAAGATGGTGGCCTTGTCCACATGTGAGGCAGAGTATGTGGCGGCAGCCACGGCGGCGTGCCAGGTGGTTTGGATGCGCCGGCTGCTGACAGAGCTCACCGGGGTTCAAGCATAGCCGCCGGCACTTAAGGTGGACAACCAGCCAGCCATTGCGATGGCCAAGAACCCAGTCCTCCACGACAGGAGCAAGCACATCGACGTGAAGTTTCACTTCCTTCGTGACTGCGTCGATGGAGGACAGCTTGTCATCGAGTTCGTCGAGACCGGGTGACAGCTCGCTGACATTCTCACCAAGTCTCTCGGGCGCCTCAGGTTCATGGAGCTTCGAGGCATGATTGGCATGGCTGAGGTCAAATGAGGGCAGCAAAGATTAGGGGAAGATTTGTAAGACATAATCTGCTGCCCCCTTTCTCTCTTCTTCTTCCTGTCCAGGACAGAGGGTAGTAGTTGGATCAGCTCATGTCATGGCTGTCCAAATCCTTGGTCCTGTAGAGTATAAGGCAATAGGCCGTACTATGTACTAGTAGAGGTACACCAGCTGTATGGCTGGTACTAGAGTAGTTGTTGGCTGATTTCAGCCTTGTACCTTAGGAGTATGTAGTAGGTAGAATTGTACCTTAGAAGGTACATGTATTGGTGTATATAAACCAGTCCAATGCAATGGAAGAAGGCAGTTCATTGCCACTCATTCAGTTTGCAGTTTCAGTTCAAGTCTGAAACTGTCTGTGTGCTCTGTGTGTGTGCTGTAGTAGCTCAGGGCTTTTCTTCTACCTTGGAGCAGGGGAGAGGGAGAGGGGAGGAGAGCAGGTGCTGCTCACCTCAGTGCAGGGTTGCTGTGCCAACAATTGGTAATAGAGCTGACCCTAACAAGTAACAATCTTGCTAACAAAATGCTAACCAAATCAATCCAAAACAAAATCTTGAAACAAACTCTGAACAAACTCTCCTAGCTACTAGTGGAGGCCTGATCCTTCTTGCGCTGATACTTCTTCCCCGAGAAGGCATTCACAACATGCTACTTCACCTTTCATTATTTCCTGTAGCGTTTGTTTGGCCAGTAGCAATAGATAGGAATGGCAAGGATAAACTGAACCTGTCCTCCCTCTGGAGGCTCTGAGTTTCTTTGGTTTATCCTTGTTTATTTAATCTCAGTTGTTCTGTCTGTCTTATACATATAGAGCTGATCCTGTTGGTCCCTTTACTCCCTGCACAGGTGAGCAATCAGCTCACCCAGATCACTCACACACACTACGGCTAGAGTTAGAAGAAAGGGTTTGAGCACAGCACACACACACAGCCGAGCAGCAGCTTTGCAGCTCTGAAAGTGGCTTCAGCTGAACTGAGTTTTGTATTGCACTTGGGTGTAGTATAGACACAACTACATGTACCTCTATCAGGTACAATAAGGTACGGTGAGTACACCAACTACCTACTCTATGGTACTCTAAGGTACAAGGCTTAGCTCAGCCATACTCTACACTACATGGCTGATTCAAGCCATTACAACTAAGGCCTATTACCTTACTGCTATAGCAGCAGCGATTGGACAGCCATGGCTGATCATCTCCATCTAATCTGCAGCAAAGAGAGGTTTGGGGAGCAGCAGATTGTGACCCTAACAAGTAACAAACTTGCTAACAAAATGCTAACCAAATCAATCCAAAACAAAATCTTGAAACAAACTCTGAACAAACTCTCCTAGCCACTAGTGGACACCCGATCCTTCTTGTGATGGTACTTCTTCTCCAAGAAGGCGTCCACAACATGCTACTTCGCCTTTCATTATTATCTGTAGCGTTTGTTTCATGCTAATGACTTGACAGTTGGATGCATCGGTAATCATTTTTATTGCAGCCTGATGTTGATGTCCCTAGGCTGCTCACATTGTGCATTTCATTTCTTGAAATGGAAACATGAAACTTGCTCCATGTCACATTCTATGTTTAATTATGTTATCATTTTGTTGTATGAAGCTGCTGAATGACCCTGATATCTACTTTTGACCATGTATAGGTCCGTGTGGAGGCAGCTTTAACATTGCGTGCTTTAGCAGAGGTTGATCCTACTTGTGTAGGTGGTTTAGTTTCATATGGTCTTACAACATTGCAAGCTCTTAGAGAGACTGTATCATTTGATAAGGTATAGTAATTCCTATCAGTGACATGACTATCCCTATCATGGCTAATGTCTACTTTGGTAAATCTTTGCTGTGTTGAAGCTTGTATTGGGGATATATCGAGGTGCAACATGATTGGATATATTTTGCAGAATTTATTAAATTACTCATGGATCAATAAAATATGGCAAAATTTGCAACAGGACATCCAAAGTGTCCTCTTTGCTAGCAGACATGCAAAATGAAGTGATTTGGTGGTGGACACTCTAGTTCTTGAGAAATTTGCTGTTGGACACTCTGTCCAATAAAATATTCATTTCTGGCTGCTGAGGAGAGAGAAGGGTGGTAAAATGTCGACTTTGCCCCTGCCCCTTTGTTCTACCTTGGTCTCCTTCCTCCGGCACGGTGGCGCTAGAGGAAGGAGACCAAGGTAGAAGAAAGGGGCAGGGGCAAATTGGATATTTTACCGCTCTTCTCTCTCATCGGCAGCCAGAAATGAATATTTTATTGGGTGGAGTGTCCAGCAGTAAATTTGTCAAAAACTAAAATGTCCACCAGCAAATCGCTTCATTTTGCATGTCCGCTAGCAAAGAGGGGTCACTTTGAATGTCCTGTAGCAAATTTTGCCATCTTAAAATGGCCGAAGTTAATCACTGCTAGTCAGTGGCTGATCTTGGCTAGAATTACAGAGGGGATCAAACTAAACTAAACATTCTTTGTTTATATATTTTTTGTCAAGGGTTTTATTTGCTTTCTTAAGAAATTGGGAGGGTACATAGCTTCTTTTGGCCTAACTTATGCTTCGCCTCTGATGCTAGAACAGCCTTTTGCAGTTGAAGCTAGAACGAGTTAAAATTCTTAGTAACTGCATCTCGTATAGTGCTTTACAATCATGTGTGTTGTCTCCAGAATAGGAAAATCAGTGCACGATATGTACTGTCCATACAGAAGTACCACCCAAGCTGTGTACAGTAGTGGCGGTGGGTGTATGTGAACTACCATTGTATTTTTATTTTTCTTCCTAATGCAATGATGTGCAGGTCTTCTGTTCTGCATATTCAAGGAAAAAAAACTATGTGCAGTACATGCAGAAATGATAGACAACTGGAATTTTGCTCTCATGGCAAGTGGGTTTCGCTTGAATGCCATCAAAGTTGTGGGCTTTACTCCAATGCCCTTATGAAAGGAGTCCCTCTAAAATGCCATAATTGAGATTCCAGCACTCCTTTATTTTTTTCATCCAAATAACAGGACCTGGATTGACGTTTTTGCCCCTGTTATGTTTTACATTCACCTCATCTCTCATCTGTTCATGCTGTTTGTGTGGTTTGTGCCCGTTCCGTCCGTGTATGGGTCTCTCGACGACCTGATGCCGGTGCCACCGCTCCAATCATTGACGGCCCAAACCCGCTCTGGACACCTGGACCAAGTTCCGTCGGTCCAAGGCCCTAACCGGCCCCAAGTTCCATACCAAACGAGACGAATGACATGGACATGTGAGAGATGGGGATGATGGTAAAATCACAAGGGCAAAAATGACATTCTAACTTATTTGGATGAAAAGAATTAATTAAGATTAGTGTGCTGAAATATCAAAATGGCATTTCCGAGACTCATTCCGTAAGGGTATTTGGGCGAAGCCTACAACTTTGATGGCATTCGGGCGAAGCCTACCTGCCATGAGGGCAAACTTCCAATTTTCTCCTTGGACTGTTGTATTGCTCTCAGGTTACTCTGTTTGGAGGTCATTGCAAAAGTTCATTGGCCTAGTTCTGTACTTACAATTCCTATGTGGATGAACTGGCACTAGCTATGTACCATGTTGTTCAGTGCTTAATTGGTGGTATTTTCAATGGCTTTAGGTTAATCTTTCATATCAATTGTTTGCCCTCTTCTTGCTGTATTTACTATAACATTTTTCATACAGTTTGCTTTAACCTTTACCTGCTTGACAAATTTGGTTGTAATAACAGGGCAAAAGTTTGAACCTTGAGCTCGACTCACTACATGGACAGGCCACTGTGTTAGCTGCTCTTGTTGTAATATCGCCAAAGTTGCTTCTTGGTTATCCTGCGAGGTTCACTCACTATACTTCAACATGCTTTCCTTGTTGTTTATCCCTATTAATAAATTTTAAACATTCCCATCCCATAAACTTGAAACATTTGCATTCCAGACATGGCTACAACCTAATCTGACATATTGGATACTTCCAGAGTTTGCGAAATGCTAAGAAAATTTATTAAAATGATGCTGGCAGCCTAGCAGAACCAGTCAAAGATAGAATTTGCACATACTTGAAAATATATGTTTGGCCAAATATTATATCCCAGAATCATGTACTCCTGGCTCATTTTGCATGTTGAATATTATGCAGGCTGCCCAAGTCTGTACTTGAATTATCCAAAAAAATGCTGAATGGTTTCAGTCGAAATCCAGTGGCTGCTATTGCAGAGCGTGAAGCCGGTTGGTTGCTATTAGCTTCTCTTCTAGCATCCATGCCAAAAGAGGTATTAGGGATACTTTGTAATATGTAAAATAGGTATAGCTATTTGATAGCGATTGGAGTGATGGATCTTTCTATTTTACATGACCATGTATGCAGGAGCTGGAAGATCAGGTGTTTGATGTTCTTTTGCTATGGGCTGGTCCTTTTACTGGAAATCCTGAATCTTACCTTCGTCATATACAGGATTGGGCATCAGAATTGCGGTGAGTTTTATTGAGTGCATGCGGACTGCACTAGAACCATTATATGTTTTTGCTCTACTAATTCATAGGGTATTAGCCCTCATTTTTTTCTTGAGCAATATCATTTTTTATCTTCTTGGATGCCCATACTAATGATCTAGTTCCTTGATGCTACTTTGTTTTACCCCAATAGTACGTACTCAGCTTAAACATTAGGCAGTTGCACAAGACAAATAGAATGATCACACAAGACAAAATTGCATTGAACAGAATCATATATTGCTCATTCCAACAATTTTAGTTTCGTCCAATTGATGTTATTCCCTAATGTTTTAGTATATATATATATATCTGCTGCAGGGTTCTGTCAGTTGCAATTGAGGCGCTTACTGCCTTCATAAGAAGTTTTGTTTATCCAATTGTCACAACTGCTGATGGTGGAATCTTGCTTAATCCTGTACTGGCCTACCTCGGCGGGTGCGTAAACATTTACTGATGCATTTCTGTTCTGATGTGTATCATTTATGGTGCTTAATTCTGAAACTATATCGTTCAGAGCTCTATCCCTCATATCTTCGTTGAGATCTAAACAAGTGCCCAATGTAAGGTCTGCACTGGACCTATTCACAACTAGAACATTGATGGCATATCGGTCCCTTTTGAATCCAGTGGTATATAAAACCGAGCACCAGCAGATGCTTCAGCTATGCTCAAGTCCATTCAGGTTTGTGCACCTCTTAGATTGCACTGCTATTATCTTTAGACTTGACACAATATTATGCTTTGACATGTTGTAATTAGTAAATATATTGAATACTACACCTTTTTACGGTCAATAAATTTCGAAACCCTCTTGTGATTAAAAAATTTTCTGTAGTCTAGGCCACTGAACTTGTTTTTGTGCAATCCAGATGCCTAGTGTTATTACTTTTGAGTCTGCCTACTACTCAGAAATCTGTAGTTAGGTCCATTGATGACATGATTACAAATTTGTGAAACCTCGACTTTTAGTTAGAACTTGACATCATTAAGAATGATTGCCAATATTATATAAGGAAAGAAAAAAGTCTACATAACCCCCCAAACTAACTAGCGTGGAATACTTCATCCCCCAAACTATAAAACTGGATATTCTACCCCCTGAACTTTCAAAACCGGTCAAATAACCCCCTAGAGTGGTTTTAGAGGGTGGTTTTGTCTTTTTCTTTTTTATTTATTTCTGCTGAATCTTTGAAAAATCATAAGAAATCACAGAAAATTCATAAAATAAAAAATTCAATTTTGTTGGACTCGTGAAGAGTAGATCTACACAATGAATATATAATATGGTATACTTTGGTACAAAGTTTTTTCTGTAGCTTTAAATCTATATTTTTTGTAATTAATTTGAATAATTCATATATGTAGTTCCTATAGTCCAATTGTGGTAAAATTTTTATGGTGGGCTCATTATTGCATGCTTGAACTATGGTAAAATTTTCATACTCATTGGATCACGTATAACTTAGTTATAGATAAAACATACATTTAACAAAAATAAAGCTAAATAAATCTATAACTAAGTTATACGTGATCCAATGGCTACGAAACTTTTACCATATTTCAAGCATACAATAATGAGCCCACCATAAAAATTTTATCACAATTGAACTATAGGAACTACATATATGAATTATTCTTATTAATTATAGAAAAACATAGATTTAAAGCTACAACAAAAGCTTTGTAATAAAGTATATCATATTATATATTCATTGTGTAGATCTACTGATCAGGAGTCCAACAAAATTGAATTTTTCATTTTATGATATTTCTATGATTTATTATGATTTTTTAAAGTTTCAGCAGAAATAAATAAAAAAGAAAAAGACAAAACGACCCTCTAAAACCACTCTAGGGGGTTATTTGACCGGTTTTGAAAGTTCAGGGGGTAGAATATCCGGTTTTATAGTTTGGGGATGAAGTATTCCACCCTAGATAGTTTGGGGGGTTATGTAGATTTTTTCCTATAAGGAAACTCTTGCTGAAATAGCATACTAGAGATCCTAGTTTTCTTCCTGAAGGAAGCATGAAATTTTGAAATTTCGTTCAACCACTGGCATTGGTACACACAAGAAAGTGCACTTGCAACTACAAAAGAACCACTGAAGGGCACCAGGCTGTAAACCAAACTCCTGCCTGTGTGACATGCTATCTACTTACACGAGGATGTGGTAAACTTCTAGTGGTGCTAGCAGGCTATGCATTGCTGGTGTAACTTTTATTGATGATTTTGATGAACAAGACATAACATTTGAGATTTGCTCGCCCTCTAAAATGCCAAGATGATTGAATGTTAAAACCTATTTTAAAGTGTTTTAGAATGCATCACACAGTTTTAGAACACACTGCACATGATCACTAGCATGGTTCTTCATCCAGACATTCAAGGGTGATGCAGTAGCCAATGAGAGTAAAAGGGCCACAAAGCTGCTTTCGCAAACTCGCCATCCCCATCCCTGTTGCTGCTGAAGGCCAGGCCTTTGCTGAAGCGTGGGGTTTTGCCGGCATATCTGCTGGATCACTACATGATGTGTTGACCTGCACTGGGCAACGCTGGAAGGAGGCCAGGTGGCACTGGGAGGGAAGTAAGGAGGTGCAGGATGCGGAACTGCGGTAGAATGGGTGGGATTTTTGAAAAAAGTAGTGGTGACGTATCACTCAATTTGTTGAACTGCAAGCATCGATGGCGGAGCTGTACTGCAAACTTGTCATTCTGTGTGGCTCGATGAAGCTCCAGGCTTTAGGTTTACCGTTTACTCGAATGCCTTGGGCCTGGTGGGCTGATGGCAAGGCTCATAATTCAAGGAGGCTCGCTTTGGCACTACAGCCAGCATGCAGTCATGCACAGCAGCAGCCAATTACGTGTCTGATATCCCTTGTACAGATGCAGCTGCACCAGTATGGATTTCCCTCTATGGCGTCGCTCTGGCGTCTGTCACATAGGTTGGGCATCTAGGTTGTGCCCAGGTGCTGCATCTCACATTACTGCCTTAATAACTGTTAGCAGTAGCTCACCTGTATTCCAGCGCAATGTACAAGAAGTGTCAATATATGCAAAGAAACCCTGTACAGTGGATAAATTACTACCCAGTACACATATATCTAATGACAAGCATGATTAGTATCATATTTGATGGAATTGCATGCAAGTTGTATCTATTCACAAACTTTTTTTTTTCTGGAATACGCAGGAGAGCTGCGTATCATTGCATTAAGATAGGAGAGAAAAAAAGGAGGCATAAATGCCGAAGTACAAAACAGGTTCAACATCACCCCAAACTCACACCAACACACGCAAAGGAACACTAAAACACAAAAACCATCCTACAAAAACAACCACTCCAGACAAAGAAAGACGACCAAAAAACACTACAAAAAGCCTCTAACCACCATTGCGAACAGCAACCAGACTTCTAAGTCTTCTGAGGCCTTTGGCACCGGCCAAAATCCAGAGATCAACCTCCTCACTTGCAAGGAGAAGGGCACGACTCAGATTGGGCGAGATGCCATTGAAAACCCTGTTGTTCCTTCCTTTCCAAAGAATCCAAGCACCCAAAGAAACCAGCGAGTTGAAACCCTGTTTAACTTCCTTGTTGAAAGAGCTGCCGGCCTGAAGCCTTAATATGCATGTAAAATTGTGATTAGTTGTATTGCACTTGCACGCTTACTAATTGCATCTTTGTGTTTGAATTACCAATCTGCATGATTGCCTCTTTTGATAGATCTTTTTCATGAGTTTAATCTTTAGAAATTTCCAGCTACTATAACTTCCTCATCCCACTCTGGAATGTTGTATTACCTGCCTTTTCTTCTGTGTACTTAAATTGATGGTCGATGTAATTAGTGATCCTTCTGGATGGGAAGAAAGCTCATGCTTGAAGTTTTTGTTGGATAAGAGAGATGCTTCACTGGGTCCATGGATACCTGGAAGGTATTTGTCAAATATGATTTATTTTGTTTCTCTAACCGGCAGGAGAGCTGCCTGTCATTAGATTAAGAAGGAAAACAATACAAAAATTCTCTGGACGTCTTTTGTATTTTTTGATGGAGTTTTGGCTACAGGGATTCATTTGAGGATGAATTACGTGCGTTTGATGGTGGTGCTGATGGGTTTCTACCGTGTGTGTGGGATGATGAAATCAGCAACTTCCCTCAGGTAGCTGTCTTCTTATATTTAACCCGAGAAGCAGTACCCTCACCCCTGGCCAATTCTGAACTAGCGTGAACGGGTTCTAAAACAAGCTATTTAGCCTTAGTGACTAAGACTGATGTTGTGCATGTAAGGTTTTTTCCTCGTAAGTTTTCCCTTATCTAAATTGCACTTCAAACCCCCTTCAGAATCGCAAAATGGGAGTACAGTACCATTCTGAAAAAGAACAGTATTATTTTCTTAATTAACTGCATTTTTCTTGCAAGAGCATAGTAAGCCAAAAGTTACTTGCTAATACTGCAAAGAAGTATGGTGGTTAGAAAACAACATCCTCTCTTAGGATGACAAGCGAGCCTAGGAATATTTTCCATTTTCATAGATATTGTATTATTCCTTGCAGTCTTTGTGTTGTTAATTGGAATTTTGGTTAATTGTTAGTGCCATTTAGTATAGTTAAACTGTCGTTATGCTTCCATGCCACTTTTGCTAGACAGGTGCAGATTCTGAATAATATATGGTTCTTTTTCTTATATGAAGCCAGAGTCAATTCGCAAAATGCTTGTCAACCAGATGCTTCTCTGTTATGGTTCCATATTTGCATGTCAGGTGCAATCTTAACTTCTGGGATCCACTCATGTTTTTATTAGAAGATTATCCCTCTGCTGGATAGTTCTCTACAATTATATTTTAACACATCCATTAACAGGAAAACACTGTCAAGATAAGCCTCTTGAACAATCTTGACCAGTGCCTGAAGTCTGGGAAGAAGTACGTGTGGTTTAAGTTTCTCGTTACAAATGCATGTGTTGCTCTATTGTCAGGGTTAAAGGTATTTATCACATTTTTATGTATTCTGACCTCTAACAATATCATCTATTCCCTTATTACTAATATTGTACATGCTATGTTCCAGGAATTCCTCACTTTACGTGGTGCTCAATCATTGCCAATTGATATATTAAGTATGATCCAGTCCATATTCAAGGTAATGCGATGCACGATATTTGACAACTTATAATTTCGATTCCTACCACCCATCTTCAAATTTAACATGGTTGTTGCTTTAGGCCATTTTAGTAGAGCCTGAAATTTCTACAGCACAGCGGCGAGCAGCATGCGAGGGTCTCGGTTTATTAGCACGAGTTGGGAATGATATCTTTACAGCAAGGATGGTTTGTTCCTTTATTTTGTTTTCATATTTTTATGATTATTTTCAGTGTTAACATTTAATTCCCTTACATATCCATCTCTCTGGTATGATACAGAACATTGATCTTTTACTTTTGAATTTTGTTCTCAAGATTGAATATTCCATAAAAAACCATGTTCTGTTTGCCTGTTTTCTAGTTTGATTGCTGGTTTACTAGTTCAACCACTATCTCAATTCTCAACAAGTGATTTTGTTAAGTACATTGCATCCTTAGTGGTTGAGTTCATGTTTTGGGTGCCATTTCGATGTCTAATTTATATATTTTGCGACAGCACATGGATTGAATTCATTTTCTTTTCTCGACTTGGACCCCCCCCCCCCAATCCTGGCATGTATTCCTGATACTGGCTTTACATGAAACTGGGAAGTTCATTCTGGTCGAAATGGTTCAAATGTAGGGGTGGTCCACACAGAAACCTGACTCTAACTGCTGCCTGTGTGTTTTCTGTTTCCTGATTAAACTTCCGTTTTTCTCTGCTTCTTATATAACATGCAGTAAACTAAAGGAAGTCTAAAATTTGCATTGTTCTGAGCAATTTTATACCAGTGCATGTTCTATAGATTGAAAAATTCTCAAAACTGTAATTCTGTTTTCTAGCATGTTCTATAGAGTAGAAATTGTCGAGATTGCAATCTAGTTTTCTAGCACTAAATTCTTTCTTGTCTCATTTTATAATTTGAGAAAACCTTGTATGTTTTTGCTCGTGTATTTTACATGCTTTATGTATAAATAAAATTATTCCTCATACTTCATCTAGATCGGATTTTACACTTGTTTTCTCCCCTGATAGACTTCCCAGTTTCTTCTTGCTAGTGATGGAAGTAATTTTTCATTTGCTAGGCTCGCTCTCTTCTTGGAGAGCTGGTAACAGCAACAGATCTGGGCTATACATCTTCGGTTGCATTTTCACTGGGTTGCATCCATCGAAGGTAAGTTTCGTATCTGAAGATATTTCTTTGTATTAATTCTGAATCTCAAAATACCAGTTAATAATCTCCATGGGGTTGGGTGTATACGTGCCCATTCGATTCAGTTTAATAATTCACATATAGGACGAATAGATGATTGTATTCCTGAGCCTCGTGAGCAAATTATGTATGAGTACATAGCTTGGTGGGGGGGGGGGGGGTGGGGGGGGCAAGAAGCCTTCCTTCGAGATAAGACAAGTAAGACAAGGTGGGAGGGAATACATGATCCCTGGAGATATCCCAATATACTCTACCTCCCCTCCCCGCCCCTTTCCCCCAAACCCGCGCGCGGCCGACAGTCACAACTGGAGCGGTGCATACTGTGAGACTGGAGAAGGGGTGAGGCTGAGTAGTCATGGTTGACGTAGCCAATGTCAAGGTTGTCGCACATGAAGCAATGCGCGGAAAAGAGGCACCATGAAGGGGGCGATGCCAAAGTCTATGAAGGACTTCGATGAAAGCAACAGTGCAATTGAGGCAGGATTACAGGAAGGGTCGTTATAGTCAAGCCACCATGGATGAAGCATACGCTGGGGTTTCTAGGCCCGGGAACGCCTCATGATTGATGGCACGCACCAGTGTCGTACTCAACCATACGCCAACATCTAAGGGAACAGTAGAGAGGACCTTGGCGGCATTTGCAGTGCGCAGAACGTTGGGGGTAAAAGGTGGTGAGGGCAAGCCTGCTGTTGTCGGAGTAGATGAAGTAGGTGGAAAACAGACGACGACACTGGCAGGGACGAAGCCAGGAAAAAAAATAGGAGGGGCTCAACAAAAGTACTACATTGACTTAGCTCTACTATAATCCTTCACAATAGAAAAAATATAATAATTTGAATTAGTTTTATATTGAAAATATCAATGAAGGATGAGGTTCACAAAATATATCTTAAAAAATAAAGGTCTCAGCCCACCCTATCTTATACATTTGTGTTTACAATTAGAAGGAAATCACTAGAAATTCCATTGGCGCAGCAGCGGTAGGGGGGGCTGGAGCCCCCCTAGCCCCACCGCTGGCTCCGTCCATGGACACTGGTGATATGGTTGTGCTCGATGAATGTGATGCAGTGTGGCGGGAGTAGATGCTGGTGTTATGGTTGTGCTGGCGGAGGTGATGCAGTAGACGCTCCTACTTGGAGGCGAGCTGTGCCCAGAGTCATTGTTCGGACACATGCTATGCCAGTCGTCGATGCAGAGGGGATGATGATGTAGATGCAGCGGCGAGTGCCATCATGGACAAAGGCATGCCTGTGAGGGCGTGTCTCCTTTGGTGGCTATCATGTGCAGTGGTGCTGTGACCTGAGGAGGCGATAGCAATAGCAGCCCTATTGTTTGGAGAGGATGCGCATGGTACTCGACTAACGTTACGGGAGCCAGGAGGATCGTGCACAATGGGCTGATCAGATCGAGCACGTGTGAGGTGGGACAATGATGGAAGAAGTAGGTGGAAGCGTCCTCATTTGTGGTGGCGATGACGAACAAACGATGGTTGTTAGTATCACGCCACAGGATCATATGCTTCTACAATACTACTGGAGTTGAGCGACGCGAATTGGTGCGTGGATCGTTTTTGAATAGTCGTTGTGGGATTGGGATACAGAGGGCAGTATTGCTAGAATCACGACACACCGTGCTAGTCGGCGACGAGTCCACATCTGCACAAGCACGACATGCTAGCCGAGCATAGTTGTTGACGAGGAGTCCACACCTGCACAAGTGCGACATGCTAGCTGAGCCAACATCCTGGTGACCTACAGCTTCAGGTCATGGATGAATTCAGGAGAGATGTGAGAGGAAAAGAAACACAAGGAAAAGATGGTGAGAAGGAACAGATAAGAACGATGTCGGTGGACTAAAAAAGTCTTCTGTGATGCCTGCTTTGTATTACTGAACTAAATAGTGGGGCACATGTCAGTCGGTGAGTGACTTCAATTTTGTCTTTTGTGGTATATGGAATTAATATTTATAGAATGTCTATATATAATTTCTAAATGTATTTTTTCTGATATATAAGTATTAAAATAATTAAAAAACAAAATTGCATAGTTATACCAATACTACAATAAGATCCTACGATCTGTGTCTAGGATCCCGATCCTACCAACCTTGGTGATGAAGCCGAGAAGGAGTGCTTGGAAGCATTCCCTCGACATTGCGTCATTGCGTGCTCATCCAAGCCATGTGGGCGAAGGGAAGAGGCAGGTGTTGTTGATGTTGATGTGGGAATAGATACATGTGAGGTCGATGGACGGTTGGCGATTCAACCCCGATCAGTGATGGGGTAAACCGAACAGGGATACAGGCAGCGACAAAGGCGACACACAGCCCACTGTGCAGGCAAAACAAACTAGGATACAAGCAACAACAAAGGCGACACACACCCACTAGGATGCCTGGCAGTGCGGGTTGACGGTGGATCCTGCCTGGCCATGGTGCGGGCAAGGTCCTAGTCTGTGACAATGGAGGAGGGTGTTAGAGCGCATGGTCAGGACGCACCTTGGCCTGTCAGGAGGGTGCCGGAGCGCATGGTCAAGACTGCTCTAGCCTGTCTGCCACCACAGCGGTGCGGGGACAAGGCATTGTCTGGCAGCATGGAGGAGGCTGGTGGTGCAAGGAGGTAGGCGATCTGTTACTGCGACCCACACTAGAATGACGATGAGGCGACAGATCAATAGGATATGCCCCTAAACAAGAGCGCTACCTCGGCGGAGATCGATCTCCTCAGGGTCACGTGGTGCGGAAGCGTTGTCGTGTGCCCTAGATCAGAACTCCGCCGATGGTATTGAGTTGTATAGATCAATAGGATATGCCCCTAAACAAGAGCGCTACCTCGCCAATGCTTTTGGGTTCAAGACCTTTGTTTTTGGCACCATACTGAGAATTAGGGGAACACCTCACACCCATAATGTGGGGTGGCTTTCATATATATTGTTGTTGGAATATAAGTGAATTGCGCAATTAAATAAAATAATTGCTGCTCGCTCCTATTCCACGTCTGAGGCCTGAGGGAGCCTCCACGTGAGGGGAAGTGTTGGAATATAAGTGAATTGCCCACCTCTCCCCATCAGCTTAAGCTTTTGGGTTGAACTGGTCGGTGCATGCAACTCAATAATTGTCAAGGTACAATTTGGAGTACAAGTCACATGATATACATGTGTTACATATCTCTAATAGAAATCTGGAGAATCTTACGTTTTCTTACTTTTTTTTCCCTATATTAGTCTTTGCTATATTGCTTTTAAGGAGAAGCAAAAGAAAATTTCATCTATATGAAAGTGAGTTTTCTTTGCATTGATGACTATTCTCATTTACTATCAAAGTAAATTATCTAGTTCAATGTATTTCCCCTTGAACGGTATGGTTTTCTTTAGTTTGATACCTTGATATAACAAACAATGCTTTATCCCACCATTTACTGCTAGGCTTATATATTGTAGTGGTGGGAGTATGTTTGGCACATTGAGGTGGTTGCAGTAATGTACCTTTTGTGGATGCAGTGCTGGAGGAATGGCATTATCTACTCTGATTACCCCAACTGTGAGCTCACTATCTCATTTGAGTAAAAGCTCTAATTTCAATCTGCAGTTGTGGTCACTGCATGCACTCCTTTTAACCATTGAAGCTGCTGGCTTGTCTTATGTCTCCCAAGTTCAGGTACCCCTGAAATAAGTTTTACAACATTTTTTTTTGAGAGTAATAAGTTTTATAGCCATTAGTTTTCTAAATACATGCTTTGCAATGACTTGGCATTTATAAACATGTGGAAACAATAGCAGTATACTGTTCATTCTTTTGTTCTCTTTTGGATCTGGTACTGTTCAAATTCTTGCCCATGTGACTAACCTGTAAATAAGGATGGATACAGATGTCCAGATATCTGAGAGATCCAATATCCGTTTCTGTTTTAGCGTAAATATGGATATTCGTATCCTATTCAATTGAAATATGGATGTATCCGTATTCGTTTTTGAAGAATATTCTCTATCTGATTCCACATCCGTATCCGACAAAAATGTGAAATATCTGATATTATCCGAATCCGCAAAATACAAATAATTTTGAAACCATCTAAATCTTATAATTGTGACTAATTAACCATGTCAATGATAATAATTTTAGTATAACAGATGATATATAAATTTAGAGGTTATCTATGGCTAATGTAATTTAAACATTAGTAACGACGACAGTTCTACACCTTAGGTGTAGAATATTATATCACCTATTCTACATTGCAAGCCAAAACTGACCAGAAAAAAATACTGAACCGCGTTCAGTATCACTCAGTACTACACCCAGGACCATGAAATACCGAACAAATACTAAAATGTGAGTATTGAATGATACTGAATTCTGTTGAGTATAACAGTTTGGTGTAGAATAACGCGTGTATTATTAACGATATATAAATCTAAAGTTCAGTTAATTGTAATATGGCTAATAATATTAATTAGTATTTTATTTTATTTATATACTTCTAGATTTATTTTTATTTATCCGAATTTAGTAGTTAGTATATATATTATCTATTTTATTTCTTATATCTTATTGTCATGGTCGGGAGCACGTACGTGAGACGGCGCCGCGCCCGTGATGTGCGTCGCGCCCTGGAGCGTTCAGCTGCCATGCAGGCAGGCGCGCAGGGGGCTAGCACCGTGAGTGGCTAGGAAGGAAATTAGGAGATTCTGTTCCTTAGATTGAGGAGATTGTTACTCCTTTTAGTTAGGCCTATGGCCATATCAGGGACTCAAAGGGAATCAATCAAGTATTATCCATCTATTCTCTCCCTCTATCTCCTAAGCCGGCAACTTGGGGGCATAACCCAGTTGACGAAGGCGGCGACGGCGTGGGGGCATAACCCAGCCGGCGACGACGGATCTCGACTACGAGTTACGTAGTCGGGGTCCAGCTACCCTGGCAATACCGCCCTTGACAACCTGGTATCAAGGTCTCGTCGATCCTCTCCCACCCGTTCCACGCAATCTTCCACTGCTGCAGCCGCCCACCACCAACCCACCTCGCCGTAGTCGCCCACCTATGCTGCGCCAGCACCCACCATGGCCGATGTCCTGGCGGCCTTGAAGACCCTCTCCGCCGATATGGCCACCATGCAGGCCGACATGGCGGTGATGAAGGAGAAATCCGCGTCGTCCTCCGGCGGCGGCGGCGAGTACCGCACGGAGGGTCCGCTTCTAGATCATCCTCCGAAGCACAAGCGATGGGATTTCCCCCGTTTCGACGGGACGACGGATCCTCTGTTGTTCCTCAACAAGTGCGACGCCTATTTTCGCCAACACCGCACGCTGGCGGAAGAACGTGTGTGGATGGCATCCTACCACCTGGATGACGTCGCGCAGCTATGGTTCACGCAGCTTCAAGAAGACGAAGGTACACCGTCCTGGGGACGCTTCAAGGACCTCCTCGACCTGCGCTTCGGGCCTCCCCTCCGCTCGGCGCCTCTGTTTGAGTTGGCAGAATGCCGGCGCACGGGCACCGTTGAGGAGTACTCCAACCGGTTCCAAGCCCTTCTTCCCCGCGCCGGTCGCCTGGAGGAATCCCAACGTGTGCAGCTCTACACCGGGGGACTCTTGCCGCCCTTGAGTCACGCCGTCCGCATCCATAACCCGGAGACTCTTCCGGCGGCCATGAGCCTCGCTCGCCAGATCGAACTGATGGAACTCGAGCGGGTGCCGGTCGCTGCTGCTCGTCCCGCAACGCGCGCACTTCCGCCGCCTCCAGCGCCCCGCCAAGCACCTGCGGCTGCGCTCGCGTTGCCTGCGCCCCCGGCGGCCGCTGTCCTAGCCCTGCCAGCGCCGCCGAACCGAGGAGGTGCCGCAAATCCACCGCGGCGGCTCTCGACCGAGGAACAAGCAGAACGGCGCCGACTAGGCATCTGCTACAACTGCAATGAACCCTACTCGCGTGGCCACAACCGTGTCTGCCGCCGCATATTCTATATTGAAGGCGTCGAGCTGGACGAGGGCGCTGCAGCTGAGGAAGCCCCGGTGTTCTCATTGCACGCAGTGGCGGGCGTGCCGGGCACCAACACGATTCAACTCCGGGTGACAGTGGGCGCCGCGGAGTTCATCGCGCTCATCGACACCGGCTCCACGCACAGCTTCATTGGGGAGGATGCAGCCCGCCGCACAGGACTCACCATTGAGCCGCGCCCTGGGCTGACGGCTACTGTGGCGAATGGCGAGTGCATCGCCTGTCCCGGGGTGCTCCGCTGCACACCAGTGCTCATCGATGGCCTGCAATTTCAGGTCGACGTGATCTGCAATTTTCATCATGCCCCTTGCAGGCTATGACGTGGTCTTGGGCACCAACTGGATGGCGCCCTTGGGGGACATCACTTGGAACTTGACGGCAGGTACCATGGCGTTCCAGCATGCGGGCAGGTCCATCTGCTGGCGTGGCACCGCTCCCACGGCCCCCGCTCGCCTCCATGCTGCTGAGGCTTCGGAACCCCTCCTCGACGCGCTCCTGGCCGACTTCCAAGACGTTTTCGCCGCGCCGAGCTGTGTGCCACCAGAACGGGGCCGCTCCCACCGCATCATCCTCAAGCCGGACGCGACCCCCGTGGCAGTTCGACCGTACCGCTACCCCGCTGCGCACAAAGACGAACTGGAGAAGCAGTGCGACGCGATGCTCTGCCAAGGCATCATACGGCGCAGCGACTTCGCCTTTTCGTCCCCGGTCCTCCTCGTCAAAAAAGCAGACGGATCGTGGCGGTTCTGCGTCGACTACCGCGAGCTGAACGCCATCACGGTCAAGGACGCCTACCCAATTCCCGTCGTCGACGAGCTGCTTGATGAGCTCCATGGTGCCCGGTTCTTCTCCAAGCTTGACTTACGTTCCGGGTACTACCAGGTGCGCATGAGACCGGAGGACATCCACAAAACAGCGTTCCGCACCCACGACGGCCTCTACGAGTTCCTGGTCATGCCGTTCGGGCTGTGCAACGCTCCGGCGACATTCCAGGCCCTCATGAACGATGTACTGCGTTCTTTTCTTCGTCGCTTTGTACTCGTTTTCTTTGATGATATCTTGATCTACAGCAAGTCATGGGCCGACCATCTCCGTCACCTCCGCGCGGTCCTCAGTGAGCTCCGCCGCCACGTCCTCTTCGTCTAGCGTTCCAAGTGTGAGTTCGGGGTCTCGTCGGTCGCCTACCTCGGCCACACGATCTCGGCGGCTGGCGTGGCCATGGACTCGGCCAAGGTACAGGCCATACGCGACTGGCCGGTGCCTCGCTCAGCGCGGGCGGTGCGGGGTTTCCTCGGCTTGGCGGGGTATTACCGCAAGTTCATCCACAACTACGGCGCGATGGCGGCACCGCTCACCAGCCTGCTCAAAAAGGAGGGCTTCTCCTGGAACGCAGAGGCTGCTGCGGCGTTCGAAGACCTCAAGACCGCGGTGACCGCGGCCCCGGTGCTGGCCATGCCCGACTTCGCCAAGCCGTTCGTGGTGGAGTGCGACGCGTCGCCCCACGGCTTCGGGGCGGTGCTGCTTCAAGACGGCCACCCGATCGCATTCTTCAGTCGACTGGTGGCGCCGCGACATCGCGCGCTTGCTGCCTATGAGCGCGAACTGATCGGGTTGGTTCAGGCGGTCAGACATTGGCGCCCATATCTCTGGGGACGTCGTTTCAGCGTCAAGACGGATCACTACAGCCTCAAGTACCTGCTGGACCAGCGCCTTGCCACAATCCCGCAACACCATTGGGTTGGCAAGCTGCTGGGCTTCGACTTCTCCGTTGAGTACAAGCCCGGCGCCACGAACGCAGTGGCAGACACGCTGTCCAGAAGGGACACAGAGGATGGGGCGCTGCTCGCCCTTTCGGCCCCCCGCTTCGACTTCGTTGATCGCCTACGCCAAGCACACCGGGACGACCCGGCCCTCGTCGCCCTCCACGCTGAGATCACAGCGGGGACACGCTCGGCGCCATGGTCCCTCGTCGACGGCATGGTCCACTTCGGCAGCCGGCTGTATATACCACCCGCCTCCCCACTGCTCCAGGAGATCCTGGGGGCGATCCATGCCGACGGACATGAGGGCGTCCAGCGCACCTTGCACCGCCTACGCCGCGATTTCCACTTCCCCAACATGAAGCAACGGGTGCAGGACATGGTGCGCACGTGCGCGGTGTGTCAACAGTACAAGTCTGAGCACCTGCAGCCAGCAGGCCTGCTCCTTCCGCTGCCGGTGCCGCAGGGCGTGTGGATCGACATCGCGCTGGATTTTGTGGAAGCCCTCCCACGCGTCCGCGGCAAGTCGGTCATCCTCACCGTGGTGGACCGATTCAGCAAGTACTGCCATTTCATACCTTTGGCACATCCGTACTCCGCTGAATCGGTCGCTCAAGCTTTCTTCGCCGACATTGTCCGCCTCCACGGGGTCCCTCAATCCATCGTGTCGGACAGGGACACGGTCTTCACGTCGGCCTTCTGGCAAGAGCTTATGCGGCTGCTGGGCACTAAACTCCAGATGACCTCGGCGTTCCATCCCCAGTCCGATGGGCAGTCGGAGTCAGCTAACCGTGTCATCGTCATGTACCTACGTTGCTTGACGGGTGACCGACCTCGCCAATGGGTACGGTGGCTGCCGTGGGCAGAGTACCTGTTCAACACGGCATACCAGTCGTCGTTGCGGGACACTCCCTTCAGGGTGGTGTATGGTCGGGATCCGCCCTCCATCCGTTCTTATGAACCAGGCGACACCAGGGTCCAAGCTGTCGCCAAAACAATGGAGGAGCGGGATGAGTTTTTGGCTGATGTCCGCTACCGGCTTGAGCAGGCTCAGGCTTCGCAGAAGCTGTACTACGATCGCAACCACCGTTCCGTCAGTTACCAGGTCGGTGACTGGGCCCTCCTTCGTCTTCGGCAACGGGCAGCGTCCTCGCTACCTCAAGCTTCGGGCGGCAAGCTCAAACCCCGCTTCGTGGGGCCTTATCGAGTGGTGGAACTCATCAATGATGTCGCTGTCCGTCTCGCGCTGCCGACGGGCGCTCGCATCCATGATGTTGTTCATGTGAGCCTCCTCAAGAAGTTCCACGGAGAGCCACCGGCTGAGACACCACCGCTGCCACCGCTTCGACATGGCGCCATCGAGCCGGAGCCTGAGCGTGCAGTACGCTACCGTCTCGCCCGAGGCGTTCCCCAGGTGCTCATCAAGTGGAAGGACTGCTCAGCCGCATCGTCTACGTGGGAAGACACGGACGCTTTCCGCACCAGGTTCCCCTCCTTCCAGCTCGAGGACGAGTTGACTCTCGACGGAGAGGGAGATGTCATGGTTGGGCGCACGTACGTGAGACGGCGCCGCGCCCGTGATGTGCGTCGCGCCCTGGAGCGTTCAGCTGCCATGCAGGCAGGCGCGCAGGGGGCTAGCACCGTGAGTGGCTAGGAAGGAAATTAGGAGATTCTGTTCCTTAGATTGAGGAGATTGTTACTCCTTTTAGTTAGGCCTATGGCCATATAAGTTGTAATCAGGGACTCAAAGGGAATCAATCAAGTATTATCCATCTATTCTCTCCCTCTATCTCCTAAGCCGGCAACTTGGGGGCATAACCCAGTTGACGAAGGCGGCGACGGCGTGGGGGCATAACCCAGCCGGCGACGACGGATCGCGACTACGAGTTACGTAGTCGGGGTCCAGCTACCCTGGGCAATACCGCCCTTGACACTTATATATATATATATATATATTTAATTATATAGCTATAAATTAAATTCCTTCGTCCTTAAAGATTTTATTATACACAAAACTACCAATATGAACAAAATACATGTTATCTTCAAATCAAAATCAATAGGTATCCGAATTCGAATCTGAATTCGAGATATCCGTTTTGTTTTGCATTATTATCTGACTATCATTATTCGAATTAAAATGTGGTAAATAGTGGTATCTGAATCCATATTCATCCAAATCTGATCCAAATCCATCCCTACCTGTAAAGAGCTAGTCAGCTAGATAGTCATCCTATTTTATCTTTTTATCTTTCCTTAATTTCGTATCAATTGTTGCTCTATTTTTTTTTTCCTTTTTATCTGTGGAAGTTTTTTTTTCTCGAAAACGCAGGAGAGCTGCGTTTCATTATATTAAGAAGAAAAAAGGGGTAAAGAACCCAAATTACAACACACTCAAGTTGCTCTATATTCTTTTACTAAGGGGAACACCATATAATACTTAATCGAAGGCACCCTTCCATGAAACTAAAAGTGGCACACATCTTTTGTGCTTTGCCAGCATACAGATTTGAAAGCTCATTATCTTATTATTATGTTCTTGATGTCACTTTTCGTTTCTTATTTGTGTGGTAAGCATGCGATATCATGTGCGGTACGCATGCAATGTCATGTGCTTGCATTGTTGATTGCAAATTTGTAATGGATGCTTTAATATCTTGTTGCACAGGGGACACTTTTCCTTGCTATGGAGATTCTCCTCTTGGAAGAAAATGGATATGTGGACCTTCGACAGGGAATTGGTCATCTTATCAATGCAATAGTTGCTGTTCTTGGTCCAGAGCTTGCTCCTGGTAGTACATTCTTTTCGCGTTGCAAGGTTAGACTATTCTTACCTATGTATCACTAATACTCAAGTAAGGATGATGTACCCATATCTATATGACAGGATACGGTGATACAGCATCATATGATGTAATGCGGGTATTCGGAGAAGTATACAAAAATACAGATTAAAAGTAAAAGATTTAATTCGTGATATGCTGCTGATACTGTGTGACACTTCATCCTGGGCCTGCAACTCCTTATTTTAGTGCCCAGCCCAGCAACACTGGCCCATATAAAGCTTCCACTGTAAAACACCATCAGGCTCAGCAGCTTAAATGTGTGACCAAAGGATGATTCTAATGGTACTCGATCCCCTTATACACTCCAGACCAGGTCTTAAATACCATGTCCACAGTCGTCAATAGAACACTAAGCACTGTTTAAACTCTGAAATTAATAGTGTGTAAGATCCCCCTTATACACTCCAGACCAGGTCTTAAATACCATGTCCACAGTCGTCAACACTTTCTCGGCTTGCCAGAATACTAAAGCCTGACAAAACTGAAGCTGAAACTGATAGAGTGAATTGGAGATTCAGAGTTCCTGACAACATGACCCTCCTATCCCTCCAATCTTCTGCTCCGCACTTCCCCTTGTTGGGACACATTATCGCCTGGAGAGCTCACCCCTTGGAGTGGGCATGCCTAGGATCCAAAGCCAAAGGGAGCCACCAGGCAATATTGAACTTGTGAACTCCCTCTGGATTTTTATCTTATCCTTGTCCTGTGTTTTGCTGTAGAGCGTAGAGATGAGTGGAAACTCAAAATCTGGTGTGCAAGCTGACAACGTGCTATCTAGTGGTACTGATTTTCAATTGGAATGTTTTCCTCCTCTTATGTTCTAGCCTTCCTAACTTCAATATGTTGTTCTGACATGATAAATTTATAATATTTTTTCCTTTGTGTGTGTGTGTGTGTGGGGGGGGGGGGGGTTGTAGCCGTGTTGCTTCATCTCCGTACCTCTATCCATATCAGTGTTTCTTGTATCGATGAACATATATTTTTACTCTTAACCCCTCTTCCAGAAGGAAAAGACCCAACAAACTTTTTTTTTGAACTTAATGGCAGGAGCTCTGCCTTTCAATTAAGAAGGGAAAAGAGGTTTATGTACAGATCAAAAGGGCCAAAACTCCCAAAAGGATTACACGATGCCCCCTGCGATATTGGTCCTTCCCCAAGCTAAAGCCCTTTTCCTTTACTCGATCTCCTCCTTTACCCTTAGTGCCACTTGCATTGCAGACTCCTGGATGTTGTTAAAAATTCTCCTATTCCTTTCCTTCCATATGTTCCATAGTGTGTAGATGACCAACCCGTTGAAGCACCTTTTTTCTTCTTTCGCTATTTTGTTTGCGGCCTCTTGCCACCAAGACTTCAGGTCAGGTGGGTCTTGAGTGGGGCAGATCAACTGTGCATCGAAATGCTCCCATGAAAGAACTTGGCTCCATACTGTCTTGGCGAATGGGCAGAGGAGTGATAGGTGAAGGCATGATTCTAAAGGTCCGTTGCATAGGGCGCATTGGTCCTGGTGAGGCCAACCTCTCTTCTGAAGATTATCCGCCGTTAAGACTTTTTCTCACACCATGATCCAAGCAAACACCTTTCCTTTATTCTCAGCATGTGCTCTCCAAATGAGTTCGTTACAGAACCCGTCGTAGGAACCTTGGAATTGGATCCTGTATGCTGAACGGGTGGAGTAAGAAGCATCGGCTGTCCACCTCCAGATTATGGAGTCACAAACGCCCGGTGTCAACTGGATGCTTTGTAGCCTTATCCAAAGGGAGACAAACTCCTCGACTTGGACAGCGGAGGTGATCCTGCCCCTTAGCGAACGTATCCAACTATAGTTGTGAAGCTCCTGTTGGACCGATTACTTGATTACTGATGCTTAGCATTCTAGCTGTCATATTGTAACTGGATAATGCATGCCATTGAGTGGTTGTAGTTTTTGGGATTATATATCGTATGTATTAGGTAGTAAAGGTTCATATTCTTAAGCCCTCGCATTCAAGAATAAAATGACCAGCACTTAATATTTGAGGGAGTATTCTCTGTTTTTGATAGACATGAACTGCAGTCTTTCAACTATTTTTGTCTCTAAAGAAGCTGGTTTGTGTAATTTATTTATTAATTTATTTATTTTTTCCAATTTCAGTCTGTCATTGCAGAGATAAGTTCCTCAAATGAAATGGCTACGCTTTTAGAGTAAGTATTGACATAAAGAACTTGTATTGTTATTAACAAGCATCTGGTTAGTATAGGCCAAATTAATAAGTAATCTTGAAAGCATTTTCTGTAATGTTTTACATGAAATTTGACAAAATCTGCAGATCGGTGAGATTTTCCCAGCAGCTTGTTCTTTTTGCTCCTCAAGCTGTTCCTGTGCACTTGCATGTTCGTGGTCTTATCCCAACGCTTTACTCAAGACAGGTAGATACTTCTGCTATTTACTAATTCTAGTTTTTCCCCTCAGAATTTGCAGGAGATCTGCATATCATTTCTTTAAAGTAGGAGAAAATACTTATTATCATCTCCCCTCTCACAGTGTTATATAATGTTTTTTTCTACAGCCAAGTCTTAGGTATTTAGCAGTGTCGACACTGCGTCATCTGATTGAAAGGGATCCGGTAAGGCCTGCAAACTGAGATACTTCATTTTAGTATTGCATTTCAGTTCAAATGCCTTGCAGTTGTTTCTGTGAGTGGAATTCTCCCCACTGTACCATTCATTGATCAAGAGTTTATAAAGGAGTTACATGGCTCTTCCACTACTAAGGCTCCTCATTCTAGACTCTTCCACTACTGAGACTCTTCATTCTATACTACACAAATTCTAGGCCATTCATATTCTAATACCCTCCCGCAGTCTCAACTGGAGATGATTGAACATTGAGACTGGATCAAAAGTTGAGGAAGACAGCAGTTGGTAATCCTTTAGTAAATATGTCAGCATACTGAAGGGATGTAGGAACATGTAGAACCTGCACAGTGCCAAGGGCCACACACTCCCGAACAAAATGGTTACCAATTTCCACATGTTTGGTCCTTTGGTGATGAACTGGGTTTGTTGACAAATACACGGCACTAATGTTGTCACAATAGACAAGAGTAGCATGTGGTAAAGGACGATGAAGCTCGCCCAAGAGTTGGCGAATCCAATAAGCCTCAGCCACAACATTGGCAACACCCCTATATTCGGACTCAGCACTGGACCGTGAGATAGTGTGTTGGTGCTTGGACGGCCATGATATAAGATTATCACCAAGAAACACACAATACCCAGGCGCTCGAGGGCCAGTTCCTGGGCAACGCCGAAGCCCGGGCTCTACGACTCGACGCGAGCTTCCACACCTTCGTCCAGGGCGACCTCTCCGTCAGTGAGTTCTGCCGCCAGATGAAGGGCATGGCGGACTCACTTGGCGACCTCGGCTGGCCCGTGGAGGATCATATCTTGGTCCTCAACGTTCTCTGCGGGCTCAGTGACCGCTACTCCTACCTCCGGACGTGGATCACTCGGCAACGGCCCTTCCCCACCTTCCTGCAGGTCCTTGATGACCTTGTCCTGGAGGAGCTTACTCAGGGCCTCCAGCCTGGGTCCACCTCCGCCCTGGGGTCCTCGTCTTCGACTGCTCTTGCTGCCACTCCTCCGCCCCGTCCTGCCCCGCCACCACAGTCGTCACTTCTCGGTCCTCTTCCCCTCGGGCCGAGCGGGGGTGGGGGGGGGCGTGGCGGTCGCCGTCGCCGTGGCGGGGGACGTGGAGCAGGTCGTGGGGCCAACACGACGCCGCCACCTCCACGGGGTGCACCCTGGCCATCCTTCCACAATCCATGGTCAGAGCGCATCTCCATGTGGCCGTTCTAGGCTCCCGGTGGTGAGCCTCACCCGCCGGCGGTCATGCTTGCTAGAGCTTCCCCCGGGTCTCCCTCCGCGACCCCGTGGATGGCACCCCCCGTGTCTACGTGGTCCGGGCCTGCCGGCTGGGACCAGGCGGCTTTGGCCCACTCCTTCAGCACCATGGCCCTGACACCACCAGGTGGGCCAGAGTGGGTCGCCGACTCTGGGGCTACTTACCACACCACCCCTAACCCCGGTATACTTTCTTCTGTTCACCCTCCTTCTTCTCTCCCTTCGTCCATTATGGTCGCAAATGGGTCCTGTCTTCCAGTCACCTCTGTGGGTGCCGCTGGCCCCCATGGTTCCTTTCGTCTTCCTGACGTTCTTGTTGCTCCTCCTATGGTTCACAACCTTCTTTCCATTCGTCGTTTTACAGCTGACAATTCTTGTTCTGTGGAGTTTGACTCTTCTGGTGTTACTGTGAAGGATTTGGCTTCTCGGCGTCCTCTGCTCCGATGTGACAGCACGGGGCCCCTTTGCACTATTCGCTTTCCGGCATCTACCTCGCCTCCTTCGCCAGTTTTGTCAGCTGCCTTCACCGCTACTACTTGCACTACTTGGCACCGGCGTCTCGACCATCCTGGGCGTGATGCTCTGATGCAGCTCAGTTGTAGTTCCAATATTCGATGTACTCGGGCTCATGATGAACATTTGTGTCATGCGTGCCAACTGGGCCGTCATGTTCGTCTTCCTTTTTATAATTCTTCTCATGCGGCCCGCATTTTTGACCTTGTACATTGCGACTTATGGACATCTCCTGTCATCAGTATTTCTGGATACAAGTATATCTTGTGGTGGTGGTTGATTATTCGCATTATTCTTGGACTTTTCCTTTACGTCTGAAGTCTGATGCTTTTCCCGCGCTTGTCCACTTTTTCGCTTGGGTGTCCACACAGTTCGGCCTCACCATCAAGGCTGTCCAGTGTGAATGGTCGGGAGTTCGATAAATCCACCTCCCGTGCCTTCTTTCTCTCTCACGGTGTCCAGTTGCGCATGTCTTGCCCGTATACCTCCTCTCAAAACGGCAAGGCTGAGCGCATGATTCGCACCACCAACGACATCGTGCGTACTCTTCTCCTCCAGGCCTCGCTTCCTGCTCGCTTCTGGGCCAAGAGCTTGCACACCTCCACGTACCTCCTTAACCGTCTTCCTTCCGCTGCTTGCCCAGCTCTCACACCACACCACGCTCTCTTCAGGACCCCCCTCGCTACGATCACCTTCGAGTCTTTGGGTGTGCGTGTTACCCAAACACCACCGCCACCGCTTCTCACAAGCTGGCTCCCCGTTCGACTCTCTGTATCTTCCTTGGGTACTCCCCAGATCACAAGGGGTACCGATGCTACGACCTTGCCTCTCATAGAGTCCTCATATCTCGCCATGTGGTGTTCGATGAGTCTGTTTTTCCCTTTTCCACCACTCCCATTCCCGCTTCCACTTCAGAGCTTAACCTCTCCTCTGTGTTTCCTACTGACCCGGTGGACCAGCCACCTTTGCCGGTGTTTCCTGCAGGTACTGCTACGTCGCCTGTCGCCTGTCGCCTGTGACACCTCCGGGCCTCTACCCTGCCCGGGTCCTGAGGGTCACCTTTCGGCCCGGCCCCTGTGCCTGAGACGGGTCCCGGGTCGGCACCTTCGACTCAGGCCCCATCGGCACGCTTCGCCCAGCCGGTGCGTGTGTAACAGCAACGTGCTCCTGGAGTGGGTCCCGGGTCAGCGTCTTCGACTCCGGCCCCACCGGCACGCTTCGCCCAACCAGTGCGCGTCTACCAGCGACGTGCCCGGCTGGCGCCGCTGCCTCCATCGGCACCGGTGGCCCCCTCTTCGCCGGGGTCGCCTACACCACCGGCGACGTCTTCCCCGCCGGCGACACCGACCCCGCCGCCGAGGCCCCCAGCTACCCGAGTCGCGACGCCGGTGTACCACCCTCTGCTCCTTCACCGACACCCGCGTCATGTTCAACCAATGGTGACACGACATGCGGTTGGTACCCTGCAGCCCCGGGCTCTTGCGGCGATGCCCGGGGACTCGCAGGTCTCCCCGGTACCCTCTTCCGTCCACGAGGCTTTGCTGGACCCTCACTGGCGTCGAGCGATGGAAGAGGAGTACGCGGCCCTCCTCGCCAACCAGACTTGGGATCTGGTCCCTCGTCCGCCAGGCTCCAACATCGTCATCGGCAAGTGGATCTGGACCCACAAGCGCCGGGCGGACGGCACTCTTGAGCGGTACAAGGCTCGCTGGGTTCTCCGGGGCTTTACTCAGCGCCCCGGTGTCGACTACGACGAGACCTTCAGCCCGATGGTGAAGCCGGCCACTGTCCGCACGGTGCTCTCGCTGACTCTCACGTGCGGCTGGCCCGTGCATCAGCTGGACGTCAAGAATGCCTTCCTCCATGGCGCTCTCACTGAGACAGTCTACTGCAGTCAGCCGGCGGGGTTTGTTGACTCTTCTTGTCCCGACATGGTATGTCGGCTCAACAAGTCTCTCTACGGCCTCAAGCAGCCCCCCTAGCGTGGAACCATCGGTTTGCTGCCTTTCTACTGACTCTGGGGTTTGTGGAGGCCAAGTCAGATACCTCTCTGTTCATCTATCACCATGGTGTTGAGACTGCATATCTGTTGCTCTATGTTGATGACATTGTCCTCACAGCCTCCAGTGAGTCACTCCTTCAACGGATCATCGCCTCTCTGCAACAGGAGTTTGCTATGAAGGATCTGGGTGCACTACATCACTTCCTCGGGGTCACTGTTGAGCCTCACCCTGCTGGATTACTCCTTCACCAGCGGCAGTACACTCTTGATATCCTGGAGAGAGCTGGGATGACTGACTGCAAGCCTTGCTCCACTCCAGTTGACACACAGGGCAAGCTGTCGGAGACTGAGGGTACACCAGTGACAGATCCCACTGCATATCGGAGTCTTGCCGGGGCACTTCAGTACCTCACCTTCACCCGGCCGGATATCACCTATGTCGTTCAGCAGATCTGTCTCCATATGCATGATCCTCGAGAGCCACACCTCATCGCTCTCAAGCGGATCCTACGCTACCTCCGCGGCACCGTTGACTTCGGTCTCCTTCACCGACGATCGTCCTCCACTGAGCTCGTCGTCTACACTGACGTCGACTGGGCCGGGTGTCCGGACACCCGCCGCTCCACCTCCGGCTACGCCGTCTTCTTAGGCGGCAACCTGGTGTCCTGGTCGTCCAAGTGCTAGCCGGTCATCTCTTGCTCCAGTGCCGAGGCAGAGTACCGCGCTGTCGCCAACAGTGTGGCTGAGGCTTTCTGGCTCCATGCAGCTCCTCACCGAGCGCCACAGCCCTCTCTTCCGGAGTGCACTGGTCTACTGCGACAACGTCAGTGCAGTGTACCTCTCCACCAACCCGGTTCAGCACCAGAGGACCAAGCATGTGGAGATCGATCTACACTTTGTCCGGGACTGGGTCGCCATCGGCGATGTTCGGGTCTTCCACGTCCCGACCACCTCCCAGTTCGCCGACATCTTCACCAAGGGTTTCCCGTCCTCGACCTTCACCGAGTTCCGCACCAGTCTCAACGTCACCAGTGGCTAGTTGTGTCTGTGGGGGGCTCATGTACTGTACTTCTTTTCTTTCGTGTCCAGTCTATAAACTCCGCTGCGACGGTAGTTCAGACTGCGGGGGGGGGGTGTTAGAGTATATGAGTATTAGGCCCATGAGGCTAGGCCCATGAGGCCCATGTGTACGACACTATATTCCTAACCCTCTAGGGTTAGCCCAGTTATGGAAAATCAGAAGTTTAGCAGGAAGATCACCCTAAGAGAGAGTGCGAAACTTGGCCTCAAGAGTTATTGGGTGTGAGGCCTTGTTGTCGAGGAAGAGGTTGGCCGCCTTGGTCCAGATGGTGTGAGCCGAGGCGCCGGTCTCCATGATCAGCCGCATCACGCGAGGTGATGATGAAGAGTTGATCAAGGAGCGGATGGAGCAATCAACCACCAACCAGGAGGCATAAGGATTTTCAGGCGCCGGGGTGCCATCGATGTGGGTTGAGGTAAACTTGCCAACGAGAGTTTGGAAGAGTTCACGCCAAGTGGAGTAGTTGGGTGGATCAAGTTCGAGGGCAAAGGGGATATGAGTTTTGACATTGATTGTGGTGAGCGCGGAAGCGAGGCTGGGGGCAGGAGGTGGAGGAAGAGCAGCGACAATATCTGCAGCCAGAGCAGGAGCAGCCTGAGTATCATCATCCATGGGCGTGACAATGGAGAGGAGAGGGTGACGAGTGGAGAAGAAGGGTTAGGGAAAGGAATGTTTCCTAGCTGATACCATGTGAGTGGAATTCTCCCCACTGTTCCATTCATTGATCAAGAGTCATGACTCTTCCACTACTAAGACTCTTCATTCTAGACTACACAAATTCTAGGCCGTTCATATTCTAATAGTTTCTATCAGCCTTATGTTGCTCACATCTACAAATTCAAGCTCAGAGCAATATCTGTCCCATCTCCTTAATTTCTATTTTTATGATATTTTGTAATGACTACGAGTTCGATGGGGTGTTATTAAGTGTAACATTATAGACAATTTTCTTCTGCAGTTAAGTAAACATGCTTTTTTCTAACAATTTATACCATTTTGGATGCCAGTAAATTTATGTACAATTCTAGTGTGTATTCAAAAAGAATTGAGTTTTCAAGTTAATTTCAAATCTGATTGCATCATCATATTCTTAAAGTTGGGGTCATCTGGTTTACACTAAGTGTTTGAAACCTGGAAATTTTGTTGAAAACTGTGTTTTCTTATGATGCGACGACTGGATGCTGCTATGATTGCTGCGAAATTCTTTCATAGTTTCATGCAACATATGTGAACACCATTTGCAAGAAATCAAGGCAATGTTTGCAACAAAATTTTCAACTTTACAACATTTAGCCCATTTGCACCAGATATCCTTTATCTGACTATATTTTTTCTTTTTTAGATGTTTTTTATGCAGTTGTAATTTGCTTATCTTATATTGCTGAATCTTCTCTACCAGGCTGCAATGATTGACGAGAATATCGAAGAGAATCTGTTCAGTATGCTTGATGAGGAGACAGATTCTGAGTATGTTGTTTTATTTGTGTATATGATGTATCCTACAGTCACAAATACAAGTTCATTAAGATATATATATATATATACGGTCTCCATATGATACTTTTACTCGCAATATCTATATATAATGAAAGTATATTTTGTAATGAATTTAGTAATTCCAATCATTTGTGAGCTATCTCTGTAAAACTTTAGTTGTTGTCTTGTTGATAGTCAAAGATAAAAAAAAGGTTCTTAGAATTAACCAAGATGGACTTATATTTGTGACTGGTGGAAGTATGTGAATTTGCCTTGTGGTGAACTGTATTCATGAGGTCTTTATTTGCCTTGTGCCCACTCAGTATTATGCGTCATTTGGAATGTTCTGTTTACATATATGGATGTCTTATGTCAAACCAGCAACTTATCTTTCTGTTTTTCAGATATATCACTATGATTTGTCAGACATAAGTTTACCGCCATTACTTTATCTGTTTTTAAATTTAACTTAACTCAATTGACCAATTCAATGTACTTTGTAAAAACTTATGATGCTAATCACTAATATTCAACTGTGCAGAATAGCAATGTTGGTTCGTGCAACTATTATTCGCTTATTGTATACATCATGTCCACTACGTCCATCACGGTGGCTGGCAGTTTTACGAAATATTGTATGTTTACTTCATATTTTACTTTGTTGAATGTTCTTTCCTTTATGTATTATACTAAGAAAAACAAGCCTGTTATGGCAAATGACCTACAATAGGTTTATACCAAAAACAAAAATCAAATGCAACCAGCAACCTAGATGAACCACAATAGTGCCAAAAAATGCTACCAAGATTGTTCTCCAGACATGCACTAGAACCTGGCCTCATAGTGGTTCATCCTTAATGTCCTGCATTTGTGTCTTTGATGGAGCAGCTCCAAATATTGCTGGGGCTTTAGCCATGGCTACTGAGCAACGGCGTCTGTGGTCCTTGGCTGGGGCTAAAGGGTTATCCATCTTATCTGCTCACCTCCCAGGAGATTAGATTTTTTCTTATGTGTGTGTGGGTTGCCTCTCAGCCAGATTAGGTGTGTTGTGCCGGCTGTGTTGAGTCAGTGTTGGGGGTTGTGTTGTGTTGTGTTGAATTGTACTTGGGTTCTTCCACCCTTTTTTCTTCTTAATAATGATGCACAGATCTCCTGTGTTTTCCGAAAAAAATAATAGCATAGATATTTGGAGAACTCCCCCTCAAAAACACATCTGTTTCTATTTCCTTTATGTATCTTGTAGTGATTTCCATGCATTTTTTCTTGCCAGAGGCAGAGATACAGGATACCAATAATGAGAGAGGAATGCAATTATGGCTTCCAACGAGTAGTTTTATGAAGACAATGATATGTGAAAGTGTAGCCATGTTCCTATTTGCTTTTTCATGCCAATTTATTTATTTACGTTGGCACTGGATAATCTATAAAGGGTCTGTTAACTATGATCGAAGAAAGGTTTTTGGAATATGTACCTATTGTGAACATTTTTTCATTTATGCCTTAATTAAAAGCATTTCTTTTGAATTCTTAAATCACAGTATTTTGTGTGGTTTGGTGACTTTTGTAGATTAAATAATGTGTTTAGTATACACGATGATATGACTTTTCTTAGTTTTTTCATTACATCAATTCATGGTTAGTGCCGGGGAAATTTTTCTTTGGAGTTGCTAAACTGATGTCATAGTCTTTTTTATGTCACTTAGGTTCTTGCTACGTCAATTAGAAGAAACACAGGTGAAGTTCTGTCAAGTTTTGGACATAATCCCCCTGATAGCACATCTGAGAATGATGTGTACTACGGAGAAGATGAAGACAACATGATTTCCAGCTCAAAGCAGGAGCAAGTCCACTGGGCTGGTTCTATATCCAGCCAGTTTCCTCCAAGGAATAAGCACCTCAGATATCGTACCAGGGTTTTCGCCGCAGAGTATGTTTGCCTTTTTATTTTATGTACCTTTTTTTTTGCTTCTGTCAAGACCAATTTGAGATGTCCATTAATTTCTTATTCTTATTGCAAATGCTTTCCTTTTGTGTTAAAACAGATGCGTTAGCCATGTACCAATTGCAGTTGGAGCAGAACCTGCTCATTTTGACCTCTTGTTGGCAAGGAGCGCAATATCTAATGGGACAAATGATTGGCTAGTGCTTAAGCTACAGGAACTGGTCTCACTTTCATATCAGGTTTTGACATAAATCAGATTCTAGATGCTGAAACTATTGGGTGAAGATTTGTGTTAAATTTAACTGACTTATGATGACAACTCCCTTTGGGTGGCAGATAAGTACTGGGCAATTTGAAGGAATGCAGCCAATAGGCGTGAAGCTTTTGTGTTTGATAATGGACAAGGTGTAGCATCTATTTTGAGATTATGGCCTGGTGATAAATATATATTCTAGTATGTACCATGATGTCACAGCCCTACTCGGGGGGGGGGGGGGGGGGGCTGAGAGGGATGGGTGGTGGCAGCTAGAGAGAGAGAGAGCCGAGGCAGAGAAGAGAGAGGGATAGGGGAAGAGCAATTGCTCTATTCTTGCTTAAGATCTGAATGGTTACATGACCCCTATATTTATAGTCCCTATGGGACATTTTTTTTCCACACCGGTAAACCGAATTTCATTACCGCCGCAACGAAATTACAGAATTCATTTTGTGACCGACTAACCACCCGACAAAAACCAGAGTTTTCTCTTTCTAACATATGAACGCACAGGGAACATATGCTAGAACACTCTCCCAGATAACAGAACAAAAGCGCACAAAAAAACAAAGAGCGTCCCATTACAGGGGCACTAGTGCACGACAACTAAGCAGCAGAAGGGCTGCTCTAAGCAGCAAAAGGGACCAACTGATTCTCCTCCTGCGGGTGAGCATTCAGGTCTTGCTTGTGGAAAAAAAGGCCGTCGTCTTGATCGCCTGTGCTCCAAGGGGCACCTGATTCCTCATCTCCTCCATCAAAAGCCCTGCCCAGTATGTAAGGAGTCCCTATGTGACATGGCCTCTAGGCAATTTTGACTTGACCTCCAAGCAATCTATAGATAGAGTCCTTATAGATCTGGACTTTCTTTTCCTAACAAACTCTATCTTTATCCATTATCTATTCTGGACTCCTCTTGGGGGAAGGAGGCCGACAGCTCCCCCAGAGCCGCCGCCCCCCTTGCTGCACGTGCCCAGGGCCCTTATTTGGGCCTTGTTGCGCCCAGCCATTGGCTCATATAGGCTGGTGACATCACTCCTCCCCATTTCCACTCAGCGCGTCCTCATGTTGAATTGTTGCCCATTTGTTGACGCTTTCTTGGGGAGGAGCTCCTCCAAAGTGGAGCAGCAGGGCTCAGTGATGACACGACGACTATGGGGGATATACCGCTGGGTACCACAGGATGGTACATGGGCTGCACCATCAGAGGTGGCCCAGCCCACATGATGAAGACACACGCACGGCTGGTCGACGTGCACCACATGGCTACAAAGAAGATATTGTACCAAATATAATACTTTACTTGTAACCCTATCCCTTCAGAGTATTTAAGGAGGGTAGGTAGGGGGTATAGACCCATATACCCTCACGGCTCCACAAGGGCTGCGCTAAAGGAAGTGGCCCAACCCGTCAGAATGGGTCGCGTGGGCCACCTAGCTGGTCGGCGTGACACGGAAGGATGCAAGACTAACTTGACGATCAAGGAAACCTGGTCGGTTTTAGTAGATTTTGTATCTTATGCGAAATATGGAAGTTGTAATGATTAGATCTAGATTTCTTTGGATGTAACCTTGCCCCCCATACTATATAAGGTGGGCAAGGACCCCCCTCGATTCAACTCATACACAATCAATACAATCACGGAGACACAGGACGTAGGGTGTTATGCTGCTCTCGTGGCCCGAATCTAGATAAATCCTTGTGTTTGTCTTTCGTCATCGTCTAGTTCGTTGTCTCGCACATCTCCGCCGATTAATCTACTACCGTGAGTATACCCCTTGGTGGACTGCCGACCAGCTTTCGTCGATAGTGACGACACAAGCTGTGGTAGCTCGATGATGAAGACCCAATCAACAGACGAAGACCTTGTGCAGACAGATGGCGTAGCAAAGATTGCACAACACAATCGTCGATGTGCATGGGATGGCGATGTAGATGCAACAGTGATGTGGACACAGGCGGTAGTGTTGTGGCCCGACGAGGTGACACAGCCAAGCCACGACGCTGTAGATGCAACGACGAAGTGGACACACAGGCGGCGGTGCTGCGGCCCGATGAGGCGACACAGCAACAAGCCAGCAGCCCTGTTGCTCGGAGAAAGAGGATCGTAAGACTTGGCCATGGATGTGTTGGAAAAGTACACGCGAGGTCGATGGGCAGTGGGCGACTCAATCCCGATCATTGATCGGGTAAACCAAAAAGATAGCAGGGGATCGGGTGTACCTAGCAACACAACACGGCGGTGGCGGCGCGGCCCGATTGGGCGGCGTCCAGCTGCGAAACGAGCTGCCAAAGGCGGACGGCCCGGGGCGCACGGCAGGTCGCGATCACGCGGGGTCGCACGAGGATGGCGCAGATTGGCCGGCCACCACCATGGCAGCATAGTGTTGGGGGTGGGGTCGACTTGGCCTGGGCCACCACCTTGGTAGCGCGGGATGGGGCGACGCCCATTGTCACAAAGTTTTTGGGTCGATGGGGTCGAGGTACGGGGTTGTGGTACGTGGTACACTACTTGCGAGAGATTTTTACACTTCAGATCGAAAATGAACCCGTGAACCCGGGTCAGGGTCGACGAACCCGGGTCAAGGGTCGAAGGTGGTGAACTCGTTTTATGTGACTTTGGCGACACCCGGTGTCTTCCACGAGAAGCGCGGAGAGGGCGACGAAGTGGCACGGTGTCGCAAGAAGGCCTGATCTGCTGCTTGATGACGATGATGGCAGCCGGATCAATAGGATTGGGGCGCCTAAACAGGGGTGCTGCCCCCAAGATCGATTTCTCCTTGGGTGCGCGCGGTGCGGAAGCGGCTTTGGCTAGGGTTAGGATCTAAACCTAGGCGAATGATACCATGACGGATAATAGAATTGGTGGAATATTGGTTGTATTGCATTAGACCTCATTGACTGATTATATAGGGTACATAGGATTAACACCCCAAGTGGGTAAATAATGTGGTACTATTTCTATTTACTCTTAACACTATGGATTATGATTAAGAGAGATGTTAAAAGTTCACCCTTTTTTGGGCATGGTTTATATTTCTTTCAGCTACGGGTTTATTCTGATGTACAGTCTTAAATGCTATTGCAAATTTATCATAATTATTGTGTTTATTTCATTTTTGTAGTTTGGCAAGGCAGTAGATCCTGAATTTCCTGGCCATATCTTGTTGGAACAGTTTCAGGTGATTCTCAGATCTTCTCAATCCTTAGTTCCCTTTTTAAGAAACAGAAAGAAAATCTGCTACCTTGGTATGAGATTAAATATCTTCGTGATTGTGAGAAAGAAATAGCCTGAGATTTCTTATGAATACTGATAACATCTATCTGTATAGGTACTATTTAATCATTTAAATGAACCCTATTTTTCTGATGGTATTCATTTTTATTTTCAAAGTGCAGGCCCAACTTGTTTCAGCTGTTAGAATGGCTATAAGCACTGCTTCTGGCCCACTTCTTTTGGAGGCTGGACTTGAACTTGCTACAAGGGTTTGTCTCAGAACTAAAACAAAATTCTGATTTGCTATTATCACAGTATCCCTCCTTTTAGCCAGACTTGCACACCAAGTATTTATTATATATTGCTGCTGATACATCTCTGCTTCATAAAAAAAAACAGGTTATGACGAGCAGCATAATTGGTGGGGATAGAGTAGCTCTTAGTCGTTTGTTTTCTCTGATAACACGCCCGTTAAGTGACATAGAGGGCCTATTTTATCCATCTTTTGCTGACTGGGTAGTGTGCAAGGTATTTAAGTTCTCCTAAATTGTTGCATTTATTCAGTTTGTCTTGGATATCTTAGTGTCCTAAGTTTCTAACCTAGGTTTTGTAACTGACAGATAAAGGTTCGCCTTCTAACTGCCCATGCAGCAGTCAAGTGTAACACCTATCAATTTTTGAGGATGAAGGAAAATGTTCCTAATGAATACCAGCAATTGGTACCTTCACTCGTAAACAGCTCAACTCTATTAGGAAAATACTGGATTCGAGCACTCAAGGATTATGTTTCTATAAGTTTTGGTTTGCACTCAAAAATCAATGTAAGACGGTCAAACGAGCCTCAACAATTCTTTTTCAAGGATCATATGATCATATAATCATATAATGGTTTATATTCTATCCTCTTTTACAGTACAAGCCATTCCTTGATGGGATTCAGTCATTGTTAGTCTCGTCCAAGGTGCAGAGGTATCTTGATGAAGTTTGGTTATTAATTCTTCAAGCAACAGCTCTTGATGCTGCGCCTGTGGAATTTGACGAGAATAAGCCCAAAAATTTACTTGAACAAACATTTATATCTGGGCATTGTATGGTCAAATTGGACAGAAGTGAATTCCAATTTCTTTGGGGGTTATCTGTCCTTGTGCTGTTTCATTCATGCCAATCAGTGAAGAATAATTCTTTGAAGATCAACCTTGACTCTAGACAAAACAAAAAGTTTGGGGAATTTATGGTTCACAGACTAGATAATAAAAAACCATGTGATCAGGTCTTACCCGTGCTGTTGTCCCTCACAACAGAAGTCTTTTTCAGCAATAATTTCCTTTCAGTGGATATTTGCCAGGAAGTCCTCCAGGTCAGTTTGCATTTGCTACATTCATGTTTCCCAAATTGTAAAACTTGCTGATTCCTACTCTCTCCGTTCCAAATTATAAGCCGCTTTAACTTTTTTGGTACATCGAATTTCCTATGTCGATGTATCAAAAAAGTCAAAGCAACTTATAATTTGGAACAGAGGGAGTATGTAACAATCCTCCACATCAATGTAGCATAGTCTATCCATCCACAAAAAGATGTTGGTTTTGGTATTTTCATGGTCTCCAATATGCAAATTTGACCATTAGTTTACATTTTAAAATTTCACATTTTATTTTCATATTTCTAATGTAAATATCTTAAGAGGTAGTAGTTTCTATTATGCAAAGTTTTAAAATTTGGATTGGATGTATGTCCAAAACAGCATATATTTGTGACCAGGGGTTATAATGGCCCGTATGGCCGCCAATGTAGGGAGAGTGCGATTTGCGCCAGTACATCCTTCGTCATGCAGTTGACGAAGTAGCCTACCATTTGGTGATCCTGGGCAACCTGATGCTCTTACATTGAATTGATGATGGTGGTCTTGTAGTTGTCTTCAGCCACCACAATGGCCATCGGCTCTGGCGCCTTGATGGATCCATCTAGGAATCCCACCAGCTGTCTACCCCTAATGGCCATCGGCTCTGGCACATCGCAGGTTGATGTCATGGGAGTTGTATTTTGGGAAGAAGATAGTTCTGATGACCATTGAAGGATTTGTGTAACGAGGATGCCCAAACTAGAGTCCAAGGCATGAGTGTATGGTGTTGTAGGGGGTTTCTTTCCCCCTTTTTATTGTTCTTAATATAATGATACACAGTTCTCCTGCGTGTTCAACAAAAAAATGGATACACAAACTCAGGTTCACCATGGTGCATGTTATATAGTGTTGTTGGGCAACAACCTACAAGGTTACATGGGCTTTGGTTACAATCTATCCCTTCCTTTTACATTTATGTTTCTAGAAGGTACTAGGATACAAAACAACTAACCTATACACTTTGATCAATATCATAGATATACATCGATGACTTCTAACAGTGCTGAGCCTTGCCTGGTTGAGGGTGTGGATTTACATATGGACCACCCAAGTTTAAGTCCTTGTCAAGGCAAATGTGGATGCATATCTCTTCTTAATGTTGAGCCACGTTGTGTGTTGAACAAGAGCACAGCAGGGGAAGCCCCATTGTAAGAATTTTTTTAGTAAAAATAAAAGAAGCTGTACAAGAAACACAAAGCTGTACAAGCAAACAGCGAAAAGCCAAAACAACAAGCCTTGGGAGAGGTGGGCAATTCATTTATATTTCAACACTCCCCCTCATGTGGAGGCTCCCTCAGACCTTAGACGTGGAATAGGAGCAAGCAACAATTATACATTTTACTTAATTGTGCTAACCTAGATTCAAACTCGAGACATTTGGCTCTGATACCATTTGAGTTGCATGCACCAACCGGTTCAATCCAAAAAATTAAGCTAATACGGAGAGGTGGGCAATTCACTTATATTCCAACACTAGGAAACTAGGTTAGGGGATCTATACAAAAGAAAGCAGTACACTTATGTTCTTCATAGGTTTGTCCAATTTGTCTTTTTCATTACATGGGAGATTGCTCTTTATTTTGATTTCAGGAGTCATGTTTCAAAGTTGCTTGGGTTCATGGTTTCAAAATAATTGTTCATTGACGGTGATAAATACTTGCACATTTTTATTTAAAAAAAAATTATTTCAAAAAAAAATACTTGCACATTTTCAAAATAGTTCATGTTTATTATTTCAAACTGTTTGTCAAGAGGTATTGCACATTTGCCATCATTTACAGTTTCGCTAGAAAAAATGTAAAAGGATGTAGGGTGATTAGAATAAATAATCATTTGGGTGACTTAGTAAGCATGGCCTTGTTCTGCTGTCCTTACTCAAATTCCGATCCTTCTTAATCTCTAGTCATTATCACAGGATAGTTGGACTCGGACAAACTATCTTGAAAAATAGAGGGTATGCGCATGGATATCTTTGATTCTCCAACTGTGACCTTTCATTGTGCTTCATGTTGATTGTTTACCATCTAGTTTTTTATAATGATATACCAAGCGAAGCTAGATGTCACGATTTGATTAACCGAAACTTTGCTTGCTCTTGCAACCCTTAAAGATTATGCTGATTTATCCTTCACTCCAAAAATCATTTCTAGTGACAAGATTTGTGTCTGTGCAGGCACTTACATATGCTGATTGTTCAAGTGCTCCTATCATCCACCTATTCACCCAGGTAAGGTTATTCTTGTGATAATTGCTAGCAGCTCATGTTAGATCAGTCAATCATATTTCAGTTCTAACTTTTTTTTAATAAAGGGCTTTTTAGTAAAGGACTTTATTAAAAGGGTAACACATTGCATGTTTTTTTTTCTGAAAATGCTTATGTATTACTATTGTCCACAAGGCCCAATTGTGAGCTGTGATGAGATAAATATGGTCCCAATAAAAAGAGTTCCAAAAACTTGTGGCATGTAGCTGATTAGACAGGCAGTCAGCTGCCTAGCCAAAGGGGATCTGAGGGAGCTAGTGATGTTGCCTGCAGAGAAACTCAGGGAAGCACCGGCGTCAGCTGGCGGGGTACTCGAGTGGAAGTCGCCCACCCGTTTGAGCAGCTGCCGCACAACCTGCTGCCTAGCACCGTCACTAGCCAATGCCACCCATCCGCTAAGGATAGTTCGTCTCTAACATCAGCTTTAATACCCCTTGCCTGTGAGGAACGGCGACATGAGCACGACAACAGGATCTTGGATGATAGGAGGAATGGGGAAAGGTTCCTGTTTCTTTTTTTTAATTACAAAAGTGCCTCTGCTTATAAGCAAGAGTCGACCCTTACAAGTGGGGTCCCCACACTCACCCATATACCAACTATCAAAGAACACGACACACTTAGCTACTGTTCCAGCACTTCACTTCCCTCTAGTTGACGCCGATGGTGTGCCTGCAGCTGCATGTGTAGCATGCATTGCAGGCAGTGAGTGGGATAAAATGACACAATGGAAGAAAGAAGACGCGCACAGTGGGAATGTATCCCAGGTGGATTGATTACTCCTGTTTTATAGCTTAGGGAAAATAGATCACTTACTCCCTTCAATCTTCTGTTATTGGAATGAGATTAACTAATGCATACTTGTATAGTTGCGAGTATTGCTTCTCTCTTCTTTTTCTTGAAGGGCTAATAGTGTCCCTGGTTTCATTCCTTTTGCATCCATGTTAGCAATATTCAAGGATAATACAGTACAAAAGTTTTATCCATTGCATATTGCTTATTTCTAATGAGACTACTGCCTAACTTTTGTTTCACCATGAAGATTATCAGATTCTGCCCTGACAACTTTTTTGAGGTTGAAGCCTTTGTCTCCTCTGCATTAGAGTTATTGTCTCGGTATCTTGGTGTGATACTTCAATGGTAATCTTGCTGCACTGTACTTTGTTTCAAACTTTCTTTCTGCATGTGCTTCATTTCAGATTTCCTTGAGGCAATGTAGCTAGTTTCAGAACCAATTGCTGATCTTCTAGTTAGAACCTTTTGTTCCTTAAATGCAATATTGTCATTGAGTTCTGTATTTGTGATCACTGCAGTAGGGGTGGGAGTTCTCAGAATCATTCAAGTAACACTTTGATTTCTGAGTTGTCTATTGCAAGTGAGACAATGGCTTGTCGAATCAAAGGAGAGGTAGTGATAGGTTATACTTCCTTTGATTATGTCTAGTGCAAATTAGCTTGAACTATATACTTTCATTCCTGGAATCTAATAGCTGGTCTCATGTAGCAGTATTTGTGGAAGCTGATGATGTTAGTGGTATCCACTTCACACCAATCATTTCAACAAGTGCCAACTAATTTATGCTTGTCAAATATTATATCCTTCCTCCAAAATATCTTGCCTTTCATGAGGAAATGTTTTAGAGGTACCTTCTGTGTCTTCTCAATTTCCTTGTTATTGTTGGAACATATTCACCTGTCTTGACCCACTAATATTTATGAAAAACTTTTGCCATTGTCCTTCTAAATATGCTGTTTTCTACCCTTGTAAAAGAATGAACCTATCTAGTTTTGCTAGCAACTAGTTGTAGTCCATTCAGTCCCTCCCTTAGTATGAAACATACATGTTTTTTTTTCTTAAATAGTGTGAAAATGAGCATATCTGTGTTGCCACCCCAGCCCCCAAAAGCCAAACAATCTGGCAAAAGGTCACTTAGAAAGCTGCAACTACTCTCTAAGCATTTGGAATATGATCCAGTTAGAACAAGTTGTCTGTGCTTTACTTATAAAAAATTAATAAAAATAGCAGTAAAAGGCTATGAAATTGAATTAATCACAATTTACCTATAAGTTAACCCACAGTTGATTTCGGCATGGTGTCCATTCTCCACTTCTAACACATATAGATGAGCAATGAGATGTCCTGCAATAATTTATAAGGCTCCACCATTTTTAGTGTTCCTTTAAAGTTTTGTACTCAAGGTTTGATTGGAACAAAACATTCAGTAAAGGGAATGTTATTTTTGGATGGCCTCTTGACTGCATACAATTGGGTCCATCCATAAGTTGCTGCCCTACCATTACCTAGAACTCCTAATGTCTAGCAAACGTTTAAAGTTGAAGGCTCAAAAGGGACCTATAAAAAAGTACTACCTAGAAAATTGGTTGATAAAAAATAGCTCTTATGAACATGAAACAATAACCTTTCATGAAGAATGATGATGCTTAAAGAATTGGTGCCCCCCCTTTTTCTTTGTAGAAAGAGCTGAATCGGATGGTGAGTGCATGAGTCCTAAAGTTGTCTTCGGTGCTATGGTTGGCCTAGTGGGATACTTCTATATAGAGTGCGATAAAAAGATCTCATTGCTTGAAAACAAGATTTCTGATTCCTACAAGCTGTTGACAAAGATACTACTTTTTTGCTTGGGAGAAGCCACTGCTCTTGCAAAACTTGTTCCTGAGATCGTTTATCAAAGTGAAAATGTAAGTAACAATGATGTGCTCCTTTGGGGCAGCTTCAGGCTGTGCGTACAGGTTATTCAGGGTTCACTTCGTAGTACCAACATACAGGTAGATAACTGCTTCACCTATTATTGGTACCCAGATGTCACTCTTTGCTATTCTTGGTTAGTTATGAAATTGTTTTCACTAAGCAGATGCACATGCTGGGTCTGCATGTACTGAGAAGCTATGCACAGAAGGAGCTAACTGAAGGTTCGGAAACAAAGATAGATTCTTTTGTGATGTTGCTTATGGAATTGCTGGGAGACTTGTTTTTGGTGATGCAGACTACGCTGAAGGTACTATATAGAATATATTATGAGATTGTCAAAATTTCTGCAAAATCGGATGGTATTATCTAACGAAGTTCTTACTCCAGGAATGTTCAAACAAAGAATCTGTCAGTGTCATTGATGAATGTTTGAAACTTCTTTTCCTCTTCCACACACTTGCACAATCAAAGAGATACCAACAAGATGCTACAACTCTTCTGCTGGAGGCCTTACTGATGATTTTCAATCTGTCCAGTGATACTGTTTCACAGGTAAATTTGATTTGCTTTTTTTATCTAATAATGTGATAGAAAATCTATTGTTCAGCTTTATTTTGTTGATCATTTTGTATAATATTCTTTTTCAGGAGCTTGCTGAAGTGAACACCATTTCCAGAAAGCTGTTCTCTCATTTTATTCAGATTCCGTCTGTGGCTATACAGATCAAAGATATAATGCTTTCTGCACCACCTGAGAGGAGAGTACAGCTGCAGGTATTGTTCCTTACTGTGTGTGGATTTTCTTTTTGAATGGAATCTGTATGTATTGCTAGTATGTGCATGTATCAATGGATATTGTTTTGTATTAAGCTTGACATTCATGATGATCTTAAGAGTTAGTGCCATCCATACTTAGAACATTGTTGCTGAGCTCCTATATTCATGATTCTACTTCCTTGATGCCCTGAGATAGTCAATAATCTTGCATATATGTAGGACATGGTCCGAGCTTCAGTTAGTCAAGGCCAGATAATGGTGCCAGCAGCTGTGAGTGCACACTCAGAACAGAATGTCCAGGATAATAGCAGTATAAACCCTGGGTCCACGGCTGAAGGTTCTGATTGTGTTGCAACTCACAGGAAGAATGAAAATGAAGTTGATGATGACTGGGATGACGACTGGGACGCTTTCCAATCTCTTCCTGCAAGTGCAAATGATGGTGTCGATTCTGGAGAAATCTCTCTTACAACTAGGTATAATGAACAGACCCCACAGGAAAATATTAGTCACGGTTCTAGTAGTGTGGATATTACAGCTGGTGCTATGGAAGACATAACTTGTGTAGACAAGGAACTTGAGGAGCCCTCCGATTTGCAATTCTCAAGTACTGAACAACAGGACAAACATGAATCACCAGGGTCATCCCACGAAGATTGTGATGAACTCGAAAGACTTCCATCTGTTGATTGCAAAGAGCAATTAGCTCATAATGAGACAGCAGATGAACTGCCGCAGGTTCATGAAGACATTGATCAAGTAATTGAAGATACCAAAGTTGTCTCTGCAGAAATTCATGGGATTGAAGTGGATGTCCATGATGACATTGTTGAAGATGATTCCCCAATAAATTCAAACAATCTGTCAAATATCACCGAGGATGACAATGCATCGAGGGTTGACAGCAAGTTTGTCAAGGATGACAATAGAGAAGAGTTGTCAGGTTCCTCTGATGCTGATGCACCAGATTTTAGTATGTCAGGAAATGTGATGAGCGAGAGCGGAGGAAATGACCAACTTAGGGGCTGATTGGTTCACGTACGAGTGGAGCCTAGCTCTTATCTGGGAGCCAGGTGTATGTGGAACAGGCTAGGTGTATATAGCACTGTCATGTTTGATTTCCTGTATCTACTTAGTCTGGCTTAGTGGCTAAGAAGAGATGTTATTTGGTTGCATCTCTCGAGATATATTGCATTAGATAAAAAGATATAAGGTTACTACCATGATTTTTATTTTGTACAAGTATATCATGTCTGAAGTTTGGAATGAAGGGAAAGTGAGGGAGAGGGAGAGGCTGGTGGGTGTGTGGGACGTGCTGACGAGTGGGGTTGGGTGGGTGTGTCGTGTGTGTGACACCTTTTTTTTTAACATGTGTGACACCGCATTGCTTGCATGCCACATGTTCTGTTGGACTGTTCGGGCGAACATCGCAAAACCTAGAAAGTGCAGAAAGTGATAAGCAGTTTTTTTTTTATTTTTTTTTTAGATTCAGATTATGCTTAGATGCTTATGATAACTGGGTTGGCACGACCGGGTCGTCACACTCCACCTCATCGTGGTACTGACCACCACACGGTAGTCTCATTCAACATCACCACCGCACTCCTTCCCTGTCACGCAGGAGCTCATGCTTCCTCTCCCCAGTCACGTAGGAGATCATGTTCCTTTTTGTCATCTTGTCGCACTTAGTTCTCCACTCTTGCAAACTTCCTCGCCTGATAGGACTGTTGCTGTAGCGTAGTATGGTAAGTGTAGTGCACGGCATGACATCCTAGCATTCTGCATCCTAGTGTGGCGACATGGGTGCGGCACTGCAACGATGATGCAACATAGCGGATGTCGGAGTTGTGTATTACACACAGGGAATCAGATGGGTAAGACATAAAACATAAATTTAGGTACGTGGTATCCTATGTCTAGTTTGGAGTATATCTTATTCTGGTATGCTTGAGTTACAAGGGACTGCTGATGACTAATTGTCTATGCAGTATAACCTAGAATGGTGCACCATCTCGACTGGGGGCTCTCTACCTCTCCTTATATAATGCGTGGGGGTAAGGTTACATGATTCTGATTGGTTTACAAACCTACAATCCACCTTCCTTTGGAGCAGCGAGGGTGGTGCACCTACCCTGTGCTTCCCTGCGTGTCTTTCAATTGCGAGGGATGTCTCCAACGCCTCCTCAGCCAACTGCGCAGACCAGGCCACCCCCATCGACTCATACAACGATGGTGCCCCTCTGATAGAGTTTTCAGAGAACCCAATCCCCGACCTCGGAATCGGCGTTGACGTTGGGATGCAGGGCCATCGTGGAGTGGCGGAGTTCATGGTTTCGAGATCCTGCATGGTCTCATCCAGCTGACGGTACAGCCACAATTCAGCAGCTTCAAGAACAATCTGGTACAACAATTCTTGCTAACTCTCTTAGCCTCGCTACCGGGAACAATATGGGTTCAACTTTCCCACTCTCAATCTCCCTTCGCTGAATGAAAACCCACTCACCTTCCCACCGAGGAAGACCCTCCTCGCTCTAGCTTCGTGGATTGTAACCACACTAGCCAAAGTGTTTCTGCACATAATCCAATCCGGGGCATGGCTGAGTGTAATGTTCCTAGCACTGGTGGAGAAGGACTCTACTACAACCTTTGTGTGGAGACTCCGAGCTCCACTACCCAAGCATCTAATCTTCAACATCATACTGATGCTCCTCAATCAACCAACGGTAAATGTGAATCGGCTCTGGCGCCAGCCGTTAAGGCGCCACAGGCGCGATGACTTCCTTCCTTTCCTGGAACTGTCGTGGTTCAGGCGGGAGCCTAGGCAGTTCTAAAATGAGTCATCTCGCCAAACTCATCTCTTCTACCAATGCGTAGGTAATCTTTGTTTCTGAAACTAGAAACTCCAATATTTTGGAATCGGCCATTAAAAATTGCTTCAATGTTGATGATGTTCATATTGTTCCGGCTCAAGGTCAATCAGGCGGCATGTGGCTTCTTGTCAAGAACGAAGTTGAAGTGGATGTCTTAGCCACCAGCAGAAATCTCTTCTTAGCAATTTGTAATCTTAGGCAGTCTAGGAAAACTTTTGGTATGGTGTGTATGTATGATGATCCTCACCACAAACGTACTGCTGCTATCTGGTCTGAAGTGCGGTCTTTTGTTGTAGCTCATTCGTACCTCCCAATCCTTTGCATGGATGATTTGAATAATATTATGAATGCCTATAAAAAGAAAGGTCCTACACTTGCTAATTTAAATCGTATTGCGGAATTTATTTTGTTGTCTTGTCAAGAACTGTGGGCTGTTTGATTTGGGCTTTAATGGACCAGCTTATACTTGGACTAACAAAAGATTTAGCACTAACCCGACTTATGAAAGGTTGGATAGATGTCTTGGAAATGCAGGTTGGTGTGCGACTTTCCCAAAGACAATGGTTTACCATTTACCTATGATGAAGAGTGATCGTGCTCCTATCCTGTTGGTGCTGGATTCCAATAGAGCTAATGTTAGAAGACCATTTCGCTTTGAAAACTGGTGGCTGCTTGAAGATGATTTCACCCAAGTTGCCAAAAATAGCTGGCTTAAATTTGCTAGCAGACCTTTCCACCAGAAAACTCACTATCTTGCCTCTGACCTCAAGATCTGGAGGAAAAATAAACCCAAGCTTTCTGACCAACTTTCTGCTATTGAAAACCAATTACTTTTCCATCAATCCAGACCTCCTGATCAGCAAAACCACTCTATTCAAAAAGAGCTTATTCACCAGCACCACGAAATACTAGCCAAAAATGATGCCTACCACCGTCAAAGATATAAGAAAAATTGGCCCACTGCTGGTGATCGTAACACTTCTTTTTTCCACCACTCCATCATCAAAAGAGCCAGAAGAAATATCATTACTCACCTCCAAAGGCCCGATGGAAGCTATGCTACCACTCAACAGCAGCTTGCTCAAACTGCTATGGATTACTTCAGAGAATTATTCAGCAGCCAAATTGTCAATTCACAACTAGATGAAGGCTCCATGGAGAATACTGCTGCCCAGGTAATCACTAATGACCCCTTTACTAACTGAAATGCAGGAAATACATGACATAGTGAAGAACATGAGAAATAATGCTGCTCCCGGACCGGATGGCCTAAACGCTGCTTTCTACAAAGCTACTTGGGCCTGGACAGGTAAAGATGTTTTAGACCTTATCAAGAATTTTTACAACACTGGTTATATGCCTCCTGACATTAATAATACTCACATTGCTCTAATCCCTAAGAATAACAATCCAGTTTCAACCAAGGATTATAGACCTATTAGTCTATGTAACATTATCTATAAAATCATTGCTAAATCCCTTGCAGACAGAATCAAACATCACTTACCCAATATTATTCATCCTTCTCAGAATGCTTTCATTCAAGGTAGGAATATTGCTACTAACATTATTATTGTCCAAGAGATTGTTCATTCTTTTTGCCTTAAATCTTGGAAACAAAAAGCTTTCCTACTTAAATTGGACTTAGCTAAGGCATTTGATAGAATTGAATGGAATTTCATTGTCAAGGCCAAAGATAAGGGTGGTCTTGGTATTAGAGACATTTACAAAATCAATGAAAGTCTCCTCGTCTATGTGGCTTGGAATATTGCCACTGACAACAATTCCTTTTTAACTAAAGTTCTCAAAGCTAAATACTTTCCTAATTGCTCTTTCTGGACTGTTACTAATGACTCAGTTAAATCCATTTTTTGGTCCTCTATCATGAAAATTAGACACTACTTGCATGAGAACTGCACCGTTCAAATTCATAATGGTTGCTCTAGCATTTGGTCCAGTCCTTGGCGCTCTATTTGGAATAAAATTCACGATCACATTAATTTACCTGTCACGGTTGATAATCTTCCTAACAAAATCTTTAATCGTTGGAACCCTCATAGCCAAACTTGGAATGCAGATCTGCTTCTATCGATTTCTGATGAACAGGCTACTAGAGAAATTACTATCTTCCAACTGTTCCCTCTGAGGAAAGCGACGTTCTACGTTGGAAACCTGCCAGAAAAGGTAATTGCACAGCTAAAGAAGCCTTTCACCTTCTAAATAATGATGATGATGACCAGGATAATGAAGCCCAAGGAGCCAGAAGCATTTCACCATAGGTTCTGCAGATAATGAAAAGAATCTGGAAGCACAAGACAATTTCTCCTTGCATCAAAACCTTCTGCTGGAGACTGATTAGAAGAGCTCTAGCAACAGGACAAAGAGCTGGGAGTCTATCTCCCAAAATCCAGAACGAATGCTCCCTTTACAATATGCCTGAAAATGATGCTCACATGTTTTTTCACTATGATTTTGCTAGGGTGGTCTGGTTCTCAGCCACGCCACCCATAATTACTTCTAACCTTCCGCAGGAACAAGACGGAGTGCAGGAAACTCTATCAGCCATCATCACCATGAATACAGGAGAAGAAGAGTTACCAAAAATAATAACACTTTGGTTTATTTGGAAAGCGAGAAATGATGCTTGCTTCAACAACAAAAAATGGTCTGTTTTGCAGGTACATCATTCAACAGCAGTGGAGATAACTACATCTATATCTGAACTTAATGCAGACAAACAAGGAAATGAACTCCAAGAAAGGAGAGAAAGGCGAACATTAGAAGATCTAGACCCAAATCATTTTAGAATCACATTACCTGCTTCTCTTTCAGGAACACGATGCTACACAGATGCTTCAATCACTCCTGACAACGACGAAAATCCTGTTAGACATGCTGGGCTGGGAATCTTGATTGTCAATGCATATGCAGGGACTCCCTCAACTATCTACATTAATGCGAAGATGATGAACTGTGGCTCTGTCATTATGGCTGAAGCTGCGGCTTTGGATCTGGCTGCCCAAATCCTCAAAAAGCTTGGCATACAACATCCAAGTGTACTAACAGATAATGAACAGCTGGCTATCTTCTTCAATGGTCAGAACTACCAAAATCCACCGAGATGGGAGATAAAACCTCACACCCAGTCCTTCATCAACTCTTGTCTCTCAAGGGGGAGAAAAGTCTACAAAATCTGCAGAAGCAACAATACTACAGCTCATCTCCTGGCAAACCAAGCACGACAATGTAGCAGACATAGTGCTGAATTTAATTGTACCAATTCTCAGCATGTAAACAACTGTCCTCTTAGGACAGCTCTTAACTCTGTACTGGGTGCTCATTTCACCCTCCTAGCAGTCTCATGCTGCTAATTAATAAAATTGTCTTCATTAAAAAAAAATTGCGAGGGATGCAAGTGAAAGTCACATGGCTTTTGACTATGAGAGATGCAAGTGAAATTTTTGCGAGGTGCCACCTCGTCCTAGCTTTGCAGGATCCCAATCTAGTTTTCGCTAATGCACTAGTTGAATTTTGCTTACACATAGACAGGGCAATTGTCCTAGGCATAGGGCTAGGTCATTGATCAAGTATGGTCTATGTTCTAACTCGATAGGTCTTTGTTATTGAGTAGTCTTTGGTAGGTCTGTGTTTGTACACCTCTTGAATGTAACAAAAGTTACCAATAAAGATATCACTTTATGATACTTTACCTCATGTTTAACGTGTGATCGATTTGTTATGTCTATTTTTATCTACTTAGTTGAAAGTTCATGCATTTTTCAAACTTGACCTAGTGGGTCTATTCGATAGGTGTGGCCATAAGATATTTTGCTTACACTTCATTTGAAGAGTTGGACCATCAAGTCCTTTTTTGTTCCAGTGGCTCCAATCTGGACTCCACCAGGCGAACGACTATTGCATTGCAGCTGGGCAACAATGACTATCATCCTTTGAGTTACTAGTAGGTAAAAGAGCGATGTTAATACCTTAGTACAAGTGCATGATTTGACAAACCCTGTATGTGGCATGTCATAAACTCTTCTTCCACACGAGCTACATACTTGTCCAATTTTATCGGCTTCATTTCCAATTTCCTGATATTTGAGCTTGTTTAGAATCCTCGGGAAATTTACTTTGTATTTAAGGACCAAAGGTTTTAGAGCTATATAATCAGCCTCGAAGGTCTCCCTCACTCTATGATGGCTGGACTAGTTGATTAGTCCAAGTATTGGACCATCCATCCCATGTATAAGGTGGTCCAGTGATTCACAACTTGTTAACTGCCATGGCTATAGGATCCGCTAGCTGCCCATCCCATAGAAAAGCCTAGTACCAAGTGTCGAGGAAGTTCTCCATCTACTCTTGTTGTGTATTTTATTCTTCACACCTCTGGCTTCTTGGCCTTAGTTCTTATCTTTTGATCTTGTTTTGATTGCTGCTGAGAACCACCATTGGCTAGCTTCTGTTGTTCGGCTAGCCCTTCTTGCCCTCGCACTTTAGCTGCTCTTCTAAGAACCACCTATTTAGCAAAGATGGGTTACATTGAAGCCATGGATCTAGTAGGTGTTGTTCATGATTTCACCAAACTTGCTCTTATTGTCCTGCTTCTACTTGCGTTTTCCGCCATGCCAACGAACTTGCCTTTGCACTGCGGTCCTTCCTCTTGGGGGAAGAGCCCCCCACCAGCTTGTTCATTGGTTCTTTGCTTGTATTTGCCCATGTTGGCATTGACATCATCTTGACCATCGGCATGTTTGTTAGCAATCTTGAACATCATTTCTGCACTAGTGATGCCCTTTTTCTTGATCTCCTGCATGAGGTCCTCGTTACTAACCTAGCTTATGAAAGCATGGGTGACACTATTTTTAGGGACATGATAGAGCTCATTTTTCCTTTGAGTGAAGTGCCTCATGTAGTCTCACAGGGTTCACCCTTCTCACGCCGGCAACCAGCGTGTTCCCACGTAGAACCGGGATTAGTATATGCACCTTCAAAGTGTCAAGTTGGCATTCTTTGATAGTGCCCTCTTCAAGGTGTCCGAGTCGGCCAAGAATATCAGGAGGTACTGGACCATGAAGTACGGATCTGAGGCACCGACCGACTTAATAGATAGTCGATAGTCCTCAAGCCAATTCTTCATGTTCGAGTTCTTGTCGTATTTCATGTTGTGGTAGGGCACCTAGAATCTCAAGGGCTTTTCCGCCAATCAAATTTGGCTTCCAAAGGTGAATGCACCAATCCATGGAGGTGAGTAGGCCTGTCTTGGTGGAGTCATGTCTTGAACATTCCTCTGGTGCCTTCTACCATTAATTAGGTGGCGAACTTGACTACTTGTCATACTGGTGCGGGGACCGAGGGGTGTTAGTCTTCTCCTTGTCCCTCCACTGACTCTCATCGTCATACTCATTGTTTGCATGCTTTCACGCCTCAACAGTGTCGGGAAGGTCTTTGTTTTTATTTTTCTTGTGAGAAGCATGAGAGTTCTTCTACACCAAGTTGGTGCTAGAACCTCTCTCATCATACACTTCCTTGCCTATGTCCTTTTCCCTCACATTCTCCCCAACACCAAGAGTAGCAATGAGGTTAGTCACTGTCACACCCATATTTTAAGAACAAAATAGGATGCATAAAGGACTTATATGTGCTCCAGAAACAGTCGCACATATAAGTAGACAAATCTCAAATGTACTATTACATTGTTTATTATATAGCGGAACGATAATAAATCACATAGTCTTATACAATAATAATATCAAGAAGTAAACAACGCTCTTGACGGAAGCTCCACACAGGGACACTATTGACTGCTTGACTTCAAACCTAATACTCATAGCGATAGTCCTCATTCCAATCATCATCATTAGCATAACCTGGGGTGTTGGGAAATTGCAAGAGTGAGCACATATCGTACTTAACAAGTATAACCAGGGGTTCATGAGGCTCAATTAGCTGACACTGGTTTGACTGCATTTAGCTTTTAATAGTGGATAGCATGTTCATAATTAAATAGCAAGTGCCAAGGTAACATAAATAATCCAATAATCTCATGATCAGTTGTACGCATAATTAACTCATAGCATAAACAATAATCAAATGAACATAATAACATAATAAGCTCATCATCTTAATGTAGATGTCTCCAAGGCCGCTCCTGACCGTGAGCTCAGCTAGTATACTAGTTTTTAACACTCTGCATAAGTTGTACATTTTTACCCATGAGTCATGATTTACCCTTTCGTCCGAGGTAGCTAGTCTCTTAACCCCCTTCCTAGGGAGGTCGCCAGGGATCACTATGAAGTCTTTCAAAAGTTCGTCTAACATGTTAGGGCCACAAGGTTTCCCGGGCGCGCAGATATAGATGCCCCCCTTTCAAATGGCACAATGACGCGCAGCCTATACACATAAGGACAGAGGCTCGCACTATACCCAAAACGGTTAAGCCCCTCTAGCGCCCTTTCGGGTAACCTCTAACAAAATAGAAAAGGTCTTCATACTGAGCTAAAGCTAGAGCCATTATAGCCCTCATAGTTGCACTGTTATCCCGGATGATCACGTACAGACAAGATCTCATATAGTTATTTGTCATCCTTTTATGTTCATTGCATAGCTATTAATTATCTTACAAGATCATGGATTATATTAAGCACTAGCACAACTACACCAAATACATATCAAGTAGGTAGCAAGGAATCCAGGTAACAATCATTTATGATTTTGCTAAGGTCGACAAGGTGGAATCATGCATATGATATATATGTGTATTTATAAGTGTATAAGTAACAAGGATGATCCCAAGTTATACTTGACTTGATCAAAGCTCTCCTGAGCCTGCTGGTCTTCAAAGGCTTGGTCTTGCTCACCAACATACGGCTCACCATCTATTCCCAAACATCAATCAACAACACGCAATCCAAAGTAGACAATCATACATAAAGCAAACAAACTATAATTAGAACATTACACCAGCAGTGAGAAATCAAAGATAAAAATTTATAAAAATATTCTACGCAGTGCTACGATCAAACAAACGTAAAGTTCACGAAAATCGAAATTAAGACGTAGAAGTTATGAATTTTCTAAGATTTTCTATAGATAAGTAATTAATTAAATGCTACTGCGAAAATAAAAAGTTTTAAAACATAGAATAAATACTTCTAACATGTACAGCTCAGAAATACGGATCTAACGAAATTTGAATGGACAAAAACGGAGTTAAAATGAGCATGTTATAAGCAATTTAAATCTGGTAGCAAAACTGTTATTAAATAACAGAAAACGTATTTTGAACTCAACCGGCTAGAATACGCTTTCGCAGTTGGAAAACATATTTTACTCATGGCGTCTAGGGACTGCGGGTTAATTTGTAATATCTTCGTAGGATTCTTAATCAAAATTCGTAGCCGAAGGGGTATCTTTGATTCTCGGCCCTTGATCTCAAATCCGACGGTCCAAAAACTAGAAGGGGGCGCAGGCGGTGGCCGGCCGGCTGCCTGAGTCCCGGCGCGGCGGCGCCATGGCCGGAGGACGAGCTCCTCGCCGGCGTCCGCTGATTTCACCGTCCTGTGCACCAAAAGGAAAAGCGAGACCATGGGCGCGTGGAGGAGGAGAAGGCGAGCTCACCACGGGGTTCGGCTCAGCCTGGGAAGGAGCAGAGAGAGCGTGCGGGGTGGCGGCTCAGTTTCTAACTCGGCGAGATCCAAAGCTTCAGCGAGGCGGCTGCTAGGGCTTGATTTCGCGACTTAGATGCAAAAGGAGTTCGCTACGGAGCTTAGGAGCTTTATAGGTCGCTGGTTAAACGATTTGGCAGGGCATCCCGGTTTCCAGGGACTCGATTCGGTGACGGCGTTCACGGCCGAGTCCTACTCGCTTACGGCGAGAGGAGGGAGTCGGGCGCCGCCAAGTGAGATCCGCACGTCAGCCATAGAGAGAGAGAAGCGCGCGAGTTGGGCCACGGAGGAAAGATGGGCCGCGCGAGGCGGCTGGGCCTCGGCCACTGGCCTTGGCCGAGAGCAGGTATGTTCTCTCTTTTTTTCTTTTTAATTCTTTTCCAAAGCCTTTTCCAAATGAACTTTTGAGCAAAGAGTAAATAAAATATAAACAGAACAATCAGCACAAAAATAACTATGCTCCAGCATGAATGCAAAACCACGTTTCTAAACTTATGATGAATTTTAATTTCCATAAAATTATTTATTTGCTAGATTTCAAAATGCTCACAAAAATACTTAAATAAATCAAATTAATTCCTAATAATTAAAATCCAGATTTTGGGTGTTACAGTCACACTGAACTCTTACCTCCTGCGCTTTAGAGAAGTGGCAAAACTCGATCAAGTTGGGGCAGCTTAGTGATGATACCTCCATCCACAAACTTGTTAGGTAGCACACAACCATTGTTCTTGTAGTCATACTATAGATTAGTCATCGACCATTTTGTAGTCATAGGATTGCTCCATGACGTACAGCTCACTACTAGCATCAGCAATCTTAAACTTGGCCTCATGTGCATCCCACATATCTTTGCCTATAGGCAGGTCCATGTACACCTAGAACTACTCCATGATGTATAGCTCACTGCTAGCATCAGCAATCCTGAAATTGGCCTCATGTGCATCCCACATATCCTTGCCCATAGGCAGGTCCATGTACACCTGCAGCATGCTCTCTACTATTATACTGATAAGAGGTCCCTTGAACAAGTTATCTGTTTGACTAAACATGCTCTCTTCCTTAGTAGAAAGAGGAGGTTCAATGCGCTTTCCCTTAATCACATGCTCACAATGTATAGTAGTAAACCACAACATGTAGCGCGCACGCCATGTCTTGTAGTTGGCACCACCATCTTGCAGAGTGTGTGGTTTAAGTGACGCAGCAAATCTAGCAGCCAAAAAAGGCCTATCAACTTTTTGGATTGTTGAAGATTTAGTCATTTTACGACATTCTTTACTCCATAAATGCGACATGACACATACTAACATGATCAAATTAAATATCACAGATGCAGATCCATTGCCAAACCAAGTTGAAGAGGACCCTAAACACAATATCATAGTAAACATTGCCATATGCACTAGAGATGAGTTTAGTTTGTACCCTTGAGTGGATCCCGAGCCGAAGGCAAGGGAAACACTGTTAGCAACACCATCATCACTCTAGGTCTAGGTCATGTTGGCCTTGCTTAAAGTAGCCGGTCTATAGTCGACGTAGGCAGAGGTATATGGCGGAGTCCTGTGAGAGGTCGGTCATCGACACAGTCATTCGCTCAGGGAAGAACGTAGCCACCATATCGAACAGGAGCAGTCACATAGATGTGCTCCCCAAAAACTTACCTACCCATGTAGGTACACTAGCGGATGGAGCTTTAGAGGCCTGCTAAAAGGACCTTGATGTCGCCTAGGAGGCCTAGAGGGGGGTGAATAGGCCTGCAAAAATTCTGCTCAAACAGAAATTAAAACTTAGGGCGACACTGTCTCCCTCTGAGGGCGGCACTGCCTTCCTACAACCATGAGTCCAACATAGCCCAAACTTGGTGAAGATGTACTAGATATATCTATTGACAAATCTGCAAAGTTTCAACTCAAAACTCTATCAGATTAAAGGGTGGCACTGCCGGCCTTAGAAGGCGGCACTGACGCCCTACAGAGGAGGAACTTAGTACAATTCAAAATTCAACCAAGGAAAGTTAGATCAGATAAATTTCTTAGCTTTCTACAAGTATGTTAGTCACTGAATAACAGATATACGCAGTAGAACAAGTACCACCAAGTAGATTGGCCACAATCCCTATAATCACCTCAACAACAATAGTAATGCAAGAATGTAAATCACCACACGATTTTTATCCTGTGGTTCGGTGTCGCCACTAAGGCTAGCATAAGTCCACGTTGTTGAGGTGTGCACACAAGGACCAGCTCGCCACCAAGGCTTGCCCTTCCCTCATTCTCCAAACAAGAGTGTTACCTCTTGAAGGAGGGATGATTTCACTAGCTGTAATAGAGGCTTACAAACTATTCCCGCTGCTCACCACAAGCACGGGAGCTCGCTGGGCGACGCCTAGCCGTCTAGAAGGCTTCACCTCCAAGAGTAACAAATGCACAATGAAGATTGACGAAGCCATTTCATATATTGGCTTGACACTCAATACTCACTTCAATCTTTATCTTCATACTTCTAGCTTGATCAAACCTAGTTCACTATCAAGCTCTTCTTGTTCATGAAAAGCAAGCCATTATAGAGACCAATCCAAGAACATCAACTCATGTCTCTTTTGTCATTTGCTAAATATGCTTGTTTTCTCATGATGCTATGATATCCCACAACATAGAAGCCATTTCATATATTCCATTTGCATTGTTGTCTTTTGCTTGAGCTACATTGTTTCCATAATCCTCCAATACAACAATACATAATTTGGCCTTCATTTTAACACTATGTGGCATATCATCAAGTCTGCCTACTTGTTGAGCCTTGAATATACTTATTAATACACAATCCACAAGTATATGCAATAGACTCAATATCCTGTTCAACACTTAGCAAACTTATTAGATCTTTAATCATGTTGTCATTCAATTCACCAAAACCCATAAAGTGCTAGATGCACTTTCACCTGCTCATCGATGTAGTTGTTCGCTTAGGGAAGAATGTAGCCACTGTATCGAATAGGAGCAGTTGCGTAGATGTGCTCCCAAAAAACTTGATCGCCTACCTACCCATGTGGGAATGCTAGCAAAGTTTCGGAGGCCTGCTCGCCTAAGCCCCTTGTGCGCGAAAGGAGCTCAAGCCAAAGATCATAGAGAGCAGCTCAAGCACAAGAATAGTGGAGTGAGGAAGAGGATGAAGCTCTAGCTTCTAGTAGAAGAAGAAGGGGAGCACGTGCCGCATTTAAACAACCTCAGCTCAAGGGGGATAAACAGGGGCATCATAGTCATTTCGCATCTACCCTGTTATTGGGTCAGGCGCACACGGTTTTACCCATTTACCCTTTTGCTTCCGTTTTGTTGAGCTCCAAAAGGTGGCCCAACATCTTCATGTCTGGCCAAGGTTGGGCACGTGTAGTGCGCGTGCATGGTGCCCCAACTCATCCTCTCACATTGTACAGGAGCACTAACTAGCTCCCTATTTAAGTTAATCACCTTTTTGGTGAATGTACCATGTGGTACTAATCTCACTCCAACTCAGCACTTATTGTGGGCTTTGGAATTCCTTTGATTAATTGCTAGACTAACCATGAGCCAAACCCAATTAATCCAACATATTTAGACAGCGTCAATTTTGTTGACCTACATGTAAAAAACAATAATAATAATAACAACAATAATAACAATAACAATAATAACAATAACAATAATAACAATAATAATAATAACAATAATAATAATAACAATAATAATAATAACAATAACAACAATAATAATAACAATAATAACAACAATAATAACAACAATAATAACAACAATAACAACAACAATAACAACAACAATAACAATAATAATAATAATAATAATAATAACAACAACAACAACAATAGTAATAATAACAACAACAACAATAATAGTAATAGTAATAATAATAATAATAATAATAATAATAATAATAATAATAATAATAATAATAATAATAATAATAATAATAATAATAATAATAATAATAATAATAATAATAATAATAATAATAATAATAATAATAATAATAATAATAATAATAATAATAATAATAATAATAATAATAATAATAATAATAATAATAATAATAATAATAATAATAATAATAATAATAATAAGAAGAAGAAGAAGAAGTGTACTACAAACTTGGTTCATCGTGCGTGTCATGGATAAGTGGTGGTAATGGGGCGAAGATTATATTGAAGATCTGGAATTCAGGATGTAAAAGATCTAAATCATATATGACGTACGTAGTGTGTATCACTGTATATACCTTGCAGGATACACACTGATCAATCTGGTTATTACATATTTATAATTAAGCTAGGCGATGATGACATGATATCAGCCGTACGGAATGGAGCCGAAGATTAAGATGATAAGCTATCGCCATCACACCATGCAGTTTTCTATATGCTATTGTCAACTCTTGTAAGGAAGCCCAAGCAACTTTCTACTCTATATATCTGCTGTTTATGTAATCACCGGTTAATATAGTTTATTAGGACAATAGCTAATTGATCACGTATCTCGAGTGTTTATCTAATGAATGCACGGGAACACATGTTGCCACATGCCCAATGACAGAAACCATGTGATGGAGCATGTGGGGTTCCAATCAGCAACGGTATGATCGATGAACTATCATATCAAACTATCAAAGGCATAGTACAACTTGAACTGCTTGACCACTGATCCTCAAGAGAATCGATCCATTTGAACCAGTTTATTCCTGGTGAAACAGTGTTTAGTTTTACCATTATTTGATCACATCAGGCCCTTGTTTGATTGTGTTTGTTACGAGTTGCTTGAGTTTATGCATGTTTTTTCCTTGTGAATTAATTATTTTTTCCTGTATCTATGCATGCATATATCTATAAAGATATATCAATGCTTTTTCTACGTGTAATTCCAAAATTTGTACGTAGGTGTGATATTAAAATAATGTCCCTGATAAGTGATAACTATATGTATATCAAATTTGTTAATGTCCCACATATAATAAGGTGTTGTCATGTGTGGCGATGACTCAAATGCAACCGACCATATTTATACAGAGACCAGGTGCATCTGCATCAGTTAGCAGGGCATCATACGCTACGATTAAGGCCTTGTTTAGTTCGCAAAATTTTTCAAGATTTCCCGTCACATCGAATCTTGCGGCACATGCATGGAGCATTAAATATACATGAAAACAAAAACTATTTGCACAGTTCATCTGTAAACCGCGAGATGAATCTTTTGAGTCTAGTTACTCTATAATTGGACAATGTTTGTCAAATAAAAACGAAAGTGCTACAATGCCGTTTTTCACCAGTTTTTGCGAACTGAACAAGGCTTAAACTAAGGTGTTGCCTTGTCGATCCTGGAGACTGCCAACCATAAATATATACGACCTACGACTTAGCAAAAAATTGTCCTAGCCGTACGAACCTTTATGCTGCACGAACCGTACACATCTCTTGTACTCTGGCAGATATATGTGACGCCAATTTCCTCAGTTTTTTTTTGATAATCCAATTTCCTCAGTTGAGTCAGTTCCACACAGTGAACTTCCCCGCTTGCGCATTGGTTTTTTTTTTTAAAAAAATGGCGCATTAGTTTACTGTTACTTTGACATAGTTGAAACGTTTATTACACTAGTACACAGAGGTACTATACAGGCGGTTCTAAACCGCTTTTTACAGGCGGTTTGGCGAACCGCCTGTGTTTGGTGGCCTGTGGAAATAAATTTTTCCACAGACGGGTAACTGAGAACCGCCTGTGGAAAAGCATTTCTACAGGCGGTTCAGTTATGTCATCTGCCTGTAGAAATTTTTTGGTAAAAAATATGAAATCGGTTTTTAAAAATAAGAAAAAAAAAAGATTTTAATCCAGGGAAGTCGCGCATATTTTCGCGTAAAATCGTGTGCTACGCGGTCGGTGGGATTCGAACCTGAGACCTCACCCTCGCGCGTACTCTCCTTTGCCACTCCACCTATCTCACTTATGTTTGTAATAGAGTTTAGTTCCCCACATACTATCATAAACCAAGCATAAATTAATTATTTGAGGCCCTAAAGGGATTCAAATGGAAAAGTCGTCAACTACAAAGTTTTACAACTTTTTAAGACCTACAACTTTTATATTGGTAGTTCCTTCATCCGAGGTCATTTACAAAATTTGAATTTCAAATTTGAGAAATTCAAACGTAGTTTTCGATGACAAGATGATTTCAAATGAAAAAATTATCAACTACAAAGTTTCATAACTTTTCAAGATCTACAACTTTTATTTTGACGGTTTTTTCAAACGAGGTCATTTGAAAAGCTCAAAAAAAATCAAGTTTAAATTATTTCTACAGGCAGATTTCTTAAGAAACCTCATGTAGAAATCATATTTCTATAGGCGGTTTCTTAAGAAATCAGCCTGTAGAAATACATGATTTCTACAGGCGGTTTCTTAAGAAATCCGCCTGTAAAAATTGATTTTCACAGGCGGTTTTATAATCGGGTAAGTCTCATTTTTTCCACAGGCGTTTTTTAATTAAAACCGCCCGTAAAAATTATGTTCCACCGCTGGCTTTGAGCACTTTTGTACTAGTGTTAACAATACGGTGCAGCATTCAGCATTGACTCGCTCATTCTTTAAACAGAAGTGTTGGAAATTTAGGTATAATTTCAACTTAATTAAATAAATAAAAAAGAACGTACTAGTATGTAATACTCTAAAAGAATACTAGATAATTTAAACAACGTCAACAACATCATGTAATTAGAAGATATATTTCAAAGAAACAGTAGACCGGATGACGACGCATGTACTGAATTAGCGGAGCGATGTTGTTGATGATAACAATAGCGAGGAGTCGAGGACAGATCGGCAATGGAGACTTATTGGTCAACGGGGTTTGAGACGTATTCCCTCTCTGCACGCTTCGACTTTTTTTATATATCTACATATAATAATATATCTACATATACAGGATTAAAATAAATTCAAAATGACTTATAATTTAAAATGATGAGAGTAAAAAGAAAATAAGGTCATTGTCGTTCCGCTGATACCAGTCTCACCCTACTCACACATCCGTGTTCAAACGAATCAACCTCCACTTCGAGCTAACACATCTGCTTCCTACCGATTTCTGTATGAATACCAGATCCATGGGTCTACATGCAATACGAAATCCTTAGGCCTTGTTTGGATGTAGTCGGATTTGCATCAATCCACATGTATTGGTGTGGATTGGAGTAGAACTTAAACTAAATTCCACCCCAATCGACTCCAACACATGTGGATTGAGGTGAATCCGACAACATCCAAACAAAGCCTTACCGAGGTTCTGTCAAAAAATAATCATGGCCCCGATGCAATACATGGGCATATATCTTGTAATAATAATAATAATGCTTACAAGCTAAGCAGGGATTGTTCGAATACGGTGGCATCAGGTGTGGTTTTCTGAAGAAAAAAAGATATATGTCTATTTTGAAAAACGAGAAAAAAAATTATAAGTAATCTTGAGGCTAGTATCGTGCATCTTACTGATTGCAAATTTAAACATCTTTCCGAACTTTTTATAATCCTTATTCACCATAGTGGCTATTGTTGATAAAAAAGGATAATGTACACTTCTTTATCACTAAATTAAAATATAAATTCACGAGTTTCCAGTTTAAATTAGAATGGTATATTTAATCATCTTTTCAATGTAAACATCATGGCTTTTGTCTGATTTTGCAGTCGAATCGACCTTCACTGCCGATTGCTTTCAACTGACAGTGATAACCCTTCACTGGTGGTTCGTGGCTTCAGCCGACAGTAATAGGCTATCTAATAGTGATATTGGGGTCATCATTGGAGGTTATTGGCTTGATGGAATCACTATCAGTTTAGGACATGATCCGATAGTGATAGGCTACACGAAAAACTTCATAATTTTTCATATGATGTTTGATAAAAGTGAACTTTATACCAAAATTATATTACTCGAACATTTTTTTTAGTTCACAACTATTTTATCTGAAGTCATTTTGATGCCAAAATATGCATCACAAGATTTTATAGAGCTAATACCAAAGGAACGAGTGTGTAGTGTATTAGTAGGAATGGAGAATTACGTTTCGGAAGAAGAAATGACCAAAACAAAAGATGTATATCTTAAAAAGTTATGCAACTTTATAGTTGACAACTTTTTCATTTGAAATCATCTATCCAATAAAATTATGTTTGCATTTCTCACATTTAAATTTTGATTTTTTTACATGACCTATGGTGGAGAAACGACCAAAGCAAAAGTTGTATATCTAGAAAAGTTGTGCAACTATGTACTCGACAACTTTTCATTTGAAATCAAATCGATTCAAGGAAAATTACATTTGAATTTTGGCCATCACATATGAAATGTGAATTTTTTAGATGATCTCGGATAGAGAAATGACCAAAACAAAAGTTGTATATCTCGAAAAGTTATAAAAATTTATAATTAAAAACTTTTCCATTTTAAATCATCTATTCATTCAAAATTACATTTAAATTTCTTATATTTGAAATTCAAATTCTTTAGATGACCTTGGATGGAGACATGATGAAAACCAAAGTTATAAAATTTTATAGTAAAAAATCTTTTCATTTGAGTTTATTTAGGGTCCCAAATACTCATTTCAAAACTAAACAAACATAAAATTGAGAGGACGAATATTCCAAATGGACACTAGTGTTTTATGTGTAAAGTGGTTAAAGGACGAATGCATTAAGATTGAGGTTGTGGGTTTAAGCGTGGGTGGCCAAAAAGCGCACGTTTTTTGTGCCAAAAATCACGTGACTTGTGACTTATGACCATGTGGGTAGTTCATTAGAACAGGCCACGTAAATAAAAATATTTTGCAATTTTTACTTGCTGATTTTGGTTTTTGAGAAAACCTTATCTCTGCCGGTCCCACTACTGGTTGAAGAAGCCTGTAATGATAAAGGGTTTTGAACCGACGCTAGTGAAGACCAGTTCTAGCATAGTAATGGTAGAGGTTGGGACTTCGGCCATGCCGTTCTGTCCGTTCCTCTTGTGTGCCACTTTGAACCATGATCCCTAGGTATGTGAGGCATGTCACATAGTGTCGATCTGGAATAACAAGTCTTTGGGTCGGCACAGGCATGACCCATAGAAGGTCGGCAGGCCTTGCCTACATGCCATGTTGGCCTATGCAGCATGACCCTTAAAATATCTTTGCTTGTTTTATTCATTCGCTAGTCATATAGAAAAAATATATTTTGTTTGTATATATTTTCTTAAATTTTTTTTATCAAGTTTCATACATAATTCATTCTACAATTGGGTAAGAGGTATAGAAAATTACATTGCGTTCGTGCTTTACCATTTCTGTGTTGTCTTGGCCCAAAAACAACCCAAAATATGGGTTGTGCCGTGCTGCACAATATATTGAGATTCTAGACACTGCACGTTCTCATGTTCATGTTGTGCCAATATAGTCCAAATTTTTTCATGTTGTGTCATGCTTTAGGCTACTAAAAGGTTGTGACATGTTCCACCCTCGAATGGTGTGGTTTGAGCTCTACCTTATGGCCCATTTTGCAGTGGTGACAAAGATGGCACATCGTGGTTTAATGTTGGACTAGGACAAAACAATGTTCCTAAAGAAGAACCCCTACCCACCCTCACCCCCCATCCCGCCCCCATAAAATTATCTCTAGATTACTAGATGCGGGTGAATAACCTAATTAAAAAGTCTTGTAAATATATATACAACACTAGATAAGCAAACTGAGTTAGATAACAAGGAGGCACTAACAAGCACTACCTTTAGGTAGTCTTGCGAGCCTAGGGTGAACAACTACATAACCTAGTGATCATCAATATAGTAAAGCAACTAAGGTTGTCACTAGAAATGTAAGACATGCTAAACGTACAAGCACCCTAGCACAAGAACTACTTGCTCTAAGAAATGTAACAACACAAATCTAAAGCTTAAGTGTAGATAGAACGAACAACACAAGAGGATAAACACAAGACATATATCCGCATGCTTTGATGGCTTACCTGCCACCTATGCGTTCTCGCTGAGCTGAGTCCAACGATCTCAGCGCTCCTCTACTATATCAGTGATTCCTCAAGATTGTCTCCAACGTAAGCACACGTGTATGAGCTAGCTCGATGGAGAGGTACTATCCAACAGCCCGTATCTACTATATTGTTGCTCTTGGCTTCTCCTATGGGGGAATGAGCACAAGAGCCCCTAACAATTGAACTCACCTCACAATGGGTGCTTCATCACAGCTGATCCAAGTCATCTAGATGGCGACAACTACAGAGTAATAACAAATCCATAACCAAGATGCTAACTCTCAAATCAAATGGACTAGATCAACACTAATCTCACCTAAATACAATCTCAACTAAGAAAATGTGAGTGGAGAGGTTTCTTGAGCTCTAAGGGTGGGCAAGTCACTAGGAGTGCCAACAAGAGTGCTTACATATCCATGCGCACTACCTATTTATTATAAGCCTACTCAAGAAACTAGGTATTACCCTCTTTGCAGGCTTTCTGCATAGAGTAAATTACACTCACCATACAACAAGTATCTAAGTGGGTGCATGTTAGTCCAACATCTTGTAATTTGTCCAATCTAATACAACAACAATATAGGTGGGTGCATATTGATACACAATCTTCTCATAAGTTTAATTTGATACAAGAACTTGCTTATTCGTGCATATACGGTCCAAGTATTGTAATGACGCATCTATGTACACTCTGAATCACTGTCATTGCAAGTTATAGACCCTAGCATGCTCATCTCATCCATCAATCAGCTTGAATCGTTTACTATACAATATCATTTATGAATCTGGCCAAATATAAAAGGTGTCATTGATTTCATAAAAATGAAAAATTTCAAACCGATCATTTTTCTTTTTATACCATAATATTGTTTTAATCCCAAACTATTGTCATTCATAGCTGGCTTGAACTGATACATGGGTTGTCCATCTCATAAGAATCAGGGATCGAGAGGTTTTTTCAAAAACGAGAATCAATAAAATTTGGTTTTGGTTTTTTTTGGGTTGGTTCTACCTATAACCGAACTAAGCAAGTTCTTATATAGGTTTACCAAGCTAAGAAAAAAAGAAAATAAAAAGTGGTTGCCACCGTTTAAAGGATGTAGTAGACACAAAACAATAAGATGATGTAATAGGAAAGACCTAGAGAGGGAGAGGTTAATTGACTTGTAAAAACTTAAAACTCAATTTAGCGGATTTAGGACCCACAAAATTTAGCGAAAGTTTTAGAAGGATAAGTAGTGAGCATTTGATTCCTTATAAGCTTACCACTTTGTGTTAATGGTATGCCTTTTCCTATACTAAAATTTAAAATAGAAATTGAATGTAACCCTTTATTTGGCCAAAGTCTGAGAAATGTTATCATAATATAGTAAATAATTCAAGTTGAGTGATGGACGAGATGAGCGTGCTAGGGTGTGTAGCTTTCGATGATAAGAATTTAGAGTGTACAAAGACACTGCTTGGAATATACACACATCGATGAACTAAATTTTTACTTCAAATTAAACAGATTAGAAGATGTTGGACCAATAAGCACCCACCTAGATAGTTGTCGTATTAAATTGGACAAATTAGAAGATATTGGACTAACATGCACCCACTTAATTAGTTGTTGTATGGTGAATGCAATTTACTCTTCAGCATACTCACAAGAGATCTTCGGAAGTACCACTAGAGTTCTCCCAGCAGTTACTGACATATGTCAGAACTAGTCGTTAGATTTCTCTAAGTTTGTTTACTAGATTTCTCTAAGTTCTGGCTAGTCTTTATGGATGGGGATGGTACCCCAAATGTATACCCACGGTTTTTCTCTAGTCTAACTTAATAAACTAAATAAATAATTTCTTTCCCTATTTCTTATTTTGTTTATTAAGTTAGACTAATTAAAGAAGAACCACGGATATCCGTTTGGAGCACCATCCCATCGTTACTAGTCTTCTCTGGTGATTATCATACAAATATGTGGAAAAATTCAATGAAACGAAAAAAATTAAGAAAATATAGTAAGAAAACTCAAAACTGTCCCAAATTTTGAAATTAGAATGTAATTATTGTAGCTAGGCCCCTGAAAAAATGAGGCCAAAAAACAAAAAAAAATTTGTTGAGGCCAAAATTGACCCTCGGCAAAGAAACCTTTACCCAGTGTCAGGTCATGGGACACTCGGCAAAGCATTTTTTAAAAAAATATAAAATAAAATAAATCTTTGTCGAGCACCAAATGGCGGGACACGGCAAAGACTAACGGCAGGTGGCAACCATCAGGTCGTCCACCTTTGTCAACGGCCTCAGTCTGTCGAGAGCCCAGCCCTTAGCAAAAGAAAATTTTGCCGACGGTTCACCTTTGCCGAGAGTCGGGCCCTTCGGCAAAGGCCGCTTTGACGAGGGTATTTCTTTGCCGAGTGCTTTATGATCTGGCACTCGGCAAAAATTGCTTTTGCTGAGTGCCCGAGAAAAAACACTTGGCAAAGCATTTGTGTGTAGTTGTGAGCTATCCACATTGTGTTATTTATATTTGACTATTTTGGGACGAAAAGAGAGTTCAATAGTTAGCTATTGTATCTTGCTTTACAAAATAGCAAGCTATCTATCCGGGAATTCTCATATGGTAAATATAGCATGTGCTGCTAGCCCTATGTCTCGCCGTACTATAAGGCTATTGAAACTTTCTATTTTTTTTGCGTGAGTTTCTATTTGAGAGATTGGCTAAGTCATAGATTTAGTCATCTATTTTTTCCAACTCTCTTTGATTTGCTTTAAGTAGGCCATTTTGTGGGCTGAGGATTGAAAACAAATGATCGCCACACGGCTTATGTGATGGTGGATCTCTGCCAAAAAATATATATCAATTATCAAAGGACGACAAGCTCTAGTTGTTAAAAGTACGTACATGCATGCGCCATACATATCATCGGCTATTTTAGTAATCAGTGAACATGAAAAATGGTTGAAAAATGAAACCTATTGAAAATAATAGGGCTAAACTCAGAAACAGTAAAAAACGTTATCATAGTATAGAAAACGAAAATGGTTCATACTGTATTTTTGTCCCGATCACTGTTACCCATGTAATCCTGGAAAACTAGAATTTCAATCATTCTTAAATTAAAGTATTATTGTTGACACCGTTTTTGGACACGTGTCCATAATCGGTAAAAGTATAGATCGGCAGGATAAGGCAGTGGTGTTTGGTCTGCAGGGAGAGTTGCCGATGGAGATGGTCGCCGATGGAAGGGTGAACGAACGTGATTAAGTCCATAAGTGGTGACATGTTTGTGCCGGTGGCTATGACAAGGAAATCTGCCGATGACAAGGGAGTATGCTGATGATATGGAGGGAGAGCCTGGAGGCTGCCGATCGGTTTGTGGAGTTGTTCGAGTTCGTCACGGAAGGATAGTTTTATGTTTTCCTTAGTTGTTTAAGTCATTTTGTATACGGATTCTGTGTAATTTAGAATTCGAGTTCTAGTCGTGTCTGATTGTAGCTCTTTGAGCAGGTATAAATATAGACCCTAGGGCCTTGTAATGATATCTGTCAATCAATCAAACACACGTTTTTACTCATATTCCAGCATCTACTTTTTCGACGACTTCGTCATACTTTTTCCTTTTCATTACGAGTTCTTAGGAATTCGTCGACTTAAGCTCGGCGCGTTCTCAAGTTCCGCGTGAGTACCTCTTAGCCGTGACATCCGGGCGCATCGCTGTTGTCAGGACTAAAGTATTCGAGTTACCACCTTTGCCGATAGTAAGGTCAAATCGGCTGGCACGCCTTAACGTTTGAATCGGGTAGTAGCCCTTTGTGTTTGCAGACCAGTTTTTGCACCAACACATCTTTTGGCACATCCAGTGGGACCGATTCAAGATCAAGATCAACATGTCGACTTCTGAGTTTGATCAAGAGAACGTCATCCCCGTGACGAAAGCCAATCTCAAGGATGAGCAGAAGCAAGCTATTGCTAAAGCCATGGAGAATTACAAGCAGCAATGCCTGAGGTCCTTCAGCATGAACAGGAGCGGTGAGGTGATTCAGAAGGACGCACTGCCGGCACCTCGGCAGGTTACTTTTGAGTCCAATCCTGGCAAACTTCAAGAGATGGTTGACAGCGCTATCAACCGTGCTTTGATCAACCAAGCTGGTGTACTGTCTAATACGGTTTTCAATGCCGTGGCAAGAACTTTCAAGAAAGGACAATTGCCACCAGATTATGTGGGCCCCACTTATCACCAGCCAAAGTCACCAGTCGTCACAGCTCCATCGGCTGCTACGGCCGCTGCGGGTATGGAGAATCCTGTTCCGCCAAGCACGTTGGGAGTCACCAATGGACAGTCTATGCCGATGACAACTAATCCACAGACTTCAGATGGGCAGATTAGACTTGCCACAGATCTGTTAGCATCGGCAATGACAGGGTTAACTCCTCCTCCCAACTGGTGGGGTTATGGCATGCCTCCAGAGTTAACGCCGGGTACATCGCAGACGACTGATATGAGAGGCAAGACTCCTATGGCATCGGCACCTCCTAATATGCCGATGAACCAGAGTCCCCAGTACACTACAACTACTACTGCAAGACCTTACACTGGGAATTCTCAAACTCCAATGTTCCAGATGCCTAACGCATCGGCAGACTCGATACTGGTGCAACAGAGGTCTATGGCTCAATCAGGGTATGTCAATTCAATGATGATGCCCAATTACCAGTCATTGGCAGGGCCTGTGCCGATGAACGTTAATAATGGATGGCTGGGGTAGCAAGTCTTTCCGCAAACACCCCAACAGAGTCACCAGGCTACAGGGTTCCAGCATGGACAGATCTATCCGGGGTTCCAAAATCAGGGGATCCCTAACCAGGCAATGATTAGCGGACAGCAGATTGGCGGGCAACAGCTTGGTGGTCCACAGGTTGGAGGCCAGATGATCAACCCAATGTTCCGTGCAGATCGTGCACCGAACAGACACGTGGAGGCTTACCAGCAGGCACCTGATCCGCAACCGCCCCATCGGCAAGATGCCGATGCATACTGGGCCGATAAGATTGCTGAAGTAATGAGAGACCAATACGGGATAAAACCCAAAGTCAATACTTACTCTTATCGGACACCGTATCCTCCTGCATACGACTTGATCCCGCTTCCACATCGGTACAAGGTACCGAATTTTACTAAATTTTCTGGGCAGGATGACACGTCGACCATGGAACACGTCAACAGGTTCATCATTCAATGCGGAGAAGCTGGTAACAGGGACGAGTTAAGGGTTCATCTATTTTCATCATCATTGTCTGGATCGGCTTTTACCTGGTTTATATCACTACCTCCCAACTCCGTGATTACTTGGGCCGATCTGGAAAAACAATTCCACAAATACTTCTTTTCTGGGGTCCATGAGAAGAAGATCACCGATTTGGTCAAATTAAGGCAGCGTAATGATGAATCGGTTGAGGGTTTTGTACAGAGGATACGGGAAGTCAAGAACAAGTGCTATAGTCTGGTTCTGGACGATCGGCAGCTAGCCGATTTGGCTTTCCAGGGGTTGTTGCCACACATCAGGGACAAATATGCATCTCAGGAGTTTGAAAGCTTGAGTCATCTGGTGCAAAGAATCTCTAATCAAGACATCAAGCCGTTTGAACCCAAGAGAGCATGGAACAAAAAGGTGTCGTTCGTTGATGAAGCAACAAGCTCGGATTCTGACGAGGAACCAGTCATCGGCTTGGCAGAGTGGGTGAAAAACAAGAAGCCGATGTCTTGTCCTTTTGGACATAAAGAACCAGAGAAATTTGCGTTTGACACCGCTAAAGCCGATAGGATATTCGACTTTCTGCTCCAGGAAGGTCAGATCAAACTGTCACCTAATCACGTGATCCCATCGGCTGAAGAATTGAAAAGGATGAAATATTGCAAGTGGCACAATGCAACTTCTCATGACACTAACGAGTGCAAGGTGTTCAGACAACAACTGCAATCGGCTATAGAATCTGGGAGAATCAAATTTGACAGCTCCAAGACCCAGAAGCCGATGAAGATTGACCAACATCCTTTCACAACGAACATGTTGGATGCTAAGGGAAAAGCCAAGGTCTTAACCTCAGAAGCAGCCGAAAGAAGTGCATCGGTGGATCCTCAGCATCAAGTCACTACTGCCGATGCGAAAGGAAGGGGCTTGGTCCAGGAAGGAACCAGCTCAGGAAGGCCTCCCCGATCTGGGATTGTAATAACTCACAGAAGGCCTCAGGTGACTTGGCAGCTATGAGAAGATCGGTACCAGCGCCAGCAAGAAGATTATCGTCGGGAAGAAGAAAGACGCCGACAGAAGTGGAATCGGCATAGGGATCACTGGAATTGTCCGTTCTTCATCCATTGCTGGGAGGAGAATATTAAGCTTCCTACTGTCAGAGATTGCCCTGAGTGCAACGGTTATGATCGATACGACAGGTCCGATCGGAACTATCGTGATAATGATCGGCGCTTCGATGGGCCGATTAGAAGGAGAGCATCCGTCCATGATCGGCTGGGGGGCAGACTCAGTGTGCACGACAGGCTTGGGGATCGTGTCCAATATTTTCCCAGGAACCAGGAAGAACTTGAGGAGATGGCTAATGCACGAGTTCCCGACGAATTCATATTTTGCAGGGATGCCAATACGCATCGGATGGGGTCAAGGGAGAATCATCGCCCAGTAGCAAAGCAGAAGCCGCTTCCTCTATGGTGTCCAGAGGGGTTGACCAAGACACAAAAAAGGAGGTTGCAGCGCGAAAGGCGAGAAGGGCTAGGCAAGGGCGAGAACTCTGGTCAGTCTGGAGATCAGCAGCAATCAGATCCCAAGGGGGAAGGTCCATCGGCAGATGTCAACATGGTCTTTATGTTGCCGATGGAGTTTCTTGCGCCATCCAGTGATAATGAGTTGGAATTTTCCGACCGAATAGCTCAATTGGCCCTGGATCTGATGACAGCTATCTTCGAGAAACCTGCCGATGATGAAAGACAACATCTCAAGGCTCTGTTTGTCAAAGGGAGGGTTGATGGGCAGCCGATGACCAAGATTCTAGTTGATGGTGGGGCTGCTATCAACATCATGCCGTATGCAGTATATCGGAAGCTTGGGAGAGGGGATCAGGATTTGACCAAGACCGATATGATGCTTAAAGACTTTGAAGGAAACGTGTCTCCAGTCAAGGGGGTAGTATGTGTAGAGTTGACCATCGGCAGCAAAACCTTGCCGACAACCTTCTTTGTGATCAGTGGAAAGGGCGCTTACAACCTGCTATTGGGAAGAGATTGGATTCACGCTAATTGTTGCATCCCGTCTACAATGCACCAATGCTTGGTTCAGTGGGTAGGAGACAATTGAGATTGTCCCGGGAGATTCTTCTTATGTCATTGCGTCAGCAGAGGCGGACACCTATGAGAGGACTAGGTGTATTTCGGGAGAAGTTTGGGAGAAAGATTTTCTCAAGGTTGCCGATTACGAGATTCTACCGATCCAAGCAGTCGGTTCTGACGAAGGTTTTTAATGGATAGGTTCGCCGATGATGGAAAGTTGGGCCAGGGATTCACATCGGCCGATGATCTAGTAGAAGTAGATATAGGTAGTGGTGATAAACCTAGACCCACTTTTATTAGTGCTAAGTTAGATTCTGGGTGTAAGCAACAGTTAACTGATTTGTTAAAGGAATATAAAGATTGCTTTGCTTGGGATTATACTGAGATGCCTGGTTTGGACCGATCAATTGTTGAACATCGGTTGCCTATCAAGTCTGGATTTCAGCCACATCAGCAGCCAGCTCGCCGATGTAATCCTAACATCCTACCTGATATTAAGGCCGAAATCACGAAACTTATTGAAGCTAAGTTTATTCGACAGTGTCGGTATGCCGAATGGATTTCCAATGTTGTTTCGGTCTACAAGAAGAACAGGAAGCTTCGGGTATGCATTGATTTCAGGAATCTCAATAAAGCTACGCCGATGGATGGATACCCAATGCCTGTTGCCGATCTGCTGGTTGACGCCGCGGCTGGACATCGGATCATTAGCTTTATGGATGGCAGTGCAGGATACAATCAAATATTCATGGCAGAAGAGGATATTCCAAAGACCGCGTTCAGGTGCCCTGGTCATGTTGGATTGTTTGAATGGATAGTTATGACCTTTGGCTTAAAGAATGCTGGTGCTACTTATCAAAGGGCCATGAATTTTATATTTCACGAGTTTATCGACAAGATAGTGGAAATTTATATTGATGATGTGGTGGTTAAGTCTGGAGACTTCACAAAACATCTTGCCGATCTGCGAAAGGTGTTGGAATGCACAAGCAAGCATGGTTTGAAAATGAATCCCAATAAGTGTGCATTTGGTGTATCGGCAGGACAATTTCTTGGTTTTATGGTGCATCAAAGGGGGATTGAGATAAGTCGAAGATCCATTGATGCCATCAATAAGATAGTGGCCCCTACCAACAAGACTGAGCTCCAGTCCTTGATCGGCATGGTAAATTTTATCAGAAGATTTATATCTAATTTGTCTGGTAAAATTCGTGCTTTCAGTCCTCTTCTTAAGTTAAAGGCCGATCAAGGGTTTGTTTGGGGAAAAGAACATCAGTTGGCTCTGGATGAAATCAAGAATTATTTAGTAAGTCCTCCAGTTCTAATTCCACCTCAGCAAGGAAAGCCCTTCAGGTTGTATTTGTCTACCGATGGGATAGTCATCGGTTCGGCTTTAATTCAGGAGTTTGAAGGGAAAGAGCGTGTAATTTATTATTTAAGCAGGAGGTTGATTGATGCTGAGACCAGGTATTCGGCTATCGAGAAACTGTGCTTATGCTTATATTTCTCTTGTATCAAGTTGAGGCACTACTTGTTGTCGGCCGAATGCACTATTATTTGCAAGGATGATGTAGTCCGATATATGCTGTCCATGCCGATTATGAGTGGCAGGATCGGCAAGTGGATTCTGGCACTGTCGGAGTTCGATCTGCGTTATGAATCGGCTAAGGCTGTTAAGGGGCAGATTATGGCCGATTTGGTAATTCAACATCGCGGCGCGGTGGAAACCCTGGGAATTGTACCTTGGACGCTGTTCTTTGATGGATCTACATGTGATCGGGGGGCAGGAATCGGCATAGTATTAATTTCCCCTCGGGGTAGGAAATATGAGTTTTCTCTGCCGATTGTGGCCACGTCGACAAATAATCAGGCTGAGTATCAAGCTTTGATAAAGGGATTGGAGTTATTGAGGGAGGTTTGTCGAAGTCTTCGGAGATTCTATGCTGGTTATAAATCAATTAGCTGGAAGCTATGAATGCCGAAGTGAAGTTCTCATAACTCATTACGAGCGAAGCATGCAATTATTGAAGGAATTCAAAGATTTCCGATTAGAGTATGTTCCTCGATTGCATAATGAAGAAGCCAATCGGTTGGCTCAACATGCCTCGGGATATCAGCCTATGATTGATGCAATATCGGCAATTGGTGCCGATGATTGGAGAAAAGAAATTGTTAATTATTTGAAAGATCCATCCAAGAAAGTTGAAAGGCAAGTTCGGTTTCAAGCCACCAAGTATGTGCTCCTCGAAGATGAATTGTACTACCGAACTATTGATGGGATTCTCCTCCGATGCTTGGGTGATGATGAAGCTAGAAGTTTGATGGGGGAAATCCATGAGGGGGTATGTGGAGCACATCAGTCGGCTTTCAAAATGAAGTGGATGATTAGAAGGAATGGATATTACTGGCCGACCATACTTGAAGATTGCTTCAAATATTTCAAAGGATGTCAAGGATGTCAAAAGTTTGGCAATGTTCAAAGGGCACCTGCATCGGCTATGAATCCTATTATCAAACCTTGGCCGTTCCGGGGATGGGCTATTGATTTGATCGGCCAGATTTATCCACCATCTAGCAAAGGGCATAAGTTTATTCTAGTTGCCACCGACTATTTCACTAAATAGGTTGAAGCTATTCCCTTGAAGAAAGTCACCTCGGCTAATATGATTGATTTTGTTAAGGAGCACATTATTTACCGATTTGGGATTCCTCAGACAATTACTACCGATCAAGGTACTATGTTTACATCAGGGGAGTTTGATGAATTCGCAATCGGTATGGGGATTAAAGTATTGAAGTCTTCTCCTTACTATGCTCAAGCCAATGGGCAGGCCGAGGCGTCCAACAAAGGAATTATTAAGCTTATTAAACGGAAGATTGAAGAAAATCCTAGAAGGTGGCACACGTTGTTAAATGAAGCTTTATGGTCCTATCGAATGGCTTGTCATGGATCGACCAAGGTTTCACCTTATCAGTTGGTGTATGGACATGATGCGGTATTGCCTTGGGAAGTTAAGGCTGGATCTAGGCGACTATCTTTTAAAGATCAATTGGCTGCCGATGACTATGCTACTTTGATGACAGACGAGTTGGATGATCTGGCAGGGCATCGGTTGAGGTCTTTGATGAGTATAGAAGAGAATAAGAAAAGAGTTGCCAGATGGTATGATAAGAAGGTAAAGGCTAAGGAATTTGCCGATGGAGATTTGGTATGGAAGTTAATCCTACCGATCGGGACTAAAAGTTCAAAGTTTGGCAAGTGGTCTCCTAATTGGGAAGGTCACTATCGGATAAATCGGTCGGCTCCTGGTAATGCCTTGTACATTTTAGAGACTCTCGAAGGAGTTGAATTTCCTAGAGCATTAAATGGCAAGTATTTAAAGAAGTACTACCCCAGCATATGGGTCGATGCATAGAAGTTTAAATGCCGATAACACTCCTATCGACTGGATTAAAATGTTTGGGGCAGGACTTAATGTTTCAAAAGATGCCGATAACAGTCCTATCGGCTAGACTGAACATCAAGAAAGCTGAAGAGCAGGAAGAGGCGAGTGTGTTGCTGATGAAGAGTTCACATACTTAGTAGCGCTTGGATGGCCGATATAGCGCGTAGGTGGATCTGGTCGGCTGCTTCTATCTCCTTGACATCTTCATCGGCAGAACCTTCTATTGGCTTCAATTTCTTCTTCAGCTGCAGTGCTTTGCGACCATGGGTGTTTCGCTCTTGCTCGAGGTGTTTGATGGTTTTCGGCAGTTGACTTTCTTCCTGTTGGGCTTGGGATAGGGCATCCTCCACTTGCTTGAGTTTTGCCAACAGGGCTTCTCGTTTTGCCGATAGGTCGGAGATCTTCTGCTTCAATGCATTGCCTGAGGATTTCAAAGTGCCGATGTTCTTGTGCTTCTCATCGGCTAAGAGTTTCTCTTTCATCATTTCCTCGGAGAGCTGAGTCTGAGCAGCTCTATCGGCAAGGCGCCGAGTGGCTCTCTGGTACTGCAGCTGGCGACTTTCTAGATGTGCAGCCTGGAAGAGGGTTTCTTCAGCATCGGCAGGAATCTGGCCTCTGAGGGTCTTGAATAGAACCTTGGCCTGGTCGGAGTCATTGACCAGTTGAGTTGTATCTTGATGAAGGATAGTCGATAGCTCTTCCAGCTTAGCCCTGATCTCTGCCGATACAATCCCAACTGCTCGGGAAGAACTTGCCTCTTCACCTTCGTCTTCGGAGATATCAATGGCGAAGGAAAATAGGCTGTCGGGGAGTCTTGTTCCTGAGAAAGAAAACGAGACAAAATGAGTCATTCCATGGTCAAAGCATCGGCAAATGATACTGGTGGAAGATTGGATGGCTTACTTGCTTCAAGGCAATCTCTCGCCTTTGACTTGAAGACGCCGATGGAGCCATGGGTTGGTCGGTCGGAATTGCCGATGGAACTACGTCAGTTGAAAGTTAACAGAGAGGGTTATAAGGCTGAAAAGGAACAAATTCATTAGCAATAATGTTATAAGAATGTGTTACCTTGAGGAGGTACAATGCTTGTCTGAATTGAAGAAACTACTGATGATATGATTGAACCTGCTGGGTCGGTAGTTTGTTCGCTCACATTGGCCGGTGTGTCTTCTGGTTGGGGTGCTTCTAGCTGAGGTTCTTCTTGCTGGGGTTCTTCCGCTTGTGGTGCTTCTTGCGGTTGAGGAGGAGATGGTACTTGCTGAGTCTCTGTTTCTGGAGGGGAAGGAGAAGATTCCACCGGAATAGGAGATACCGGAGGAGGAGAAGGAGTTACCACTTTCCGGCGCTTCGATTGCACCCTGGTACCTTTGGTGCCTTTTCTCTTCTGCTGGCTGGACTGGGGGGCATCGGCGTCTTTGCCTTTGATTCTTGCCGATGCACTGGTTTGTTGTTACAGAAAAAGGAATTTGTCAGTACCAATACAGCCGATGTCAAAGTGAGATCGGTATAGGTGAGAAGGTTTAGCAGTTACCTTAAAAGCCTGCGCTAGGGCAGAAGCGGCTACCGATGGCGATGTCTGAGTTCTCCTGGTGGTGACCTTCTTGAGGCGTATACCCCGATGCACGATAGCAGCCAGGGTAGGAGCTTTGTGGCCGATTGAGGAAACTGAACCTGATGCAAACAAGTCAATCGGCTTGCCACTCCTGCTGACCGACGGAGGAGTGTCATCGACCTGAAAAGTCACACAAAGGATCAGTTACCGATGGAAATAAGATTGAAAGAATTGAAACATCGGTTTGAAAGTACTTACGGCATCGCTGGGAACTTCGTATTCGGGGTCGATCATGCCGCGGTATGTGAGGGCCGATTTGCAGAATAGATGCTGCTTCCATTCTGCCCACCACTGCTTGTATGCCTGAGTGATAAAGGCGGCTGGGACCCACTCTGATAGGTCTACATCGGTATCGGCACTTGATGGCAGCTGGGCTACTCGAATCCATTCAAGAAGACTGGTGATGGTTTCCCTGGGCTTTATCACATCGGCGTAACAGAATGCAATCGGCAGCTGGCCGAAAGCTAATTGGCGAGCTAGTGCCGATGGATTATAGAACTCATAAGTCTGGGGAGATGTTTTCCCACTGCCAAAGAAATTCACCGGTATGGCTCTGGGGGTCACCAATGCCATCATTACTTCGTTGTCCTTGTCAAGAGCCTCGTCGAACGGGTTGAAAACTAGAGGAAACACGGTGTCTGGGTCATCATAAGCTAACCATGCTCGCTCGTCTCTGGTCAAACCTTCGTACAAGGATTGGAAGAATCGGCTAATCTGATCTGGATTACCCCCTGTACCTGGCAAAACTATGACAGCTTCACCGAAGTTTAAGGGAGGGCGTGTTGCCGATTCCTCTTCACCCAGCACATGGTTCTCGACTATGTCCCTTGGAAAACGCTGAGCGAAAAGATTAAACTCCAGACGCTTGTGTAGATGGAGATTGAGCCACATGTTAATGAACCACCAAGGGCCTCCCAAGTTGCCGATAGACTAACCAAGTAAGAGCTTCCTAGTTACTTGGTGAAGGAGGTGGTAGGCTGCTCCAAGCAGGTATCGGCCGAGAGGAAATCGGCCGCCGTTGGCCAGATTTTCTGCTGCTGCTAGATAAACAGAAGTTGGTCCTGCCGATCGGCCACAAAACACGAATTTGTCTAGCCACATGTTCAGGAAGCAGGTCTGCTCTTTTGCGTCAACAGGGCCTGTTTTGCGGTATTTCTGGATATACCCTCACCAGCCGCCGATGGTGCGGGTTTCTACCTTAGCACTGGGTTTAGTATCAAAGAAGTGGGTGCTATCGGCAGAAGATACATCCAGGCCAGTGAGCATGGCTACATCGGCAAGTGTAGGGGAAGCAGGGCCATGGCCAAAGACGAAGGCATTGAGGGTGTCTGACCAAAAGTATGATGCGGCTATCAACAGTGATTCATTCCTATGCATATCGGCAATGGACAACCTAATGCACTGGTCTAGCTTTCTCTCACCCCACTAAACTTCATTAGAATTGCTGACCCTCAAGAACCAATCCTTCCACCTCACGATGGGGCTGGGCCAGGAACGAAAAGCATCCTTCCACAGATCCAAAGAAAAATTCTCTGCTCTAAAAGGGATCCTGTTGGTTTCTGCATTTATGAGGTCGGTTGGATCTGGATCCCCTAGCGGGCCAAGACATTGGAGGTGTGGTTGATCGGTGGGGATGACGATTTTGTTAGCCAATTCCTAGTGTTTTGGAGGTAGAAAGGAAAAATACAAAGGAGAAAGAAAATGCTTGGTAAGATTGCGAATGAACAGGGATGCGAGAAAAAGTACAAAGGATGGTGCGAAGAACTGACCTTAGGAATGATGAAGTTGACGGCCATCTTGTCACGAGGGAGATGAACGAGGGCTTCGGAGTTGGTGAAGAAGGGACTTCGTCGAAGGTCTTGGAGCTTTTGGAACAGCGCCGCCGCCGGAAAGGTGAGGTTGAAGCTATGGAATGATGTGATGGGGAAGGAGTACCCGAGAAGGAACTATTTATAGGACAAAACGGGCAAGGGCAAATCTGACTTATCTCCTTGCCGCATCCGCAAAATCTGAGGGTACTCAGGTAGATATGGTAACTGTTCGCACGGTAATCAAGGGATTGTGCAGGTGATTTGACAGGAAGCGGTCGTTATCCAGAGATATTTTACTGTGCGGGATCTCCTGGTCGATCCATCAGCAGTGCCTGGTAACGGTCATATTGCCGATGGGGGAGAAATGTGGAGATAGCCGTTTGGAAAGATAAGATACAGGTGTCCTGGTCAGTATATCGGTAAGTCCCCTGTAACGGTAATATTGCCGATACACGACTCAGATGGAAGTGTCCGTTTAGGGAAGTTGAGGATTTCGAGGGATCTACGGAAGGATAGGATCAGAGTTGTTCGGATTAAGGCTGTCGGTTGCCAGGTTAGGAGCATTAATTGCGGAAAAAAGGCATCATTACTGCAGAGAATTTCGGAGCATTAATGATTCCATACTCCGAAATTGGGGGACATGTGTTGACAACGTTTTTGGACACGTGTCCATAATCGGTAAAAGTATAGATCGGCAGGATAAGGCAGTGGTGTTTGGTCTGCAGGGAGAGTTGCCGATGGAGATGGTCGCCGATGGAAGGGTGAACGAACGTGATTAAGTCCATAAGTGGTGACATGTTTGTGCCGGTGGCTACGACAAGGAAATCTGCCGATGACAAGGGAGTATGCTGATGATATGGAGGGAGAGCCTGGAGGGTGTCGATCGGTTTGTGGAGTTGTTCGAGTTCGTCACGGAAGGATAGTTTTATGTTTTCCTTAGTTGTTTAAGTCGTTTTGTATACGGATTCTGTGTAATTTAGAATTCGAGTTCTAGTCGTGTCTGATTGTAGCTCTTTGAGCAGGGTATAAATATAGACCCTAGGGCCTTGTAATGATATCTGTCAATCAATCAAACACACGTTTTTACTCATATTCCAGCATCTACTTTTTCGACGACTTCGTCATACTTTTTCCTTTTCATTACGAGTTCTTAGGAATTCGTCGACTTAAGCTCGGCGCGTTTTCAAGTTCCGCGTGAGTACCTCTTAGCCGTGACATCCGGGCGCATCGCTGTTGTCAGGACTAAAGTATTCGAGTTACCACCTTTGCCGATAGTAAGGTCAAATCGGCTGGCACGCCTTAACGTTTGAATCGGGTATTAGCCCTTTGTGTTTGCAGACCAGTTTTTGCACCAACAATTATGAAATTTAATAAATTTATAGAAAAGAATATTGATATTTATAAAACTAAAAAGGTGTGTTATGAAAATATATTGGATGTTTGAATCTAGTACGTTTTACTTATTTGGTATCGCAAATATTAATATCTTTTATATAAACTTAGAGGGTGTTTGGTTTGGGGTGTTAAAGTTTAACACATACTGTAGTAGTTTCGTCTTATTTGACAATTATTATTCAATCATAGACTAATTAGGCTTAAAAGATTGGTCTCTCAAATTACTCCCCAACTATATATGTTTTTAGTTTCGCAAATAGTATATATTTAGTACTCCATACATGTGTTCAAATATTCGATGTGACGGACGGTAAACTTTAACAGAGCAAACCAAATGGGGCCTTAGTCAAACTAAAAAGTAAAAAGTGTTTGATTTAATACTATTTTAAATTATATATTTTTGCCGACCAGAGGGGTTACTTAGTTGACTGCACGGGTTATGACCGTACACATAAGTACGGGAACCGCGTCAAAGATATCTTTTGTAAAGTTCCTATTTTGTTTATCATGATGCCTACAGTCCCTGCCTTTTCTTAATCTCATGCTGCTGTCAGCCAGTTCTATACGTATAAGACACTTAATGGTCCATCAGAAGGGTAGAAAATGCTTAATTTGGAGACTAATGGTGGCGATTGGACCTATAGCCTCTTCAAAACATCGAAAGCCACATATAGGCAAAAGCTATTGTAGATGGCACCGTAACCGCACATAGTTGAGTCTACGCAAGTTCATAAACTCATATGTTTTTTTATATGCTTAAATTAAACATGTGTCACTATCAATGTTTGGTTGACTAATATTATTGATTTGAGAAAGCCCGGCCGGCTAGTTTGTAATAATGAACAGCCATATACATTAATCGATGCAAAAGCTAAGATATTAATATATATTTTTTTTAGAAAAAAAGCATAGAAAGAAAACTGCTTCATTTGGTGTTTCGTTTGACCCAGCTTTCGTTGCCCTGAAGCAACCATTTTAAAATGATGAACACTAAATCTAACCAGGATCTTCTTAGGATCAGATAAAACTAGCACGATACACTCAATCTGCTGCGTGCACTGGCTGGTGTGCCTGGAACGGATGTATTCCTGCTATATATAATGGCTGTGTGTTACATTATATATACAACATGTTGAGGAAGATAGTGGTGATGAAATAAACTGTGTATAGGATCGACTAGCAGTAGATCAAATCGAGTATATTCCTTTTATGTAAACAACAGGGTACACATTTGTGGTATTAGGGTTAGACCGTAACGGAGGCAGGAGCATCAGGGCAGCAGAGGTTGATCCCGAAGCCATGGCGTCGCTGGTGGAGGAGATCCGCGACGACGGTGACGATGGCGGCGGTGCGGACGTCGAGGGGGCGCGGATCCGGCATCGGTGAGTCTTCCTGTCGCTTGCTGCGCTCCCTAGATCGGATTAGGGTTTCTAGGGTTTCGTGGATGTCGGTGGGAGAAGTAGCGACTGTTCAACTCGTGAACTGTGCCGCCGGCCCCAACCTCTATATATAGCGCAGTGCAATGGGGCCCCACCAACTATGTAGGGTTGGGCGCCCCCGATCAGGGCACGAGTCAAGGCCCAATAAAACCGTTGGGCCATATTAGTAGGAGATCAAACCAACAAGTGGCGGTGTTGTCAACAAGGAAATTGGAATCGTTTATAGACATACGATCTTGGTGTACACATGCATGGTGAAATTTCTTTTCCCTTGTTGATTTGCTCGATGCTGACATGGTTTTGATACAAAATTAAAACAACTATAATGGTTCATGGTAATTAAGCCGAGTAAAATTGTTTGCAAATAGTAGATATCTATTTTTATGTAATTTTCCTTGTGCTGATATTTTTTGGTAAAATTGTTTCCAAATGGTAGAGGCTTTTTTTCGTATACTTGTTCATGTCCGGTGGTGGAGTAGGCGATGGGGACAATCTTTTTCTTATGTTGATAGTTTAGAATTTTAGTATAGACTATTGAACTGTAAAGCTAAAGCGTCTCTATATGGACCATGGTATTAATTGTTGTTATCATATACTTTCTTCTATAGTGCTATGTGAATGCTGGCTTGATGGCAAGCGTGGGCGGGTGAAGTTGAGCGTGTGAAAAATGAAATTCTTGGACAGCAAAAAGTGTGTGAACAATAGGAAAGGCCTTAGTGCTTGAAATCGTACTTAGTTATTATTCACCTGAATCTATGATATTTCAGTATGATTTGTATCAACAGCCCACCCTATATATGATTGCTTAACATTTATGTGAAGTAGCATGGGGAGACTTAACCTATTATTTGGCGATGGGTTCAACCTTATTATCTAGCGAACAAGTTTAGACAAGTACGTCATGTCGAACTCCTTCCACACATTCCCAAAGCCACATATACCTTCTTCTCCACTCTCCTTCATACTAAGAGTCAATCGTCATGCTAGGGTTGTGAAACGTATATCATCCCATATCTAGTGGAGTGTTATAGGTTTCAGTAGTGCAAGACGAGTAGCGCCTTCAGACTGTCACCTACGTCCTCACGGGTGTGGCACTGTCCATAACTAACCTTGGTTGACCCCACACGGCCTAGGAGCATGTAGCATGTATGAGAAAAGTCATGTGAACTCATTACTTGACTCGAGTGACTCTGGTGAGACATCTCCAACAGGGAAACTTAAGTTTCCATGCCCACTACTAGCACATCCTAGCCTGAAACATATGCCCACAGCGTTGTTCCCAAAGAACTCCTTGAACACTCGTGCTCCTCAAAGGTATCCTTATAAAATGGTCACGTCACACTTTCTTGTCATGACATGATCCGTGACATGTTAGGTTCATGTCTTCAAAAGGCTGCCTAGGCTAGCTAGGAAGGCTATCTACAATTTTGGATGTCTCGACTAGGATTTATTGTCTATTAGGATATAACAAAAGTGAGTGCTAGAATTGTCTAGTTACGCAAGCCTAATAGGATTCTTATGAACGACGTACAGGCACAGCAAAGACATACGATTTACGTGAAAAACCCCTTCAATGTGAAAGGAAAAACCACGGGCACTAGCCGGCAACAATCTCACTATCTCAAGAATTTTAGGTTACACGTCTATGGCGGCTTACAAGAGAATCAAGTCTCCACGAAACCCTAACAAGAGCATATATACGCTCCGGCCCAAGCCTGCAGCGACGGGCCTCCGCTTCGCTCCGTCAGAAACCCGGTTGATATCCTGTAGAACAACTCCAACATCTGCAAGTAGGTGAGATATATATGGCACCTTCATTTGTCATTGAGAGGTCATCTCCCAAGTCCTGTACTTAGGATCTATTGTGGTCTAGGGTTTAGGGTGATGACCTCAATAACAAATACATATGCCAAGCGAAAGTGAAGCCATGTCATAGACTAGCTAGATCTGAACTCAAGTCTAGTCCACGAGTTGGATCCAGTCCGCTATGGACTAGCTTTTGACACACCATGGATCGTTCCCTTGGTTCTTGATGAGCCATGTTTCTATGGACCGAAAACATGTGGTGGATAGTGCTTATGGAGAGTCAGCATGTGCTGGCTGCGAGGCGGTTTTTTTGCCCTTAAGGTATATGCCCTCACTCTCCCACCTATTGGATTCGCTTTGAGAAGTGTGCAAACACACATCTCAAAGCAGTTTCGCATTGATATGTGTGTTTACACACTTCTCAAAGCGAATCTAATGGGTGGGAGAGTGAGGGCATATGCCCTTAAAGACAAAATTAACTTTACCGTGCTGGCCGGTGCTTATGGGCCTCTGCAAGGCCAAAATAAGAGGTGGGTGCGAAACAGGCTCAGATTAGCTTCACACATATATGCTATTTTTCTATGTGTGTTGCGGCTAACTCAATATATGGCATCTGTGTATAATTATATATATATTTTAAATTTGTTCCACTATCCAATAAATTCCACTTATGCTCGTTAGGTGAATTGTTCTGAGCTCTTGGCAGATGGGGATAAAGGCAAGGCCGCACATATGTGTAGCTGTAAGCATCATCTTGACCATTGATTTCTCCCCTCTCCTGCTGCATGCCACACCAATCTTGATGCAATATTTCTTGACTTATCAATTTTATTCACCTATCTCTTGCTCGCTGCTCGCATCAATCTTGACGCAAGGTGAATGTCCGAGTGGCCGTTGCGGGCACAAGGGCATCAAAAGAATCCATTCTCCTGGTACATGTCTCTCTGCATCTCAAATGCTGACTCCATTATAAAAGAAAACACTCTATTTATCTTGCTACCACCCTGGATTTCTTCTCTCTCCCACCTCTCTTTGACATTTTCAACCAAAACGCATGCCAGCATCGGCGCCACGCCACCCCGTTGATCCTTTTTAACTTTGTTCAAGTTGTCGTACTGTCCGTACAACCCAACCACCCCCTCTCTCCCACCCGCACCCCCACCCCCAAGCAAGTCAACGTCTTCTAGCTCTCTCCTCCTCCATTAGCCACGAACTCAAGAAGCTAGGCTATGGAGGGCGATCTGCGTTGGTGCTGTGGTAGCAGCAGCAACGACTGGGACCTACACGCCGTGGTGCGCCTCGCCAGCTGCAGTGGTGGCAGCCGCAGCCGCGTCACCTCGCCGTCGCCGTGGGCCTCGGACGAATCATTCTCCTGCCTGCCCCCGCCGCCGCAGTCACAGAAGGACGAGGTGACGACGGACGCCGCAGCGTTGCAGCAGCCCCTGATCAGCCCTGCCGTCGACGACCTCTGCGGCCTGCAGCAGGCCTTCTTGGCCGCCACGCCGCAGCCAAGAAGCGAAGCGCCGCCGCCGCAGCCGCCGGCGAAACCACGAACTTCCTACCGCAATAACGACGGCGGCGTTGGCGGCGGACCGACACGATCCAAGAGAAAGTATGTATCAGCCGTGCGCCCATCCAAATGAAATCTCTATTTTCGATTATAACCTCGCGCGCGAAATACTAGCATCTAGGAACGACGTACTCCAGCTCTTTAGATAGGCATAGCATAGGATCTCACACGTACGCCTGTATTCGTAGGAAGAAGAAGAGCCAGGTGACCAGCAAGGAGGTGACGCGGGTGCCTGTGGGCACGTCTGCGGACCCCTGGGCGTGGCGCAAGTACGGGCAGAAGCCGATCAAGGGGTCGCCGTACCCGCGCGGCTACTACCGGTGCAGCACCGACAAGGACTGCAGGGCGCGGAAGCAGGTGGAGCGCTGCCGCACCGACGCCTCTACCCTCATCGTCAGCTACACCGGCGAGCACAGCCACCCAGTCCCACTCCACCGCAACGCCCTCGCCGGCACCACGCGCAACAAGCCGCAGCCAGCACCGTCCACCTCCCCAGCCGAGCAGCCTCCAGCTGCGTCGCCGATCGTGGGAGTGGAGTACGAGGAGGACGACACAGTCGCCGCCAGTGTGCTGCTCGAGGATGCCGAGACGGAGGGAGAGGAAGACGTGCTGTCGTTGTTCCTCGAGCTCGCTCCGAGTCCCAGCAACGGCAGTGGCTCCAAGGACGTCATGGTATCCACGGAGCTCCACAATGGCAGAGGCTCGCAGAAAGTCGTGGCACTCTCGAAGCTCCACGAGTTCCGACATCCAGCAACGACGAGCAGCAGCAGAACGAGCGATGGCTTAGGGGCGGCTCCGGCGGCCATGAACGTGACCCACGAGAACTGCCCTTTCTCAGGACTCCGACTCACGACGTAGGAGGCTGTGCAGCGGTGGCGGCGGCGACCAACTGGGGCTGGCTTGTGCTGCATACATCGATCTCGAAGCACACTGCACACAGCACAGGCGCACACAGAATGACAGAATGCTGTTAATCGTCTTGGCTTATTGCGGCAGGATGTACAACCATTCTGAACTCTAGTCAGCATCAAAAGTGTCGCTTTTTACTAGTGTTATAAGTGCTTTTTAATTTAGCTAGTTTGTGTTAAGTGCATGTATAATGTATAATTATAGAATAATCAACCTAAAAACCAATTGTTTTTTAGACTTTTGTATTCTTAATTTATTTGTCCTTTAATCAATAAGATCTTCTTGATAGCCCACTCCTTTTTCTGGAATTAATTTCCTTTGTGCTATATACAGATACAGGTCAAATTAAGCAGGTGCAGTAAGGAAGTCCAAGTATATATATTTGGATGATAGCCTACTACACACTACGATATCGGATCTCCGGGGATCAATCCAAAAGCAAGGAAAACAATGTCTATCAGGGCCGTGTTTAGTTCCGAAATTTTTATTTTTATTTGACAAATATTGTCCAATCATGTACTAACTAGATTCAAAAGATTTTACAGGTAACTGTGCAATTAGTTTTTGTTTTCGTTTATATTTAATGCTTCATATATGTGTCACAAGATTCAATATGATAGAAAATCTAAACAAGGCCCACAGGGTAACAAGCTCGGCGATATCCATGCAAAAGGCATCGTTAATAAACGCAGTCGTGAACTTTTACCATTCCCAAGTTTCTCTTTCTATACGCCGCCAGAGAAGTGTGCAGGCCATAGTCAGCATCCATAAGCTTTAAGTGACCTATTTCTAAGGGATCTGGTGAGCCTATTATTTGGGTTGTGCGTTACATCCTATTATGCAATAATAATAATATTAAGTAGTAAATATCCACTAAAAGCATCATCTCCATGCCCTTGAGTCCACCCAAGGAGTTAGTTTCCTACTCTCATTCTCGCATCAACTTAAATCGACTAGTACATCCTCACTCTTCTTCGACTCGCACATCCTGAGGATGGTCCTTAGATCACCAAAGGGAGAGAAAAGCAATATCTCACACTAGTTAGGGTAACAAAGCACAGGATATTGTCCATGACTGAGATGGCTATATGTATAGATCTAACAACTCTGGAAAGCATATTGTCGGCGTCTAGACTTGTCGTCTAGACACTAACGAGTATAAGTCTGCGTGTCTACCTAAACCCGGATGGTGATGCAAGTGGAACACAGAGGATTTATACTGGTTCGGGCTAAGGGTGCCCTACGTCCATTGTGAGATTGGAGATCTGTATTGCCTTGCACCCAAAAGTGCTCGTAGTAGGGGTATGCAGGTTGTGAGAGAGGGCTAAGTCCCAGGTCTCCACTTTGTGTGGTGGACAGGGCGCTATTGGGCTACCCTGATGTGTGTGTGAACTTGCTTGGGGCTCTAGTGTTGTGAGCGAACGTCGTGAGTCTTGAGTCTGCTTTGGATGTGTGCCCTGGTTCCCCTTTTATAGTCGCAAGGGGACACATGGTTTTACATGTGTTTGACCGGTGATCTTCCTCTGATGAGTGCTGAAGCCACAGTCCCGACCCTGTAGAGGCTTGCCCATCCCATCCTTGAGGTATGGCTGACAGCATGGTTGCTCCTGTGAAGGGTTGCCGAGCCCTGTTGAGGTCGTGGGGGTCGGTTCGGTGACACTGTTGTATGTCCTGTAAGGCTGTAACAGTAGGAGAAGACGACCAATAGTGACACTGATTAATCTCTTTCATACCTCTTTTACTGTGGGGCGGTACACCACAGTGAAAGAGGTAAGGCTACAGTGGCCGGGGTGGTTGGAACAGTCGCTGCCATGCCCTGCCGTGGTATGAGGATCACAGCGTCCGTCATGTCGAGGGTACGGCCACCGTGTGTTGGAAGCCTAGCTCCAAGATGGGGGCTCGGGCGAGGCGGCGTTGGCGCCCGAGCGTAAGAGGGGTCGGGCGAGGTGGAACTTGCGCCCGAGGCCAAGGGGTCGGGCGAGGCGGAACCCGCGCCCGAGCCCTGGCGATCTTGGGTGTTATTGCTTTTATTCTTTTTTGCATTTTTTATCTCTTTAATTTGGGTATCCCTTTTTATGGTACCCAACAGTAGCCCCCAAGCCTTTGGATGGGTGAAGACACCCCTTCAGAGGTTCTCTTTTTGGGGGACAATTTTTGTTGATTCGGAGCTACTTTTTTCCTTCGGAGGGTGCGCGCGAGCGCACCCGCCGGGTGTAGCCTCCGAGCCTTTTGGAGGAATGGTATTATTCCTTCAAAGGCTTTTACCCCTGAGTGTTGTAGTCGGGAGTATTCGAGGGATAGGTTACATGTTCTTTACACGCAATGCCTGTTCCCTTTATGCGAGGAAGCCCCCGAGCCCTTTCCCCACAAGGGTCGATCGGGTTCTTTCTCGTCTTGTAGTTATGTCCCTCATTCATCCTTTCGCTCGGAGGAGGGGTGGGTGGCGCCGTACTACCCTCGATGGGCGAGAATCGACGTTCCCTAAGAGCTGCAAGCGGGTAAATCCAAGTGGATGTCCGAGTCCCATTCGATAGGGATCGGCTGGTGGCCCTATGGGCACATCTCAAAATACCCAAGGACAGTCACGGTGGATGTTGGAACAGTTCGCTAGGTTCCGAGGGCTTGGTGCCTCCCTCGATGGGATCCCACTCGCGTGACACCCGCATGGGTCTCGGATACGACTGGCAAAGATGCGCTGATCCCCTGGGGGCTCGGACCATGGCCTCTATTGTGCTCATCCTCAGTCATCCCTTGCTCGGTCATCCTGAGGCGACTGTTCGAACCTGCTTAGCGGGTCAGTCTCGCAACCTCTGGAATATAGGTGGCCATGGCCTGGGGATTCTTACCTCAAGAGGTTTCAGATTGATTGTAGTGGCAGGGTCGGGCGAGACGGAATCTGCGCCCGAAAGAAACCGCCCTGCCGCTTGGCTTAGGGTCAGCAGGGGGTCGGGCGCCACTTGCCCTGGAAGGAACCGCCCTGACATAACTTTTCAGGGCTCCCCTTTTGAGGCGACTCGCGTGGGGAGCCGGAACGACCGTGCCGTTGTGCTCTGGCCGGATGTGGCGCCTCACCTGCGAAATTAATGCGCGCGTGCAGTGGGCGTGGGAATCGGGAGAGGTAGGCGCTTCGAGTTTTTCACCTGATTAGCGAGAGGGAGACGGTTGCTTTTTCCGCCGTTGATCTTCTGCGTGGGAGATGCGGCCGCGGCGCGCTCCTTCTATAAAAGTAGCCACGTTGGTCCTGATCCCTTTCTACCTATTCCTGCTCCAAAAACGCTCTTGCCTCCTAATCTTTTTGCCGTCGCCCTTTCTGCCCTACTCCGCAAGCATCCTCCTACGCTCGCAGCCATGGCCGACGACGACGCATGGTACCCTTGCAATGTGACAAGGTCCGCACTGGAGGCGCGTGTGAAGGGCAGACTTCTCCGTCCTATCACGGATGAGGGGTCGCCGGAGTGGATTGTTCCCCCGGTGGGCGACAGGGAGTCAAACCCGCCTCCGGGCTATGTGGTTTGCTTCCTGTCTTTCCTGGAGCGGGGGTTCGGAACACCCGCCGGCCGGCTCATCCGGGCAATTCTGCACTACTACGGGGTGGAGCTGCACAACCTCAACCTCAACTCCGTGATGCGGGCGGCTGTTTTCACCACGGTGTGCGAGGGGTTCCTAGGGGTCCCAGCCCACTAGAACCTCTGGCTCCACCTCTTCGAGGCGAACATATCTTCCCGCAACGAGGGAGGGGAGAAGAGGCCCCTGCGAGCTGGTGGTTGCACGTTGCAGCTCCGCCAGTCGCGCTCCAACCTGTACATCCGGAGCAACATGCCAACGTCCAACCGGGGGTGGCAGAACGGGTGGTTCTACCTCCGGAATGATGGTGGGCTGCTCCCGGAGTACACCTGGAAGATGGTGGTCAAATGCCCCGATAAGTGGGGGTGGGGTGCCCCTACGGAGGAGCAAAAGAGGCTCGGTCCCCTTCTTGCGGGGCTCGAGAAGCTCCGTCAAGCCAGGGTCACTGCAGCCACAGTGGCGACGGCGTTTCACAAGCGGAGCCTGCTACCTCTGGCGCAGCGGCGGGCGTTCATGTGGGAAATGACTCGGGAGGTCCCCTGGGTCGGGACGTGGATGTTGGAGGAACCGGTGTCGGTGACGGACATAACCACCCGGGTCTCGAGGACCACACACCCGGATTTGAAGGATTCCCGGGTGGTGCCGATGCGCCCCGAGAAGGGCTATATTTCTCTGGTAAGACGCTACTTTCATCTTCGATTTTGCGCCCGTTTCTCTCCTCCCTCGCCTTAGCCTTGATTGCCGCTCGTTTGCAGGGAATGGGGATCGTCAAGGACTCCCTGCCCCCAGTCCGAGAGGACAAAGAGCTCCGGGCCAAGAATCGGGCCCGGAACGAGGAGCAGAAGAAGGCCAAGGAGGAGAAGAAGGCGAAGAGCGCGAGGAAGGCGCAGCGCCGCGAGACCGCCGACAAGAACCGACGCGAGGCTGAGACGGCGGGACTCCCTGCGCCCGATTCTCCTGAGACTTCAGTCTCGGAGGTGGAGGGCGGGGGAGATACGCACTAGCTCAATGAGCTGGCAGACGAGGAGGATGAGGATGAAGTGATCCCCCCTGTTGGTGGGGGGATCGAGGCCCCAGAGGGGTCGAAGGCCCGAGGGGGGTCGGAGGCCCCCGAGGGGTCTCAGGCTCCGAGGGGCGAGAGAATCGCCCCCTACATTATTGTGGATGATGAAGAGGACGACGCCCCACGAGAGGGCCCTATCCCCCCGGGTCCCCAGGAGGGGGAAAGGGCGTCGAGCGGCGGGTCCGAGATGCCCCCACAGCCGGTGGTGCCGGAGGGCTCAACTGAGCCCCGCCCATCGGCAGGGGCGGAGGTGGGAGGCTCGGCTGAGGCGCCGCGGGCCGAGACTACCGTCGAAGCCCCCGTGCCAACCGCTGGGGAGACAGGGATCCGCCCGACGACCCTTGGCGCCCCGGGAGGCACCCAGGGAGCTCCGAGCTCCGAGAAGAGTGCCGCCCCCCGAGCAAGGTATGTGCTAGTTTTTTTATTTTTCTTTTGATTTTTTGTTTTTCTCTTTCTTTTAACTAGCGTTATCTCCTCATCAGCCGGAAGCATAAGGTGGCTTCAGTGGGGCTTGCACCCCTAAAGGCCGTGAAGAGGGGGGCGCAGTCGACCCCCGGGTCAGCGAGGCCCAGGTCGCCGCCCCCCTTGAGCCGCGAGGAGGGTGAGCTCCACCACGAGGAAGGGGGGCAGGAGACGAGGCGGAAGACGCGAGATCCCCCGACGAAGGAGGCGGGGACACCGAGGCCCCAAGAGTCGGACGGGACGGTCCTGGCCCTCGGGGCTATTCCCCCTTCGAGGGATGCCAGCCAAGAGGGCCATGGTCATCCTAGACAGGCTGAGGAGGGCTGGGCCGAGGTGGCGCTCAGCGTGGTGCCTCTCGCGAGGTCCCATGGGAAGGGTCCGGCCCGACCCGAGGCCCCTGCAAGGGAGGGGTGAGGGAGCATGGCCTAGGGCCAGAGTCCCGTGGTCTGGCTCAACCCTAACGATCCAGAGGGAAGGGCCAGGTTCGTGCTAGACGACCCGTCAGAGGCCTATCTCTAGCGGGGCCTTGAGGAGTGCGGGCGCGCCAGCGTCGAGGCGCTTAACCGGGTGTCCGAGCTCGTGAGCCGGGATATGTTCAAGTTCGCCCAGGTAAAGTCTATGTCCCCTTTTTGTAAAGTGTTTTGCGTCTTTGGGCTAGCTCCTTGCATAATGTTTGAATTTGCAGGCGCTCCAAGCCGTTTCCTTGGAGAAGTCGATGTTCCTCCACGGGGAACGGGACGCCTAGGTGGCTTGTGACGACGAGAAGGCAGCATGAGAGGCGGCCGAGGGGGAGCTCGTGAAGGAATGCGAGGTCTCTGCCGAGCTTCAGCAGAAGTGCTCGGCCCTCGCGACTGAGGCTCGGGAAGCCCGGGAAAGGGTTGCTCCCTTAGAAAAAAGGGTTAGCGACCTCACCCTTGAATCCCAAGAGCAGAGGGCCGCCGCCGAGAGGTACTGGGGTGAGGTCACTCGGTTGGAAGCTTTGCTCGCCGAGAAAGACCTTGCCCTTAACCAAGCTCAGGTGGACCTCTCTGCGGCTCAGGGCGAGGTGGCCCACTGGCACGGGAGCTCGGTGTTGACACTAGCTAACACCACTTAGATACTAGGTTGTCATCCCCAGCATGGTGCCAGAGTGTACAAAGGTACTTATAAATGTAAAGGCTCACTAGAAAATAATCTATTCTATCCGCAAGCGCACAGATAAAACACCTCATTGTAGCATTTCACCAGGTAAGTATTCCAGGTATCGTTATTTATAATTTTGCTTAAGAGAACAAAAGGGATGAAATTAAAATAAGGACAAAATCTATCAAGGTATAGACTAGAGATAAACTTGCAAGAACATGATTACTAATGAGAAACTCATCACACAGTCACTTACTTTGGCAGGGGGTAAACCATAAAGATAATGATAATGAATTATAAGTTCATGGGTAAATAACACAGCGATTAGAAAATAGACTACTCCTCATATATGTAAGGTGACGTCGGATTAGCTAGAGAATGGATTCTAAGTTATCTACTATCTACTAAGTCACAATCTACTCTAGTTATCTACAAGATCATATATAGCATAAAAGACTCTTCATTCATGTATAAGGAATATTGCTAAAGTAAATCAGAGCATCGCAAGACTTACTCCGCAATACAAATTCTGTCTGTCCTATCAACGGAGGGTGGACTATATAAGAATCAACGAAGCTGTCACTATCGTGAACTACCACACAACCCGGCCAATAGGATACATTTGCAGGTAAATAACATCTAAGCACCACGCCCACATGTGATCTACCACTTAACTCCCTCGCGTCAAGAGCTAAGCGCTTTGCAAACTTATACATAAACTCATTATCAATCATAACTATATCAAATATAGAACTAGAGCAAATGAAGATCATAATAAATAGAGGCATAATGCATTTAGAACAAAGTATTAGAGAAAGATATGAACAATACCAATCTTTATTACCGAAGATCCGAATCCAGAGCGTAGTGCTCTTCTTCTCTAATTGCTATCTAATCAATCCTCTAAACTTGAAGGATTAGGGAGTAGCTAATTCTAATTCTCTGTGGCAGAGAAGCTCTAAACCCTAACTTTCAGGGCTACCTCTAATAATGATTTCTCCTCTTCTCTTCTCTCCCCAGGGGTGGAGAGGCCTTGGTTATATAGTCCTTTCAAGTGAATTTGGGCCGTCGGATCAAACCGACATTGATCGCACGGTTTTCCTTGATCCTTTAGGTCGGTGGAGCACGATCCAAGAGTTTGGTTCGGATTGGCCCCGAGACCTGGGCGGGCGCCCAAGGGGGGAGGGTGGGTGCCCTGCCCCCGAGCCCGTCCGGTCTCCCGTTCGTTCCTGTGGCTTCTGGACTCTTCTAGATTGAGGAAAATTGCATAGCACGTAATTATCTCGTTGTAAACATGACATGTGAGCCTTCTCTCCATATTTTCTGATATCCCCCTGCAGAAATAGATAAACACCAAAGCTCGTGGAATTCTGTCAGATAAAACCCTAATTCTAGATATTTGGTGCATATTGATCCTTTTCCATGTTTATTTGATGGTTAAATTTAGTACTTAAGGACCGTCAACAAACTCCCCCAAGCTTACCCTTTGCTCGTCCGTGAGCAAAGAGCTAAACTCAGACGGATCAGGAGTTGCTTCGATGTTTTCTTTCCTGACAGTCACACATGCTTTTACATAAAAATTCTTCCAGATTAGAGTGATGTGTCATGGGACTTAGTACCTGAACTTAAGTCTTAAGTAATCGAAAGACAAAATAATTAAGTCAAGCACTATTCCTCCTGTCTATACTTCACCTTTGTTCTAGAGTTTTGCATAAGTTAAAAATAAAACTTAGAGTTCCCAGCAATGATCTCTCAAGTCTCTCTATATGTGGTATTTGTGGATCCTTACCAAAATGTCACTTACCTATAGCTAATGGAATATTTAAGTGGAGCTCATAGGAGTGAAAAATAGCTCATACATATGTTGTCTAATCGATCCATGGATCCAAAGGAACTCAGCATATAATTAAATCAAGATGTGCATGTGTGGTGGAATAAATGATAGTGATGGTAAAATTATGTATAAGTGATAATAAAACTTACTTCTCATTGCTCCTCATATTGCTATCTCTCCTCTTCTTTGATCTTTGCTTTGGGAGAACATGGGCTATCTTCTTTTTTTTCAGATGGGTAGTAGATACCCCTAATTCTACTGTCGCACAATTGTCCATTTTTTTCGCTCAAGTGGGCATCTCTGTACCCCTAATTCTACTCCGGACACTTGTCCATTTTTACCTCTCGTCTCACTCTTTTTCTTTCTTTTTCTGAGGTTCCGGGCACTTGCCCCTTTTTATTTCCTCGCATATTTTTGCATAACCCATGCCTCTTCTGCATTGAATCTTTTTAGAGAGAGGATAACAACACTTGGGACAGTGAGTGATAATAATATATTTTTTTAGCAATTTTAATGAATGGTGATGGATGGTGTAGTAGATGTGTGCAAGTGAATATCTTAATTTAACCACATAAAAAGCTCCTAAGGTTCTACACAGCTTGACCAAACTCAATGTGAATATAGTAAAAGATGTTATAGGAAGTATGGCTATGGTAGGAATTTTGTTACGCTAGGAACTCATCATGTGATTTGTAAGTTTTCAAAATAAATCTCCAGAACTTAGTGTAGTAGGAACAAGATAAACAGCAGCTCAAACTTTATATTATGTCCTTCTCTTACCTAGTCTTTAGTTTTATGCTTCCCATACATAGTAATTTTAGTTTTAGTAATTTCTGAAAGAACTCTAATATAAAAGCTAGATAGTTGAAAGTAAGCAAACAGAGCAACTGTTCATCATTTCCATCATGCATCTTTTTGGTCTTTTTATTTTTCTAGAGATCAAACTTAGCAGATAAATAAAGCACACTTATCTACACACTCTTTTTATTTTGTTTTCATGTTTATAAAATGCAGTAAATTAAAGCAAAAAAATATTTATTGGGTTTTCTAAGTTTTTCTTTTTTTAAAAAAATAAAATACTAAAATAGAAACGAATAAATAAGAAAAGCAAATAAAAACTTACTTGATAAATTGGGGAGGAACTCCCCCAAGCTGGATGTGGATGTCAGTCTTACTCGATGTTCCAGAATTGCATCATGGTGGTGATGTTGTCGTTCATTGTTGTGGTATCTTGCCTCAGTTCTTGTACTGCAGTGGCGTGGTCCTGGTTCCATTTTTGTTGCTCTTCCAGGAGTCGTCCATGTCCTGCTTGCGTATTCTGGATGTCGAGGAGAATGTTGTCAGTACGGGTGAAGAAAGCACCGGCCTCTTGGTAGTAGTCGTTCATGAAAGCGTAGGAGGCGTCGGAGTATCGTCCTGCATCGAATTGGGGCGGAGGTCTGGATCCTGAAGCTCCATAAGGATCAGTGGAGTACCTGCCCGTTTGGAAAGGCGGGTTTGTCCACTGGTGATCTTGGCTCTCTGGCCATGTCTCCTGTGTTGGCTCTTGTGGTTGCGCATGTCGAACCCATGGGTCTCGAAGGACTCGGGGGTTGTAGTCGCGATAATGCAGGTGCGCTGCTTCTTCCGGCCCGGGATCAGCTCCATACCAGGTGCGTTCTTGATGGGTGGTCATCCTTTCAGATGCCACTCGTTTTGGAGCCCTATGGTTTACCGGTGTTACTGCAATCTCAATCAAAAAATTTTGAACAATGTAGAGGCCAAGGTTCGGGTTAGGTAACCGAATCTTGCCTTTATTATCATATAGCATATACATTATGTTCCCCTCTTTCTTTAACATCCGAGCTTGTCTAAATGTGTCATAGCCATGATAAATTCTTAACTCATCTATGAATTCCAATGACGAGTTTTCTAGTAAATGAAGATTAGAAGCTAGACGAGTGATAAGTGAAGTACATCCTACTGGTCCCTGAAGACTAGGTATACTAAGCCCATGAGAAACTAAAAGTGTAACAGGTGAAGTGGGTACTTTATTAACAGCAGCATATAGAAGTTGTAAATCTCCTACTCTTACTTTCCTAATATCATCACGATAGAAAAGATTGTACCCAAGCCATTTGTGGTACATCCTAAGAGTGGGGTGTTCCATGTCACTTGTTTGGGCTTGACTATAAAAATTATCTCTAGATATTTCTCTCCAGAACTGGTGTCTCTCAAAATTGGGTAAGTCGGAGTCAATGTTCAGGATGCATCTTGAAGAGAAACCAAGATGGTCGCTCAGTTCTCTCCAAGAGAACATAATCTCCTGTTTGAACATCCGAAAAACAATTCCCCCCTCATAATATTGTAAAGTGCAAAGAAATTTAAGGGTGAGAAGACGAGAACCCAGCTCAGTTATGTTCCAAAAATTTGTCCAACCTAACATCTAGAAAATTAAGTTGAATTCAGTGTCCATACCTGTTTCTTGTAGCAAGATTGAATCAAGAGTAGGGGTGTGAATGAAATCTTTGTTCTTTAGTTCCTGGTAGACTTCCTTCTCCCTTCGGGTCTTCAGTCCAAGGTCTCCTATCTTGAGGAGGACCTTGACTTGCTGATTAGTTGAAGATGACGGAGCTTGTGTGGGCGTCGGGTCGACGCTCATCTCTGATGGATGCGAGGAGTGTCAGGATGAACTCCTTGTACCTATGTTCTTGAGAGCCTTCCATGCGTTCTTCACCTTCTTGAACATCCTGTAAACAAAAGTTGGCAAAAACACAACTAGTGGAAAATGTGAGAGAAAATGTTAGTGGTCAGCTGTCCGGAATGTCAGTAGTCCAGAGGTTAGTCGTTCAAGACAAGTTTCTATTTTGGCATAACCTCCCCTTAAACAACTTTTACTTCCGCTTTGGACAGCGGGATCACTACTTACTAGGTGAAACTCACTCTCTCATTCAAAAACTACCAACTTCTTTCCCACTCTTCTCTTCCTCTCTACTCTCTTCTTACTTCACTACAAGAGCTCCTTCTGTGGAAACTGAAACTTGTGTGGTTTTCTGGAATGCTTGTGTGAAGAAGTTGGAGGCAGGAGGTGGCAATTTATAGGAGGAAGAGGGGACAGGCCAGGCGCCCTCTATAGGTGGGCGGGCACCCACCTTTGGTGCCCATCCTGGCTACCCTTTCTCCACTCCCTTCTTTGCTTAACTCTTACGCAAAATAATGGATCATGGGTGGTGGTTGGCCGGTGGAAAAGTGCTGGTGAGTGGAGTTATATTGGTGGATCAAATAATGTGATGGGATGTGTGTGAGGTGTGGTGTATGACATGTGGGACCCAAGGAGTGTGGGTCATGCTTCTAGAAGGTTGCTATAATTAAATATAATGTAGGAAAATCTATGAAAATTGAAACTTCTTTGAAATGATAATGAAAAATATTTTTGTGCCTCCACAATAATTAATAAATACGGGTTGTTACACACCATAAATATTATTTATATGGGGCTTTTCATTATTATAATAATGCTATGAATAAATATGACTAATGCAAGAATTAAATATGAGAGAATTAATAATGCGGATAAATACCGATTTACCTCCCGGCGAGGGTTTGGGATTTTTACGTCCTCCAAGCTGGACCTCCAAATCTTTTAATCTTCTGAATTTCCTTCCTCCAGAGATGGTGTCTCCAGTGGTTCTTCTTCATGAACTTCCTTCACTGTAGAGTCTATCTTTGGTCTGGGTTTGAATGTGAAGTGTTCTTCTTTTCCGTTTATGTTGTTCTTGATTTCTTCCTTCGCGACATCAATGTGGGCATTGGCGGTGCTCAGAAATGGCCTTCCAAGGATAATGGACACTTTTGAGTCATGACTCGGGTGCTCCTTCTTCTACTGCAAATCTTGGACCAGTTGGAATGTTCTCAAGGCTTGGAGCAGAGAATTCTTGCAAGGTATTTTGTGCCATAGCTTCAGCAATTGGTAGCTAGCTTCTTCTTTCTTTCTTGATTGCTTTGGTTCTGATGATGAAGAGTTGAATGTACACAAAGTCAATCCTGATATACCCTGTATAAAAATATAAACATAGAAAAACAATAGGGTGAACCTGCCAAAGCAGAGGTGCCTTGTTATGATTTCTCACTTAGCAGCTGTTTATGCAATCATTTCTCTATAGTCTAGTCTAATATTTTATGTGAATAACCTTGACTGATTTTCTTACCGTCTCCTATGTGTTTCCCTTTTGTTCCCCGGCAACGGCGCCAGAAATGCTTGTTGACACTAGCTAACACCACATAGATACTAGGTTGTCATCCCTAACATAGTGCCAGAGTGTACAAAAGTATTTATAAATGTAAAGGCTCTCTAGAAAATAATCTATTCTATCCGCAAGCGCACAGATAAAACACCTCATTGTAGCATTTCACCAGGTAAGTATTCCAGGTATCGTTATTTCACCAGGTAAGTATTCCAGGGAGTCTTACTTTAATTACTATGCATTTTCCAAGTTTAGCAAAAGCATGGATTAATTATTTCTATCCGGAAAAAGTGTTCAAACATGACATGCAATTACATCAAACTGTAGATCTGAAAATAGAGAGCACACCAAAATTTATTTCATCAAATTTGGAGCTGTAGAACTCAAGATATGGATTTTACAAGTTTTAAATCAATTTCTGGAAAACATTTAATTGGAAAAACCGACGCCAAATGCTAAACTCACCCAGATCCACACCCGCAGAGGCACTAACAGGTGGGATCTGGGGCCGTGACCCCACGGGTCAGCCGTACACCACTCCAGCCGAGCTTCGGCCGGCCGGCTTTCGCCGTCGGCGAGGTCTCCGGCCACGGGGTGAGCACCAGCGTGCTCCCCGCGGCGAGGCGCATCCAGGAGTACCCTCAGATTGGTCGGAGGATGACCGGAGCACCCCCGACGAGCGTGCATGGCGGCAAGGCGGCGCTGCTCGCTGTGGCCAGGCCGCTCCGGTGCGGTAGAGCGCGCACAAACCACCCTACGAGCTTCCTCACCTCACGATTGACCTAGCGCACCAAAGAACGAGCAAAAAGGGGCCGGGAACAGCAAGATCTGTCGCGGCGGAGCACTCCGGCGAGCTCGGAGCAACTCCGGCGAGCGATTCACGGCACACAGCTGCTTCTCACCTCGGTAGAGCGCATGCAGGGGCTTACCGTGGCGACGGCGAGTGCGCTGGTGTTCTCGGCGGTGAGCTTGGAGCTCTGGTGCGGTCGGCGGCGAGCGGCGGGGCTTTCTCCGGCAATGGCGCACGGCTGAATCGCTGCTGCTGCGCTGCGCGAGCGGAGGGAGGAGGGAGAGGCGCGGGCGACAGAATGGATGAGGGTTTCTGGGGGCGCGGGTCGGCGTCCCGACCAGGGGGTGGAGGTGGCCGGCCGCGGCGCGCCCATCGCCGGCGTACGGCCGCCACGTGGCCGTCGCTGGCTGGGACGAGGTGGGCGTCCGCGCGCGGGAGAGAGAGGAGGGGGAGGCAGGCCGGGCCGCTGTCTGGGCCGAAAGGGAGGCGGGGTTGGCCCAGCAGCGCCTGCCCCCTTTTCTATTTTTTTGAATTTCTTTTCTCAAATTCTTTTCTAAATTCATTTGGACCATTTTAAAATCATTTCCACCTTTTTCCCCCAAAAACAAAGTTGTTCCTAAACAAAAACCCTACAACTTTGTTTTAATAAGCAAGACCAAATTCCAAATAGAATTTGAATTACAAATTAAAACTAGTTCTAGGTTTTCAAGTAAATTCATTTTGGGATTTTTGTATAAATTCCATTTCTCAAATTCTATGGCTCCAAAAATTGCACAAAAATATTCTTAAATATTCTTGCACACAATTCAACCTAGCTTGAATATTCCACAATTTTAGAAGCAAGTATCATATTTTTAGCATATTTAATCACATAGAATAAAGCACACAAAATCACATTTTTGGATGGATGCCATGCTCATGTGATGCTATGCTTGATGAGAATGCTTATGCATGTTTTGGTAAGACTAAGTGCATGCTTAACACCTAGGGTGTTACAGAACTCTACTCAAATAGGTTTACCATTTGTTTTGTCTATTCGTGTATCTTATATGCAGGGTAATGTATGATTGGTTTTGATCTTCTAGAAAATTACACAGACAATCTAGAAGCGCTACTCAAGAAGACTAGAGCTAGACTCAAGAAAGTTCTTGCAGTAGATTCAGAAAACATCCAGAGTTAGTATAGTAGCTCTCTCACTTAGGTAGCCAGCTCAGCTCCATAGCCTCTCTGCCCCCAACTTAGCCTCGCTCTAGCAGCTCAGAGTTGTAAGCGGGAAGAGTAGCCAGGCGTAGCTCAGCTCGGAGACGGGAAGAGTCTTCCTCTTCTCCACTCTGGTATTATATCTTTGCTATCTTAATACTCATTTATTTATCATTTACTTTTGGTATTTCGAGTGCTATATTGTTTACCTTTCAAGTACTTAGTTTATAGTGATCCTATCATTATTGAGCTTAGGTGCTTTGAACACACGCCAAGATATGGCAGTGTGGATTTTTCTAGCCAACAATGTATGAAGACACAAAAGAATTCATCTGGAGATGTGGCCCGTGTCAAAGACATGGTAATATCAATTCAAGGGATGCCATGCCACTCATCAGCAATCTCTAGATAGAGCTCTTTGATGTCTGGGGAATTGATTACATGGGGCCATTTTTGCTGTCAAAGAAGTATGAGTACATTCTGGTGGCAGTGGATTATGTCTCCAAATGGGTTGAAGCCATGCCATGCAGGAATGCTGACAGTATCCATTCAAAGAAGATGTTCGAAGAGATAATATTTCCAAGATTTGGAGTTCCAAGGATAGTGATAAGTGACAGAGGTTCTCATTTCATCGACATGCGCTTTGAGCAGTACCTGTCAAAGCATTTGATACGTCGCTACTCCTTACCATCCTCAGACAAAGTGGTCAGGCCAAAACATCAAACAAGCAAATCAAGAATATTTTACAAAAGACAGTAAATGAGATGGGGACAGCATGGAAGGACAAGCATCATGATGCACTCTGGGCATACTGGACAGCCTACAAGACACCCATCGAGATGTCACCATATTAGCTAGTCTATGGGAAGACTTGTCACTTACTAGTGGAGCTAGAATTCAAAGCTCACTAGGCCATCAAAAGATGGAATATAGACCTAGAAGCAGCTAGAGACAAGAGGAAGATGCAACTCTCTGAGCTAGAAGAATGGAGAGAAAAAGCATATCACAATGCCAAGATTTACAAAGAGTAAAAAGATGGCACGACAAGAGAATCAAGGAGTTCACCCCAGGTGATAAGGTATTATTTTTTAATTCCAGGGTGAAGCTCTTCGGCCATGGAAAACTTTGAAGTAAATGGGAAGGACCGTATGAGGTGGTGAGCTCATCATCGCATGGAGTCGTCACACTTGACAACATGAAGGTACGTTATTGAAGGTAAATGGTCAACGCATTAAATTATTTTTAGAGCCTAACAATGAATAAGAGGAAGTAGACATAATTACTTTCTTTCTCAATTAGGATAATTGGGCCCAACCTTTTTGTTTTTGATTTTTTGTTGGATATCAACTTTTTTTGAATAAAAAAGCAATTAAATAAGTATATGAAAAAGTTGAGCCAAAGAGGGCTCGAAGGGCAGGCGGCCGCCCAAACCCTAGGGGCGCCCACCCGGCCACTAAGGCCATTCGCCGCCACTTTTCTCCTTTACCATCCTTAGACCTTCCTTATTTGTAAAAAGCATATCTTCAGAAATTTTTCCATTTTTCATCGTGTTACCATCCAAGGATGCTTTCTCAACCCCTATATAAACAACCCATGCCTATAGTCTAATCTTATCCATCATAGCTCTTCTCCCTTCCTGCTTAGAAGCTTGCTACACCTCTCCAAGCAGCCATGGTTAAAGAAAATTTAGATAGGAGGATGATTCCCTATGTGATCGACCTCAACACCATCCCCATGGAAGAACCCGAGTGCAAAGCCATCGTTCCTATCAATGAACCTACCCCTCATGCCATCATTCCACCAAAGCCACGCAACTATGGAAGCTCTTACTATGCCTAGCCTATTCTCACCGCACCATCTAAGCCTCTCCTATTGGAAGGAGATCTACCGAAGGGCCCCGTCGTCGCTTTGCCAGCAGGGACTAAGATCATGCCACCGAAGTACAATGAGGTGCTCTTGGCAGTGAAGACCAACAAGAGTAGAGAGATCGTCTACACCAAGTACAGCACTAAGAACATATTTACTTTGAGGGAGTCCGTGCTCACTCGACCAAGGTCAAGTTCATCCCTCCGAAGGAGGCTCCCAAGCGTGCATGATTGCATCTGAGACTCCAGGCAAACGCCACAAGACTGTGGTAGACTTGGAGAAGGAGCTGGAAGAACAGTGCACAATCATAGCCTCATTAGAAGCTTGTTTGTGTGTTCAGAGTAGATGCATTAGCCACACCAATAAAAGGGTGTTAAAGCTAGAGCATAACTCCACCGCCGCAACTAAGAGGGTGAAAGCCCTAGAGCACCCTAAAAAGTAGGGGCAATTTATCTTAGCATCCGATAGGGCAAGTGAGTGAGTTAGATAAAGTTTGCTTAACTTAAAGTTTGCATTTATAATAATAGCCCTACAAGAGGATGAAATAAAACTATTATTGGATATGTTTTGTCTCTTTTGTCTCCACCATGTTGTGAATGAAGGATAACAGGAAACAAGTATGGGGGAGACACCCGACGATCGAAACGAACAAATTTTTGCACAACAATAAAAATATTTGAGAAGATATGACATGAAAACCACACTCAGTGAAGGTGACCTCGAGAGGCCACCTGCCAGGAGCGGCCACCCAGCACCAGAGGGGCGCCTGCCCGAGGGGTGGGACCACCAAGCTCCCGCTTCGGACCATGGTTAGGTATGATTCCTTTATGTTACAAATCTTTATCATGATGATGTTGTTTTGATTTGGAATAAAATATATTAAATCACCTCATATATATTGAGAAGGTATTTTATTTTAATCATGACCACAAGATAGACTCACACCATGATAATTCCTGGACTTTCTATTGTTGTTGGGATCTTTTACTATAGGGACCCCATATCACTTAAGTTATTGTGGAAAGAGAGATAGTGTGTGAGAACTTGATTTCTAATGTCTAGTCATTTGGAGAATTTCTTTTCAAAAATCTTCAAAAAATTAGCTACACTTCTTCTCTATAGTAAGAATTAATATCCTACTGGAGCCATGCATGATACACATAAACTAGCTCATAAGCTACTTGTTTTGTATTGAGTTTTGTCAAACCTTATTGACCTATGTCGAGAGGATTATCATCCTCCCAAGATCAAGATCACATGCACCCACATATATATGCCGTTCCTACACTGGGAATGCGCACAAACATGCCTTTGTTTTACTCCTACACTGGGAGAAAAACAAAAGAAAAATCTTGGTAGGAATAATTGCTCTATGTTATTTAAAAAGTCTTTCTCAATATTTTCTGGTTACAGAAGGAAGGTATATGGCTATGCAAAATAAAGTATTAAAAAATGGACAAGTGTTCGAGAAGAAAGAAAAAGAAGAATAAATGAAATGGTAGCCCATACCATCCTTTGCAAAGACCATCAATATTTTAGAGGAAGAAGGACATTCATCAAAGAGAAAAGTAGAATTAGGATTACCCACTATAAATTCCACACACATGCCCTTCTTGATCTAAGAGTATGCTATTCCCCTCCATGGATCCGAGTTTTGACTTAGCAATATATACAAGGTAAGTATGTTGTTTCTGAATTACCTTCAACTCCATATAAGCCTCTATAGAATAGGATACAAATAAGGCATACATCATACATGCCTCAGTGTGTTCCATAAATACCACTTACAATGAGTGATTCGAGTGTGCTACATGAGGGAGAAGGGTAAGCTAAGTTTTTCTTTGCAAAAATATTATAAATCTTTGGTAGACTACCGGTATGACTAGGAATAAATCTACAGGTGATGTCTTGGTTTGAGGTTATGTTTAAAAGTAATCTATCCGTTTCCTCGAGGACGAGTAAAAGACAAGTATGGGGGAGTTGATGACGGTAGATAACTCCTGATTTTAACCGTCAACTAAACATGAAAATGTACCTATTTGTAAGCACCTAGTAGATATAGGGTTATCACTAACAGAACTCCACGAGTTTTGGTGAATATCTATTTCTGCAGGGTGTCAGCTGAAAATAACCAAAGATGGTCCACATGTTGGATTTACATAGAGAGAATACACGAACTACAACTCAGGAACAATCTAGAAGACTCAGGAAGCCATCCCCTACAAGTTGGGGCCCACCTACCATAGACCATGGGCGAGCACCCAGGTGGCAGGGGTGGCCACTCCAGGCTCTCCACCAGTCAAGTGGAACCTTGCGGATCCTGCCTCCACCACCTTTGAGGAGTAATCTTGGCCATCCATTAAGGTCGGTTTGATCCGAGGGTTGTGGTGCCTCCTAGGTAACCAACTATATAAGGAGACCCCTGCCCCTTGGCTTAGTGCCAATTCTGAAACCCTAATTCATATTTTCCAAAAAGAATTAGCCAGAGAGGGGTCCCTCAAATGGATCTATCTCTTTAGGGTTATAGCAACAAGAGAGATTTAGAGAGTATAGGGTGGAGATAGAAGTGGAGGAAGCCTGGCCTATCGGTGTCTTCTTTCTTGTATCTGTGGGAACAAGTTTCCTAACCCAAGACTTGGTTCTAGAATCATTCGGCAATTTGACTCCTAATACTAGTAAGTTTATTGTTCTTATTGTTCTTTGGTTTATGGGTTTACTTTGTTTGCTACGTGTAGGGAGTAGAGTAATTATTCGTAGCGTAAGCGTGGTGCTTGGGCTAGGAATACTCGTAGATGCTCCTTGTCTGGCCAGATTTGTGGTAACATTGGGGGGAAGTGACAGTCTCCTTGGTGTCTTTGTAATCCATGTCCTATCAGGAGGTAAGGTAGGAAATAGTGTGCTAGGGTTAAGCATCCTCTGTGGTGTCTCTGTTCGTTAGGTGCCCCCCTTAGAGAAATAACTACACAACTTACCACATGTTAGAGGAACACTAACAAAGGAATTCTCTCTACATCACGTAATTCTCACTATCTTGTCTAGTAGCCCTTGGGTAGTAGTTAAGATTGGGTTAGTCTTTTGCACGTTTTCTCCTTGCGGATAAATAAATATGATACTTTGGAATTATCTCCCGGGTGAAGTGTTCACCAATATCTGTGCGCTTATGGATTATTTCTTTAGATTCTTTTATGTGCATAACTAATATCAATAGAAGGTAACATCACCATCAAAACAAGAGCAGACATCTGAGTCTCAGTCGAGATGAGATGATGCATCTAAAGAGTAAGTATTCTCTTCTAGCATCTTGTTCGAAACACTTTAAATTTCACATCTTTTCCATGAGTTAATGGTTGTTATTCATATTTATTAGCATGTTTATTTGCATTAAATATTAATTAGCATTGCATCTATCTTGCATTAGGGAATTGAAATTAGAAAGTTACTTTACTATGTTTGATCAACATTACAACATAAAAGTTTAAGCCCCATGTGAGTACTCCGTGGTGGCATAAAAGTAAAAATAACATGCATATTTCCTTTCCTACATTATAAAATAAATAGAAAATCCCGAAAAGAAATTAAAAGAGATATCCTGGTAGAATCTATCAATCTGTCTTAACTCATAAAATGACTAATCACTAATTGGCTGGTAGTTAACCCCTTGTTATAATTTGAGCCATGGGTTTCTATGTTATTGTTGGAGAAATTTTGTGGGATGATATTTTGATCAAAGTAAGTTCACTTGGTGGTGTACGACTCATTTCACCAATATAAGAAGGCCTGCTGGCTGCTGCTAACAAGCTCACTCTAGAAATCGAACAACGACCATAGCAACATCTAGCTTCGGGAAGGAGCGTCCCCCGTGTATCTAGCTAAGAATTTATTTACCCTTTTGGTTCTACTATTTTGAGTTTTTCCTTCTATTAGTTACAAGAAATAAAAAGTTTAACCAAATTTTTTCCTAGTTAGTTATGTATATTATAGTGTAACCTTAAACACTAAAAGTCAAATAAAGAGTGTGTTTACATTTTTGTTTAGTTGTTAAGAGTCAAATAGAAGCGATGGAGAATAAAATTTTGTATTGGAGATGATGAATAGTTGCAATGCTGTAATTTCTTTCAAGTACCTAGTTTTCAACTTTGAATTTTTTTGAGTTTTGGATATGATTGTTTTGATATATGAATTTATTCTAAACTTGAACTCATGGGTAGCATATGCTTGATCTAAGTCTCGGTGATTGATGGATATGATATGAGAAAGTCTAAGCTACTATTTACCATGTTCCTAGAAATAATAATTCTGGAGATTTATCTTTTAAAAAGTTAAAATCTTATATGATGAGCTCTTGTATGACAAAGGCTGGATTACTACCAAAGCCATATGTGATATTTAGAATTAGAAAAACTTTCACTTATATATGTTGCATGCTTTTCATAGAGTTTAGTCAAGCTTTGTTGATGCCTTATGAGAGGTTTGTCATGCTCTTAAAATTTAAGAGCACGTAGACACCAACCTTATATGCACTATTCTTACGGTGGGAGCAGTGTTCGCCTAAACGGCCTAAACAGCCAATTAAACGGCTGTTAAGGTGGTAAACTGTTTTGTTTAGGGGGTAAACGGAGAATTAAATGGTCAAAAAAGGGAAAACGGTCTAAATGGCCTAAACGGAATGGTTGTAAATGGTATTAAACGAGCTAAACGGTTGTTTAAACGGCCATTTAGGAAAACACCAAGTGAATCTAGTTGAACTCTACATCAACAATTTATATACTTAAATTTATTGTATTTATAAATATGTACACTTGATTTGTTACATGCATAAATATGTATATTTGATTCTTCGAACATGCATAAACATATATAAATGATTTTTTAGTTGAATAAATATGTATAAATGTTAGAATAATTGATTTTACATTAAAAAATATACATATTTTTATAGTATTGTGTAAAACTGTTTAGTTCTGGTTAAACATCGTCTAAACCGTTTAAATGCTAAACGAAGGGTGACCTACTGTTTACCGTTTAGTGTTTAGGATAACATTCGCTGGGAGTAGGTGCAACATTATTGTTGACAGTAGTTTACGCCAACATTTTATAGTTAAACTAGGAGGATTCTCCACGCATTACTGTGGATGTGAAGAGGAAGAGAGGAGATCACGTGAGAGAATAATTGCTAGTAGTATGCATGCATGGTCATATGTAGGTAGTTGCATCCACTAGTGAAACCATTTGTGAGTGGGCAGCACTTAATTGCATGCAGCAGGAGGAGAAGTGGATGATGATGTGGCGCACAGAGGTGCAAGAGAATTAACTTAGTGGGGTTTGTCTTTATATGATATTTAGATAAATATGCATAGGGATATATTTGAGATCACCAATAAAGGTTTAGGGTTTAAACTAATAAATTCCACGAGTTTTGGTGAATCTATGATATGTGTAGGATTTATCCAAGAAACCGCTGATGACGGTAATTACGACATGTTTTTACCTAGCAAAACCGTCAACATTTGTCCCACATTGGGGGAAATATCAACCAAACAAGTAGTGACATAGGTGCAAATTAACTTGGTTTCAGATGTACATGTTATTATTTGGTTGCAGATATTTAACAGGAAATTGCCATGATCTATGAGCGTGAATGAGGAAGAATGAAGATGATAGAGAAACACAAGTTCAAGAGCATCAACATCATCTTTAGAGCAAGCTAAAAAGGACAAGAAAGGGCTGACACCCTAGACCCACACAGGGGGATCGGCAGAGCCTTCCCTTGTGGGACTAGGGTGTGACACCTTGCCACGATCCAAGAGAAGTCCTCTACAGTTGTTCTCCACCCTCAGATCCTAAGGAGCCATCCATCTGAAGTCCAGCATGAAAAGCACATGGATCCATGGGCCCACAGGAAATCAACCGACGTGACAAAGGAAAACCAGAGTGGAGCTACACTCTATGACAGGTGGGGACTCCAGCCAACCAACACTGGTTGGGTCCACCCTCCATAGGGGGATCAGCCGATCCCCTGGTGCAGCCCCACCAAGTCGGTTGGTGCCCCACCGACTCAACCATGCTATCCACGTGATGATCATCCACACCATCCATCCAAAGTCGGTTCCAAGGTCGGTATGATCCAACGGTGCATGGCGGAGGTTGTTGATACTTGGTAACGCAATCAAAATTAATCCGCAAGCACACAGATATCGGTGAGCACTTCACCCGGGATGTTATCCAGAGTATCGTATTTATATTTTTACCACTAGGAGAAAGCGTGCATCTCACTAACCTAGTCTATTACTACTAACCTTTAGGCTACAAACTATGTGACTCGATGTGAGTGATGTATAGAGAAGACTACAACCGCACTCTCGTTCTAACCTTGGTAAGGATGATCTACTGTTCTGCTGGGGAGGCTCACAGAATCTAGACACCACAAAGGATGTTCGACCCGCACCTATAAACCCTATCGATCCTACTAACGGGATATGGGCTACAAAGGTAACTCAGAAATGTCACGTTCCTCGCTACTACCACGGTCCAGCTAGTCAGGGGATATCTATGAGTATCCTAGCCCAAACACCACGTTTACGCTAGAGATGATTACTCTGAACTCTACGCGAAGAGATCAAAGTAAACTCATAAACCAAAGAACAATGAAACAAAAAACTTTCTAGAATTTAGAAGTCAAAATATTGAAGAATCCTAGGATCAAGCCTCGGGATAGAAGACTTGATCCCGCAGGTACAACCTCGGAGTAGACACCGACAGGCTGGGCTTTCTCCGATCTACACCTCCACTCTATCTCTCTCAATCTAGTAGAACTAGTCTACTCTTACACTGGATGCTACACCCTATGAGGTGGGAACCCTAAGGAACCTCTCTCTCTGAATCCTCACTGGAAAATATGCTAATGAATAATTGGATTCTCCCCTCCAGGGGCCAGGGGGCCTTGCTTATATAGTCTTTTCAAATGAATCTGGGTCGTTGGATCAAACCGACATTGATTGAACGGTTATCCTTGATCCTTTAGGTCGGTGGAGCATAATCCGCGTGATTCACCGTGATTGGCTAGAGGAGGTGGGCGGGCGCCCAGGGGGGTAGCGCGGGCGCCCTGCCCCCAGGTCCGATCGCCTTCCCGTTCATTCCCGTGGCTTCTGGAGTCTTCTAGATGATAGAAAATTGCGCGGCACGTTAATATCTCTATGTAAACCTGACATGTGGGCCTTTCTTTCATATTTCCTGATAACCCCCTGTAGAAATAGATAAACAACAAAACTCGTGGAATTCTGTCAGATCAAACCCTAATTCTAGGTGTTGTTTGTACATTAGTCCTTTTCCTTGTTTATTTCATAATTAAAATTGATACTTAAGAACTATCAACAAACACCCCCATACTTAGGCTTTTACTCGTCCTCGAGAAAAGGATGGTTAAGAAAAATATCTGGGGTTAAAACATTGTAAAGCATTCTTCTTATACCTGCAGGGTGTTGTAAAAATCCACTGTGTACCGTAGTCAGGGAAATATATGGTCAAGAGTAGAGGTCCTTCCTTCTTAATCCTGTTACTTGGAGTTTTTGTATATTTTTGAAAAGAAATTTAGCATACCTTTGTCCTCATAGGTTCTCTCAGGTCACTCATTATCTTTTGTATATCTCACTGAGGCTGTTTTAATTTGCAAAAATTATCAAGCATACTTACCTTGCATTTATTGCCTGATCAAAACGGGATCCGAGGAGATGAATGCCATACTCTTAGATCAAAGACTTTGGAAATTAAAAACTTGTCAACTCTTACTGGCATATTGCTTATTAGAGGGACCATGGGCTATCATTTTCTTCTTTCTCTCTTTTTTTAAGTGGATACCGAGGTACCCCTAATTCTACTGCCAAACACTTATTGTTGATGGTCCTTAATGCTCACATTTAACCATCAACTAATCATGGAAAAGGATCCAAATGCAACCAACACCCAGACTTAGGGTTTTATCTGACCGAATTCCACGAGTTTTGGTGTTTGTCTATTTCTGCAGGGGGTTATCAGGAAATATGGAAGAAAGGCCCACACGTCAGGTTTACATAGAGATATTAATGTGCCGCACATTTTTCTATCATCTAGAAGACTCCACAAGCCACGGGAACGAACGGGAAGCCGAGAGGGCTCAGGGACAGGGCACCCGCCCTACTCCTTAGGGCGCTCGCCCACCTCTTTCCACTAATCACGATCAACTTTGCGGATCGTGCTCCACCGACCTAAGGGATCAAGGAAAACCGTGCGATTGATGTCGGTTTGATCCGACGACCTAGACTCATCTGAAAAGACTATATAAGGATGGCCCCCTGGCCCCTGGAGATCATACCTCTTCTACAAAATCAAAGCTAGGGTTTCAATTCTTCATCCAAGTAGAGAGGATCCCTCTAGCTCATCTAGTTCTAGTTCTAGTTCCTCTAGTTCTAGTTCTAGTTAGTTCTAGTTGTAATCTAGACAATAGGGAGAGAGAAGAGGAGAGCGGAGGAGGAGCCGGATCTGTTGGATCTTCCTCAACATTGTACTTTTGCAGTAACTGGTTTGTTCTTCATCGTTCTCCAAGTTCTTCAATTCATAATTCCTGAGTTCTTTAATTACTTTTATTTACATTCAAGTTATTTATTGGATTCCCGCTTGCATCAAGTGCTTTTGTCTTTATAACGCTAGAGTAGTAATTAATAGATTAGACGTGGTGTTTAGTCTTGCAATTACCTGGAATTGCACCCAATCCTACGGATTGTTGTGGTAGCCCTAGGGTAGTGACAGCCCTAACGGTCGACGTATTCCACCTCGTTTGGATCGGTGTTTGTAGGACCGTAGTCAGAGCTTCCTAGCCCCCTTCTCATCTCTTTCTGTGGTTAGTGTTGTGATGTCCCAAAATAGATAATCTTGAAGTAATTCTTGATTCTTAGATCAACTAGAGAACTCTTAGGAAACTTCCTCTCTTCCCACCAAAAGTAATTATATAGTTATCCTTGGGCGATCTTGAATCTTAATTAGTACACTCACGTTCCCTGTGGAAAATCGATACTCTGGAATACTCCCGGGTGAAAGCTACATCGGTATCCGTGCGCTTGCGGATTTTTTCTCTTTGCGTTTAAAATACCTAACAAGCTTTCTAGCGCCGTTGCCGGGGAACGGTAGCTGTGCTAGTTTCGAACCAAGTCGTCCGTGTATCCTTTTTCTTTTCCTTTTTTTATCACACTCACCTTACCATTTTCACCATACCACATGGATTTCACTCCAAACATTAATGAGCATGGAATTTATTTCATAGTCACTTCGTTTACTCCATGCTCATATGCAACATCTTCTCAAACTTCTGGTCTCTCCAACATCACCACATTCGAGATCTCCAACCCCCTCTTCCTTTCTATTTATAAAAACTTTAAAAGGGCGGTTGTCGATGCATATGTCTATATTAAATATTGCAGATCTCGTTGAGTTTATCTTGATAAAGGTCAGCGTTGGAGGGGAAACCACTTCGCCGACATAAATTGATGGTTTCCCAAGGACAAGCTTAGTGTCCTAAAATAAGCACGGATCGGATCGTAACATGAGCTTTTAATTATTTGCAACATTACCTTATGTATTGAGCATATAAGGATAATTGTAAAAAAATTCCTTCGGGTATTCTTGTCACTAACCTTTCCAGGATTGGAGCAAGAAGATCGGATGAATGACAAGCACAAGGTATGTCCAACCAATCATTGGACAACATTGAATTAAATTCATCCAAACTCGAATTTTGCAAAATTCAAGCTTGGGGGAGTACTTTACATAAAAACATCCTTTGCCATGTTGCTATGTTGATTGTCCATACCTTTGAGACATGCTCAATTTGTTAAATACTAATCACACTACTTCATCTCCACTTCAGTAGATCTCTATAAATGCTCTCATGCTACCTTTATTTGCTTTAGTATATTTCTAGGTTTGGAGTAGTTTCATTTATCTCTTAATTAAGCATGTTGATTAGTTTAGGAATGATGATCTTATTTCCAAGGGATTTTAAATTAAGCATGATGCTTAGGTTAAAATGCCCTCCTAAATCAAATTAGACATGGTGTCTAGGTTGATTTTTGAGCCGATAGTATGCTATAGTAGATATTGGATATTTTGTCGGACTAACCCCTACAGGAAAACTTTCAATATCGACCTGGGAAGTCCTGAGATAAACTCACATTAGAGACAAAGAGAGAGATACATGAAGTTTAACAATTTACACAAGGAAGGCATAGCTCATAAGAGATGATCCATGGAGGGTGCCACAAACACGATGCACAATCACTATGAAAGGAAAGCTTCCACAAGGTGATATGTTACCATCACTCTTCAAGTAAGGTAACATCTTAAGGTACTTGACTATCACTTTTATAAGCTTCTCCTTGGTTCTGGCGTTCACATGAGTAAAAGAGACAAACATGTATGATTTACAACTCTGGATTAACCAACCCAATCGATTCAATATGTTTAGTCCTTCCACCTTTGTGATCCCACACTCCTAATCATATGAGCTAAAATGTTGCACACGCAATCTTTGGAAGATATATATATATAAAACATGAGCATAGATAGATTATCTTTCCATTAGGTTGAGCGATCTGATCTGACAAATGTTTTAAATGCTACACTCATGATCTTATTATCCATCAACTTTGTCTTGCTCACTATGCTTAAGGTTAGAGAGAACAAATACACTTTTGGTTCTGTTGGTGTTTTCCACCAACAGAGCCCATGCACTTGATCTCTGCCTTGTCTCTACGAGCAGGTACACTTCAAGCAAAATATGAAGGACTTTTACAACTCCTAGACTCTACCAAGTGAAGAACCTAGATCTACGAGCACAAACACACGGGAGATACAGGACACTAAGGCAATCACTGCCCTGAGATGCTTGAGGACATAACTACTGGAGTAACCCCGTTGTGGAAGTAATTACTGACCTTCTACCAGTCAAGAGAGGCGATCCAGGACGCCCTGTCATCCTGATCTCCATCGGCATGGTGGACATCCCAGAAGCACTCTGCGACTTTGGCTCCAGCATCAACATTATGCCCAGGTTTCCCCAAAGGGAATATTTAAGAACCTCCGCGTCCGAGTTGGGAGACCATTCCTAAACACCTCGGGAGCTGTCATCTGCGCTAATGCTGCCATGATCAGTTTTTGCATCAAGGGAAGGAAGGAGACGTTTTCCTTCAAGAACAAGACTACACAAATCTCAGAGCAATCCCGACATGAACCAAGAAAGAGGACCAACATGAGGAACAGAAACAAGCAAATGTGGACTGAGTCAGCTAAGATGGTCACTGCAGTTCAAGGAGGTCAAGATCATCAACTTAAGTCACCGTTTCTGACCAAAAAGGATGACCCAGGTATGCCAAGCATCCAGTGCTCCATTAATGGATACAACTTCCAGAAGACGCTTTGTGACACCGGGACAGGCGTCAACATAATGGCCGCAGTCACCTATCATCTCCTGTTCGGAACCTTGCCCCTAAAACCGACATACATTCAGCTCCAGATGGCAGATCAAACATTCCGAAAGGTTGAAGGTATAGTAACTCATGTCCCTATCAAAATAGACGATCATTTTGTCCATACAGATTTTCAACTTAATGACATAGGAGAAGATGAGTACGATCCACCCATCATCCTTGGGAGACCATTCCTCAGCACCATTAAAGCAATCATCTACATTGGAAACGGAGAAGCTCACATGCATTTCCCCTCTGAGAAGGTATGCCGCTATTTTACTGACCCTAACTATATAGTTAAAGACTCTAAGCAGGTCACGACAAGAAGAAGACGACTCAACTGCAACCAGAGGAGTAAAATCATCAAGGACGGATGGGCGGACTACGAAGGAGAAGTGCACCGAGTCAGGTGTGGAGAAAGAAGATAGTTATACATGAAGAGCAGGCGCCGCCGGAATCACCGACTACGCCATCCAGCGAATCCCAAAACGACTGAGAAAACGGAGAGTCCCATTCGGAGGACTTAAACACACTGTACGCCTTGCCAAGAGAATTCAAGGATCAAAGAAAACTAGCAGACGGAGGACATCCTAATCGCTGTCAGGGTGCTGCCAACATTCAAATACACTTCCGCCACCTGCTAGCTATATGAGAAGGAATTACGTCAAAATCTAGCTTAGGGGAGAGCACCCCCATTTATCCAGCTAAGTGTTTCTACTCATGTTTATACTTTACTTAAATAATAAAAAAGATGCATAATTATAAAAACCCAAATAAAGATTTTGTGCTTATATATATCTTTCCTTAGTTTGCTAAATAAATAAATAAATAAATAAAGTTTGCTATGAACCCTCATGATAAGCTCTCATATGGAAATGATGAATAGTTGCTCTGGCATGACTAGTTCTCAAAATTAAAATCTCTGTCAAGTTTAGGCATGACTGTTATTAATTAAGATTTGCTCTAAACCTGAAATTGTGGGAAGAGTACCTGATCTAAAGCCTAAGTCGTTAACGGATACGATATGGGAAGGTTGAGCTGCTGTTTATCCGTTTCTAGAGATGCTAAAATTCTAGAGAATTTTATGTTTAAAAATCTTTAAAATGTTGCATGATGAGTTCCTGTATGATGAGAGTTTAAAATCCTACCACAACCATATATACATGCTTGCTAGACTTTGAGCCACACATTTACTTTTTACTACTTATGAGCATTGAGTGTGGTCAAGCTGTGTAAACCCTGAGGAGCTTGTCATGCGGTTAAAATCAAGATTCACTTGCACGTTCACTCATACATGCTGCTTCTTCTCCGGAAGTACGCATCCACATATATCCACCCATTTCCATCTCCAGAACCACCCAAAAATATTCGACTCCTAATGCGGGAGAGAATAGCCAAAAACATTTTTGTTTTCCCCTATGAAATAAATGCTCAAGTTATTTTGGTTACTACCACTTGCTACATTATTTAAAGAAGTGAGTGCTCTAAAAAAAAGAGAAGATACAAGGAAATAAAAAGGGGCAAGTTCCTAGAACCTCGAAGAAAAGAAAAAGTGAGATGAGAGGTAAAAATGGACAAGTATCCGACAGTAGAATTAGGGGTACAAGATACCCACCTGAGAGAAAAGAAAAAGAAAATATAGAGCATCTCATTCTCCTCAAAAAAGTTTCAAAAGAGCAAGAAAGGTATGTATCCCCTCAAAAGAGCACAAGTAGAATTAGACTTTCACCATTGTTATCACCATCATCACCATACACCATTCATTCTCCACACATGCACATCTTGATTTGACTTATTGACTTGTTCTTCTGGATCCATGGTTTGACTATGCAATAAATGTCTTGTAAGTATGTATTAGCTGTCTCCCACCTATGAGCTCCAGATATCAAAACTTTATTAGAGTAGGGTGAGAGAGAAGGCAATGCCACTATGTCTCATACCAAAAATACCACATACTTTGAGAGAAGGCATACACCATTAATGCCTTGGTAAGGATCCAGAAATACCACAAAAGAGAGATCTGAGAGAGTCATAGAAGGAATCTGTGAGTTTTATTTGAAAATCTGCAAAAACTCCAGAGCTATAGCTGATCAAAAATAAGAGACATGACACTTCACTAGACCGTTCTATCTTTTAACTGCTCAAGACAGAAGTGACGGTTACAAGTCCCATGGTAAAAGGTAAAACAAGTAAGTTTTAAGTCTTGACAGTTTACCCTAACTCAGAGATGAGATCTTGTTTAAACGCATGTGTACCTTTAAGGCATGAAACCACTGCAGAAACTCTTGAGTTCATCTTTGCTCAGGGACGAGCAAAGGTTAAGCTTGGGGGAGCTTGTTGACGGTCCTTAATGCTCACATTTAACCATCAACTAATCATGGAAAAGGATCCAAATGCAACCAACACCCAGACTTAGGGTTTTATCTGACAGAATTCCACGAGTTTTGGTGTTTGTCTATTTCTGCAAGGGGTTATCAGGAAATATGGAAGAAAGGCCCACACGTCAGGTTTACATAGAGATATTAATGTGCCGCACAATTTTCTATCATCTAGAAGACTCCAGAAGTCACGGGAACGAACGGGAAGCCGAGAGGGCTCAGGGACAGGGCGCCTGCCCTACTCCTTAGGGCGCCCGCCCACCTCTTTCCACCAATCATGATCAACTTTGCGGATCGTGCTCCACTGACCTAAGGGATCAAGGAAAACTGTGCGATTGATGTCGGTTTGATCCGATGGCCCAGATTCATCTGAAAAGACTATATAAGCAAGCCCCCCTAGCCCCTGGAGATCATACCTCTTATACAGAATCAAAGCTAGGGTTTCAATTCTTCATCCAAGTAGAGAGGATCCCTCTAGTTCATCTAGTTCTAGTTCTAGTTCCTCTAGTTCTAGTTCTAGTTAGTTCTAGTTGTAATCTAGACAATAGGGAGAGAGAAGAGGAGAGTGGAGGAGGAGGAGCCAGATCTGTCGGATCTTCCTCAACATTGTACTTTTGCAGCAACTGGTTCGTTCTTCATCGTTCTCCAAGTTCTTCAATTCATAATTCCTGAGTTCTTTAATTACTTTTATTTACATTCAAGTTATTTATTAGATTCCTGCTTGCATCAAGTGCTTTAGTCTTTATAACGCTAGAGTAGTAATTAATAGATTAGACGTGGTGTTTAGTCTTGCAATTACCTGGAATTGCACCCAATCCTGCGGATTGTTGTGGTAGCCCTAGGGTAGTGACAGCCCTAACGGTCGACGTATTCCACCTCGTTTGGATCGGTGTTTGTAGGACAGTAGTCAGAGCTTCCTAGCCCCCTTCTCATCTCTTTCTGTGGTTAGTGTTCTGATGTCCCGAAATAGATAATCTTGAAGTAATTCTTGATTCTTAGATCAACTAGAGAACTCTCAGGAAACTTCCTCTCTTCCCATAAAAAATAATTATATAGTTGTCTTTGGGCGATCTTAAATCTTAATTAGTACACTCATGTTCCCTGTGGAAAATCGATACTCTGGAATACTCCCAGGTGAAAGCTACATCGGTATCCGTGCGCTTGCGGATTTTTTCTGTTTGCGTTTAAAATACCCAACACTTATCCATTTTTTTCTACAAGGTTGTCGAGCCATTGCTCCTTTTTATTTCCTCAAAATATTCATATTTTTGCATAGCCCATGCCTCTAACGCAATAATACTTCGAAAGAGTGAATCTTTCTGAATAAATGTCTTGATCTTAGGAGTATGATAAATCTCTCAACAAGGGTCTAACTCATTTTGAGCAAACTCAATACAGAGCAGACAGCTTTTATAATTATCATAATTAATATTTTTAGGTTTAGCAGGCATATAAAACACTGAGGATGGTAGCTAGAATTTTTTTGAATAAATTCTCCAAGCAACAATGATATCAAGAATAAGATACTCATACTCTACCATCTCACATTCCACAATGACTTAAGTAACACAGGGTTTTTAAATGACTTTTAATAATTGCAAGTTTTCAAGGAATATCACAGAGTGAGATTAATCATGATTAGAATCATCTTGTTAATTTATCATGTCGGAGACAATATTCTGCATGAACCAAGATATATATGTATGTGTAAAGTGTGCAGAGTATGTACCTAAATCGTGGAGTGGTGTAGTCGAAGTGTGTTTGGCATGTTGAGGGATCTCCCCCATACTTTTTTCTGCTTTCTTGCATAAAAATAAAGTAGAGACACACAAGACATAATAATAATAATCTTGAGGCACTTATTACAAATGACTATTAATGAACTGAAGCTAATAATAGATCTAAGCCAAATTTAAAGATAAATAACTAAAATGCACTGCCTCAAGATCTAATCTAGATAACTTAGCGGCGCTCTAACTCCCTGATCTTCTTATTGGCACTAATAAGATCATGCCTAAGACCTAGTATAACGGTGTTCTGGTTAGAGAGCTGCCTAGTGATAGAGTTAACCGAGGACTAGAGCTCTATGATGACCTTGTCTAGCCTACAAACGTCCTCATTAATATCCGCTATAGTCTTGCGACGCTTAGTGGTGTCTCGAGAGCATTGAGAGCGTGCTTCAGGGCTGCCTTTGGAGAGATGAAATAGACTTTGGCTGCTCTAATCCCCATAAAGTAAGGCCTCTCCTCCTCTATAGTGTAGCGGATGCTGCTGATCTTGCTGCTCCGGTTGGTCTTGACTCCAATGACCCGCTCATTGGGCCTAGGTGGCAGGATTCTCGTGCCAGCTGGCACCTTGACGGCGGCCTCCTTCTTGGCTGACGGTCCCTTGAGAAGTAGGGGTTGTGGCGGTGTGTGAGAACTGGTTGAGCATGATAGGATTGGGTGGAGCTACGCTGGCGTGATGTCATGGTCTCTAGCCGTCGCTCTGTGTTGGCCGGGACGAGAGCGTAGGCGTCGGGGTCTTCCTTGGGCTTCTTGTTGAGGTCGAAGGGGACGACCTCCCAATCGTCATGGAACTCTTCGGCCATTGGAGCAGCGAAGGACTAAGCAAGCTCTAATTGAAGAAGGAGAGAAGGCTTGTATGAATTGGTGTTTGAAAACTTACGTCAGGGGTCTATTTATATAGGGGTCAAAAAGTGCCTCTAGGGTTTGCTCGGGCTACTCCTGCCGCCAAGCGTGCGAAACTTTCCATCTGTATGATTATTTAGTTTACCATAAATGGGTTTATCGCGATGGAGGAAATCAGAACTGAGAGGGGAGAGGGGCTGGGCGCCCGCCCTATGCCTGGCCCTTCTGTGGGCCTGCTTCCTTGAGCGTGCTTCTAGTTGTACACTTTATTCGAAAAATATATACGTGGCCCAAAAACGTCAGATTAAAAAGGTCGGGCTCTAATTCTCCAAGGGAAGGTAGAAATGGATCACGTCTATCTCTTCTAATTCTTTATTGGGCTCTAAAAATAATTTAAGACGTTGACCATTTACCTTGAATAACGTACCTTTGTCATTTTAAAGTGTGATAACTCCGTGGGATGATGAATTGATTACCTTGAATGGTCCTTCCCATTTACTCCAGAGTTTTCCATGCCCGAAAAGCTTCACACTGGAATTAAAAAGTAATACCTTATCTTCGCGTGCCAACTCCTTCTTCTTGATCCTCTTGTCATGCCACCTTTTGACTCTTTCTTTATAGATCTTCGAATTGTGATATGCTTTCTCTCGCCATTCTTCCAATTCTGATAGTTGCATTCTTCTATGATCTCCAGTGACATCTAGGTCCATATTCCATCTTCTTATGGCCCAGTGTGCTTTGAATTCTAGTTCAACAGGTAGGTGGCAAGTCTTCCCGTACACCAATTGGTATGGGGACATTCCAATTGGGGTCTTGTATGCTGTCCGATATGCCCAGAGTGCATTAGGTAACTTGTCCTTCCATGCCGTTCCCATCTCATTGACTGTTTTCTGAAGAATATTCTTGATTTGCTTGTTGGAAGTCTCTGCTTGGCCACTTGTCTGAGGATGGTAGGGGGTAGCGATGTTGTGACGGATTCCATGTTTTGATAGATAGTGCTTGAAGCGTTTGTCGATGAAGTGTGCTCCTCCATCACTTATCACTACTCTGGGAACTCCAAATCTTGGAAATATAATTTCTTCAAACATCCTCTTTGAATTGATGTTGTCGGCGTGTTTGCAAGGTAGTGCCTCTACCCACTTGGAGATGTAATCAACTGCCACCAAGATGAACTCACACTTCTTTGATGGGGGAAATGGACCCATGTAGTCTATTCCCCAGACATCAAAGAGCTCAATCTGAAGGTTGTTGGTGAGTGGCATGGCATCCCTTATGTTTATGTTTCCGTGCCTTTGACATGGCCCACATCTTCTGATATATTGCTTCATGTCTTCATACATTGTAGGCCAGTAGAATCCACACTGCCAGATCTTTAAATGTGTACGGAATGCTCCATAATGACTTCCATATGGTGATGAATGGCATCTATCGATGATCTTCCATCCTTCCTCGGTGGTTACACATCCCCTGAGTAAGCCATCAGAGCATACTCGGAAGAGGTATGACTTTCTTGAATAAGCTTCTTCTTGTTCGCTCCTGGTGGTACATACCCTGAAACCATAAAATTAACAATATCTGCATACCAGGGGTCAGACCTGTTAATCCTGTAGAGCATGTCGTCCTGGAGTGAATCATTGATGGGGGTTTCTTGTGGATTCTTAAAATACATTCTAGACAAGTGATCAGCAACAGAATTTTCTACTCCCTTTTTATCTTTTATTTCCATGTCAAATTCTTGAAGTAAAAAGATCCATCTAATCAGGCGAGGTTCAGCATCTTTTTTAGTGAGCAGATATTTTAGTGCAGCATGATCAGTGTAAACAATTATTTTAGCTCCAACTAAATAAGATCTAAATTTATCAATGGCAAAGACAATAGCCAGAAGCTCTTTTTCAGTGGTTGCATAATTAAGTTGAGCTCCTGTCAAAGTTTTACTGGCATAAGCAATTGCATGATGCTTTTTATTTTTAGTTTGTCCCAAAACTGCCCCCACAACATAATCACTAGCATCACACATAATTTCAAAAGGCAACGACCAATCAGAGGGTTGAATGATTGGTGCGGAGATGAGTGCATTCTTTAATAAATTGAAAGGAGCATCCTTGGCTAGCAAAAAAGTAGTCTAGCAATAAATGAAAAATCTTTTATAAATCTGCGATAAAAACCAGCATGGCCAAGAAAGCTTCGAATTCCTTTTATATTCACAGGTGGAGGTAGTTGTTCAATTACTTCAATTTTAGCTTTGTCTACCTCAATACCTCTTTCAGACACTAGGTGTCCTAGCACTATTCCTTCTCTAACCATAAAATGACATTTTTCCCAATTAAGGACTAAGTGCTTTTCTTCACATCTTTGCAAAACCTTGTCTAAGTTTTCAAGACAACTATCAAAAGTTTTCCATATACAGAAAAATCATCCATGAAAACTTCCATAATCTCTTCAATCATATCAGAAAATATAGACATCGTGCATCTTTGAAAAGAAGCTGGTGCATTACATAACCCAAAAGACATTCTACGGTAAGCATAAGTTCCGTATAGGCATGTAAAAGTGGTTTTGCTTTAATCATCGGGATGGATCGGGATCTGGTGATACCCTGAATATCCATCTAAGAAAGAGAAGAACGAATGGTTCGCTAATCGCTCTAGCATCTCATCTATGAAAGGTAAAAGAAAATGATCCTTTCTCGTGGCTTTGTTCAGTTTTCTATAGTCTATGCACATCCGCCACCCAGTGACGGTGCGTTGCAGAATTAGCTCGTTCTTTTCATTCATAACGACAGTCATGCCTCCCTTTTTAGGCACAAATTGAACTGGGCTCACCCACTCACTGTGCGGCATAGGATATATAATCCCTGCATGCAGCAACTTTATAACTTCCTTTTTAACTACCTCTCTCATCGCGTTGTTAAGTCTACGTTGGGGCTCTCGAAAAGGCAAAACAGAAGGATCTGTCGGAATACGATGGGTACAAATCATAGGATTGATTCCAGTAAGATCTTGGAGTGAGTAGCCAAAAACTGAGTGATGTTTATCAAGAATGGTCATCAATCGCAGAGTTTGTTCCTGAGTGAGTTTATCACTAATGATCATAGGGAACTCTGGATTATTGTTTAGGAAAGCATAGATAAGACCGGGTGGTAAAGTTTTAAGCTCTATGAGAGGTCTAGGTGTTTCTGCAAACTCGTCTAAGAGTTCAGGTTCAGAAGGTTTGGCCTCTTCTTGTGTGAAGAAAGGAGCTTCGTCTTCTAAGTCTGGTTCATCTAAAAGCTCTAGAGATGCAGCCTTTACCTCCTCCATAGGATCGGGCAGAAGATATGATTCGGTCTTATTATTTAAGGAGTGAGAAATTGTTATTGGAAATTTAAAAGTTTTTCCAAAAGAAATGTGTAGCTTTCTAGTATGACCTTCATAAAGGAGTCTTCTAAAAGGTTGTCCTATCAACAGGTCGAAGTCCCATGTATCAAAGATATAGAAGTTCAAATGAACCATGGAGCCTTCTACCATAAGGGGTAGGACATTAATAATTCCAAGACTACGGACTAATCGTCCCGAAGATTCCTTTATGACCTTTGTTGTGGGGGTTAAGACCAAATTTTTAAATAATTTAAGTGCAAAACATTCACACATGATGTTGATCCCCACAATAGGATTATAGAGAGCAACAAATTGATCAGAATCATAAGCACAGCGTATAGTTATTGGAGGTGTGTCCAAACGGATCACATCAGAGGAAAGCTCTGACTCCTCCAACCATTCGCTGCTCATGACTGCGATAAGCTCTCTTAATTGATGTTCCGTTGGCAAACAAATGCTAAAATGGCCGTTTTGGGGTATGTCTATAGAATGGTAGTTTGAAATGTTTCCAAAATTGGCAAAAAGATCAGATTCTATATCCAGCATGAAATCAGGTGGTGGAATTTCTTCCTTTTGTGGCTCAGAACTTGGGATAGCTGAAGTAGATGGAGAATTTGGTAGAGTGTCTACTTCAGCTTCGTCTGTTTCATCATGAAGGGTATTATCCATCTCACCTTCTAGGATTCTATCTAGGATCACTCTAGCGTCATCAGTAGGGATGCGAAAGAAAGAACCAGTAGACATTGTATGTAGCATTTGTTTATGATCTTTCTGAAGACCTAGAAAAAAGTGAAATAAAAGAACAGGGTCTTCAAGATTAAGGTTTGGACCAGATTCTAAAAGATCAGAAAAATGTTTCTAGGATTTTCCCAAAGTTTCATTATCTTTTTGTTTAAAAGAAAGGACTTCGAGTCTAAGGTCGCCGATACGGTCAAGGGAATAAAAATCTAGATAAAAGTTGGCTCGTAAGACTCCCCATTCACCTCGTCGTTGACTTACCTTCTGACTATACCATTGTCTAGCTTCTCCCTTTAAAGAAAAAGGAAAAAGCTTCCAACATAAAGTCTTATCAGAAATGCCTTCAATGCGAAGACAATCACATGTTTGCTCAAAATCTCTATGGGTTTTCATCTTCCTTTCCTGAAAAAGATAGGTTTTGAATCATGGCAATTGTTGATATTTGGGAACGCAATAAGGAATTGATCCGCAAGTGCACGGATATCGGTGAGCACTTCACCCGGGAAATTATCCAGACTATCGTATTTATTTTTTTACCACTAGGAGAAAGAGTGCATCTGACTAACCGGTCTATTACTACTAACCCTTTAGGCAACAAAGAATGTTCTCGATGTGAGTGATAAATAGAGAAGACTACAACCGTAATCTCCTTCTAACCTTGGTAAGGATGATCTACTGTTCTATTGGGGAGGCTAACGGAATCTAGACACCACAAAGGATGTTCAACCCGCACCTATAAACCCTATCCTTTCTGCTAACGAGATATGGTCTACAAAGGTAACTCGGAATTGTCACGTTCCTCACTACTACCACAGTCTAGCTAGTCAGGGAATATCTATGAGTATCCCAGCCTAAACACCATGTTTATGCCAGCAATGATTACTCTAAACTCTACGCGAAGAGATTAAAGTAAACTCATAAACCAAAAGAACAATAAAACAAGAACTTACTAGAATTTAGAAGTCGAAATACTGAAGAATCCTAGGAGCAAGCCTCGGGTTAGGAGAACTTGATCCCGCAGGTACAAGCTCAGAGTAGACACCGACAGGCCGGCCTTCCTCCGATCTACACCTCCACTCTATATCTCTCAATCTAGTAGAAACTAGAAGATCTATTTCTACTTACATTGGTTGCTAAACCTAAAAATAAATATTATTTAGAGAAGAGGTTTTCCTTCGAGGGTACCCCTCAATCTCTATGATAACTTCTTCTCTTCTCCAGGGGCCAGGGGGGTCTCCTTATATAGTCCTCCTCCTCTATGCGTTTTTAGGTCGGTAGGCGATGTGGTACTACGTTATCCTAGATCCTTTAGGTCGGTGGAACATCGCGTGCGAAGAGAGTCCCGAACGGAGTACAGGAGGGGGCGGGCACCCAGGTCCTCAGGGCGGGCGCCCTGGGCCTGGCCCCTTTCGGCCTCTGCTTTCTTCTCGTGGCTTCTGGAGTCTTCTAGATGGTAGAAAATCGCGCGGTGCGTTGATATCTCTATGTAATCCCGACATGTGGGCCTTTCTTCCTTGTTTCCTGATAACCCCCTGCAGAAATAGATAAACAACAAAACTCGTGGAATTCTGTCAGATCAAACCCTAATTCTAGGTGTTGGTTGCATATTGGTCCTTTCTCTTGTTTATTTGATAACTAAAATTGATACTTAAGAACCATCAACAAATACCCCCATACTTAGGCTTTTACTCGTCCTCGAGAAAAGGATGTTTAAGAAAAATATCTAGGATAAACATTTAAAACATTCTCTTTATAATTGCAGGGTGTTAAAAATCACTGTGTACTATAGTGAGGGAAGTATATGGTTAAGAGTAAAGATCCTTTCTTCTCAATCTTGTCACTTGGAGTTTTTGTATATTTTTGAAAGAAAGTTAGCATACCTTTTTCCTCATAGGTTCTTCTCAGATCACTCATTATCTTTTATATATATCTCACTGAGGTTGTTTTAATTTGTAAAAATTCTCAAGCATACTTACTTTGCATTTATTGCTTGATCAAAACGGGATCCAAGGAGGGGAATGTCATACTCTTAGATCAAAGACTTTGGAAATTAAAATCTTTGTCAACTCTTGCTGGCATATTGCTTATTAGAGGGACCATGGGCTATCATTTTCTCTTCTTTTTTTTAAGTGGATACGAGGTATCCCTAATTCTACTGCCGGATACTTGTCTATTTTTCTGCGAGGTTGTCGAGCACTTGCTCCTTTTTGTTTCCTCGAAATATCTCTATTTTTGCATAGCCCATGCCTCTAATGCAATAATACTTCGGAAGAGTGAATCTTTCTAAATAAATGTCTTGATCTTAGAAGCATGATAAATCTCTCAACAAGAGTCTAACTCATTTTGAACAAACTCAATACAGAGTAGATAGCTTTTATAATCATAATTAATATTTTCAGTTTTATCAGGCATATAAAACACTGAGGATGGTAGCTAGAATTTTGAAGATTTTGAAATAAATTCTCCAAGCAACAATGATATCAAGAATAAGAAACTCATACTCTACCATCTCACATTCCATACTGTCTTAAGTAATGCAGGGTTTTTAAAATGATTTTCAATAATAGTTGCAAGTTTCAGGAAATATTACAGAATGAGATTAATCATGATTAGAAATATTTTAATTATTTTAATGTATCATGTCGGAAATAGTATTCTGCATAATCCAAGATATATATGTATAAAGTGTGCAGAGTGTGTACCTGAATCATGGAGTGGTGTAGTCGGAGTGTGTTGGCATGTTGAGGGATCTCTCCCATACTTGTTTTCTGCTTTCTTGCACAAAAATAAAGTAGAGACACACAAGACATAATAATAATAATACTCTTTATTAACTTTGAGGCATTTATTACAAAAGACTAGTAGTAAACTGATAGCAAACAAATGATAATAGTAAACCTAAACCGAATTTAAAGATAGATAACTAAGATGCATTGCCTCAAGGTCTAATCTAGATAACTTAGCGGCGCTCTAATTCCTTGATCTTCATGTTGGCACTGGCAAGATCCTGCCTAAGGCCTAGTATAACGGTGTTGTGGTTAGAGAGCTGCCTAGTGAGGGAATTAATCAAGGACTAGAGGTCTATGATAACTCTGTCTAGTCTGCGAACGTCCTCATCAATATCCATTATAGTCTTGCGACGCTTGGGAGGTGTCTCAAAAGCATTGAGAGCGTGCTTCGGGGCTGCCTTTGGAGGGATGAAACGGACTTTGGCTGCTCTAATCCCTTCAAAGTAAGGCCTTTCCTCCTCCGTGGTGTAGCGAATACTGCTGATCTCGCCGCTCCGGTTGGTCTTGACTCCAACGACCCTCTCATTGGGTCTAGGTGGAAGGATCCTCGTGCCGGTTGGCACCTTGATGGTGGTCTTCATTTGGGATGATGATCCCTTGAGAAGTAGGGGTTGTGGCGGTGCGGTGAGAACTGGTTGAGCATGATAGGATTGGGCGGAGCTGCGTTGGCGTAATGGCATGGCTTCTAGCTGTCGCTCTGTGTTGGCCGGGACGAGAGCACGGTCATCGGGGTCTTCCACAGGCTCCATGTTGAGGTTGAAGGGGACGACTTCCCAATCATCGTGGTACTTCTCGGCCATTGGAGCAACAAGGAACTAATCAAGCTCTAATTGAAGGTGAGAAGGCTTGGTGGCTTGGTGTTTGAAAACTGAGGTTAGGGGTCTGTTTATATAGGGGTCAATAAGTGCCTCTATGGGTTGTTCGGGTTGCTCCCGTCGATGTGTGTGCGAAACTTTCCATCTGAGGGATTATTCGGATTACCATAAGTGCATTTTCCATAACAGAGAAAATCAGGACCGAGGGGGAACAGGAGCTGGGTGCCCGCCCACCTGATCTGGGCGCCCGCCCTCTCTCTGGCCCCTCTGTGGGCCCACTTTCTCGAGCGCGTTACTAGATGCAAAACTATTTAGAAAATTATATATATGACCCAAAAACATCAGACTAAAAAGGTCGGGCTCTAATTTTCCATGGGAAGGTAAAAATAGACGACGTCTATTTCTTAGCGGTTTGTGACGGTTTTAGAGAACGTCACCTATTGAGCGTCAAGGATTAACCTCCGTGACGATTCCCACAAAACCGTCATAGATTAACAGAATTCGTGACGAACTCAAACCGTCACAATTGAGCCCAAAGCCTAGTTAGCCCAGCCCAAAACCCATTACCTGTGACGGTTCTAAACCATCATAGATGAATTGCCACATCATCTAGACTCCTTATGTGGATCATGACATGGATGCTTATATCACCATCTAGCCCATCTATTTTTGTTGTAAGAAATCCCAGACATTTATTGAATGACAAATATGGTGTCAATTCTTTATTGCATTTCTAGTTATAGATTTACAACCATTTGGTCAAATATGTTTATATATATATATAAATATTTACACATTGATGATGAAGCAATTTAAAAACAAGACTAATTCATACAGCCAACAATTGTCTCTCCATGCCGCAAATAAGCAAATAAGCAATGCAGCTGCCTCAGTGGAATGATGCTCCTTCGTCAAGTATTTCTCCAATATTGTTTATCCACTGATTCCCTTCCTGAAAACTATAAAAAAGAAATGTTTAATCTAACAGTTCAGTATGGCTAGATCGTAAAATTTATATCACTAGTGGCACAAAGTGGCAGTAGCGTCACCAAGTCGATTAGCTGGACACTGCAATTGCTAAACTGAAATTCTAAATGATTGTTCAGGTATGGCTTATAATTAATTTAAAGCATGTAGCAAAATTGCATATACACAGCACAATCAAATAGCAGCATTGCCATTTTTTTCTATGTACTATAGTGAACCAAAGCAAGCAAACAACTTTTAGCTAAAGTTAAAGCTTTTAAACTAAACTGATAGCAAAGCTGATTCTTGAGTGATCTACAAGTGTACTGACATGATGCAGAGCACAAAGGAAAATTGTTACTGCAAGTTTGACATTTCATCTCTACAGTCAAAAAAACATCACAGGAAATGAGTCCACGCTGACCTGAAGCCACAATCCTGAAAGCATGGATGGTCTTTCTGTGCACTTGTCAAATTTTCTCATGTCAGTGATGCTGAACAACAGCTTCACCACTTGCTAGATTGAACTGCTACATACAAATCCACCAAAAAGTATTATTGAGAGCAGTAACAAAACGGGGAAAGTACCTTCCAGCAAAGTAATAGATGGACTTTCAGTTTCATTTCAGAAGTTTTAGTTATAGTTCACAACAAAGAAATACATGTTCTTTCTTCTATCAGGAACCATCAAGGTACATATACATGGAACAATCATTCATCTACGGCTCTACAATTTCAGCTTTTAAGCTAACACTTGACAGATTTTACTAGCACAGAAAACAAAGCGAATGAAATTTTATCCTACCACTGATGCCACTATTGCTAACTGAAATTAACAAAAACAGAGCAAGGCAATATCACCTTAATCCCAATCTGACTTCTCTTTTTAGCATCTGTGGAGATGGACACTAGTAGAATGTTTATTTTTACAATTTATATTTGTCCTGTCACATTACATGATGTGACACCTAATTAGCATAGGGATACTTAATTATCACAGCTTCACGTGCAGTAAACTGTAGCGTCTGAACCATAATTCCTAAACAAAGATGAAGACTGCTACGACTAAGGAAAAAACAAGACTAAGAAAACTAGAGAAGGCTGAGTTAACTGCTTACTACTGCTAATGAACTGAATAGGAACAACAGGATGCATACCTTGTCTTCATGTTGCTGCTGCTCTCTGAATAATGTGCAGAATCAAAAGCACTGTCATAAAGATAAGTGCAGTGAGCAGTGTAGTTAAGGAGCATATATGATATGAGATGACATACTCTCTTTTAAATCTGGCTGAGTTAAATTGTTTAATGAATATTCCCTTAGCATATGTGTTAAAGATAAAAGTGCAAAGGCAAATACAAGCTGCAAACATGACGCAAATAGTTGGATAAATCCACAGCATGGCCTGGTTGAGTTCCCTTACCATTTCTATATAAAACTTCTTTGCTGAAAATCTGTCCCATGTAACCTCAACTCTTCCTAAAAATAAAAGAGCAAGTTGGATAAAAATACTAAATAGCAGAGCCTACTCAAGGTCATATAGATTGTAGATGACATTACTCTTCAAATAAAAAAAGAAGTCAACAGATTACTACTTGGAACTCCTAAGAAGCCCTACATATAATTGTTACCTAATCTTTTAGGTGCCAGATTAGATGGAGGAAAGTGCTTGTGCCCAATAGCAATATATCCACACCATTGCCATGAGCGCACCTAACATCCAGCACCAAGGCCTTTTCCATTCCCTCTCCTATGGTGCACCTGCAACAAATCGAATCATGCCCCAAGCACCACCGCTCAAATTGATCCAAAAATTGATTGCAAGAGAAGGAAAGTGCTGCTTACCTGGGAGCTGATGGCCAAGAGGAAGACGCAGGGGCTAGGCAAGGCAAAATTAGAACAGAGCCACCACTGTCACCAGAAACCCCATGGTCGTCCCACTCAGATCCAGCTGCGTGTGTTGCTGCTGCACTTCCATTGGCTCTCGCCTAGGGTTTCGATGTAGCGACCTCGTGCATGGGCGTGCGGATGCGCAGGCGCACAACAGCAGGCCTCCACTGCTCCGAGGGCTAGGGTGGGGCGCCGCCCTCGGCCTCCGCCATGCTGGGGATGGTGGCTGTGCCTGGGGAAGAGAAGGGAGGCTTCCTAGATGGAGAGGGTTGGAGCGGCGGCAGGTGGGAGGAGGCAGTTGTTGTTAGGTTAGGCCTCTGTATATGCAAACGGGTTTTGGATATGGGCTGGATATCAAAGGTTGCAAATTCTATTAGTGATGTTTTCTCAATCCGTCACGGATTAAATGATTTCTTGTAGTGGGTATGATCTCCAGGGGCCAGGGGGTCTGGTTTTATAGTCCCTTCAAGTGAATATGGGCCGTTGGATCAAACCGACATTGATTGAACGGTTATCCTTGATCCTTTAGGTCGGTAGAGATTGATCCCGAAAGAGAGTCCTGTTTGGACTCTAGGAGGGGCGGGCGCCCAGTGCCTGGCCCCGTTCGGCCTCCGCTTCCTTCCCGTGGCTTCTGGAGTCTTCTAGATGGTAGAAAATTGTGCGGCACCTTAATATCTCTATGTAAACCCGACGTGTAGGCCTTTCCTCCGTATTTCCTGATAACCCCTTGCAGAAATAGACAAACACCAAAACTCGTGGAATTCTGTTAGATAAAACTCTAAGTCTGGGTGTTGGTTGCATATAAGTCCTTTTCCATGATTAGTTGATGGTTAAATGTGAGCATTAAGGACTGTCAACAAGCTCCCCCAAGCTTAACCTTTGCTCGTCCCTGAGCAAAGATGGACTTAAGAGTTTCTGGAGTGGTTTCATGCCTTAAAAATACACATGCGTTTTCAAACTAGATCTCATCTCTAGGTTAGGGTAAATTGTTAAGACTTAAAACTTACTCATTTTACCTTCCACCATGGGGCTTGCAACCGTCACCTGTGTCTTGAGCAGTTAAAAGATAGAACGGTCTAGTCAAGCGCCATGTCTCTTGTTCTTCGATTAACTATAGCTCTGGAGTTTTTGCAGATTTTCAAATAAAAGTCAGAGATTTCTTGTATGACTCTCTCTAGTCTCTCTTTTGTGGTATTTCTGGATCCTTACCAAGGCATTAATGGTGTACGCCTTCTCTCAAAGTATGTGGTATTTTTGGTATGAGGCATAGTGACATTGCCTTCTCTCTCATCCTACTCTAATAAGGCTTTTGATATCTGGAGCTCATAGGTGGGAGATAGCTAATACATACTTACAAGACATTTATTGCATAGTCAAACTATGGATCCAGAAGAACAAGTCAATAAGTCAAATCAAGATGTGCATGTGTGGCGAATGAATGGTGGTAACAATGGTGAAAGTCTAATTCTACTTATGCTCCTTTGAGGGATACATACATTTCTTGCTCTTTTGAAACTTTTTGAGGACAATGAGATGCTCTATATTTTTTTTCTTTTCTCTCAGGTGGGTATTGTACCTCTAATTCTACTGTCGGACACTTGTCCATTTTTTTCTCTCGTCTCACTTTTTCTTTTCTTTCGAGGTTCCGAGCACTTGCCCCTTTTTATTTCCTCGTATTCTTTCTTTTTTCTCTCTTTTTTTAGAGCACTCATCTCCTGAAATAATGTAGCAAGTATTTCACAGGGGAAAACAGAAATGTTTTTGGCTATTCTCTCCCGGATTAGGAGTAGAATATTTTTGGGTGGTTCTAGAGATGTAAATGGGTGGATATATGCGGATGCGTACTTCCGGAGTAGAAGCAACATGTATGAGTGAACGTGCAAGTGAATCTTGATTTTAACCACATGACAAGCTCCTACGGGTCTACACAGCTTGACCACACTCAATGCTCATAAGTAGTAAAAAGTATATGTGTGGCTCAAAGTCTAGCAAGCATGTATATATGGCTGTGCTAGGAATTTAAACTCTCATCATACAGGAACTCATCATGTGATATTTTAAAGGTTTTTAAAGATAAAATTCTCCAGAATTCTAGCATCTCTAGGAACAGATAAACAGCAACTCAACCTTCCCATATCATATCCGTTAACGACTTAGACTTCAGATCAAGTACTCTCCCCACAAGTTCAGGTTTAGAGCAAATCTTAATTAATACCAGTCATGCCTAAACTTGAGAGAGATTTCAATTTTGAGAACTAATCATGGCAGAGCAACTATTCATCATTTCCATTTGAGAGCTTATCATGAGGGTTCATAGCAAACTTTATTTATTTATTTATTTAGCAAACTAAGCAAATATATATATAAGCACAAAATCTTTATTTGGGTTTTTATGGTTATGCATATTTTTATTATTTGAGTAAAGTATAAACGTGGGTAGAACACTTAGCTGAATAAATGGGGGTGCTCTCCCCCAAGCTGGATTTTGACGTAATTTCTTCTGATGTAGCTAGCAGGTGGCGGAGGTGTATTTGAATGTTGGCAGCACCCTGACAACGATTAGGATGTCCTCCGTCTGCTAGTCTTCTTTGATCCTTGAATTATGTGGAGCTCAAATAGACAACAAAGCTTTGTGGAACTCGTTAAGTGTTAGCATAAATATTTAGCCTTTATTATGTTGAGCCTCCTCAATAAATGTTACACTCTTTAGTAGGATCATAAATTTATTTTTATAATTTTATTTTTATAGGACAGGAATATATTTATTTTATTTTTATGCCACCACAGTGAATGTACTTATGGGTTTTATGCCATGAGCATACTCACATGGGGCTTACTATTTTTAACATTTTTATTTTCTTTTCAAGATGATATGAACCTAATTAACTAAGCAAACTATTTTAAAATAATTGAAAGATAAAGGATAACTACCAAGTTTACCTCTTGGCAAGGCGTTCGGTGTTTTTAAGTCCTCTGAACAGGACTCTCCGTCTTCTCAGTTGTCTTGGGATTTGCTGGATGGCGTAGTCGGTGGTTCCGGCGGCGCCTCCTCTTCATGTATAACTATCTTCTTTCTCCACACCTGCCTCAGTGCACTTCTCCTTCGTACTCTGCCCATCCGTCCTTGATGATTTTCCTCCTCTGGTTGTGGTTGCATCATCTTCTTCTGT